>NC_080075.1:15052873-15652873 GCF_949987535.1 Balaenoptera acutorostrata | reverse complement strand
CCACCTTCCCGCAGTTCTAGCAAGTACTGCCCCAAGTGTGTGAGCCGAACGGTCAGGGGCACAGCAGTTAGGGTGTTGCCCATGCACGCCTCCATCACTGCCACCTCGGCACGCGCTCATACCACCCGGGATGTTGTGCCATCGGAAATGCCAGCCCTGCCCCTGGCTGGTGACCCCGGTCCTCCCCTGCCGCCCCTCCACCTGAGCAGTGACGTTCTCCATTCTCTCCTTTCTCTCCCGCTGGAGCTCGGTCAGCAGGCCCCGATTCTCCTGCAGAGCTGCATGGCAACAGTTGAAGAGGCTCTTCTATAAAGGATGTTAGAGAAAAGAATTAAATTAAAACATAGGCAAACAAAAATCCCGAGGGGAAACTGAGGCCTTCCTGCCAAGGTCCGAGGCAACACAGCCACAAAGGAAGGTCTGGAGCGTCCTGGGAGGAGGGGCCATGGGATCTGACAGGTCTCCTCCCCTCTGGGCTTGCAACAGACTGAAATCGTTAGGATAAGAGATGTTCCCAGCTGGGACCCTGCATCCCCTTTTCCTGGACTTTCTTAAGAGCTTGGGGCAACCCACGTGCCCCACAAGCTAACGGATGTTGTCCCCTGTGCAGTGGATCTCAGAAACACAGAGGGTCCAGTTAGAAGGAACCCCAGCTGGTGTGACTCATCCATTCTACAGACAGGGAGACCTGGGCATACATGATGCTTCTAAAACTTTATTAGGGAAAATTTCAGTGGTTCCCTTCACCCACACTGGGTTGTTTTCAAGCAAATCCAGGCGTAGTATTTCATATCATTCAGGACATTGTAAGATATCCTCATAGTCCTTTTTCGTTAAAAGCTTAGAGCCTAGTTGAGGAGAAGGAAGGTATACATAGAGAGATACATAATGGCACGGTGAGCCCGTATGATTTCCAGGAATCATGAGACCAGCTTACAGTGGCAGAGCCCTTGGTAGTTCACAAAGCAATGTCATGTGTAGTTCTGAGGTGACTGTCACAGCCATCCACTGGGGAGACAGGTGGGGATTGCTGTTTCACAATCTCTAGGAGAAACCAGTGAGCAGCAGGGCCAGCCGTCCTGTGCAGGCTGCCCTGAGAGGTCTGCGGCCAGTCACCAAGTCCTGAGTAGCCCGTAGGGCCTGTGGCCCTCCAGATTCCAGGACAGCTTGGAATGGCCGAGCGCGAGGTGCAGGCGCCCTCTAGTGGTCAGTCATTGTGGGGGACATGGCATCCCAACCCCCGTGCCACAAAGTTGGCTTGTCCCCTCCCAGCACAGCTGTCTCTAACTGTTTCAAATCTTTGCTCGCACCCCACCCATCCTGTGGCATCCCCCAGCCAGTATCCTTCACATACTGTCTACGTATCTTCTAAAATCTTCATTTACATTTAGAGGAAGTGAATTCTCTTTAAAGTTAACACATGGACTCTTTGAGTTTCCCATCCTCCCCGTTGCACAGAGCAATCCAGCTCTGAAAAATGAAATAAAAAGCCTGTGTTGTGTATGGCCCTCCTCCTCCTGTGATGCGTCATCTTATTTCCCTTCTAATGTTCACTGCCCAACTTCACACAAGAGCTAGACCTTCCACCTCCATCCCCGATGCATTTGCCATCTAATACCTAGTCTAGTCATTTGCCCAACTTTTTCTCAACCCTCTGCTTCCTATAATTCTTTCATTGGCTCTGGGAGACTGTATTAATAGACATTATCAGGGTTTTTTTGCCCTCTCTAAGCTTCCATTTTCCTTCTGGATTCTTTTCCTTAAATAAATCAGCTACTCCTCCTCACTTATTATTTCAGTGTAAGTGGCATGAAAATATATGAAATCCCTAAGCTCTTAGCAAGGTTCTCTACCCATAGTTCCCACTGCCAGGCAAACCTACAGCCACTGCAGATGTGTATTATACGGATATGATCTCAGGACTGTGGTGGAGCAGGGGCTCATGTTTTGTCTGAGAGTGGAAAACCGGGAACAGTGGATACATTACATGGTAGATAGCAAAATGGATACTTTTCTAGTAAGTTGTATATTATTATACTCTGCACTCTAATATAGATAAACAGAAGCAGACCTCAAAAACTTAAAGAACATTCATGGGAGAAAACCTTAACATTAACTTGAAATTCTGTAGACTGGGAGAAGACCACCATTTTCCATTTTCAAGTCAGAGCTTCTCATTCTAACTTCTGAGATACACGTGTGTATGTGTATGTAGGAGCCAAACCTGAGATGCCTGTGTGTTGGAGGTTGTTTAATAAAGTGGGCTTGAATCCCAGCCCCACCTCTTCCTACTTGTGCAGCTGCAGGAAATTACCTCATCTCTCTTTGCCTTGGTTTCCTCATCTATAAAACAGGAATTAGAAGAGGACTTGACCTCAGAGTTGTGTGAAAATGAGGCCATGCATTGTAATGAGTTTAGAATTGTAACTTGCACAGAATAAGACTCAGTGCTGGCTAGCTTGCTGCTATCACCACCACCACCACTAGCACTGCTTTGATGAAGAGAGGGAAAGAACAATTAAAATACTGTTCATTTAGCAGACTAAGAGGTGATGAAGGCTGGAATTACTAGGTGCCAGATCAAATAGACACATTGCCAAGGTAATGGAGGTAATAAGCCTGTAGAATTTAGCATCTGCCCTCTCAAGGATATGATTTAACTGGTCTGGGGTGGGGCTGGTATCTTAGTTTTCTAAGCTCCCCGGAAGATTCTAAGGGGCAGCCAGAATTGAGAATCACTGCCCTCAGCACATATCAGAGGCAAAAGGGAAGGAGGGGCCAGAGTCCATCCCAGTTTATTAGATGCCGGATTCTGTAGGCTGCAGGCGTAAGCAGAGAAGCAGGTTACCGGAAGTAGTCGGAGGTTTGGACGCTGGCTTTTTTTATTAGAAAAATGAAAACACTTGATTATGGAATTCCTTTTGGAATCATGAGCAAAATATTTTAAGATGAGTTTGGCCCTGGGAGAAGGGCAAATGGAGGAAACAGCCTGCATACTTGGAGAGATGCAGTAAGTCATGTCAAAGCTGCCTGTCAGGGAAATGTGTATAAATAAGCTGTAACTGGGCCAGGGTGGGGATGGAATTACGTGTTATTACCACTTGAATTTTTATGCCTTCGAAACAAGCTCTTAAAAACTAAGTATCCCTGCGTGTAGACTGTTACCCTGATCCCTCACCGTGGCCCATGTGCCTGGTCCCTGTCATTCCCTCCACCCTCTCCCCGGAACGCTGTGCCCAACCACACAAAACAAATGTACACGCTTCCAGAGTATAACCAACCCAAAGATAGGACTCTCGACTGTTTTGTTCACATTTGTTTACCTAGCATCTGTCATGATGCCTGGCACAGAATAGGTACTCAGGAAGCATTTGTGAATGGATAGAGAATCAGTGATCTGGGGAAAGGTCGATGCCCGCTTCTGAACCCCTCTCTGCCCCTGAGTCCAATTCCTCTTCTCGTTCAGGATTTTTAATTAAATCTTTTTTTTTTAATTTTTTTAATTTTTTGTCCACACCGTGTGGCATGTGGGATCTTAGTTCCCCGACCAAGGATCGAACCTGCGCCCCCCTGCGTTGGAAGCACGGAGTCTTAACCACTGAACCATCAGGGAAGTCCCTAATTAAATCGTTTTTGAAACCAGAAAATTAATGCATGTGTGTGTAGAACACTTGGGAAAATGCAAAAGTACACAGAAAAAGACCTGTAATCCCACAACCCACAAGCAGTTCATTTCAGTCTCTTTTCTGTGTGTGTGCACACCTGTAACTTGCTTTCTAGATGATGACTGAATGCTTCTTTTAACCATAGTGAACACCCTGTTTTAGCACTAAGCTTTGGGCCACACTCAGAAGCGAGGCGCAGAGCTTTGCATCCAATGGCTAATGGAAGGCAGGGCCTGGAAGCCCTCCTAAAGGGTGACTGTCTTCACTGCTCCGAAGAAGTAGCTGAGCTGAGAGCTGAGAAGCCTGACTTTGCTCAGCATGCCAGTTCTCGATTAAAAACATTCATCGAAGTTTCCCTTTTTAAATTGTATAGTTTCTCCATCTTATAAATATACCCGTGTAGACCCCAAAACTCACCATATAGCCCGTTGCTGTTCCATTCTACCTCCAGTGCTGATTTCAATTCCTCCTACACAGTATTCACTTTTTATCTGGATATAAGTTTAAACTTTCAGAAAAATTGCAAGAATAATACAATGAACTCCCATATACTTTTTATCTATATCTAGAGATTTTGCCCCATCCCTTGCCCACCCCGCACTCCCTCCCTCTCCCTCTCTCTCTCTCTCTCTATCTCACACACACACACACACACACACACACACACACACACACAGACACATGCAGTATATATGAGTTTTTCTTAACAATTTGCCAGTAAGTTGGAAACATTGTGTCCCTTTACCCCTAAATACTTCAGATGTATTTCTTAAGAAGAAAGACAGTATCTTACAATGACCACAGTACAGTTATCAAAATCAAGAAATTAACATGTCATATTATCTAACCCACAATATATATTCAAATTTCAGTAAATGTCCCAGTAATGTCTGTTAAGCTGTATGTGTTTCTTGGTCCACAGTTCAACCCAGGATCACAGGTTACATTTCATTGCCAGTCCTTTAGTCTCCTTTAATCTCGCAGAGTTCCTTATCCTTTCTCTTTCCTGACCTTGACATCTTTGGGGAAGTACAGACCAGCTATTTTGTAGAATGTCCCTCCATTTGGGTTTGTCTGAGGTTTCCTCATGGTTAGATTCAGGTTGTGCGTTTTTGGCAAGGACACCACCGCACTGATGTGCGCCTCTCCGTGCATCACGTCGGGAGTCCGATGTCCATTTGTTCTTATTTATTTATTGTCCATTTGTCCCGAAGTTGGTGATGTTGGCTATGATCATTTGATTCAGGTGGTGTCTGACATGTGTTTCCTCTGTGAGGTTATTCTTTCCCTTTGTAATTAATAAGCGCTCTGTAGGGAGAGGCTTTGAAGTTACATAAATGCCCTGTTTCTCATCAAACTTGCACCCACGATTCATGGCAGGCATTGAAGATTATCAACCTCCATCATTCCTTTATTAGTTTCTGCTACTGAGATTTAGCTTTTGGGAAACCTTACTTGTGTGTCCCAGCTCATGGACATCGTGACAAGTCAAGTCTGTGCACTGATGACACAGATGAAAAAGATGATGATAGAGGACAGAAACTAAAAACCAGTCTACAAATAGTGTTCCTGAAGAAGAGACCACACAACCAATAAAAACGGCAGTGGGCAATAAGAAAGTGAAACTGGGCTTTAAAAACAAAAACTAGGGACTTCCCTGGCGGTCCAGCGGTTAAGACGCCATGCTTCCACTGCAGGGGCGTGGGTTCCATCCCTCGTCGGGAAACTAAGATCCCACATGCTACACGGCATGGCCAAAAAATAAAAAACAAGTAAATTAATAAATAAAAACAAAAACTCAAGTGTATAGCTTGAAAGCACTCACCTGAATTCTACAAAGTAAATGAAAATTGACATTTACCTAGACACGTCCTGGCAACAGTCTGAATTGTAAGGGTTTAATTTGGTTTTTTTTTTTTTCCTGCAAGCATCTATGCAGGAAGGAAAAGGCCAGTGTCAAAGGAGCAAAAATAAAGGTAAACTCAGAATTCTCTTTTGCTGCCTTTAATGCCAGCAAACAGTAGAAAAGGGAGAGTCTTGATAAGGAAAGATTTATACCAAGAATTTTGTGCCCAGTCCAATTTGCAAAGACCTCAGAAATGTACCACTGCTTCCAAGAAGGACCTAAAGCACGTTCTAATTCCCTGCAGCATTTTCTCTCTGCTGCTGCCTTACAGAGACCCTGGATTTATCTTCGCATCTTTCACAGCCTGCAGCTTACTGCTTGCCGCCTGTGAGGAGCTCAGAGAATATTTGTTAGTACGTTAATATAGACTCTCATCCCGTCATTTTCTTCTCTGCGCTCCAGTCCACTGGCTTCCTGGGGGTTCCTCAAACACGCGGAGCTTCCTGCCCACCTCGGAGCCAATGCGCTGGGTGCCTTCTGCCAAAACACCCTTCCCTCTCATGCCCACACATCTCACTCCACTGCCTTCGTGTATTCATTCAAAAGTCATTTTCTCATTGAGGCCTTCCCTGGTCAGCGTGTGTAACTTATAACCCACACCTGCCTCGCTTCTTATCTGCCGTCCCTGACTTGGTTTTTCTCCTTAACATTTATCACTATCTAATATTTTAGTTATTTATTTATTTGGCTTACTGTCTGTCCAGTTAGAATGTACCTACCGCAAGGATAGGTATTTTTGTCTAAAAAGACAAGATTCTCTAGTGCATTCACGAGACCTAGAACTGTGCCTGGCACATAGTTGATGCAACATAAATACCTGGGATCCGTATTTTCTGCAGGGCCAATTAGATCAGCAATCCAGCCATGTCGCCAGAGACCCAGGTTCTTTCCACCTCTGCTTGTTGGCCTCCAGCCCTTTGACTGCCCAACTCGGTCCCTGCTGCGTAGACAGTCTCCACAAACATTTACCCAATAAATAAAAGTGTGAATTTCCATTTCTCTCGAAAATTCTGTATAGGAGACATATGTTCAAATTTCCTTTCTTTAATAGGATACGATGACAGAATTGGCAAAGAGCTTACATTTTGCCTTTAAAGTGGTATTTGTTAGAGAGTGGTGTGTGCGTGTGCACACACAGAGAGAATTGGGAGTTTTTTCCCTCAACTTTAATTAAGTTCCTCTTTGCCCCTGCTTATGTTATAAATCCACCGCTGTGACTGGACTGGTATTTTAGGTACAAACCAGTTTGCTTTTTCCCGCAAGTCCTGCATTTAAGCACATAATCTCCTGAAAAGAGTTCTGGCCCGCTAGAAGAGAAGGTTTTCTCAATCACTAAACAGACGATTGATTGTGGATAGAGCATATTTCTTAAACATATACAATCAGGTACAGTTAGCAACCTGTGCACCTGTGAGGATCTTTTCTGGGCAGCCTGTTGGGTGGTCTGTGTCTGCTTTGTAGGTGATGCCACAGAATTAAGGCTCCTCTTTGCCTGATCTGAAAAACCTTATCCTTCTGATCGCTGAAATTCAGATCAGGAAGAGAAGGAGATAGTGAACGAACACTAGGAGCAGGAGGCTTTGTGAAGGCCTCAAACCAGTTACTGAGAGAAGCAGGCGGTGGAGAGTGGCAGGGCCTCATGGAAGGACGGTTTGTGGAGAGGTGGCTGGTCCATCTGCGGTGGAGCGTTGGCTTTACTTAGAGCTTGGAAGAAAGTCATGAACAGTAGAAGAGAGGATGAATTGCTTCCTCAGGACCAGGAGTTTCAAGGAGAACTTTGGCTTGGACCAACCCTAGAAACAGACCAAAATAGACAAGAAAACACTTGAGCTGGGAAAGGGGTGGGTCTGCGTGATGGGCTAGAAGGATTCAGGTCCAAGGCAGCTCTGAGATGCTCTTCTTTGGATAAAACTGGACTCGGCTACCTTGCCCAGGGAACACCTGTACCCTGGGTTGGGCGTGCTCTTTGCACAGCAGGCTGTCCACTGAGAGGTGTGTGGTGGTTCTCAGCATTCCTGCCCTTGGCCTGGGATTATGCTGTGGACATCCTGCCCCTGGGGACAGCGAAGGAGCAAAAAAAAGCGGGAACTTTTCTTGGGATGGTAGCCTCCTAGGAGAGCTTTCCCGGAGTCAGCCCTAAAGAGAGTGATCTTTGCTAATCAGTCCCGGAGGCCTCGTCTTCCCAGCCTGACCAAGGAAAAGTCTACCTTCCTCTTTCTTTCTGTGAACCCACCACTTTCCAGTCCATTTTATGGAAAATGATGCCACCTAATGGGAACCAATAATAATAACTCATGGAGTGTTAAAGTGAGGGACCTGCATTTTCAAATATAACCCACATTTCCCTGCTTTGTACTTAACTCTGGTACCCATTCGGTGCTGTTTGTCAGTTTCTTTTTAAAAATTTTATTGCAAAATTTTTCAACCATATACAAAACAAGACAGTACAAAGAAATCCCATGTCCCCATCTCCTAGCCTTAACAACCGTCAGTATTCTGCTGTGTTTATTTCATCTATCTTCCCAACACCCCTTACCTTGTTTTTTCTTCGATTTTTTATTTATTTTTTTTTAATTTTTAAATTTTATTTTATTTTTTTATACAGCAGGTTCTTATTAGTTATCCATTTTATACATATTAGTGTATATATGTCAATCCCAATCTCCCAATTCATCACACCACCACCACCACCCCCCACTGCCACTTTCCCCCGTTGGTGTCCATACGTTTGTTCTCTACATCTGTGTCTCAATTTCTGCCCTGCAAACCGGTTCATCTGTACCATATTTCTAGGTTCCAAATATATGCATTAATATACGATACTTGTTTTTCTCTTTCTGACTTACTTCGCTCTGTATGACAGTCACTAGGTCCATCCACGTCTCTACAAATGACCCAATTTCATTCCTTTTTATGGCTGAATAATATTCCATTGCATATATGTACCACATCTTCTTTATCCATTCGTCTGTCGATGGGCATAGAGCTTGCTTCCATGACCTGGCTATTGTAAATAGTGCTGCAATGAACATTGGGGTGCATGTGTCTTTTTAAATTATGGTTTTCTCTGGGTATATGCCCAGTAGTGGGATTGCTGGGTCATATGGTAATTCTATTTTTAATTTTTTAGGGAACCTCCATACTGTTCTCCATAGTGGCTGTATCAGTTTACATTCCCACCAACAGTGCAAGAGGGTTCCCTTTTCTCCACACCCTCTCCAGCATTTGTTGTTTGTAGATTTTCTGATGATGCCCATTCTAACTGGTGTGAGGTGATACCTCATTGTAGTTTTGATTTGCATTTCTCTAATAATTAGTGATGTTGAGCAGCTTTTCATGTGCCTCTTGGCCATCTGTATGTCTTCTTTGGAGAAATGTCTATTTAGGTCTTCTGCCCATTTTTGGATTGGGTTGTTTGTTTTTTTAATATTGAGCTGCATGAGCTGTTTATATATTTTGGAGATTAATCTTTGTCCATTGATTCATTTGCACATATTTTCTCCCATTCTGAAGGTTGTCTTTTCGTTTTGTTTGTAGTTTCCTTTGCTTTGCAAAAGCTTTTAAGTTTCATTAGGTCCCATTTGTTTATCTATGTTTTTATTTCCATTACTCTAGGAGGTGGATCAAAAAAGATCTTGCTGTGGTATATGTCGTAGAGTGTTCTTCCTATGTTTTCCTCTAAGAGTTTTATAGTGTCCGGTCTTACATTTAGGCCTCTAATCCATTTTGAGTTTATTTTTGTGTATGGTGTTAGGGAGTGTTCTAATTTCATTCTTTTACATGTAGCTGTCTAGTTTTCCCAGCACCACTTACGGAAGAGACTGTCTTTTCTCCATTGTATATCCTTGCCTCCTTTGTCATAGATTAGTTGACCATAGGGGCGTGGGTTTATCTCTGGGCTTTCTATCCTGTTCCATTGATCTATATTTCTGTTTTTGTGCCAATACCATATTGTCTTGATTACTATAGCTTTGTAGTATAGTCTGAAGTCAGGGAGTCTGATTCCTTCAGCTCCGTTTTTTTCCCTCCAGACTGCTTTGGCTATTCGGGGTCTTTTGTGTCTCCATACAAATTTTAAGATTTTTTGTTCTAGTTCTGTAAAAAATGCCATTGGTAATTTGATAGGGATTGCATTGAATCTGTAGATTGCTTTGGGTAGTGTAGTCATTTTCACAATATTGATTCTTCCAATCCAAGAACATGGTACATCTCTCCACCTGTTGGTATCATCTTTAATTTCTTTCATCAGTGTCTTATAGTTTTCTGCAGACAGGTCTTTTGTCTCCCTAGGTAGGTTTATTCCTAGGTATTTTATTCTTTTTGTTGCAGTGGTGAGTGGGAGTGTTTCCTTAATTTCTCTTTCAGATTTTTCATCATTAGTGTACAGGAATGCAAGAGATTTCTGTGCATTCATTTTGTATCCTGCAACTTTACCAAATTCATTGATTAGCTCTAGTAGTTTTCTGGTGGCATCTTTAGGATTCTCTACATGTAGTATCATGTCATCTGCAAACAGTGACAGTTTTACTCCTTCTTTTCCAATGTGTATTCCTTTTATTTCTTTTTCTTCTCTGATTGCCGTGGCTAAGACTTCCAAAACTATGTTGAATAATAGTGGTGAGAGTGGACATCCTTGTCTTGTTCGTGATCTTAGAGGAAATGCTTTCAGTTTTTCACCATTGAGGATGATGTTTGCTGTAGGTTTGTCGTATATGGGCTTTATTATGTTGAGGTAGGTTCCCTCTGTGCCCACTTTCTGGAGAGTTTTTATCATAAATGGGCGTTGAATTCTTTCAGAAGCTTTTTCTGCATCTGTTGAGATGCTTTTTCTTCTTCAGTTTGTTAATATGGTGTATCACATTGATTGATTTGCATATACTGAAGAATCCTTGCATCCCTGGGATAAATCACACTTGATCATGGTGTATGATCCTTTTAATGTGTTGTTGGATTCTGTTTGCTAGTATTTTGTTGAGGATTTTTGAATCTATATTCATCAGTGTTATTGGTCTGTAATTTTCTTTTTTTGTAGTGTCTTTGTCTGGTTTTGGTATCAGGGTGATGGTGGCCTCATAGAATGAGTTTGGGAGTGTTCCTTCCTCTGCAGTTTTTTGGAAGAGTTTGAGAAGAATGGGTGTTAGCTCTTCTCTAAATGTTTGATGGAATTCACCTGTGAAGCCATCTGGACTTTTGTTTGTTGGAAGATTTTTAATCACAGTTTCAATTTCATTCCTTGTGATTGGTCTGTTCATATTTTCTATTTCTTCCTGGTTCAGTCTTGGAAGGTTATGCCTTTCTAAGAATTTGTCCATTTCTTCCAGCTTGTCCATTTTATTGGCACAGAGTTGCTTGTAGTAGTCTCTTAGGATGCTTTGTATTTCTGCGGTGTCTGTTGTAACTTCTCCTTTTTCATTTCTAATTTTATTGATTTGAGTCCTCTCCCTCTTTTTCTTGATGAGTCTGGCTAATGGTTTATCAACTTTGTTTATCTTCTCAAAGAACTAGCTTTTAATTTTATTGATCTTTGCTATTGTTTTCTTTGTTTCTATTTTATTTATTTCTCTGATCTTTATGATTTCTTTCCTTCTGCTAACTTTGGGTTCTGTTTGTTCTTCTTTCTCTAGTTCCTTCAGGTGTAAGGTTAGATTGTTTATTTGAGATTTTTCTTGTTTCTTGAGGTAGGCTTGTATAGCTATAAACTTCCCTCTTAGAACTGCTTTTGCTGCATCCCATAGGTTTGGATCGTCGTGTCTTCCTTGTCATTTGTCTCTAGGTATTTTTTGATTTCCTCTTTGATTTCTTCAGTGATCTCTTGGTTATTTAGTAATGTATTGTTTAGCCTCCATGTGTTTGTGTTTTTTATGTTTTTTTCCCTGTAATTCATTTCTAATCTCATAGCATTGTGGTCAGAAAAGATACTTGATATGATTTCAATTTTCCTAAATTTACTGAGACTTGATTTGTGACCCAAGATGTGATCTATCCTGGAGAATGTTCTGTGAGCACTTGAGAAGAAAGTGTAATCTGCTGTTTTGGGATGGAATGTCCTATAAATATCAATTAAATCTATCTGGTCTATTGTGTCATTTAAAGCTTGTGTTTCCTTATTAATTTTCTGTTTGGATGATCTGTCCATTGGTGTAAGTGAGGTGTTAAAAGTCCCCCACTATTATTGTGTTTCTGTCGATTTCCTCTTTTAGAGCTCTTAGTAGTTGCCTTATGTATTGAGGTGCTCCTATGTTGGGTGCATATATATTTATAATTGTTATATCTTCTTCTTGGATTGATCCCTTGATCATTATGTAGTGTCCTTCCTTATCTCTTGTAACATTCTTTATTTTAAAGTCCATTTTGTCTGCTATAAGTATTGCTATTTCAGCTTTCTTTTGATTTCCATTCGCTTGGAATATCTTTTTCCATCCCCTCACTTTCAGTCTGTGTGTGTCCCTAGGTCTGAAGTGGGTCTCTTGTAGACAGCATATATATGGTTCTTGTTTTATTATCCATTCAGCAAGCCTGTGTCTTTTGGTTGGAGCATTTAATCCATTCACGTTTAAGGTAATTATCGATATGTATGTTCCTGTGACCATTTTCTTAATCGTTTTGGGTTTGTTTTTGTAGGTCCTTTTCTTCTCTTGTGTTTCCCACTTAGAGAAGTTCCTTTAGCATTTGTTGTAGAGCTGGTTTGGTGGTGCTGAATTCTCTTAGGTTTTGCTTGTCTGTAAAGCTTTTGATTTCTCCATCAAATCTGAATGAGATCCTTGCCGGTAGAGTAATCTTGGTTGTAGGTTCTTCCCTTTCATCACTTTAAGTATATCATGCCACTCCCTTCTGGCTTGTAGAATTTCTGCTGAGAAATCAGCTGTTAACCTTATGGGAGTTCCCTTGTATGTTATTTGTCATTTTTCCCTTGCTGCTCTCCATAATTCTTCTTTGTCCTTAATTTTTGCCAGTTTGATTACTATGTGTCTCGGCGTGTTTCTCTTTGGGTTTATCCTGTGTGGGACTCTCTGTGCTTCCTGGACTTGGGGGGCTATTTCCTTTCCCATGTTAGGGAAGTTTTCAACTATAATCTCTTCAAATATTTTATCTGGTCCTTTTTCTCTTCTCTTTCTGGGACCCCTATAATGCAAATGTTGTTGTGTTTAATGTTGTCCCAGAGGTCTCTTAGGCTGTCTTCATTTCTTTTCATTCTTTTTTCTTTTTTTTTTTTTTTTTTTTTTTTAAAGATTTATTTTTTTTTTATTGATTGATTGATTGATTGATTGCTATGTTGGGTCCTCGTTTCTGTGCTAGGGCTTTCTCTAGCTGCGGCAAGCGGGGGCCACTCTTCATCGCGGTGCGGGGACCGCTCTTCATCGCGGTGCGCGGGCCTTTCACTATCGCGGCCCCTCCCGCTGCGGGGCACAGGCTCCAGACGCGCAGGCTCAGCAATTGTGGCTCACGGGCCCAGCCGCTCCGCGGCATGCGGGATCCTCCCAGACCAGGGCTCGAACCCGTGTCCCCTGCATTATTGGCAGGCAGACTCTCAACCACTGCGCCACCAGGGAAGCCCCATTCTTTTTTCTTTATTCTGTTCCACAGCAGTGAATTCCACCATCCTGGCTTCCGGGTCACTTATCCGTTCTTCGGCCTCAGTTATTCTGCTATTGATTCCTTCTAGTGTATTTTTCATTTCAGTTATTGTATTGGTCATCTCTGTTTGTTTGTTCTTTAATTCTTCTAGGTCTTTGTTAAACATTTCTTGCATCTTCTCGATCTTTGCCTCCATTTTTTTTCCGAGGTCCTGGATCATCTTCACTATCATTATTCTGAATTCTTTTTCTGGAAGGTTGCCTATCTCTACTTCATTTAGTTGTTTCCCTGGGGTTTTATCTTGTTCCTTCATCTGGTACATAGCCCTCTCTCTGCCTTTTCATGTTGTCTGTCTTTCCGTGAATGTGGTTTTTGTTCCACAGGCTGCAGGATTGTAGTTCTTCTTGCTTCTGCTGTCTGCCCTCTGGTGGATGAGGCTATCTAAGAGGCTTGTGCAAGTTTCCTGGTGGGAGGGACTGGTGGTGGGTAGAGCTGGGTGTTGCTCTGGTGGGCAGAGCTCAGTAAAACTTTAATCTGCTTGTCTGCTGATGGGTGGGGCTGAGTTTTCTCCCTGTTGGTTGTTTGGCCTGAGGCGACACAGCACTGGAGCCTACAGGCTCTTTGGTGAGGCTAATGGCAGACTCCGGGAGGGCTTATGCAAAGGAGTACTTCCCAGAACTTCTGCCTCCAGTGTCCTTGTCCCAACGGTGAGCCACAGCCACCCTCCGCCTCTGCAGGAGACCTTCCAACACTAGCAGGTAGGTCTGGTTCAGTCTCCTATGGGGTCACTGCTCCTTCCCCGGGTCCTGATGCACACACACTACTTTGTGTGTGCCCTCCAAGAGTGGAGTCTCTGTTTCCCCCAGTCCTTTCGAAGTCCTGCAGTCAAATCCCGCTAGCCTTCAGAGTCTGATTCTCTAGGAATTCCTCCTCCAGTTGCCGGACCCCCAGGTTGGGAAGCCTGACGTGGGGCTCAGAACCTTCACTCCAGTGGGTGGACTTCTGTGGTATAAGTGTTCTCCAGTTCATGAGTCACCCACCCATCAGTTATGGGATTTGATTTTATTGTGATTGCGCCCCTCCTACCATCTCATTATGGCTTCTGCTTTGTCTTTGGATGTGGGTTATCTTTTTTGGTGAGTGCTAGTGTCTTCCTGTTGATGATTGTTCATCAGTTAGTTGTGATTCCGTTGCTCTTGCAAGAGGGAGTGAGCGCACGTCCTTCTACTCCACCATCTTGAACCCGAGCCTTCCAGACCTTTAGTCCTGTTTGTCAGTTTCTGATGAAGCCAAACTCAACAGCACATGGCCAGTCAGGATTCATAATACTATTAATTATTTTAAGATGGCTCTATGTACATATATCCAATCATCACATAGTACACATTAAATATATAACAATCTTATTTGTCAATTATACCTCAATAAAGCTGAAATATTAAATTTAAAAAAAGATGGCTATAAATGATATAAATGAATAACAGATGTACAAGAAGTCTAAATGAATGGAGATATGCCAAAATGATAATAGTGACTGGGTTAGGCTAGTGTGATTATGGAGTTTTTTTGGTTTGTTTTTTTGTGTGTGTGTGATTGTGTTTTCTAAATGTTTTATAATATAGTTTATATTTCTTTCTTAGGAAATTTGTGTTCATCATAAGTATAGTTTTAAGTAAGTAATAATTAAATTGGAAAATACAGAAAGGGAAATAAGAAAAACAAAAGCACCTGCAGTCCCACCACTCAAATATACTTACTGTTTACATTTTGGTGTGCTTCTAGTCTTTTTGTTAGTTTGTTTGTTTTTTCTTCCACTGCGCTGCACTGCTGGTGGGATGGGATCTTAGTTCCCCAACCAGGGATTGAACCCCAGCCCATGCTAGTGAAGCACCGAGTCCTAACCACTGGACCACCAGGGAACTGCCTCTAGTCTTTTTTTAAATCATAGAATTTATGTGTTTTTTTAAAATTGTAATCATTCTGTGTAATTCTTTTATCATTTACTATCACTTTAGTAATAATTCTATTGCTTTTATGATACTAAAAATCACCCTTTAGACAAAGCTGTTTCCAGGAAACCTCAGTGCATCATTGAGTTGCATCAGGATCCTAGAAATCTGACCTTAAAATAATTTTTTTATACTCTTATTTGTGCGGAATGTTCATGTACGTGGAGACCTCTTCAAAAGCCAGTGAAGGAACAGGTGAAAACAGTAAGAAGAAAAGAATTTTAGAATTTATTGTGCAACGTCAAATGTGCCCACTGAAGGTGGTGATAGGAAGTTGTTCAAGGTGAGGTACCCGCAGGGTCCAGCCGTGTGCCAGCGCCACCTAGTGGTTTTGGTTATGAACCATCTGCATTCTTGGTCTCATCTGCATTCTTGGTCTCACTTCTGTGAGTCTGAGAGCTGGGCCCCTGGGTTCTAGGCCTTGCTCCAGGACTCTGCCTCTCATCTCTGCTTAGCCCCACTGAAAATGGAGCAAGATTACTGTCAGCACACGAATGCCTAGGAGATGTACATATAGTTGCTTGCATGATGAGCACCCAGGGGGCACTGAGTAAAAGGCAGAAGGGCTCAGGAATCTATGAAACGAAACATTCAACTGGGAAGACAGAAGTTTGGAATTCTGGCCCCCTGAGATGCCACCAAATCATCATCCTTTTTACGAATCTCTTTTTTAATAAATCTCTTCTCCACTTGTAACTCATTTACCTTATTACCCGAAAAAATGTGTGTCAGTCCTTTCTCTGACAGATGTTTTGATTAGGCTGTTGAGGTGCCAGGTAGTGCAAGAGAAGACAGCCTGGTGTGTTAGAGCCATAAAGGGCTGATAGGAATCCAGTTCTACCACTTACTAGCCCTGTGGCTCAGGCTAAGTCACTTAATCTTTCCCCACTCAGTTTCCTCATTCCTCAAATGAAGATAATCATAGCTTTTTTGCTAGGTTATAATAAGGACGATAGCCATTTTTACAATAAAAATCTTTATTGTTAAGTCAGACAGTGTCAAAACAATTAAAAATTAATTCAGTTTACTAATTCCAGGACACACAGGTTTTTCCCTTTTTTAACATTTCTGAAGCAGGATGTGTTGGTGACATGCCAGTGTTTTTGCTTTCTTAACAGTTACGTAAAATGTGCTCCTTACACTCTCTGGTGTTGTAAATGAAATGTGATAATTAGGTCAGCAGAGTGTTTGAAACTCTCCAGGGAGAACTGTTTTAAGTGCCCTTGGTGGTGTCTGTAAACCCTGAACATGACAACTGGTTATATGAGGTCTGATGGTGACAGTTCCCTCACTGCTCTGTTACCAGTCTCAGATGTGAACCCATGAGCTACCCTTTCTAGGAGGTTCATTTGGAAAGCGTGTGTTGAGGGACTTCCCTGGCGGTCCAGTGGTTAAGACTCCGCGCTTCCGTTGCCGGGGGCATGGGTTTGATCCCTGGTCGGGGAACTAAGATCCCTCATGCTGCACGATGCAGCCAAAAAGAAAAAAAAAAAAAAAAAACTGAAAAGGAAAGCGTGTGTTCTAAAGTCCCTGAGATTACACAGAGCACGGTTCATAATTCAGCAGCCTGTAGCATTCAGCACCACACAGTACACATGAAATTAGTGATGGTGGGCTGTTGTTTGTTTTTTTGGGTTTTTTTAATATTTATTTATTTATTTTGGCTGTTCTGGGTCTTAGTTGTGGCACCGGGATCTTCGCTGCAGCATGCGAACTCTTAGTTGCAGCGTTCATGTGGGATCTAGTTCCCCGACCAGGGATCGAACCCAGGCCCCCCGCATTGGTAGCACAGAGTCTTACCCACTGGACCACAAGGGAAGTCCCTGGTGGGCTGTTTTGAAGAGGGTATGTAGGAGGGTGGACGTAAATCCCTTCTCTAATTCTGTTGGTTCCTTCTCTGCTGTATAGACCGCTGCTTTCTCTCAAGTACTCTTCAAGGGCTGAATGGGATGTTGCATGGAAAATACCTGGTACCTATTCAACCAAGTACATAACCACAGGTTTTACAGGCATATCTTGTTTTATTGTACTTTACTGTGCTTCGCAGACATTGCATTTTTTATGAGTTGAAGGTTTATAGCAATCTTGCATCCAGCAAGTCTGTCGGCATCATTTTTCCAACAGCCTTTGCTCACTTTGTGTCTCTGGGTCACATTTCAGTAATTCTCGCAATATTTCAAATTTATTCATCATTATTATATTTATTATGCTGATCTGTGATCACTGATCTTTGATGTCACTATTGCAAAAAGATTACAACTCACTAAAGGCTCAGATGATAGTTAGCACCTTTTGACAATAAAGTATTTTTAATTAGGGTATGTGCATATTTTTTTAGACCTAATGCCATTGCACACTTAACAGACTACAGTATAGTGTAAACATAACTTTTTTTTTTTAATTATTAGCACCTTTAATTATTATTTATTTATTTATTTATTTGGCTGTGTTGGGTCTTTGTTTCTGTGTGAGGGCTTCCTCTAGTTGCGGCAAGCGGGGGCCACTCTTCATCGCGGTGCGCGGGCCTCACTATCGTGGCCTCTCTTGTTGCGGAGCACAGGCTCCAGACGCGCAGGCTCAGCAGTTGTGGCTCACGGGCCCAGTTGCTCTGCGGCATGTGGGATCTTCCCAGACCAGGGCTCGAACCCGTGTCCCCTGCATTAGTAGGCAGATTCTCAACCACTGCGCCACCAGGGAAGCCCCAAACATAACTTTTATACGCACTGGGAGGGACTTCCCTGGTGGTCCAGTGGTTAAGACTCTGCTCTTCCACTGCAGGGGGTGCGGGTTCCATCCCTGGTCAGGGAACTAAGATCCCACACGCCATGCAGCACAGCCAAAAAAAAAAAAAAATTCTTTTTCAAAAAAAAAAAATAGATTTATGCACCGGGAAACCAAAAACTGTGTGTGATTTGCTTTACTGCAGATAAAGCAGTAAACGGAACCTGCAGTATCTCTGAGGTCTGCCCGTACCCTCCATCTCCTTGGCAACTGTCCCTAGTCTTTTTCTCTCTGTCTTTCAGTCTAATAAAGTTCCTGTTGTTCAGCACCCGCACCACATGCATCCGTTGACGCCCCTCATCACCTACAGCAACGACCACTTCTCCCCTGGCTCCCCTCCCACACACCTCTCCCCAGAGATCGATCCAAAGACAGGTGAGTCAGCGGCTGCTCAGGCTGGACCAGCTCCACAGCTCCAGTGGGGGTGGGCTTTTCTTCTCGGGGAGTATTTCAGCCCTGGAATCAGACAGACCTGGGTTCAAACCATGTCTCCAACTCTGAATTGTCTCTAACCCTGCCCACTAAGTTTAGCCTTTTTGCTAAAAAGTTTCGCCAGTTCGCTCATCAGTGCCTTACGTGTCCCTTCTGCATCACTGGGTCATTGTGAGGATGAAAGGAGATTAAACGAGATGATGCATAGGGCCTGGCTCCACAGCAAGCATTTGGTGTTGCTCTGCCACTGCTTCTTTTACTTTAGAATCTCTTAAAACTTTAAGATTGGAATGACCTGAAAGGGGAAAAGAAATCTCCTTTCTCATTGACTTTGAAGTCTAGCCGGCTGCAGGCTGTGCCTCCTTAAACCAAAACCTATGCCCTAAACTGAACATATGGAAGTAAACAGTCTAGCCAGACATAAGTATAGCTATAAAGCAGTAGACTGAGTTGGCTTGTTGTTTTTAACTTGCTCACCCAAACTCCATCCCAGAGGGAGCCATAGTCTTCATAAAATTCCCATAGAGTTTCCATGGGTCAAAGCATTTTTGGAGCTCCTCTTTAGAGAAATCACAGCTAGTACAAGTTACAGATAATAAGGAGGACAAATATGGAACAGAGATCCAAAGTTTATCTTTCCATGAATGAGGCAGCTTTTCTAGCTGATGACTCTGGGGATATCTTGGGTCTCTCAGTCCAAAATTTCCTGCCTGTGTCTTGGACGACGCCTGTATGAGCAGCTGGAAGTTACTGGTGACAGAGGGCAGGGATAATAAAAGAAAGGGCCTTTCAAGCTCCAGGGCACCTGGGAATATAGGGCAAGGAACCTCCTGTTTGATATTATTTTAAGGTGTTAATGTAGGGCCAAGGAATTGTCTGACACATCTCTCTTTGGAAGCAGGAATCCCCCGGCCCCCTCACCCATCTGAGCTGTCTCCGTATTACCCACTGTCTCCCGGAGCTGTCGGGCAAATCCCCCATCCCCTCGGCTGGCTCGTCCCACAGTAAGGAAACTTACAGCCTTTCTTACCCTCCCTCCTTCCTTATGCTGAGTTCTAACTTCTGTACCTCCAGCCGGTCCTGGTGGTCCGTATACAGACGCCCCATCCCCCCACGTGTAGCCCTCTCACCAAAGCCCAGGACTCAGACCTCCCTGCTCTCCCCAGGGCAGTGTCCCCCCAACTCTTCCTTCCTACTTCCTGCCTTTACTTATCATCCTTTCTTCCCAACCGCCTCTCCTTCCCTGTCCTGAACATTCCCATTTTAGCCAATTTGCTGACCAGATTTCCTTGCTCCTGGCCCTTATAGGCAAGGACAGCCCATGTACTCCCTTCCTCCCGGCGGCTTCCGGCACCCCTACCCTGCCCTCGCCATGAATGCCTCAATGTCCAGGTGAGTCCTGGGGCTGGAGCTGTGAGCAGGAAGTGGCAGTGCAGGGAATGGTTGTCTACCAGCGTCCCTGCCATTTCTGACCGTTACACAGCTTTCTCTTGGCAGTAAGCGAGGAGGCAGGTGCTCACCTTTCCTCCCGCCTCTCTGATAAGGTGGGGATGGAGACCATAGGCTCAGCTCGCTCTTGCCCCATCTCTCTAAGAGAAGCATTTCAAAGCCCTCGCACTCAACGCTCCTGCACGTCCCCTCACGGGCTGGGCTGGGCTTTGTGGCACTGAAGCATTTTGAGTACGTCACTCTGAAGCCAGAGGCTGGGAGATTAATTGTTCCTGCAATGATGTCAGGAGAGGGGAAGTGAAAGGGGATTTCTGTCTCAGTGGCCGATCTACCTGACAGTGGTACCGCCAATGACAAAAGAAGTGCAACCCACAGCCTAAGCCCTTCTTTCCCCCCTGTGTACCCTGGCCTCAGACCCGCTGCATCTTCTTTTGTGTTTTTCATCCTACCTGCTTTCAGCACCAGATATAGGAAACCTGCGCGCTTGTGGGGGAAGGGAGGTTAGTTGGGT
The DNA here is from genome assembly GCF_949987535.1 of Balaenoptera acutorostrata. NCBI lineage: Eukaryota > Metazoa > Chordata > Mammalia > Artiodactyla > Balaenopteridae > Balaenoptera > Balaenoptera acutorostrata. Next base: position 15,632,545 of record NC_080075.1, on the reverse strand, counting down.
GTTTCCCAAACCGGTTCTGTCAAGGTCAGCGCATGGCCTTCCGTTGCCCCAACGCTGCAGACTGGGGGCCCGCCACATCCTCTGTGGGTGATAAGCATTCTGCCTGAATCCCTCTGTTGTCTTTGTTTCCATCTGGTACATAGCCTGGTTTCCAGTCGGTTCTCCCCTCACATGGTGGCTCCGGCCCATCCTGGTCTGCCCACCTCAGGGATCCCCCACCCCGCCATCGTCTCCCCCATCGTCAAGCAGGAACCGGCACCCCCCAGCCTGAGCCCGGCCGTGATCGCGTGAGTAACAGGCTGCCTGATGAGGGGTGGCCAGTCTCTGAGCAGCGAGTGCCATTGGTTGCTTTCTTGGGGACATTCAGCTGGCAGCCCGGCAGCTTCCTCAACTACACCCTCTCCCTTGGGAACTGTTCCCTTTGACCCCTGGAGTTCCCATCCTCTCAGAGACACCGTGCATCTCTTCTCACATTCAGGAAAGTTTTACAACCAGGACTTTGAGGCTGAAAGAGAAGCTGAGAGAGCTTTTAGCTTCCTTCTCCCCCTCCCACCCCGCCCCCCATACACTCGAAAATTGTAAGGCCCCAGAAAGGAGAATATTCTCCAGGTCACATGGCTGACCGGTGGCAGAGCCGTGCCCAGCACCAAGGCCTGTGCTTTGTCCACTGTGCCATAAGGACAGCAGGAAAGCCAGAGTCGGTGCCTCGTAGCCGAGGAGACCTCCCCGCTCCGTCTCTGCCTGAAGTGCCCTGCCCCCCTCCTCTTTCTCAGCTGCGGCCAGTGCATCCCAGCCCTCACCACCACCCTCCGCTCCTTTGTCAGGAGGTTGTCCTTTCCTAGAACATGGCCGGAGGTCAGTCAGAGGCTAGGAGCTAGGTGCTCAGGCTCTGAAAGCAGCCCCGGGCAACCTGCATTATCATCCAAGCGACAGCCTCTCCCCTCCCCAGAGGCAGACAGCGCTTAGCCTCCTAGAGAGATGACAGCTGACACCAGCTAACCTACAGCCTTACGACTCCCCAGGAAATCACCCGTCACGGTGAAAAAAGAGGAAGAAAAGAAACCCCATGTGAAGAAGCCTCTTAACGCCTTCATGTTATATATGAAGGAGATGAGGGCCAAGGTGGTGGCCGAGTGCACCCTGAAGGAAAGTGCAGCCATTAACCAGATCCTGGGGAGAAAGGTAAGGCCTGCCCTTGTGCTCCGGCTGTGCGGCTCAGCGGCCCCCGCGCTCACCGCTCTGTGCTCGCTGGTCCTCTCTCCCGCAGTGGCACAACCTGTCCCGAGAAGAACAGGCCAAGTACTACGAACTGGCCCGGAAGGAGCGGCAGCTTCACTCGCAGCTCTACCCAACCTGGTCAGCCCGGGACAACTACGTACGTGCCCATCAGACACCAGGAGCAGCCTCTGCGAGAGGAAGAGGGGAAAAGGAAGCTGACTCCAGTGACAGAGGACCCTATCAACGGAGTCAGCTTCCAGGGAGGCCAGGGAGAAGTCTATATTTCTCTAGAGATAAGACATTTTAGTTCTCAGGAGGGCAACAAGGCCATGGTTTGGTATCCTGAGGACAGACTCCAATTTGTGCCTGTCCCATTGGAAGTGGACTCAGCCTTTAACTCCATAATTCAGGGTGCAGTGTGAGCTGTGTGCTAGCTCTGTGGTCAGTGTCTCTAGCCAAGGGTTCCCAACCTGGGGCTCAGAGACCAATGCATAAGCCGCTGCCCGCGTTTCTGATAACACCCTGAAACTGGGAAGGTTTTTGTATGTATGTTCTTACTTGCTCTTTTTTGTGCTAAAAGGCTGCATAGCTACGTTAGTTTTTTGGGGGTTTTGTTTGTTTATTTGGTTTTTTTTTTGCCGATTGAACCCATGCCCTCGGCAGTGAAAGCACAGAGTCCTAACCACTGGACAGCTGGGGAATTCCCAGCTGCATTAGATTTTCAGTGAGACCTGGGACCCCTCAGAAAAGATCAGGAACCTTACAGTGTTCTAGGGAGAGAAATGGAAAAATAAGCCTGAAGGGCAGGGAAAGAATGAGGCCTTCCGAGAAAGCCAGGGCACCGGAGCTGGAGGGACGGGATCCAGTGGGGGAGGGAAGCGGTGTTCCAGGAAGGCTCACTGTGCCACCCTGTGAGGCTGCCGTGGGGAGTGTGATCTGGGTGCCCAGTACAGGAAGTATCCTGTCTCCCCACTTCATAGCTGGGAGTCCCGCAGAAAAGCCGGTTATTCTGTCCCTGGTTACCTCTTCCTTTGGCTGTTATCTTTCAGGGTAAAAAAAAGAAGAGGAAGCGAGAAAAGCAGCTTTCCCAGACCCAGTCCCAGCAGCAAGTCCAGGAGGCAGACGGTGAGTCTTCAGGAGGGCCCTGCATCTTTACTTCTTTTTCCCACTATCCCAGCTACACCCACCGGCACTTTGTACCCGGGTCTCTGATGGACACGGTGACAATGCCGTATTATGATAGCTGCCATTTTCAAGGCCTCAGCCTTATGTACACTCAGGGGGTGTGTTATTATTATCCCCTTTTTGGAGATGATCTGTTAAGAGGCTCGAAGAAGTGAAGGGATTTTTCCAGTCACTCTGCTTGTTAAATGGTCCAGTACTTTGTCACTTGGAAGGCTCTTTTCAATTCAGTTGAGTTGTGTCTTATTTGGGGGTTAGGTTCTAAAATCAATGCATAAGGTAAAAACTGAATGTCGCTGAAATGATCCTTGAAATTCCCTTAGGAAGGCAGCCCATTAGAGATCGACATTATCACCTATCAGTGAATCCAGTAGAATCAGGTTTTCCTCCAATGTTTGTTTGGTCGAATATCAGAAATAATTGTTCACTTGGAGCGGGGGGGGGGGCCCTTTGTGCCACAAATATGTACAGTATCTTTTTACACCAGAATCACACCCAGCACAGAGATGCTCACACTGTGACCAGTATTTCAGTCAAGCCTCCCATCTCATGCTCACTCCAGGACAAGTGCAGAACTTGTTTAGTTCCATCTATAGTGCTTTTTGGGGGGCGGGGGGCGGTGAGGGAGCTGCGCCACCCGGCTTGTGGGATCTTAGTTCCCTGACCAGGGATCAAACCCGGGGCCACAGCAGTGAAAGCGCCACGTCCTGACCCCTGGACCGCCAGGGAAGTCCCCTAAAGTGCTTTTTATCACCTTGCTTTTCTTTTCATCTCCTTTCCTACCTTTCTAATATCTGTATAATTTGCGTATTCATCTCCATAGGAGTACATGTAAGTTAACTATGTATATGATGCAAAATCCACTGTATATACCACGTTGCTTAGCAGGTGCTATACTGTCTCTGACAGCACCATAAACCAAAGATCTTAAAGCAAATTGAGTGGAGATCCATCCCCAGAATGATGAGCTTTCAGCAGGAAGATGATGATGTGATAGGCTGAGCTATTTTCCTTCCAGGCAGGTGCTGAATGGGTCTTTGGCATTTGGGCATTGCCCCTTGTCTGTGCTCTAGGTGTCTTGAAAGCCATAGCCGTCATTTCAGGTTCTCATGTCCCTCCCTGTACGCATTCTTGTTTCCGGAGTTGATGTGTACAGCTGGGCTTCCTCGGCAACCTCCGCCTCCCCCTGTGCTCCTAGCTGCTAACTCTTTCGTGTGGTTTTTTTTCCCCCTAGGTGCTCTGGCCTCCAAAAGCAAGAAGCCATGTGTCCAGTACCTGCCCCCTGAGAAGCCCTGTGACAGCCCTGCCTCCTCCCACGGCAGCATGCTGGACTCGCCGGCCACCCCTTCCACGGCCTTGGCTTCCCCGGCTGCCCCGGCCGCCACCCACTCGGAGCAAGCCCAGCCCCTCTCCCTCACCACCAAGCCAGAGACCCGGGCCCAGCTGGCTCTCCACTCGGCTGCCTTCCTGTCAGCGAAGGCTGCCGCCACCTCCTCTGGCCAGATGGGCAGCCAGCCCCCTGTCCTGTCCCGGCCCCTCCCCCTGGGGTCCGTGCCCACAGCTCTGCTGACGTCCCCCCCTTCCTTCCCAGCCACGCTCCATGCCCACCAGGCCCTCCCCGTGCTCCAGGCCCAGCCTCTTTCCTTGGTTACCAAGTCTGCCCACTAAGCTGCCCCCTGACCTATGCAGGCTGTCACGTGACTCATCGAGTAGTAATGACGCAGAAGAAGAAGAAGAAGAAGAAGAAGAAGAAAAGGAAACTTTATTGGTCAATATTTGACCACTCTGGACTGTTCTGTAAAGTGACTGGTAACAGCAGCGCTTTACGTTTTGTAGATGTAACCAGTAGCTGATCTTAAGGCTTTTTTAAAAAACAAAACAAAACAAACAAAAAAAATCTTTAAAAAACAAGAACTGAAAAGTAGTGTGTTATTCTTCCTGTATGTGCAGCGGTGGATGGACCTGGGCAGAAGGCACCTCTGTCTCTACCTCCTGGACTCTCTGCCCTCCTCCCTCTTCCCATCGTCCCCCCGCGTCCCGGCTTCCCCCACCCAGCCTGCATGTTGGCCATTGCTGCCATTTCTAGCCCGCAGCCTCTTCATCTACATCCCACTCCTGGACATTCCCTTTTACTTGGCCCACGTTCTTCTCCTTTGCTCAGCTCCGTGGGTTCTTGCCTTCATCTTCATTCTCTGCCCAGTGTAAGGCTGTCACCATGTGTGAAGACACCTTGGCCTCGTTTGTCTCCACCAGCATCCCCTTTCCCTCAGTGGCCCTAATGCCCCAGTCTCCAGCTTTTGGTGGGGGAAGAGGTCCTCTGCAGTGGTTCTTTCCCGCATTTAAAGGGACTCAAGGTGCCTGCCACTTCCTCAGTGAAGAAGCCTGTGTACCACCCCCTTACCAGTCGAGATGTTCCCTCACAGTCCCAGAGTGGCAGACAGGACCTGGAACCAAGGTCTGGCTCCTGTCACCCGGGTCCGTGCTAGCACAATCTGCCAAAGCTCTAAAGACCCTCCTCCCTCCCCCATCACCTCACATGCTTCTTCTGTGTGTATTTCTTTTCATTTTTATGGGGTTTTTTGGAGCAATTTAAACTCCCAGTTGTTTATTTTCACAAAAGAAAATAAAATTGCAGTTGCAAGACCTTTTCTGAGTATTTTAGTCCTTTTCTTGAATCAAGCCCCCTTCTTCACACCAAGCCCTGTGTGAGATTTTTGCAGACATGCAAAGGAGGAATGCCACTTATTGGAAGGGCATATAAATCATGCCTGACACGACTAGAAAAATTCAACCCAGTTTCCAGCCTCGAATGTGCACAGACCAGTCAGTATAGATAACTGAGATACAAAGGGATGAATCTTTTTATTTTCGTTTGTCTTCTTGTAATTGCCAAGATAGGAGAGGTATCCTTGGATTGCTTTGCATGTATCTAGCACTGCAATTAATTTTTTTGTTGTTACGGTGTTATTGAGGTATAATTCACATAACATACAATTCACCCATTTAAAGTGTACAATGCGGGACTTCCCTGGTGTCGCAGTAGTTAAGAATCCGCCTGCCAATGCAGGGGACATGGGTTCAATCCCTGGTCCAGGAAGATCCCACATGTTGCGAGCAACTAAGCCATGCGCCACAACTACTGAGCCTGCGCTCTAGAACCCGTGAGCCACAACTACTGAGCACGCGTGCCACAACTACTGAAGCCCGCGCTCCTAGAGACCGTGCTCCGCAACAAGAGAATCCACTGCAGTGAGAAGCATGCGCACCACAACAAAGAGTAGCCCCCGCTCGCCGCAACTAGAGAAAGCCTGCGTGCAGCAACGAAGACCCAGCGCAGACCAAAAAAAAAAAAAAACACAACACGTAAAGTATACAATTCAGTGGTTTTGACTGTGTTCAAAGTTGTGTACCCATCATCACACTGGACTTCAGAACATTTTCATTACTTCAAAATGAATCCCCGTACTCTTCAGAACTTACCCTCCACTTCCTCCTCCTCACACCCCCATCCCCACCTCCAGCCCTAAACAACCATGAAGCTACTTTTTTTTTTTAACTTCTTTATTGAAGTGTAATTGCTTTACAATGTTGTGTTAGTTTCTGCTGTATAACAAAAGTGAATCAGCTATACATATACATATATCCCCATATCCCCTCACTCTTGCATCTCCCTCCCATCCTCCCTATCCCAGCCCTCTAGGTGATCACAGAGCACCGAGCTGATCTCCCTGTGCTTTGCGGCTGCTTCCCACTAGCTACCTATTTTACATTTGGTTGTGTATATATGTCAATGCTAAATCTCTCATTTCATCCCAGTTTACCCTTCCCCCTCCCCGTGTCCTCAAGTCCATTTTCTACGTCCATGAATCTACTTTCTGTCTCTGGATTTTTCTGTTCTGGACATTTCGTTTAAATGGAATCATACACTACGTGGTCCTTTCTCACTGACTTCTTTCAGCAGAGTATTTTCAAGATTCATCCATGTTGTAACCTGTATCGGCACATCATTCCCTTTTTTTTTTTTTTATGATGGTAAAGTAGATAAATAACAAAATTCACCACTTTAACCATTTTAGGTGTACAATTCAGTGGCTTTAATTACCTTCACAGTGTTGTGCAACCATCACCACTATCTGTTTCCAAAACTTTTCATCACCCCAAACAGAGTCTCTATAACCATTAAGCAATAACTTCCTCATTCCCCTCCCCTCAGCCCCTGGTAACCTCTAATCTACTTTCTCTTTCAATGAATTTGCCTATTCTAAATATTCCATATAAATGGAATCATAAAACATTTGTCCTTTTGTGCCTGGCTTATTTAACTTAGCATAATGTTTTCAAGGTGCATTCATGTTGTAACGTATCAGAATTTCATTTTTTTTTTTTTTAGAATTTCATTTTTTTTAAGCCTTGTCTTCCTTTACCTTTTTTTGAGTACTTGCCAGATTTTTTTACCCTACTCAGACATAAAGCTTTTTAAATTGTGGTAAGTATAAAAAATATAAAAAATATATATTATATATTTTATATATATATAAGTGGACAATCTAAGTACATTCACAATGTTGTGCAACCGTAACCACTAACAACTTCCAGAACTATTTCATCATCCCAAACAGAAACACCATACCTATTAAATATTAACTCCCCATTCCTCCCTCCCCCCAGACTTTAGGAACCTGCAATCTACTTTATATCTTTATAAATTTGCCTATTTTAGGTACCTCATATAAGTAGAATCATACAATACTTGTCCCTTCATGTCTGGCTTATTTCACTTAGCATAATGTTTTCAAGGTTCATCCATATTGTAGCTTGTATTGATATCAGAACTTCATTCCTTTTTATGGCTGAATAATAGTCCATTGTATGTATAAACTACATTTTGTTTATTCATCTACTGATGAACACGTGGGTTGTTTCCATATTTTGGCTATTGTGAATCGTGTTGCTGTGAACTTTCACATACAAATATAACGTTTGAGTCCCTGTTTTCAATTCTTCGGAGTTTATATGTAGAAGTGGGATTGCTGGGTCATATTGGTAATTCTATGTTTAACATTTTGAGGAATTGCCAAACTTTTTCATAGCAGCTACAACATTTTACATTCCAATCAGCAATGTTTGAGGGCTCCAATTTCTCCACATCCTCACCAACATATTATTTTCTTTTTTTTTTTTTTTTTGAATACAGTTTTTAAAGGTTACACTCTATTTACAGTTATAACAAAATACTGGCTATATTCCCCATGTTGTACATTATATCTTTTAGCCTATCTTACACCCAGTAGTTTGTACCACCCACTCTCCCACTGGTAACCACTAGTTTGTTCTCTATATCTGTTTGAGTGTGCTTCTTTTTTGTTATATTCACTAGTTTGTTGTATTTTTTAGATTCCACATATAAGTGATGTTATTCAGTATTTGTCTTTATCTGTCTGACTTATTTCACTTAGCATAATGCCCTCCAAGTCCATCCACGTTGCTGCAAAAGACAAAATTTTGTGTTTTTTTTATGTCTGAGTAGTTTTCTATTGTATATATACACCACATCTTCTTTTCCCACTCATCTGTTGATGGACACTCAGGTTGCTTCCATATCTTGGCGATTGTAAATAATGCTGCTATGAACATTGGGGTGCATGTATCTTTTCGAATTAGTGTTTATGTTTTTTTTCAGATATATAGCCAGGAATGGAATTGCTGGGTCATATGTTAGTTCTATTTTTAGTTTTTTGAGAAGCCTCCATACTGTTTTCCACAGTGGCTGCACAAATTTACATTCCTACCAACAGTGTACGAAGGTTCCCTTTTCTCCACATCCTCACCAACATTTGTTATTCGTGGGGTTTTTTTGATGATAGCCATTATAGCAGGTGTGAGGTGATATCTCATTGTGGTTTTGATTTGCATTTCCCTGATGCATTTTCCTATTTTCTGTTTTTTTATTATAGCCATCCTAGTAGGTGTGGAGTGTGTCTCACTGTGATTTTGATTTGCATTTACCCAACTAATACTAATGATGTTGAACAACCATTCATATGTCTATTAGCCAGTTATCCCAGCACCATTTGTTGAAAACACTATTCTTTCCCCCGTTGAACAGTCAGCACCCTTGTCAAAAATCAACTGACCATAAATATATAGGTTTATTTACTGACTCAATTCTATTCCATTCATCTATATATATCTTTATGCCTGTACCACACTGTCCTAATTACTGTAATTTTGTAATAAGTTTTAAAATTGGGAAATGAGAGTCCTTTGATTTTGTTCTTCTTTTTCAAACCTGTATTGGCTATTCTGGGTCTCTTGCATTTTCGTATAAATTTTAGTATCAGCTTGTCAATTTCTGCAAAGAAGCCACCTGGGATTTTTATAGGGATTGTGTTGGTAGATCAATTTGGGGAGCACAGGCATTCTAACAATTATGTCTTCCAATCCATGAATATGGGATGTCTTTCCATTTATTTAGGGCTTCTTTAGTTTTTTTTACTAATACTTTATTGTTTCAGAGTGTACGTTTTGCATTTCTTTTGTTAAATTTATTCTTAAGTTTTATTTTATTATTTTTGATACTACTGTAAATGGAATTTTTCTTAATTTCATTTTTAGATTGTCTGTTGCAAGTGTATAGAAATATAATTGATTTTTATATATTGATCTCACATCTTACATCCTTGCTGAACTCGTCCTAATAAATTTTTAGAAAATCCTCAGGATTCTCTTTATACAAGATCATGTTATCTGAAAACAGAGATAGTTTTACTTCTCCCTTTTCAACCTGGATGCTTCTTATTTTGTTTTCTTGCTGAATTGTCTTGGCTACTTATAGTACAAAGTTGAGTAGAAGTGGTGGGAGCAGACATGGTTCCTTATCTCAGGAGGAAAGCATCTAGTCTTTTACCATTAACTATAATGTTAGTTGTGAGGTTTCTGTACATGCCCCACTTCAGGTTGAGGAAGTTCCCTTCTTTTCCAAATTTGTTGAGTATTTTTATCACGAAGAAGTACAAGGAAATTTAAGATTTATTCAAGTTGCACCCTACCATTCCCTTAAACCAAAATTGGTGTGAGTTAGGAGTTAGTGCTAAAATCTGCCTTCTCTACTCCTATTCTAGGTAGCAGCACTTCCTGGAGAAAAACCACACACCTGAAATAGTTGCCGCAGTAGATTTGTGCCTCACATAAGCCAGGCCTATATCCTATATCCAGTCTGTTGGTATTACCTCCCAAATTTATCTTGAGTCCAACCACTTCCCTCCATTCTCAGTGTCCCTCTGCTAGTCCTACTAGGACTATTGCAACAGCCTCCTACCTGATTAACTTCTAAATCCACTCTTCTCTTCCCACCACCCCAAGAGTAGATTCTTCACCCTACGACCAGACTAATCTTCAAAAATTCCCAACTCTGGGGACTTCCCTGGTGGCACAGTGGTTGAGAATCCGCCTGCCAATGCAGGGGACACGGGTTTGAGCCCTGGTCTGGGAGTATCCCACATGCCGCGAAGCAACTAGCCCTTGCGCCACACTACTGAGCCTGCGCTCTAGAGCCCACGAGCCACAACTACTGAAACCCACGTGCTCTAGGGCCCACCTGCCGCGACTACTGAGCCCGCATGCCACAACTAATGAAGCCCGCGTGCCAAGAGCCCATGCTCCACAGGAGAAGCCACCGCAATGAGAAGCCCGCGCACCGCGACGAAGAGTAGCCCCTGCTCGCTACAACTAGAGAAAGCCCGCAGCAACGAAGACCCAATGCAGCCAAAAAAAATAATAATTCCTAACTCTATCTTTCCCCTACTTAAACAGCTTTAATGGCTTCTCGTTAATGTTAAGATAAAATATAAAACCCTGGACATAGCCCACAAACTCTGTATGATTTGGACCCTTATTTTCTCTCCTGCCTAATAATATGGACACAAGGTCAGGCTTAATAATTTGCCATTCCCCTACCTACATGCACAGACACAAGCGCACACAAACGCACACACGAGTGTACCAAGCCAATATCCTTTTTTTTTTTTCTTTTTTAAAAATTGAAATATGGTTCATGGACAATATTGTTAGTTTCAGGTATACTACATAGTGATTTGACATTTGCATACATTACAAAATACACCACGATAAGTCTAGTAACCATTTGTCCTAAGCCAAATCCTTTAATGTTAGTCAAGTATTTATTTAGGGGAGGTGGAGCGAATTTTAGAAACATTCATTTACCAGTTCACTTCCTTAAGCCAGAGTCACAGTTCTGAACTAATTTGTAAAAGATTTCTCACTTCTCTTTGATTCTTATTCTCTCCTTAGTAATGAGGGTGTGTGTGAGAGATTCTCTTACAACAGAGAAACATTGAGAAGCATATCAAAGGAGTTTTTTTTAGATTATTTTAATTTTATTATTTTTATTTTTGGCCGCGCCCCTTGGCTTGTGGGATCTTATTTCCCCAACCAGGGATTGAACCCCAGCCACTGCAGTGAAAGCGCTGAGTCCTAACCACTGGACTAAAAGGTTTTAAAGTAGCAAAACAAAGTACTTGTTCCTGAAAACTATATTTACATCATATACTAGTCCTTAAAATTCTTCAGAAATTCACCTGACTAGAACTGCATGCCACATAACCCAAATATTGTACTCAGACTGCAGAAGAGTGTTATATCTCCTGGCAGCTGTAATCCTTTTTGGTAGGATTACATTTCAACCTGTGTTAATGGGAACCTAGATCATTTAATACTTAATCTGGCTGGAGGCTCTGCTCCAGTCTCATCCCCCGCCATTTTCTTTTTTCTTTTTATAAATTAATCTATTATTTATTTATTTTTGGCTGTTTTGGGTCTTCGTTGCTGCACGCGGGCTTTCTCTAGTTGCAGCCAGCGGGGGCTACTCTTCGTTGCAGGGCACGGGCTTCTCATTGCGGTGGCTTCTCTTGTTGTGGAGCATGGGCTGTAGGCGCGCAGGCTTCAGTAGTTGCGGAACGCGGGCTCAGTAGTTGTGGCTCACGGGCTGTAGAGCACAGCCTCAGTAGTTGTGGCACACGGGCTTAGTTGCTCCGCGGCATGTGGGATCATCTTGGACCAGGGCTCGAACCCGCATCCGCTGCATTGGCAGGTGGATTCTTAACCACTGTGCCACCAGGGAAGATCCCTTTCTTTAAATTTTTATTGGGTATAATTGAAATTGATTTACAATATTGTGCCAGTTTCAGGTGTACAGCAAAGTGAATCTGCCATACAAATACATATAAAGGATGGACTTTTTAGAAAAGATCTTTGGCGACCTCGGAGGGCACAGTTTCCGTGGGGTCAGGAGAGAGGGGAGCAGGGTTGCAAAGGCTCCCGCTACAAAGGTGATGGGGTGGGTTTCCGTTTCCAGATTTCCACACATTTGTGTACGGCAGGGAAAGAACCACGAGAGAAGGAGAAGGTAGAACTGTAGGCAGAAGATGGGGCGAAGAGGCGCTGGGCCACAGCGACGTCACTCCCGTGGGATCGTCCGCGGGCCAGGGAGCTCCTGCTCTGCCTATATTGTCTCGTAAGTACGGGGGCAAAGAAGAAAAGGGGGAGTAACGGTCTGTAGCGGCTGCTATGTAGCAAAGAAACCAGAAAAAGGTGGATACGCCTTCCACAGGGGACAATACGGCGCCGACAGCAAGAAAAGAAATCACATCGCGGAGAGAACAGCTGAACCACACACAGCCAGATCTTTCCCCAAGCCCCGCCCCTCGCCCGGGTATGGCTACGGGAGACGTACGCAGGAAGGGGTGGGGCATGAGCGCTGAGCCCGCGCGCTGATCTCGCGAGAGCAGTAGAGGGCGGAAGCGCAGTCTGTGCAGGATGAGGTTTTGGGTTGTGTTCGCCTTGCTGAGCGTCGCAGCGGCGGGTAAGACCATCCACCCCCCACCACTCCTCGACCCGCCTCCACTAATCCCACTCTCGCCCCCAGGCCCACCATACTCACCGTGGCCGGTCGCCACCTGACCTCACTTCTTCCCTGCCCGACCCTCGCCACCTCTCCGCTCGCCATCACCCCCTTCCCCTGTTTGCCCGTTGCAACGTACTGAGGATTCCTTTCTCCCCGCCTGCCTCTCTTCAGCCAGACGGTTTCTCTATTTCAGGCTCCGGGCAGTCCCCTTCTAAGCTAGTCACCCCAACACACGCTCCGGTGACAGGTCCGGCTTCTACAAGAGACTCCAGGCAGTTCATCTTGACCCCGCAGCCTGAGCAAGAACACAGTGACAGACCCTCTCTGAGTCAGAGTACCACGAAAGCCGTCCCCGGCAGTTCGAAACCCGAGCGGCACACCGTGAAAGCCGTCACTGGCAATTCGGAATACGAGCTGCACCACAAGAATGACAGCCTTGGCAATTCCTCTAGAGACCCGTCCACCAAGTCGGTCTCCAGCCCATCTTCTGATAACAAGGAGCCAACCAATCCTGATTTAAACACACGAGCTGACAAAGCTCTGCAGGCTTCCAGAACTGAATCTGGGGAAAAAGGATTGCTAGAGTCTGACCCCTCTTCTACCCAGCAGGAGGGAGAAGGTAAGTCTTTAGAACCACCTGAAGATGAGGAGCCCAAGGAGACTGAAGAAGGGGATACAGAGCCTGAAGAGGGTGCACCACCCAAAGACGAGAAAGAAATGCCTGGCCCCGCCTCCAGTGAGAACCGTGAAAGCACAGTTTTGAATACCTGGAGTAGGGAGAAGGATGACCTTTATAAGGATAATCTTGGAAGTTCCAGTGCAGAGAGCAGCCACTTCTTTGCATATCTGGTGACAGCAGCCATTCTCGTTGCTGTCCTCTATATTGCCTACCACAATAAGCGGAAGGTAAGTCAAGAGTTGCTTTAAGAGGAGGGATGGGATTTCCTCCACCCTGAAAGCTTGGTGTGTGGGTATCCATCACTCATCTGCCTGTAAGCACTAGGAATTTAAAAACAAACTTCATTTTTTTCTGAGACCTTGCTAGGGTCCTTTATTCTTCTTTTAGAAATCATGTATTTTCATGTCTGTTTCCTCTGAGTGCCTTCTGCTGTTGCGTCAGGTGCCAAGTTTAGGACGTTATTATGCTCTGACCCAAATTAGGGTCTCCTCCCGTAATCTTGGAATTTACAATCCATCACAGCCTGAGAGGACCTGGGTATGTGACAGTCTGTAAGTAGTTAGAGCCCTTATCTTCCTGTTTCCCCTCTCAAAAAGACAGTGCTTCCTGTCTTATTATTTCTAGCTTCCTTTCCCAAGCTTTTGTTTTCCATGTGCAGTGGCAGAAAGAATGGTTACATAGTCTTCAACACCAACAGCAGAGAGCCCAGGGACTATATTCTGCAGTCAGTTGAGTTTCTGATTAGAGGAAAGGCCAGAAATTGCATGGATACACTCATCTTTTACTTCAGCAGGGTTTGTTGTGTTGCTTAGTAACCACTCTAAGGACAAAATGATTGCATTCCTTTTTTCTTTTTTAATTGAAGTGTAGTTGATTTACAATGTCGTGTTAGTTTCAGGTGTACAGCAAAGTGATTCAGTTATATGTATATATATTCATTTTCAGATTCTTTTCCCAAAATGATTTCATTTCTTATTGAGCCCTAAGAATTTAGTAGTTTCTGTAGGCTGGTTAAAATTGAAGGATTCAATTCATGATAGCCATAAGGTCTAGGGCTGTGAGAAATGAGGGAAGACATTTAGTAAAAGTGGTATATTCCTGGGAATTCCCTGGCAGTCCAGTGCTTAAGGCTCCGCACTTTCACTGCAGGGGGCACGGGTTTGATCCCTGGTCAGGGAACTAAGATCCTGCATGCCTCACAACACAGCCACAAAAAAAAAAAAAGTGGTACGTTCCTTATTCTACATCCAAGTGCTCCTCGTGGAGAGTAACCTTAGGTATGAAATGAGAGTGGTAAGGTTAAGATGAAGCGAAGTGTGGGGTGAAAGAGTAGGTTTGCAGATAACGTAATTATCTTACCTGCAAATTAATTATTGCTTAATATTAAAATAAAAGGAGGGCGGATGACTCAGCCTGGAGGAGGCTAAGTTGGGGAGGAGTTGGCGGTTCTTTTCACCAAGTGCTCTTGAGTAAATCATATAGACCACCACAAGCTAGAGCCCAGAAGAGCCCTCCTGCATCTGTCATTTCCTGTTTAGCAGTATAAAGGATTCTGATGTAACTAGGCCCTGTCCTCCTTACAGTTGTTAATAGGGCCTTTTTGTGGATGTCCTGCTCTTTTTACTGTCAGTGTCATTAATAAATGGGCCACCAGGTGATTACCTCTGATTTCAGAGACTGAAATATGTCTTTAGAGAGTCACTTGTTCATCGCTGTCTTGTTCCTTTCCCCAGATTATCGCTTTCGTCCTGGAAGGAAAAAGATCCAAAGTTACACGGCGGCCAAAGGCCAGTGACTACCAGCGTTTGGACCAAAAGGTAAGGAAGGAAGGAGGGATATGCAGTCTCAGATGGGCCCAGCAGTGGGCTTGTGTTTGACATGGCGGCAGCAGCAGCTGATTCTGGGGGTGCTGTTGCCATTGCCCCGCCCTTTCCAGACCACAACATATAGACATCCACATGAACATGTCTGCAATGTTGGAGCTAGAAGAGATTCTCAAGGCCTCTGCAACAGCTTCTCCCTTCAACAGATGAGGAAGCTCAGGCCCAGAAACATTATGATTTTTTCCCCTAAGTTCCCACTACAAGTTCCTGGCAAAATCAAGACCTGAGGGCAACTCCCTTGGCTCCCGGCCTGTACTTTTCACACTCCATCAGCACTTCACAAATTTTCAGAGGCATATGAGTCACCCTAGGAATTGTGCTAAAAAAAAAGAGCAAAGTCTGTATGGGGTGAGCCTCTGCTTCTTCATTTCCAGGGAGTTTCCAGGTGACACCACAGGCTGCTGGAAGCACACTCCACCCCGGGTAGTAAAGCACTAGACTACACGCCCCGAAAGCACACAAATCCAGAAATGTAGGGTCTGGGAGCTTCCAGCTCCCTAGATCAGCCCTGCAAATAGACTTCCTGCGTGCGGCCAGCCCAGGCCTCTGCCAGAAAGCAAAGCCCTCCTTGCACCCCAGAGGCAGCCTGCCTGCATGGGGACACACTGCCTTGCTGCCAGCATGCCCCCTCCCTCCCTCTGCACAGCCACAGCCAGGACATTGGTAAAGAGTAGTTGGTGCCCAACTTCCCACAGGGAGCACGGTCCGCATACCAGTTACAAAATAAGCCACACAGCTCAGAATCTCTTTGTTAGCTAGCCCAGTAGGTCAGCTGCACAATGTAACTCTGGCCTAGAACCTTCCCAGATAATTGACTTTAAGGATTTCTTTTCCCCTTTGTTATACTTTTTTTCTGATTAAAAAAAAAAAATGTGCATGTAAACAATTCAAAACAATACAGGATGGTGCAAAGTCGACGCCAAGATTCCCATATGCCCTCCACCAAGTATGTATCTTTCTAGTGTATGTTTTATTTGAAACTGACTTTTAAAATAATCTTATGTGCTTTTGTTTTATCAGTTGAAGTTTGTATGGTGGAGGGTCAGTTTGTCTTAATTTTGAATTTTTCTCCTGAACTGCAACTCCCCCCACCTCCCACCCCAAAATCATAGCAGTGAGGTATATTCCTCTGGAAAAAGATGAATGTTACCAATAGATTGTGTTGCTCTTGTTTCAGATTTGATTTTTCTGTTCTTGAGAACCTTGTCCTCCCTGCTGATTTGTTTCTAAATCAAGAAAAATGAAGAGAAAACTACTGTGACCTAAGGGACACACCCCCTCCTCTAGGGTTTGGTGGCAAGTCGGGGCTGGCAGAGGCAGAGGGGATTGCTTTGGTTTTTGCACCTGCACTTTGGCGAACTTGCCCTCCTGTGTTCCCATTATTTATGCTGGTGTCTTCCAGCCTGTCCCCCTCTGAGTGTGAGTAGGGAAGCATGTGGGCGCGCCCCGCTGTGACCAAAGGGAGATCTCAGCCCCGGGCAGGTGACTGCTGCTGACTGCCCTCCCTCGGGTCTTGGCCCTGTCGTAAAGTTAGCCCTTGAAAACAGCATTGCACTCGCCACTACTTACCTTCGTGGACCTAGGAGAAAACTGCAGGTTGTGGTCCGTCTCTCCCAGGGCCTCTCCCTTTGGGGAGATGTGCCCTACAAAAGATGTCGAAGGTGGTGAGTGCCGATGGGCAGAGGGCTCCTTTGAGCACGGTTCTCTTCAAAGGCTTCAGCAGCAAACCAAAACAGCAGCTGAAAAACATGCTTTATTGCCTGCGAGTCCAACCTGCCTAGTGCAAGCTCTTCACGTTCTTCTGACATTTTCATATTACTTAAGACAAAGTGAAGCCACTTCCATTTAGTTGTACTGAGCAGAAAACTGAACTTGGGGGTTCTGGGAGGAAAGCTGTAAAGCCACTGTGCCCATCACAGAGGTTTTAAAAAGCACAGTTATGGTTATTGAAACATTGTGTTCATCCCTACTCACCATCATTACAGAAACATTTTGAAGTAGGGTGAGTTCATGCTTTGGGCAGGAAAGCAAGGACTGTTTGGTTTGGGTCTAAAAATTTCGAAGGACTTTTATGAAACAGGTCTCCCACAAACTCTATTTTGCCTTTGTTGCCTAAAATAGACATATTTACAAACTGCCTACACTCCCTCCTTTACTAAATCTAGTTAATGGTCCTCTTATCTGATATAAAACGCCAATGCTAATTAGTAAAAATTCTCCTTCTGTCCCATGTCAGGGGTTATGAAAATTTAAGAAACTCAGGGGACTTCCCTGGTGGTCCAGTGGTTAAGACTCCACGCTCCCAATGCAGGGGGCCTGGGTTCGATCCCTGGTCGGGGAACTAGATCCCGCATGCTGCAACTCAGACCCAGTGCAGCCAAATAAATAAATAAATATTAAAAAAAAAAAGAAAGAAAGAAACTCAGAGTTCCCCTGAGGTAACTGAGGGTAGTGTTGTGTATCAGGTTATTGTTTTATTTAAATCTGTTCTAGTTGTGCTACCCTATTATCAAGAGCCTAAAGAGACTTGTTTCTGGGAAAAAAACCCCAAAAAAACAAAAAAAAAAACCTGAAAGAGAATAGCTGATCTCAGGGAAATGCAAAGAATGTGGGAAGTGAGAGGAATAGGATGAATTCTAGGCTATCGAAGAAGTCTGGCGGAAGAAGGGGCCATCCTGTTTGTCATGGTATCTTCCACCTCGCTTAAAACAGCCGGTGACTTTTGAGTTGAAATTTTCATTCTCTGCAGGTAACATCTGTAGAGGTAAGGAATGAGGACTCTTCTTGGCATTATCCCCTCAGACATGGTTATTTTATTCCCTTTTCTGTCTCCCCTTTCCCTGCCTTTCTTCCTCCCCTCTAATGTTTTCTCTTTCTTCCTGTCTCCACTAGCCCCTTTCCTTCCATCTTCGTGCATGCCCAAATTCCCCTGCTCCCATCCATCCTATTTGTGGTCCATTCTGCTGTTCAGCATCTCCAAAAAGTGTTGCTTCCATTCCCTTGCCATTCATCTTCCTCATAACCTTTACAAAGTCACTTCGGTCCTTGTCTTCCTGCTAATAATGTTTTCCCAGAGGTTCAGATCACCAAATCCAGTGGCTTGTTCTCAAAGCTTAGTCTTGTCCCTGATAGAATTGGACACTTAGACCGTCCAAATCGAACTTCCCCTCTTTTGGTCTCTGTCCTGGCTTCTGAGAACTCCTTTGTCTTATCCTGTGCTGGTGGAGGAGAAGGCCCTCAAAGACAGGTCTTTGTCTTTGTCTTTTCCTTTGTCTCCTTAGAAACTCATCCATTCTTTATCCTCTGAGTGAGTGACTCCCAAGTTTTCATCCGTGGCCTAGTTCCCAAAGAACCCAGTCCTGCCGTGTGCTGGATAGTTCAGCTTGGTCATCCTGTTGTCACTGAAACGGAGTTTCTCTCTTCTGCCCATTAAGCTGCCCCTCTCAACTGCCCGATCTCTTTATTCATCTCAACTCCAAACTGCAGACTTGTGCTGTTTTTATGTCTTGTCACGAAAGTCCTATCCATTTTTAGAAAACCATCTCCAGCTACAGTCTTCCCATTTTCCTTGTTTCCCTGCCCCACACCGCCACCCATTCCACTTCTCTCCTAGATTTTTTTTTTTTCCCAAGAGCCACCTTAATTGGTCTGCTGTCCGTGATCTTTCCAGAGTGCTTGCCGTGATCTGAAGCGTCTGTCTCGTGGCTTCGAGAATCAAGTTCGTGGACCCTGGCGTTCAGGACTCCGCAGGCTGGCACTGTCCTGCCTGACTTCCCCTGCATCCGCGCTGGGCCAAAGGCCCCTCTTGTCGGGCCCATCCAGGCCTCTGTGCCGTTTCGTCCTTGCTGCGTCCTCCAGGCCCTGGCTTCTGGTGGCTGTTTCTCAGTTAGGGCGCGTCCCCCCCACCTTATCTTCTTTCCCTTGCCTCCCCAAAACCTGTTTCTTCAGGGCCCAGCTCACGTTTGCCCATGCACCTTCCTGACTCCCCCGGCCCACATGATTGACTCTTTCCATTTTACTGTTAATAGCTCCTGATAATGCCACTCACACATTTTGGAACTTGAGCAAAACAGGACAGCCGGTATCTGCCATCTCTGTCTGGTCTCCCCAAGAAAATGAAGCTCCTTCCAGGAGCACCCAGGGCACCATCTGCATATCTGCCTAACACGGGACAGTCCCCGGGGACTTGAGTTCAGTTTCTTCTTGCAAAGGAAACATGTTCTTTGTTCAGGACATGTGGCTGTGACTTAACTGAGGTCTCTCACACGGCTCTTTCTGGCTACTGCTTGCTGCCCCTCATTGATGGATATTGCTAGTAAGGAGGAGAGCAGAAAGAAAGGTTGGTTTCAGGCACCAAGTGGACACATAAGTATTGTTGTAGAGTTCGCATAGCTTCACTTTTTGAGCCTCTGAGAAGTATAGTTTCTTGTGTGAAAGAGTACAATAGAATTTAAGTTTCACTTTAGAAATTGCACTGAAAGAAATCTCCCACAACAAAGGAAAAGTTGTTTTCTGGGTAGTTGTCTTTTTGAAGATAGACTCTTTGAAGCATGTTTTCCTAGAGATTGTGCAGATGAGGGTGAGCTGGTGGGGGAGGGGAGGATCTCTCCAGCTGGTGGGGGCGCGGGGGGGCGGGCATGAGAGGTGCCCTATCCAGACGGCTCTGTGCTTCCTTTCCTGGCCCCAGCTTTTGGTCGCAGGGTGGTTTCTATTTGGAGGAATCTGTGCTTCAGAATTATTTGAAGAGTCCACCTCTGGACTCGGGGGGAGTGGAAGGCTCGTCTACCTAGAAAGGCTAAGATAACTCAGAAAGACCTGACAACTAGCTATGTACACACTGACATTTCTTTTCACATAATGGCTTTCAATGAAACTTTTGGTGACAGAACTCTAAACCTCTAAAATTCCTGATAATGATTCTCATTTTCTTCTCCCATTTCATGTCATTTAATTCAAAAGCCTGCCCCTCATTTTTGCAGGGTAACTTGTTATGTAATGCTGCACGTGTGATGAAAGCTAGCACGCTTTGCACATGTTCTGAATCATTTGAACAGGGAAGAGAGTATGCCATACACCAGACCCTGTACGCCAGCTGTTTTCTAAAAACTCTTGCTGGGACAGTTGCGTTTGGCATTGCCTTGCTTAAGAAAGAATCCTGGGAAGAGATTCTCAAGTTTAATTGAACCGTACATCCAGAACCAAGGCTGAATCTCACCTCAGTTTCTTAAGTCATGTGTGAATTTCCTAAATATCCCAATCTAGAAACTCTGTAAAGGCATTGGGTCTGAGCTGTATAGTGTTTCAAGCTGCCAACAAAGTCAGCTTCCTTACACTTGTCGATATTCCTTTAATTCAGAAGTCTAACATGTTCAATAAATGGTTGATTGTTGAAATTGTTTCCCTTCTTTTTTTGTTTACCCAATTAGCAGGATACTACTGTTTTGCAGTGTTTTGTATTTCTACCTTGTAACTTAACGATAATCACTTAATTTTATTTCTTTAAAGCTTATTTGGGGACTTCCCTGGTGGTCCGGTGGCTAAGTCTCCGCGCTCCCAGTGCAGGGGGCCTGGGTTCGATCCCTGGTTAGGGAACTAGATCCCACATGCCGCAACTGAAGTTCCCACGTGCCACAACTAAAAAGATCCAGCATGCTGCAACTAAAGATCCCACATGCCACAACAAAGATCCCACACGAGGCAATGAAGATCCTGCATGCTGCAACTAAGACCCGGCACAGCCAAATAAATTAAAAAAAAAAAAAAAAAAAAGCAAGCCTATTTGGTCTAATGACAAGTATTTTTCCATATATAATGTTTTACCTAGCTTTTATGAATGCCGTCACCACGTAGTTTTGTATCTGCACAGAAACCAAAATAAATTTCAAATGTTAAAGCTCTAAAATCATTAAATTAAATTTTCTCCTTTTTTTTTAAAAAGCATAGTCGATATACAACATTATATTAGTTTCAGGTATACAACATAGTGATTCGACATTTGTATACATTACAAATTGATCACAGTAAGTCTAGTAACCATCTGTCACCATACAAAGTTATTTCAGTATTACTGATTATATTGTACCTCTTAATCCCCCTCTTAATAAATTTAATAGTACTGTATTGAAATTGATTAAAATAAGGCCTAACGTAAGTGGAAGGTCATTTTTTTTTTTAACCTTTAGCCTTCACTCACCTTCCCACCCGATCCCCATGTAAGTACCAATACACTGGAAACGCATTCCCAGGCTTTGCACACGTTCTGTAATTTTCCATGTTCTGATTGACTGACTGCCAACCTCGCTCCTCCTCCTCACGAGGCATCCCTTGTCCTAGGTTGGGAGTAGCTGGGCTTCTTGTCATAATACACTCGTTACCTCTCAGCTTGTCCTTTGCTGTACCCTTGGCTTGAAAGCTCTCTCCACCTGCATCAACCCCAGTGAAGTTGTCTTTCCAGGCCTCTGCCCTGACTGCGAACGCCCGTCTCGCTGTGTATTTTAGGAAGCTAAGTCTTGAGGCTCAGGCCCTGAGGTCTGGGAGGGTATCTTGGTGCTGGCATGGTGAAAACCCAATTTAACCCCGATCATAAGGAAGACGAGCCTAGGCCCTGGCTGCATGCGCACTGGATGTTCTGTAACATACACCTCGCTAACTAATGCGTCCTGTCAGCTCCTTGCCCCCACGTCCACATGGACCCTATCACAGGCGTTTCCCCACCCGCTGAAAGCCAGTGGAACGAGAAAAATGGGATCTGGAGCCTCTGAACCTATGGAACTACAACCCAAACCATGCTCATCAGGCACCCTCTCTCCACTGCGTAGAACTCCCGCGGAGAGGCACTAAGGGGGAATGGGAGGAGACGCCTCGGGCCCATGGGACCACCCTGCTTCAGCCGACCAGCACTCTCAAGGGTTCTAGCCACCTGACAAAAGAATATTTGGTTTGATGGCTCAGAGTTAGGAGGTGTGGGTGTGGGATGCAGAGCGCTGCATGATGAACCATTAAAGTCACCCAAGTCAGTAGCCCACGCTGGGCCTTTCATAGAGACAGCATGTTGTAAAAGGTATGGAAGATCACCACCTGCCTGGCTGGAAGAGCTTCAGTTTAAGAACCACCATCTAGGCACCTCCCTGATGGTCCAGTGGTTAAGACTGCACTCCCATTGCAGAGGGCAGGACTTCAATCCCTGGTCGGGGTAAGATCCCACGTGCCATGCAGCACAGCCAAAAAAAAAAAAAAAACAGGCACTATCTATGCTACACTTGTGTGTCGGACCTCTTATTCAGAAATCAAAAACGAGTGCTTTACGTGATCGAGGAGCTAATGCAGAAAGACATGGGTAAGTCAGGGGCTGTGCCAGAGCACTGGCCAGATTTCCTCTGACTCATCCCTGACCAAACTAATTCTTCTTCTTCTGTGCCTGGACCCTTGCGCCAAGCTTCTGAAGGTCTGAGTACAGGTTCCGCTTCAGGATGGCGCTGCTGCACAGCAGGGCCCCTTGCAGGGCTCCCATCAACCCACAGGTGAAGACATCCTGGCCTAGGAGACAAAAGCAGAGGCCCGTGGGCATCGCTGCCCCCCCCAAGTCGGGGACAGGGCTGGACAAGGGCCCCTGGGCCAGGGCCACCCAGAGATGGCTTCAGACCAGGACCAGGGTCCACAGCTGCCGAGGCAGGCCAGCTCAGGCTGTGGGAGGCTGCAGGGGGCAGCAGGATCTGAGGACAAGCATGGAGGACTCTGGGTGACAGGGAAGCCCAGGGTCTCAGGTCCTGGCAAAATGCAGCAGTCAGTGTACCTGTCAGGTAGAGGTTGGGGATGGGGCTCTGGGCCCTCATGGAGGCCATCGCACCAGGATGCAGGCGGCCCAGGTCATGGTCAGCCCCGTAGCAGGCCCCCCGGGGAGCTGCCAGGTAGAACTGACTGGTCAACGGGGACCCTCCAGTCACACTGTCCACCTGAGGAGGCAAAAGAGGCAGCTGAAGAGTGGGAGTGGGACCTTGTGAGACCCTCACCTCCTTGCCTGCCCCCGCACGAGCTGCCTGCCGGCACGGGGTCCCTATCCCTTCCTGGAGCTCAGTCAGCCCGGGCCTCGTTCCCCTGCCCCAAAGAAAGGGTAGAGATGCTCCAGCCACAGGAGTCTGCCCTCCTACCTTCCCCTCCAGCTGGGGGAACAGCTTCAGGATGACCGACAGAGCGGCTTCAACAAAGGAGCTCTTGAGGGTCTCGTAGCCGCTGCTCCGCTTTCCCCGGGGCTCGTCCCGCCACTCCTCGAACCACTCATAGGAGGTGGGCACCAGCACGACCCCTGTGGAGCGGCCTGGGGACGCAGGGCCGGGTCACTACTGCTGCCCCTCCCCCGCCCAAGGCCCCACCCCAGAACCTCAAGCCCCACCTGAAAACCGGTCCTCCCACGTCGGGTCCTTGGCCGACGGGAAAGCAATGAAGAGAACGGGCATGTGCTCTACAGCCTTGTCCGCAGGCAGAGAGAGGTAGTGCTCCATTCTGGGGGAGGAGAGGGGCTGTCGGTCCCGGCCTTGTTCCCCGCAGCCACCAGCACCGCCCCGAGGGCAGGGCACCCCCAGGGACCCCCGAAGGGATGAAGCCAAGGCACAGCCTAGGTAGGGAGAAGCCCTTCGGGAGTAGATTCTTGCCCATTTCCTCCCATCCTGCATCCTGCTGCTGCTCCCCCAGCATCAGGGGAGGACACCCTCCCCACACACGCACACCCACGCCTTACGCCGTGTCCATGTCTGTGTCAAAATAAATGTAGTAGTTGGTAGACGGCAGCCCCAGGTCCTTCTTGGTGCCTCGGAGGCAGATGAAGACAGAGAACATGCTCAAGCCGGGCCGCACCATCCCCAGCTGCCGCTTCACACCTGCAGACAGGCGGCAGGGCCGCGTGAACAAGGCCACCAACTGCTGCCCCTGCCCCGGGAAGCTGCGGACGCCCGCTCACCTCATCTGCAGCCTCAGACGTTTGGACAACTCGACCTGGCAGGGGCCTGCTCTTCGGTCTCCTGCCTGTGAAGGCCACGGCCTCAGACTTCTGCTCTGAGCGCCTGGAGGAGCAGTGAGTGACGCCCGGCTCTCTGAGCCGCTCACTGCCTCCCATCGTCCCCTTAATGTCTCAGTTAGGAGCGGATGACGGGGCTCTGCACTACAAAGACCACAGCTAGGAACAGTGTTTGGTTGTAAGCCTTGGCTTCGGTATTAAGTTGAATACAAAGCATCTAATGACTGAATATGCATAATTCCTCCTGTGCTGAACAGTCAGCACAAGGCCTTAAAATGGTAAGTGATGCAGATGAACAGATGTGAAATGGCATCACTGGCACTTGGCATTTCAGGGTTCATCTGGGGAGGAGGGAAGAATAGCACTGAGGAGGAAGGCAGCAGTCACCGTGGGAGCCTTTGGATGTCCCCTGGACCGAAGCCACTGGGCATTCCCACCTCTCAACAGCTGAGCCCAGACCAGTTTTCTTGAAATTGCTTCCACAGAGTCTTATCCTTTGTTCCCATTCCCGGGACCATTGCCAGCCCCTGCCTGAGGGATAAGTCGCCACTGGCTGCTCTGCTTAATTCATGTAACAAATATTTGTTGAGGACCTGAAATGCGCTGGATCTTCTGCGAGGCCTTGGGGACACTGCAAGGAATCGGACGTGATGCCTGTCCCCGGTCCACTTTCCTGAAGAAGCTGGCTCTCCTATTAGAGGCTGCAAAGACCTGACTGCTACGGGTAGGGTGACCATAAAACTTATCATGCAGAACAGGCCACTTCTGAGAGTGAAGGGGGCGTTGTAACAATTACAGCAGGACAACGGGCATGAGACTTCCAGACACCCAGCTGCCCAGCTGTGGGAGCGCCGAGGGGGGCAGGGGATGTGGTGAGGAGTAGTAGTTGCCCTGGAAAATCAGGAGCACCTTCTCCCCTGGGTCCCAGCATCGTTGGGGAACCACAGCTGCGGGCACCCCCTTTCCAGGTGGGGCAGGGTGGGCTCGGAGAGAACCAGGGGCCCAGGAGTGATGCCCCCAGGTCTTCAGAAGCCCCTTAGCACAGCCATTACCTCCACCCAGCCCCTTCTGTCCCTTTCCCCAGCTAGAAGGAAGGGGTCCAGGAGCCACCCACCTGGCAGAAAAATAGAACCTTGGGTCTCAAATCAGGCACACAACGATGAGACCAAGCCCTGCTTCTCCACACCAGCCTTAGCTCCCCTACCGATTTTGTCAAACTAGTCTTCCCTACTCAAAACACCTCTCCAAACTACCCCCAGTAACCTCCTCAAAGCTCAGCCCTGGAATTTAAGAAAGGCGCTCCTATTCACAAAGCCTCCCTCTGCCTGACCACCCCACCTCCACCCTCGACCCCAACTAGCACTGCCTGTCCCCAAGGCCACCAGATATCCCGTTCCCATCTCTGAGAGGGAGACAGAACTGTGAGAATCTCTACCCCCAAACAGCTGGAAACGAAGGAATCCCAGCACCTGGGGTCTCTGAGTTAAGCATCACTGCTGCCACTGTCTGAAATGCTCTCAAACTGGGATTCATCCAGCTCCCGCTTGAGAGAGGCAGCTGGTCCTTCAGGCAGGTAGGGGCTGGCACATGAGACTGTCTTCAGGGCTGAGATACGTAAGAGCAGTGGAAGCTGCTTCCGCCAGTGAAGGGAGGCAAGCTCAGCAGCTAAGTCTGTGGCATGGCTGCCTGGAGAGAAGGCGGGCCCGGGGGAACACTGGGCCCATCAGGGGACAGTGTCAGGGTTCAGAGGTCCTGGGAGAGAGGGAGGCACGAAGTACCAAAGGCCACTGGGCAGTCTCTGCCCCACCCCACTCAGCTAACCCGGCCTGAGAGAGGGAAGGCCCCTGCTGGCAGCAGATGCCGGCCGAGGCCCAGCTAAGCGAGGCAAAGGGCTGAGGAGGCCAGTTCCCGGGAGCACATGCCCTGTACCTCAGAGACAGTCATGACGGCCACCCACCCTCTCCCCCACCAGGAAATCCAAGGCCTCACTTCTCTACTGAACCCACCTCCCTGGGCCCGCTCTCCGGGGCGGAGCGCTCTTTCCACTGCTCTCTGGGCTCCTCCCCGGGCACCAGTGAAGTCCACCCCAAACTCATCGTGAGCGGCTCCCTACTCCCCACCTCCCACCCCAGCCAGAGGCCTTTACGCAGATGCCACTCCTTCCCTCCCGGATCGCTGGTCCCCTCCCAGCCAGCGGCCTCCTCCCCTCAATCACATCGGGAGCTGCCAGCTACCTTTCCAAATGGTGGCGTCCCAGCTAACCTTGGCTCAGCCACTCTGTTCCTTGTGGGCCGACCTGCTCTCCTGCCCCTTCGAGTGAGGCCTTCTCTCTGGAAGCCCCATGCTTCCCAGCCCAGAGGGGGCCAGGAGCCCAGGCTTAGGAGTCAGACACACCAGCCTTCTCCTCTCAGCTCGGCCACCTCCAGCTGGGTGGCCTTGGGCAGTTATTCACCTGTGTGCCTCTGTTTCCCCAGCCATCAACATTAGGATGACAAGCTCTCTACCCAGTGGCTGAGTATAAAAGGCAAGGACAAAAAACAGGCTTTTATTTTTGGACACGGCCTATCAGTGGAGACGACTAGACTGAGGCTTATTTTGAGTTCAGGGCTCAAGCAGCACAGGATACTCCTGCAGCCTCAGCACCAATACGGAGCTGCTTCCTAAAGAGGCAGGAAAATAAGGCCCACAACAATATTATCAAGACCTTCCTTCTTCTCCACGCCAGCCTTAGCTTCCCTTACCAACAATGTCAGATCAGGCTTCCCCACTCAAAATAAGTGAGAAATTAAGGAAGGAAGCAGGATTCATATGGCAAACTCAGTGAAAATCCAAGAAACGTTCCTTGAGGACTCAACCCACCATCACTGATTATCAGAGAGATGATCTAAGATCTAGGGAAACTGGAAATGGGCAACTAGGACTGGAGACTTGAAAGAGGAAAGGGAAATATGGTTGAGGTGATAAGGGGAAAGGGAGTAAATATGCCAAGAATGAAATGAGAGATAAGGACCAAAGGGTCTTTGGGGAGGATGTGATACAAAGGAAGTTGATCCCACCCCCTAAACAGAGGCCTGCTGGGAACGGATGTTAGAAACCGGTGTGCTCACCTTCTCTGCCTATGGAGGGTCAAAGGGCAGCGCAACGCTGGGGGAAGCACCAGCAAGGCTGAGCCAGCTGGTTGCAGAGGGCAGGCCTGGGGCCCTTGGAGGACAGTGACGCAGCCCAGTAGTTTACCTGGCAGACAGCGGGCCTTCTCTGGCAACAAGTACTCATAGGTATTGAATAATCCTGCGTTGGAGATCACGATGGGGCAATAGATGTTCACCAGCTCCTGACCCTCCTTCACAGTGACACCTGCAGGCACAAGAGCTTGGCTGAGGT
Organism: Balaenoptera acutorostrata; assembly: GCF_949987535.1. Taxonomy (NCBI): domain Eukaryota; kingdom Metazoa; phylum Chordata; class Mammalia; order Artiodactyla; family Balaenopteridae; genus Balaenoptera; species Balaenoptera acutorostrata. The sequence continues at coordinate 15,605,270 of NC_080075.1, read as the reverse complement.
TCTGTAAGCTCCAGGAGGATGAGAAAGGTCCCTATTCCCCACCCCCCAGATCTCTCCCACATTGACCTCGAGCGGGCAGGCCCCAGGCCAAACTGCAAAGTAAGGGAACCATCCTGAAGCACTGCCCTCTTGGCTCACGGTCCCTGCACTGGCTTCCTACCTCTCTCCCCACCCTGCGTGGGCGCTCTTCTCTTGAGCAACCCACCAACCTTCACACGAACCCCGAAAGAGCCCATGGGCTGAAGGCCTTCACTGGAATCCTAGACCCTTCTTCACAGCTGCCAGAGTTCCCGTTCCAACACGCTCTTTTTAAAATCCTCCAGTGACACCTAACCTCTACTTAAATTCCAAGGTCTTGTCTCAGCCTTCCCTGATGTGGTCCCTTTCGTGCGTCCAGCCTCGTCTCTGGCCATTCTCACTAAACTATTAGGCAGGACTGTATGAAATAGCTGATAGTCAACCATTTTTTTAACCTATAAATGTGGCAGTCTCTTATGATTCCACCTAATATTTTCAGATGCCTAAAAATACTCAGCTCTTTCATACCTCTGCGCCTCTGCACATTCTGTTCCCCCTGCCTGGAATAACCACCCCTCCCCTCTGGCTAGCTTCATTTTACCCTTCATGACCTCCCTCTGAGGCCTTCCCTGTTCCACCATCCTCTATGCCACCTCCATCCTTGGTGCCTGCCTCTATGTGGCACTTTAATTATATCACAGTCATCTTCCCTGTGAGACTGGAAACTTCTTGAGTTAGAGATCAGGATTTACTTATCTTTTATCACCTAGCACGTGAAAAACACAAACAAACGTATCTGCAACTGAATTTAATTGAACTGATAAACCCACCTTGGTTCACAGACCCCCTGACGGCTGGAAGGAGAACTTGCTCATGAACATGAGACAAAGTCTCACACATCGGACAGCCACCCTTCTCTCACCACCGGGAACTTCCCAGTCTCTTCTACACATATGTCCTTGGAGACCGCTGACGGCCTTTTCTCCCTTGATTTTTGCGTGCCCTGGGCTACCCACTCACCACCTCCTCCTTGAAAGACTCCTCTGGTGAATTTACTGTCACACCAGCTCTATTTTCCCCAGGCCTCTCTCTGCCCCCTTAGCTGATGCTTCTGAAGCACCCGCAGCCTGGATGGCCTGTTCTGTGTACCAGAGTCCTTCCTTGCATAGAGCCTCTCCTCACAGAGTTCATCCACGGTGGGATTTTGACTCTCTGTGCAGGTGACAGCAAACACCTGAGCCGGGGTAGAGTCTGGGTCCCACTCTGCCATTTACAGATTGAAGGCAGGGCATCCTGCCGGCCTCCACACCACCCTACAAGCACCCAGGTTACGTACTCCCTCCATCAGTCACTGAACAAACACTTACTGGGCTCTATTATGTGCTAAAGTCTATAGACATAAAGATTAAAAAGACACAGCCCCTACACTCAGGAGGTCCTAGATTACCAGATAACTATTTTTATCTATTGAATAAATGATGAAATACTGTTCTCTGGGAACCATGCCACCCTTTATCCTTTCCGCATCCTTTTTGCTTCCAGGCCAATCACTATCCCCGGGCAGCTCCAGCTTGGGGCAGATTCCAGCCTTCAACCCCCAACTTGGAGGTCAGTTCTTCTACACCTTCTGCCCTCAGTGCTTTCTTTGCTCTGCACCCAGAGACCCCAGGTCTCTCCCACCCCGGCCAGGGACTGTGAAGACACTGCAGGGCTCTTACCACAGGCTTTCCCAGCTGAGTCCAGCAAGATGCTCTGCACAGGGGCCCTCGTCAAGACAGCACCCCCGGCCCGCTGAATCACAGGGATGGTGTGGAAAGCGATTTCACTGGAACCCCCTCGGGGATAAAAGGCCCCTTTTATGTAGTGGTCAACCAGCAGAGCATGCATGGCAAAAGTGGTGCGGCTGGCGGTCACACCTACAGAAGGAAGGAAGGGGTGATGAGGCAGGAGGGGCAGCGGCACCTTCGTTCAGAAAGGAACACGGGTTCCCATCAGAAAACACACAGCCTTTGGGAATTCCCTGGCAGTCCAGTGGGTTAGGACTCGGTGCTTTCACTGCCAGGGGCCCGGGTTCAATCCCTGGTTGGGGAACTAAGATCCCGCAAGCCGTGAGGCATGGCCAAAAAAAAAAAGAAAACACGCAGCCTGAGTCTATGCATCCCAGGATCCAAGTGATCCCCAGGGCTCAGGGCAGCCAGAGGGCCTGTTTCCATCCAAATGTGGGGAACGGGGAACCTTACAGGTCTTGGGGCCAGTGGGAATGTCCTCCCTGCAAACTGCCATGCTGCCAGGGAGGACAGTGTTGGTTGGAAAGGAAAGTCATCCAGGGCGTGGGTGAAGGGAATTTTTATCAGTGTGTCCAGCAGGGAGGTGGACAGACATCTCCTCCATAAGCTCCAGAGGGCCTGGGGTGTGTGCTATTCCATTTCAGTCAGCCAAGCAGGCTCAGGAAGAAAGACTGACAGCCAGGAGCTGCTTGGGGCCCGAGGCCAGTACCCACCATAAGTGGGGAAGATGTAGCTGAGCACGGCCTGGAGCTCCGGGGAGGCTGGCAGCTCCCGCAGGACCTCGGCCAGGCTCTGGGTGGATGCATGGAGGAACGGAGAGAAACGGGTGAGCAGCCCACACTTGTTGAGGGCCTGAACCATGGGCAGCGGGAGGATCTTCAACAAGATGGCATGAATGACTCCTCTGGATACCACCTGGGGAAGGGAATGAGCAGGGAGGAACAGGTCTCATCTCCTGACTCACCTTTCCAACAGCCTGCATAGCCCGAGGGCCCAGCAACACTTAGCCCTGGCTGAACTTGGCTGAATTTGGATTTTAAAACTCTGTACTTGGGACTTCCCTGGTGGCAAAGTGGTTAAGAATCCACCTGCCAATGCAGGGGATGCGGGTTCGATCCCTGGTCCGGGAAGATCCCACATGCCACGGAGCAACTAAGCCCGGGCGCCACAACTACTGAGCCCGCATGCCACAACTACTGAAGCCCACTTGCGTGGAGCCCGTGCTCCGCAATGAGAGAAGCCACTGCAATGAGAAGCCTGCACACTGCAATGAGTAGCCCCAACTCGCTGCAACTAGAGAAAGCCCGTGCACAGCAATGAAGACCCAAAGCAGCCAAATATAAAAAAGTAAATAAATTTATAAACAAAAAAACAAAAAACTCCGTACCCTGTGAATTTTTCCCATTCTACCCTCAAGTGAGTCCTTTTTTGCTTCTCAGTTTCCAGCCCAAATTCCTTTTGAATAATCCCAATCAGATGAAGTGAAAAAGAGTGGTGATATGACCACAGGGAGGCCAGCGTGGTCAGGGAAGAGAGCTGAGCGCCCCCCAGAGGCCAGAGTGAGAGTGGCAGCTGCGGAGCCCAGGCTCCAGAGACAGAGGGCCCACTGGGGCACAGAGGCCAACTCCGGTGGAGGCTGAGTTCCAGACAGACAGGCCTGTTCCTCCTTCCTGCCTCCCTTACCCGTCACTCCGCTAATGAGGAAGGTCAGCCTTGTTGGGAATAAGCAGGGGGTCCTCAGCATGTCCGTGTTACCTTAACCAGCCTTATATACTTGTCGATGGCAGCTTCTTCCTGGGGAAACTTCTCCTTGAGGCCCTGTATGTAGGCTTTCTCCCCACTGTACATGGGAAACTCCTTTCGGCCATTGGGCCCTTCTAGTACCATGATGTCAAAGGGAGAGGCCGTGGGAGCCCAGTCCAACTGCCCCTCAGTGATCTGGTCCAAGATAAAACGGCCAAAGCTGCCCTCCTGCATGCGCCCGATATAATGGATTCCTGTTGGGAGACAGAAAAACAAAGTGTCATAGGGATATGGGGATTGAGCCCTGGAAAAGCTCCAACAAGGAAGCAAGGTGAAAGAGGTTGTCCTGCAGGGCTGAGTCTGTGCCCAGAGGGGGTACCCACCCTTTCTGTAGAGGGGAGTTGCAGCAGAAACCACCAAATCCCTGCCCAGTTCAGCTGCCAGCGGGTACAGCTGTCAGACAAGGAAAGCGGTGCCCAGGGAGAAGACGGGGCCTCCAAAATCACAGAAATGCCCAGGATCGTCCCACCATGGCTGCTCCAAACCTCCTGCTCCCAGCGCTTTTCCACAGAAGCCTTACCCGTGTCAAATTCAAGGCCATGCTGTCCAAAGGTATGACAACAGCCTCCCGCCTTGGTATGTTGTTCCAGCACCAGAACTCGCTTGCCAGCTTTGGTCAGGATCGCAGCTGCCGCCAGGCCCCCAAAGCCACTGCCTATCACCACCACATCCAGCTTCTCTGGCACTCGACTGGCTGAGAAAGCTGCAGCAGATGGAGGAGATGGAGGTGGGGGCTTCTTGGGGCGGGGGGGGGGCAGTGAAAGGGCAGTGATGTGGAAACCAACGCAGAATTCTCTAGCTTGTACAACGCCAGAAAACTCTAGAGCAGTTTGGCAAGGAGCTCCTGACTAAAATGTCCCAAACGTTTTACCTGGGAGATATTCAGGACCAGCCAGGCGGGTTAAACAAAGCAATGTGGTTTGATCTGAACAGATTTAAGCAAAGCCACTATGTAGCTGGGGATTTTTCCTACTTGCAAAGAGAGTAAAAAATCCACAAACTATCATAGGAACAGAACAATGCTGACAGCAGTACAGGCTGAGAAACCTAAGTGCAAACAGAGAGCGAGCTAGGGAAGAAAGAAAACAAGGAGGAGGGGGACGGGGGCCAGTGCAGGCTGCTGGCTCATGGACCGGTCCATTCACAAGCAGGTTATCTTTGGAAAATGCAGGGTCTGCAGTTAGCAGTGGAGCAGCCCAGTCGGATGATGGTTCTTCAACATCCTGATGCAGAGGCAGGACAGAGCTGCTCTGAGAAATCGTGGAGGTGGGGTTGAGGAGGAAGCACCTAAACAAGACAAAACTGGACAGCCTGTGGTGCTGTATGGGCACTTCCTACACAAGATCTGTTCTTTCAAGATCACTCCTAAAGGGACTTCCCTGGTGGCGCAAGGGTTAAGAATCCACCTGCCAATGCAGGGAACACGGGTTCAACCCCTGGTCCGGGAAGATCCCACACACTGCGGAGCAACCAGGCCTGTGCTCCACAAGTACTGAGCCTGCGCTCTAGAGCCCACGAGCCACAACTACTGAGCCCACGTGCCACAACTACTGAAGCCCGCACACCTAGAGGCTGTGCTCCACAAGAGAAGCCGCCACAATGAGAAGCCCACGCACCACAACGAAGACCTAACACAACCATAAATAAATAAATAAATTTATTTATTTTTTTAAAAAAAAGATCACTCCTGAAGAACTGAGATTTGGAATTTTTCAAGCTGCTAGAGAACTCAGTAAACTTTCAACTTTTCAAACGTTTTTAGAAAGACCTATAGTGAAAAATATATTTCATATTCACATCCCAGAACATATGTTAGTATATAATATAAATATCTGAAACAGAAGTTTCACAATACTTGCCAGAACCATGTATTATGCACTCTGATATTTTCCATTCTACTGCCATTTAAAATGTTAGTTGCAACCCATTAAATTGATTTCATGACCCACTAAGAGATCACAACCTGGTTTGAAACACAGTTAAACTAGTCATCTCATTTTTAGACCAATCCAGATAAATGGAGTGACTTGCTAATGGTTTCACAGCAAATTAGTGACAGAGTCCAATTAAAACTCTGATCTCAGAAGTTCAAACTAATAGGTCTTCCACTTAGAACAATACTGTCTCCAACTGTGTAGCAAGACTTGTTGCACATAATACTAAAATTTACAAGTGAACAGGTGAGAGAGATCTCGGATATCAACAGGTTATTCTTTTTACAGGTTATTCTTTTTTTTTTCTTCTTTTTTTCTTTTTTAAGCATCAGAACTCTTTCTTTAAACCTTAGAAGAAACTCACAAATACTTTTTAAAGATGACAGTGCAGGTCAATGGAAGAGCAGCTCTGAGCCTGAGGCATCCTGTTGAGCCTCGTTTCAACCACAAGAGACGGGAGCAGGCATAACCAGTCAAATCACTTGATGGGCCAAATGCAATCTCCTATAAAGGTTTCTGTGCAGCTCTCCCAAGTCCCTGAACCCATGGGGAAGATAAGTGAAAACGTTAAGGTCTTAAAGCAAAGTAGGGGAAAGGTCTCCTCCTGTTTATCCGGCTAGCCACCGCTATACTAAGTGGCAGGGCCTGAGCGTTGCTATGCCAAAAACTTGGCTCGCCGAGGACGATGCCCGCGCCCGTGTGGCCACGATTCCCCGGGCCTGCGGGGACCAAGGCTCTCGCCAGTGGCGGACTCTAAAGCGGGTGCCTCCACGTGCAAAGAAGCCCTCCCATCGCTCTGCATCTGGGGAACGCTAACCCGCGAGGATGCCCGGGCGCAGCCTCGGACCCCGGGGTCCCTCCCGCTCACCTTGCTTGAGAACCTTCTTCCTGGCCTCCTTGTCGGTCACCAGGGGCGCGGGTGGCCGCTTGACATCCTCGGAGAAGGGGTTCGGGGAGCTGCCGGAGAACAACCCCTTGCAAACTTTGCCGAGGACGGCCAGCAGCAGCGCAGCCAGCGGCAGCAGCAACAGCCACATCGCGCTGGCGTCGGAACCCGTCCGCTCCGACTGCGCCCGGGCTCTGCGGCCGCGGCTCTGCCCAGTTAGCTTATCCTCGCACCCGGAAGGCAGAACCAACTTCGGCCACTGCTCAGCCAGGCCCTTTTCGGCCAGAAGCCAAGTCTCTGGCGGAGATTGACCCTCGCGGCTCGTCGTACTCACGTCTCTGGCGGCGCGGAGGGCCGTGCGCATGCACAGAGGAGGCCCGGAGGGGCTGAGGCATCCCAATCGCGAAAGCTCTGGGAACTCGGGGACTCCGCCGGCGAGCCCCGGGGGTCCGAGGAGAAGGGATGTGGGGTGGAAATGGTCGCCCTGGGGCGAGACAAGGCTGAGAGTTGCAGAACAGAGAGAGACTCCCTACTGGCAGACCGGACACCTCGGTTGTGGTCTCGCTGGATGACCTGAGGCAAGTTGCTTTCCTGTTTTCCCCACCGAGAAAGTTTCTGTCCGGAGTCCCCACCCTCTCTGGCTGAGTGTCTCGATGGACTGAGATCTCTGTTAACATACGTGCATCGCAGCCGGCGAGCACCGGGATCTGTGACCCCAAATTGGCCAGTAGTTTTGGCTGCGGCGCCCCCATGGGATGGTGATGCCTGCGGCGGAGGCCTGGTTGGGGTTGGAGGGGCCGGGGAGGCCCCAGCGACAAGGCCGATGAAAGAACTGGCATACCTGTGTGCGCATTTGTATTTAAGGTGTGGACCCAATTTCTAGATTAAATACCTATTCAGAGAGTTTAAGCTCCAGCAAGCTTAAACTTAAAATCATTCCCCTTAATGTAGCTCATTGCCTAAAGTGGGTGCACCATAAAAATAAACAAGGACCTACTGTATAGCAACAGGGAACTATTTTTAATATCTTGTAATAACCTATAATGGAAAACTATCCGAAAAAGAATATCTACATTCAGATATATATTATATATATAATTGAATCACTGTGCTGTACACCTGAAACTAGCGTGACATTGAAAATCAACTCTATTTCAATTTTTAAAAAGTTTTTTAATTAAAAAAGTAAAGTGGGTGCACTATAAATACTGAATTTGGAAAGGATCCATCTTTATAGGAAGGCCATTTCTTCAGGCCCAGCTATGAGGAACTTGCCTAATATTGGTAGGAGTGACTTTGTGACTTTGAGTACTTGCTTGTTTGACAGCTTCTGCTCTTTTCTTTCTCTGTTACAGATAGTAACTGTCCCTATTGAAGCCCCCAGCAGGGCTGCAGCCAGAACTGAGGCACTAGCAGGCATGTAAAGCTGGTCATGCATCTACGCTGCTTGATACATTTTGAGCCCAGTAACAGAAGAGCCTTCCTGAGATTGCTGTCACCATACTTGCCTGTCACCTTTGCAGGGTTGGCCAGTGTGTGAGTGTTTGGTCATATGCTGTCATGGAGGTCAAGGAGGAGGGAAAGGAAAGGGAGGCAGATGCTGAGACCCCAGAGAGAGCTAGTTCCTGAGGAGCCATGACTTCCCCTCAATTACAGCGAGCCAAATGTCTAGCCCTGGAGTCGGGAGGTGCTCCTGGTCTTGGTGTTAGGAATCAGTCAGTGCGTCCTGCCCCCTGACAAAGAGTCCATCTTGTTACCGGCAGCCAGTTTGTAGGGAACCCAGATCATATTCTCTGGAGGGCTGACCTCAGAGCAGTGCCACCCTCCTTCCTTAGTCAACCAAGTCCGGGGAATTCCCTGGCGGTCCAGTGGTTAGGACTTCACGCTTTCACTGCCAAGGGCCCGGGTTCAACCCCTGGTCAGGGAACTAAGATCCTGCAAGCCGTGCAGCGTGCCAAAAAAAAAAAAAAAGTCAACCAAGTTTGTGAGGTATGACTGCCAGTCATCTATGTACTTACCCAGATTCTTGTTGTGACAGACATCCATGGTGTCCACTTCCCCCATGATGAGGTGTGGGCCTGTCCAGCCCTCTTGCAAAGGTGGACTCATGAGAGGAAGGGCTTAGAGCTAGCCAGACTGGCTAGGCAGCTGCCACAGGTACAATATTGGTGCTAACTGAGGAAGGGTAGGCACAGTGTTGCATTTTGAGTTTCTACCGTCGTAGGAACCGAATCTGGTATTAGACCCAACATGCGTCTGAGACCTAAGCAAAGCCTGAGCACTTCAGCTAAGACCACGCACCAACATGTCACTCTAAATTAGCCTCAGCCCTTTGAGATGCTGCCCCAGATCTCAGTAACTTCATCGTCAGAAACAGATCCCCACCACTTGCAGTGGTGCTGCCTCCTGGGTACTGATGGTCCAGCCCTCGGACTCCTGCAGGGACCCCTTCTTTCCATCCAGTGACATGGATAGTAAGAGGCAGGCATTTGGCTAAAGCAGCCTGTTTATTCAGAATATGTTTACAGCTGCTTGAAGATTTTTAAAGTCAGTTCTTAACAGAAGCATAACTGAATGACGGAACCAGTTTTATTGTTTAATTTTTTTTTTTTTTTTTTTTTCAGGGCTGAGGCTCCAGAGAGCTCAGGAACTTCTTTCGGGACTCACAGAAACCTACACCCTGGTGATGGCACACAGGGACTGTTTTCTTGTTCTTAGTCTAAATGACTGCCAAGAAGGAAGGCAAAGGTAGAAGAGTCGGATCTCGGGCTCTCCCCAGAGCTTCTAATCTCAGACCTTATTAAACTCCTTTCTGAGCCCAAGGACAAAGCTCACTTGAACAAATGATTTTGAGTCATGAATGAAAACTCTTGCTCTTTCCATAATGAGAAAGAATTAAGAGATGGACAGGTAAGCAAGCGCTTCTGTTTGGGAAAGAAGGTGTTGGTTTGGGTTATGTTGTTAATAGTAATAAGACAGAGCATACATCAAGAGGGTGTGGAGGTTTAGAAATGTGTAGGAAAAATCCTCACTATAGTTCTCTTTGTTCTATTAGAAGAAGCTTCTAGTCACTTCTGGGTCAATTGCCTTTCCTGACAGCTTATTTTCTAAGTGGGCTATGGGATTTTGGTCTGGATTTGCTTGGGTGGGAGGAGAATTTCAGGCAGAATCCCCCAAGAAATGTGTATTTTATCAATTTGGGTTGTTTACCTTACTGGCCCTTTCTCTCTCCAACACGTGTTTTGGCCTGATTATCGTCAGGACCCCTGATTCAATGTGCTATGTCTTTTTTTTTTCTTTTTGGCTGCACTGGGTCTTAGTTGCAGCATGCAGGATCTAGTTCCCTGACCAGGGATCGAACCCAGGCCCCCTGCATTGGGAGCGCAGGGTCTTACCCACCAGACCACCAGGGAAGTCCCCCAGTGTGCTGTGTCTTTGTGTGAGCCTGGTGGCTTACCCTGCATTCCTTACCTTTTTCACTACCTTGCCCAGAAACAGTCTTAAATGGAGCCTGTGGGATTCAGTGGCCAGAATGGGGACAAAGCCTGTGCTTTGGGAGTCCAGGGAGGTTTTTGTCACTGTTCTAAGATAGGTGAACTGTTCTTCCAGAGAACATCCATCTTTGGACACTAGAGGGGACTGAATCGGAGAGGGAAAGGAAAGATGTGATGAGTCCTGAGCACACAGACTTCTCCAGGGAGCTGTTCAGCACGATGAATTACCAGATATTTTTGAGAATGTATCTTGAGCCTAGTGCTGTGCAAATTGTCTAAGAAATATAAAACAAGTATACGAGAAGGTCCCTGCACTCAAAGCGGCAGAGTCTGACTGGGGAGACGGGTCTTTTGCACAGGCCCTTGTGCCACATACAGAGGGGCTATAAGACTTAGAGACGTGAGGGACCACTGTAGCCCCAGTTGGTAAGGTCGGCCACCCCGAGGAGGTGGAACTGGTCTTGAAGAGACCAGAAAACACTGAGAAGGTGGAGGAGGGGGCGGATTCTGGAGGAAAACCACATGACCCAAGGGCTGGAGGTGAGAGGAGCTGCAGCGAATATGTTCATTGGATCAAAGTGGGAGACAATAGTGCTTAGGCATCGTGAGGCCAGTTATGGAGGAGTTAGCTCAGCTGTGGTGTGTTTAGGTGTCCATTCTTGTGTCCCAGGGAAAAAGAAATCAAAAAAATCAAAGCTGTGTTTAAGGAGTGTTAGTTGGCAAAAATATGTGGAAGGGATTAGAGTAACAGGACAATCTGGGATTCTCAGGCCTTGACATAAGCAATGATTCCTTTAATTATTATTTTTTCTTTTATCTATTTTAGAGAAAATAATTCTGCAGATGGTTCAAAATCCAAAAGTACAGAGGATGTACATATAGTGAAAAAACTACCTTGCACCCTTGTCCCTCAGCTACCCAATTTTCCTGATGGAGGCAAAGTTACTACTTCCTTGGATATAATTCTGGAAATAGTCTCTGTAAAGACAAGCAAATATATTATGTGTTTTTTAGAAATTCAAATGGTAAAATAGTGTATATACTCTGCCCTTTGTGTTTTCACTTAATATATCATGAAGATTGTTCCAAGTTGTCCATAAAGCACTTTCTTACTCTTTTTTATGGCTGTATAGGATCTCATTGAGTGGATATGCTTTAATTTGTTTAAAATTAGTCCATTAGTGACAACTAGATTTATCATGGCGATCATTTTGAAATGTATAGAAATATCAAATCACTGTGTTGTGCACCAGGAACTAACATTGTTGTAGGTCAATTATACTTCAAAAACAAACAAATAGGGACTTCTCTGGTGGCACAGTGGTTAAGAATCTGCCTGCCAATGCAGGGGACACGGGTTCAATCCCTGGTCCGGGAAGATCCCACATGCCACAGAGCAACTAAGCCCGTGCACCACAATTACTGAGCCTGCGCTCTAGAGCCAGCGAGCCACAACTACTGAAGCCTGCGTGCCACAACTACTGAAGCCAGCGTGCCTAGAGCCCGTGCTCCGCAACGAGGAGCCACCGCAGTGAGAAGCCCGCACACTGCAACAAAGAGCAGCCCTCACTCGCCACAATTAGAGAAAGCCCGCACGCAGCAACGAAGACCAACGTGGCCAAAAATCAAAATCAAAAACAAACAAACAAAAACAAACAAAGGAACTCATAGAAAAAGAGATCAGATTTGTGGCTACCAGAGGTGGGGGTGGAATTGGATGAAGGCAGTCAAAAGGTACAAACTTCCAGTTATAAGAAAATAAGTACTAGGAATGTAATGTACAACATGATAAAGATAACACTGCTGTGTATTATAAATGAAAGTTATTAAAAGTAAATCCTAAGAGTTCTCATCACAGGAAAAAAAAAATTTTTTTTTCTATTTGTTGATGTTGAATCTATAGGAGATGATGGATGTTCACTAAACCTATTGTAGTCATCATTTCATGATGTATATAAGTCAGCTCATTATGCTGTACACCTTAAACTCATACAGTGCTGTCTGTCAGTTATATCTCTAAAACTGGGGGGAAAATTATATAAAGTATAATAAAATAAAAAGTCCATTAGTGGACAGTCAGGGTTTTTCTAGCTTTTTGTTTTTATAAACAGTACTACCATGAATAACACTGTAAGCATGTCATTTGTATATGGATGACTGTATGTGTTAGATAAATTCCTAGAATGAAATTGCAGGCCCCAAATGTGCACAGCATATGTGATTTCATCAGGTATTGTCAAGCCAGAGAGGTGGTACCAGTTCACTCTCCAGTGTCTTATAACTCTCGGTCGTCTAGCCAGCACAGTGTTACCACACTTTTTGATCTTTGATAATAGGATAAATGAAAAACTTCTCAGAGTAGTTTTATTTGACATTTTTCTTGTTATAAGTAAGGTTGAGCATTTCTTCACATGTTTAAGAACTATTTGTGTTTCCTTTTATGTAAACCATCCATATCCATGCCAATTTTTCTACTGGGTTGGTTTTTTTCCTTACTGATTTGTAGGATCTTTTTTTTTTTTTTTTAACATATTAGGAAAATTAGCCCTGTGTTGGTGATATGAGTTGCAAAAAGTTGGTCAGATGGTTTTTTAAGCTCCAGTAGGGGGAAGGTTTGGCTGAGCAGAAAGGCCAAAAGTGAGGAAACTGCTTCGCTCAACTTTACTTACTCAGAGCCCTGAGACCTTGAACGGAGCCAGGAAATCTGTATAATATTATATTAACACTGGGCTTCCCTGGTGGCGCAGTGGTTAAGAATCTGCCTGCCAATGCAGGGGACACGGGTTCGAGCCCTGGTCTGGGAGGATCCCACATGCCGCAGAGCAACTAAGCCCGTGTGCCACAACTACTGAGGCTGCACTCTAGAGCCCGCGAGCCACGACTACTGAGCCCTCGTGCCACAACTGCTGAAGCCTGCGCACCTAGAGCCCGTGCTCCGCAACAAGAGAAGCCACCGCGATGAGAAGCCCGTGCACCGCAACGAAGAGTAGACCCCGCTCGCCACAAGTAGAGAGCCCACGCGCAGCAGTGAAGACCCAACACAGCCAAAAATAAATAAAATACATTAAAAAAAATTTTTTTTAAAGATCATATTAACATTAACGAAGCTTTTCGCGGTTTTTTTTAAGACCGATTAAACAGGAGTTTTCCCTTACAGTATTCCTTGTAGTTGACTTCTCGGGAGTTCATCCATTTTCTGTGTGTGTGTGTTACTGGAAAAAGGTGTGAGGTTTAAGCTGTCATCTTTGAGGGACTACTACGTGCCCAGGAGACTGACTTTGGTTTGTCTTGCAGGTTGAAAGTGTGTCTGCTGGGTGCCCTCCACCATGTGACGAGGACAACAGTGCTCTTCTGGCTTTCAGTGGAATTCCTGTACGTATCACCCACACCTCAGTGCTTCCTGTCGGTAGAAGCTTGTGTTACTTGCTGCTGTGTGACGCCAGGCACTGGGACACAGGGTGGCACAGACCCTGCCCTCCAGTAGCTCACACTTTGGGTGGGGGGATGGGGAGGGCACAGACATGCAAAACAACCTCTATCTAATAAGATAATTGTTATAATGAGGCAGAATATAAAGTGCAGCGGGAATACCGAAAACACACCTCTGTCTCAGTTGAGTTGAGTGGATTTTTGTCTGTGTGCTCTCCAAGGAGGGCATATATTCATACTTGTCCCCACATCACCCAACTGCTCCATCATAGTTGGCATTTTCCGGGTGCTTCGCTTTAAGATTGGCTTTAACCAACCCATGTGGGAAGACTAGATTCTTCTGGCCTCCAGTTTCGAGGACACTCGGTACAGCGGGTGGGACTTGTTTGTGTGGGTGGGGGGGACGTGGACTCCGCCTTCACAGTAAAGGTCAGCTGCCCCTACAGATCTCAGAGTTGAAGAACCACGGCATCCTCCAGGCCCTGACGGCAGAAGCGAATGGCTGGGAGCCGGCTGGTAAGTCCCCCTCGGAGCCTGGGTGGGACTCAAGGCGGAGCTCCCTATGGGTCTGCTTTTCCTCATTTGAATTTCTCTCACTACTTTTCCTGTAGAATTTTTTTTGTATATATATATATATTTATTTATGTATTTATTTTTGGCTGCGTTGGGTCTTGGTTGCTGTGCACAGGCTTTCTCTAGTTGCAGTGAGCGGTGGCTACTCTTCGTTGCAGTGTGCGGGCTTCTCATTGCGGTGGCGTCTCTTGTTGCAGAGCACGGGCTCTAGGCACGCGGGCTCAGTAGTTGTGGCTCGCGGGCTCTAGAGCGCAGGCTCAGTAGTTGTGGCGCATGGGCTTAGTTACTCCGCGGCATGTGGGATCTTCCCGGACCAGGGCTTGAACCCATGTCCCCTGCATTGGCAGGCGGATTCCTAACCACTGCGCCACCAGGGATGCCCCTCCTGTAGAACTTCACAGATTTATCATCCTTCAAGGGAAGTTAGAGACCTGAGTTCTAATTTGGCCCCACAAGCCCTGCTGGTAGCTTGCTGTGCGCCTTTTGGGCAAATCATATAAACTCTGTGTCTACAGTGGAAATATTAGTACCTCCTGTGTCCTCAAAGGGATGTTGTGATAATGAAATGAGACAGAGTGGGTGAAAAGCCTTTGAAAAGTTATCCTGTTTTATCTGCTTGACATGGCTCTTCCCATACTATATTTAAAGCTCATTCTACTTGCTAATTTATTACACAGAAAAGCACACTCACCAATTCAGAAGAACCAGTTCTGGAGTCAGATATCTCTGGCCTAAGTCCTGGCTCTTTCACCCATCAGCCCTATGACCTTGAGCAAGTCAGTTACTCTTTCTGACCCTCACTTTCCTCATCTATAAAACAGGGATTATATCAGAACCTGTATGATAGGAATTGTGTAAGGATTAAGTGAGATAATGTAAAGTGCATAGCGCACAGAATGTAAATCATAGTGAGCGCTCATTGGTGTGTATTGTTATCTTTAAATTCTGCAGACTGAAAACGTAACCTCTAAGAATATGGGGTCTGTTAAAAATATTCCAATGTAGAAAAATTATATGGAGGTCTGTAAAGTATCTTTTAATTGAATTTTGTCTTTACCATGTGGTGACAAACCTAACATTTATTAGAGGTGTTGCCTTAAATGCCAAAATATTTTCTATTTCAGTACAACTGGCATTTATGTGCCAGATATTTTTTTAAAATTTATTTTTATTTATTTTATTTTTTTGTCTGTGTTGGGTCTTCGTTTCTGTGCGAGGGCTTTCTCTAGTTGCGGCAAGTGGGGGCCACTCTTCATCGCGGTGCGTGGGCCTCTCACTATTGTGGCCTCTCTTGTTGCGGAGCACAGGCTCCAGACGCGCAGGCTCAGTAATTGTGGCTCACGGGCCCAGTTGCTCCGTGGCATGTGGGATCTTCCCAGACCGGGGCTCGAACCCGTGTCCCCTGCATTGGCAGGCAGATTCTCAACCACTGCGCCACCAGGGAAGCCCCCTGCCAGATATTTTTAATCATATTAAACAACTACAATTTTTTCCCCAGATTGCTCTCAGCTAATTTAAACTAATAGGCCAACTAAATCAGCTGTGCTGTTTACTATGTGAATAAGTAGAAGAGGGCCTAAATAAAGGAGGCAATCGACAAAAGGAAAAACGATAAAGATCCTTACTAACGTGAGCTGGGTTTGTTATCCTGGAGATTTGTGTTTTGGCTCCTCGTTCTTCTGTCAGTGTAGGGGAAAAATAGTATTTATGTCAGGATCATCTTCAGAGGTGGGAGTCCTAAAGGAACCAGGAAAGGAGAGAGATGCTCTTACATGGGTTGGATGTTGGTCTCCAGTTTGGGCACCAGATTGCGTTGCTGCTTGAGACCTTGGACTTCTTCTTGACTACCTTGCTGTCACAGTAAGCTCCCACACCTTTGCCTGTGAGGTTTGTGCTCCTGGCTCACAACCTTTCATCAGCTCGTTTGTAGGTGAAGGTGTGTGGGGTGAAAGATTGATCGAGTTGCTTATAATGATCTGAAGGGTGACAAGTCAGTGAAGCTGGCTGTGGATGAGGGGTGAAGGGTGGGGAGCTTCTTCTCAGCGTCGTGATGAGCATCCACGGCTGCTGTTCGCTCTTCTTGTTTCGCCACTTTGTCCCGCTTTTTCATCTCCCACGGGTCCAGCATGCTGGAAGTAAGTTTTATTTTCTTCACTGTCCCAGGTTGAGTGTTCTGTATTCTGTTGAAGTTATCTAGTTTGGAAGCCCTAATGTAGTCTGCTACCCCGGGGTGGGGCTGGCAAGATTGAATGTCCTAGAGGTCCAGGGTTCAGGACCCCGGACCCATCTCATCTGCTCCCACCGTCCACATCCCTGCCAGACCCGAGCCCACAATTGCGTCAGTGATACTAGCTGCTGTTTATTGAGCAAGTGGCCTTTGGGCCACTTACTCCCCTAGAATCTGAAGAGTTACGTCATCCTCACAATAGTTGGAAGAGTGATTACAAATGGTTAAGTAACCTGCCCAAAGAAGTACAGCTCGTGAGGGACAGAGATGAAAAGTTCACGAGCTATTTGGCTCTACACTGTGCTTTCACAACTGTCCCCTCCAGCGCCCCAGCAGCCTCCTTGTCCTCATTATCCTTTAGTGTTTTGAGTTTTTGGTAGCTTTTTCTTTCATTTGCAAGTATACTTCCAAAACAGTTCACCGTCACGTGATGTCCTCAGCCCGGATTGCGAGGCAGAGGGGAGCTGTCCTAATCTGCTTTCACCACCCAGGCTAGAAGGCTCACGAGTTTGGGTGTCAGACGGAGGTCTCTCCATCCTCCCCACTGTTTGCCAGTGTCCTCCGTAGCAAATGGGAAAAGCCAGTGGTGGGCCATGCTGCCAGCAATTTGGGCCAGAGAGTGGCAGCTGTGGTGTGGAGAAGAGGGCTGTGTGGTGGTTATAGAGCGCCTGTCCTGCTGCTTTTTTCTTCTGTTTCCCCTGCTTTTGTTGTGCTTTCATTCATTCATCACACATTCATTGTGGGGAATTCCCTGGCAGTCTAGTGATTAGGACTCTGCACTTCCACTGCAGGGGGCACAGGTTTGATCCCTGGTCGGGGAACTAAGATCCTGCATGCTGCAAAGTGCGGCCAAAAACAAAACAAACGAACAAAAAACAACAAAAAAAACATTCATTGTGCGCCTGTCATGTGTCAGGCGCTGAGAACCCTACCTTCCTGTGGCTCCCAGTGCAGTGGGCAAGACAGTTACAACATGGTGATAAGCGTGGGGTGTCGGGGTCTCTCGTGGAGCAGCTCCTAACACGGATTACAGAGGCTAAAGAAGGCACCCAGGTGAGGGTGATACCGTAATTGGCTGAAGGATGAGATGGAACTGCGCCAGAAGGGGCTGGAACTAAAGGTGGGAGAGTGGGGTGTGCAAAGGCACCCAAGGGGGCTGTTGAGAGACTTCAGGTACTTCTGGATGCCCTAGGACAGAGCCAGAGAGGTAACAAGGCTCCCGATTGTGAAGAGTTGGGGTTTCATCTTGAGAATTATGGAGAATCCCTGGAGGGTTCTGGGCAGCAGGCTGACGTCGGATCTGCCTTTTTGAAAGCTCACTCTGGCATATCAGAGGGCAGCGACAGGGCCCAAGGCAGGCAGGTGAGGCCGGGGGCTACGACAGCAATCCGGACACACCTAGATCTCAGAGGGTCTCCTTTTCTCACTGTTGCAGTTATGAATACAGAGGTGCTCCGAGCCCAAGAAGAATGGGAAGCTGTGGACAGTATCCAGCCGGAGACAGGTAACCGCAGGGATGGTGCCGCCTCCTCACAGCCTGCTGCTGCTAAACACACGATCCACCCGTGCGGCTCATGTTCTGTGCCTCTGGGATTAGGATACAGAATTCCTGGGTCTTATTGTTTTCAATACGTGACATAGGATAAAATCTCTTTTCCCAATTCAGAGGTGATGCCATCGACCTCGGGAGGGAATGGGGATGAGCGC
This sequence comes from Balaenoptera acutorostrata, assembly GCF_949987535.1. Classification (NCBI taxonomy): domain Eukaryota; kingdom Metazoa; phylum Chordata; class Mammalia; order Artiodactyla; family Balaenopteridae; genus Balaenoptera; species Balaenoptera acutorostrata. The sequence goes on along the minus strand of NC_080075.1, from coordinate 15,587,412 downwards.
CATGGGGAGAGGGCCGCCAGCCGTGAGAGAAGACAGGGAGGACCTTGGTCAGGGTCAGCTTCTGCAGGGTGATGAGGTCAGGCAGAGGATGGAGGCAGGCAGCCAGGACCCCTGTGTCAGGTCGAGCAGGTTGTTCACTATACAAGGAAGTCCCTGGAAATGGGGGCTGAAGCCCTCTGCTGGAAGCCTCTGAGGGCTGCGTCAAAAACTGTCTCTCGTGCCTTTCAGGAGGTTTGGATGGAGCTGTGGGAGGGGAGAACTGGGACCCAAATCTAGCCTGAGCCCCACTTGAGCTCCTGAAGGGATGTTAGAGTGGACTGTATCAGCCATCACCTGTATCGCGGACTGATGAGTCAGTACCCTGTGACGAAGGCTGGATAGGGGATCATTCGTATCCATGGCGTGAGAAGGGGCAAAGTAGAAGATAGGAAAGGCCCCTAAACAAACCTGTAGCATGCTCCTACGTGGGTACCTCCTCCAGGCAGTGACTTGCCCCCGCTCACAGATGAGTGGACATGAGGGACCGCTGCAGATCTATCCCCACTCACTTCAGGGCTTAGCCTAGTCAGCCTCTGCACAGCCGGGTCCGAAAGGGAGTCAGCCCAGCAGATAATGCCACCCCCTTGACAGAGGGTTGGTTGTAACTGTAGGTGTCTGATGTTTACAGCGGAAAGTCAGCGCTGGGTTTAGAGGTGACAACCAGCGGCCCTCAGTAAATGTCTGCTGATAGAATGACTACTGTTACAAGTGCCAGAGTGTCTTCTCTTTTGCCGCAGGGAGCCGGGCCAGCTCAGACCAGCCTGGGCAGCTAATCTCTTTCAGTGAGGCCCTCCAGCATTTCCAGACCGTGGACCTCTCTTCCTTCAAGGTATGATAGTAGGGAGGTTTGGGGGTCTCAAGCAAAGCACTTTCTTCCCAGGAGCCAGGCTTCTTCCCCACCAGGATAGGGCACTGGGCAAGCAAGATGGAAACTTCCAGGTGAGGGCTCTGTCTCAACTAAGAAATCTCAGGGCGCAGGATCACAAGTGGCCAAGGACCCACATGTCGTGGGCCCCGGCAGCCTTTCAGGGACTGTGCCCGCGGAGCTCTAGTGGCCCTGTCTTATAGGGGCCGTGGAGCTGCTCCCGCTCTCCCCTCCTAGGGATGGGGAGGTCTGCAGCCGGATGCTAGGGAGCGCCTTGGGGAAGCAGGGCAGCTTGTCCAGAGAGCTGAGTAATTCACTGCCGCCGTAGGAAAATCTTCCCTCCCCTGGAGGAACAAGAAGTTATTTGGGAATTTACAAAATATGTGGGGTCGGAAAAAGAAAGAATATTAAGGAGAGTAAAAGCTGACAGGCTTTCTGGGGACTCTTGAGAGACCAGTAGTAAGTTTAGAGAACTGTGATTTCAGATCTTCAACCTAAAGCCTGGCTCAAGGAGGGAGGCTAAAAAGATAGGAATCAGATTGGTTTGTAGGACCCAGAGATCCAGAGGCTGCCGAAATCAGAGTATCCTAAGCCCTGCGGCAATGGCTGTGAACAAGGAGAAGTCAGCAGAAGCTGGTTTAGGCACTGCTGCTGTGGTGTGGACCGACGGCGCCAGCTCCCCTCAGGGGTATCCTGCTCCAAAAAAGTGCCCACTGACTGTTTGTTTGTTTGTTTGGCTGTGCCACATGGCATGTGGGATCTTAGTTCCCCGACCAGGGATTGAACCAACGCCCCTTGCATTGCACGCGTGCAGTCTTAACCACTGGACTGCCAGAGAAGTCCTCCCCACTGACTGTCTTATCTTAGAAGTTGAGAGGGCTGTTAGACTTTATATTTATGTCCTTTACAGAAAGAGACAGAGACAGACATACAAAGGGTAGAAGCAGCCCTGCTGGGAAACTTGGCCTGGCATCTGTGAGATGCCAGCCCCCATAGCCAGCCACCTCTAGCTTCCTTGGTAGTCAGTGACATAGCTATTTTTGGAAAAGCCCAGAGGACCAAATGTAGACAACCGGTTGATAAGGCCTGTGCTTGGGGACATCTCTCTCTACTTACAAAGAGCCTACGAGCTGGAAGAGCCTGTCTCCAGAGATTCTCAGTTGCTTCACAGCTTCTGCCCCATTTCCCTGGCCCAGAGGCCAGCCAGTTAGTTGGGAGAACCACTCCTTTCTGCAAGACCAGTCCTGTACTGAGCCTGATGGTAAGTTCATTAAAGCAAATGAACACAACACAACACTCTGACTATTGCCTGCACCTTCCTCCCCAGAAAAGAATCCAGCCAACGATCCGAAGGACCGGGCTTGCTGCCCTCCGGCACTGCCTCTTCGGCCCTCCAAAGCTCCACCAGGGCCTCCGTGAAGAAAGGGACTTGGTCCTGACCATCGCTCAGTGTGAGTGCACGGGTGCTGCCACAAGGCAGGCGCTGTGTGAGTGGTTAGACAGAGAGCACAGTTTGCCTACCTGGTTGCTGAGACTAAGCCAAGGCTATTGCATTTACCATCTTGAGGGGAGAGCAGAGTGTCTGGAGCACCGGCCAGGTCTGTCTTGGCTGTACTGTTCTCTGGGAAGCACTCAGTCCTCCCCTGAGGGCCAATCCAACAGAGCATGGGTGTGTTTTGGGGCAGGTGGCCTGGATAGCCAAGACCCAATGCATGGCCGAGTCCTCCAGACCATCTATAAGAAGCTGACCGGCTCCAAGTTTGACTGTGCCCTCCACGGAGACCACTGGGAAGATCTGGGCTTTCAGGGTAAGAGAGAGAAATGATTCATCTTCTCCCTGACTCCTTATTCCAGGAATAGAGTGAGAACCCAGACAGTCCTCTTCCTGTCATGCCAGCACCATGAGACAGGATATCTGGGGCAGAGCATTTCAGGAAGAGGGTACAGCAAATGCAAAGGCCCTGAGGTGAAATGTGTGTAACTCTTTCTGAGAAATAACAAGGAATGTGGCTGAAGTGGAGAAGGAGAATAGTTCACTCGGGGTCTTGCAGGCCAGTGTAAAATATTTACTCTAAGTGAGATAGAAAGCATGGGAGTGATAGGATTTAGAATCCAGTGTTTTCTTTTTATTCTTTTCTTTTACTATCAATGAAAATTTTTTTTATATTATTTCATTTTTTTGAGTGAAACAAAATGATTTCACCTGTTTTGGGACTGTACTATTTTTTCAAAATCATATCAAGTTACATTTGTATAGAATAGGAAAATATCTTAATTTAAAAAGGAAACTTTATATACTCATAATTAATTGGTGCTCTGTTGGTACTGACAATGTGTTTAAGTCCCTTTACCTTCCTTCATCTATAATATAATTGTCCTAAATATTCCCTCTGTGTACATTGAGAATCACATCAGTGTTATGATTTTTGTTTCAACCATAAATTTAAATAACTCAAGAGGAGAAGCAAGGTCTGTTGTATTTACCCATATATTTACTGTCTCCATTGTTCTTTCTTCCATTCTGATATTCTAAGATTCCTTCTTTTATCACTTCCTTTCTGTTTCAGGAACTTCCTTTAGTCGTTTTCTAAAGTAGGTCTGCTGGCAATAAATTCTTTAGCTTTCCTTCATCTGAGAATGTCTTGATTTCCCCTTCACTCCTGAAGGATAATTTCTCTGAATGTAGAATTCCAGGTTGACAGGTCTCTTCTTTCAGCACTTGAAAATAAATGTGCTACTTCCTTTTGGCCTCCATGGTTTCTGATGAGAAATCTGCTGTCACTTGAATTATTTCTCCTTGTTAGATAAGAAGTTGTTTCTCTCTCCGCTTTCAAGATCTTTTTTGTTTGTCTTTTTTCTTTTGTTTGCAGGAGTTTGACTATGATATGTCTTAGTGGGGATTTCTTTGGGCTTATCTTATTAAGGGTTTGCTCAGCTTCTTGAATCTGTAGGTTTATAGTCTTTGGCCAAATTTGGTAAATTTTCAGCCGTTATTACTTTGAGTACTTTTTTCAGCCCTGCTCTTTCTCCTCCCTTGTATAACTCTGATGACACAGATGCTAGATCTTCTGTTACTGTTCCACAGGTCCCAGAGGCTCTGTTCATTTTAGGGGGATCACTGTATAGCTCAGAGGTCTCCAAGGCTCTGTTTATTTTGTTTTGTTTTTTCTCTCTATTGTTCAGATGTGCAATTTATATTGTTCCATCTTCAAGTTCACTGGTTCTTTCCTCTTTGGTCTCTATTCTGCTGTTGAGCCCATCCAGTGAGTTTTTAATTTTAGGTATTATATTTTTCAGTTCTGAAGTTTCTGTTTGGTTCTTTACATCTGATATTTCTTTACTGAGACTTTCTATTTTTTCATTTTTTTCAAATGTTTGTATTTGCTTATCAAAGGCATTTTTATGATAGCTGCTGTAGTAGTTTTCTATTGTTGCTGCAGAAAATTACCACAAATTTAGTGGCTTAAATCAACACAGATTTATTATCTTCTAGTTCTGTAGTTCAGAAGTCTGACACAGTCTCACTGGGGCAAGATCAAGGTGGCAGCAGGGCTGCATTCCTTTTTGGAGGCTCTAGGAGAAAATCTATTTCTGTGCCTTTTCCACCTTCTAGAGTCCGCCCACGTTCCTCCTCCTTCAGAGCCAGGAACACAGCATCTCTCTGAGCTGATTCTGTCCTCACATCTGTTTTTCTGACTCTGTGCTTCTACCTCCTTCTCTCACTTTTAAGGATTCTTCTAACTACATTGGGCCCAGCCAGGTAATCCAGGATAATTTCCCTATCCTGATTAGCAACCTTCATTCTAACTGCAATCTTGATTCCCCCTTGCTGTGCAACAGAACGTACTTGTAGGTTCTGGGGATTAGGACGTGGATATCTCTGGAGGTGCCGTTATTCTGCCTAGGACAGCTGCTATAAATTGCTTATCAGGTAATTCCAACATATGTGTGATCTCAGTGTTGCTATCTGTTGATTGTCTTTTCTCATTCAAATTGAGATTTTCCTAGTTCTTGGTGTAATGAGTGATTTTTTTATCGTGTCCTAGATATTGTGGGTATTATGTAATGACAGTGTTGATCATCTTTAAATCTTCTATTTTAGCAGGCCTCCTCTGACACTGGGCAGTGGGGGAAGGGTGATGTCACCTCATTACTGCCAGGTGGGGATAGAAATCCAGGTATCCCACTTGACCTCCACTAATACCACTGGCTGGGTGGGGCAGGGGTGCCTCATTGCTGTTCCCATGTAGCCTCCACTGATGTCGCAGAGGGTGTGGTGGGCACTAGAGAAGGATAAAAGTCCCAGCTCCCCGCTTCTTTGACTGCCTTTGCAGAGCTGAGGGGCACCTTGTTACAGTCAGGCAGGGGAAGTCTAGGCTCTCCACTTGGACAGTGATTAAGGTAACCAAGTCATTGAATCTCACAGAGCAGGGATTTCATTAAGCACCCTGAATTTCCTCTTGGTTTTTGTTTTAGGAACAAATCCAGCCACAGACTTGAGAGGAGCAGGCTTCCTTGCCCTCCTGCATCTCCTGTACCTGGTGATGGACTCAAAGACCTTGCTGATGGCCCAGGAGATTTTCCGCCTGTCTCGTCACCATATCCAGGTGGGGCTTTGGTGGGAAGCCAGCAGAGAGGGCTGTAGGGGCTAGGACCTGGGCACAGGGCTCTCCTTAGTAACCATGACAGCTTTGCAGGTAGATCTCCAATTGCTGAGGGCCCTCAGGACAGCTGAGGCAAACCAGGCATGGGCATCCCTGTCACCCTGACCTGGCTGGAATCTGAGCTCCACCACTCATTAGTGTGTGTCTCAAGCAAGTGCCTCAACTCTTCAGAGCCTTGGTTTTCTCATCCATAAAGAGGAAATCATGGAAACGTCAGCTGGATAGTTGGGAAAATTAAATGAGGTAATGTACAAAAGCACTAGACACAACTGTGGTACCAGTGTCTCAGCTCACTGCCCTCCCAGTATTGGCAGGTTCTCCTGGCCCTGGAGGAGGGGGGGTCAGCCTTTATTTGCCCAGAGAAGAAGGTTTGCCTCCAAGTGTCAGGTGACACGTGGACTTGCTGAAAGGCCAGAAGTGGCTCCTGTAGCCCTCAGGTTCTTTCCAGGCCTGCTCTCCAGGGTTGGTTTGATGGTTTTCCCCTGTAGTAAAAGGTGGTAGTCCCTCCATTTTAGAAAACAAACTTGACCTGCTTCCTGCCATTCATCTGTCCCAGATTCATGGGGCCTGGAATTCATTCATGTACTAAACAGGTATTTATTTAGCATTCCCTGTGCTACTTATTGTTCCTGGTGCTTGGGAAACATCAGTGAGCAAAACAGACAAAGATCCTTCTAGCAGAGAGGACAAGACAGGAAGCCTAATACATAAATAAATTATAGAGTATGTTAAAGGTGGTAAGTGCTAAGTAGGCAAGGTTAGGAGAATGTGGGAGGATTACAGTTTTATGGGGTATTAGGGTAGCTGTCATGAGAGGGTGAGACTTAAACCAAGCCTTGAAGGAGGTGAGGATGTTAGCCAAGCTTGTATTTGGAGGAAGAGCATTCCACACAGAGGGGGCAGCTAGAGCAAAGGTCCCAAAGGAGGTGTATGTGTGGCATGTGCAGGAACGGCAGGGAGGCCAGCTGGAGCAGAGGAGCAGGGAGGGCGGTAGGAAGGAGGTGATGGGGTAACAGGGAGCAGACGGTGTCGGGCCCGGTAGGCTATGATGAGGATGTTTGCTTTTACTCTGAGTCAGATGAGGGTTTTGAACAGCCTGGAGTGACACGATCCAACTTACCTTCTTAAATGGATCCTACCAGCCGTTGGGTTGAGGGTAGTCTCTGGTGAGGGCTTTTGTAATCAAGTTAGAGATGATGGTGATCTGGACCAGGGTATTTTCAGAGGAGACGTTGTGAAGTGATCAGATTCTGGATATAGAATCTTGAGTGTATGGGCTGTAGAGAATAGAGCCAGCATATTTTTCGGATGGTTTGGGTACAGGTGTAAGAAAAAGAGGCATTAATGGTGATTTTTAGCCTGAGCAGCTGGAAAGACAGAGTAACCACCAACTGAAATGGAAAAGAAAGAGCGAGGCTGGGGGTGGTTCCATCTGCCACATGAATTTTAGACTGAGATTATGCATTTGTTTGTTTGTTTGGTTCATAAATTTATTTATTTATTTATTTTTGGCTGCGTTGGGTCTTCGTTGCTGCGCGCGGGCTTCCTCTAGTAGCAGCGAGCGAGGGCTACTCTTCCTTGCGGTGCGCGGGCTTCTCACTGCAGTGGCTTCTCTTGTTGCGGAGCACGGGCTCTAGGCACACGGGCTTCAGTAGTTGTGACACGCGGGCTCAGTAGTTGTGGCTCGCAGGCTCTAGAGCACAGGCTCAGTAGCTGTGGTGCACGGGCTTAGTTGCTCCGCGGCATGTGGGATCTTCCCGGACCAGGACTCGAACCCGTGTCCCCTGCAGGCGGATTCTTAACCACCGTGCCACCAGGGAAGCCCCAGGTTATGCGTTTTTGACAACTACAGAAGTGACGTACCTCATGTCAGGAGTACCCATGTCAACATGTCTTATTCCTGGTGAAGTTAACCTTGGGCACATGATTAAGGCGGTATCAGCCAGGTTTCTACGCTGTAAAGTTACTGTGTTTCCCTTTGTAATTAATCACTGTCTTGGAGGAAGATACTTGGAAGCTATACAAATATCCTGTTTTTCCTCAAACTTGGTTCTAATAGTGATTTTCTTTCCCTCATTCCTCCTACATTTATTAATTTTTAAATTTATTAATTGGAATTCTTCGGTAAGAATGAATTGTCTTTGCTATTTATTGATTCAGGTACTTTTTATATCCGCATGGACTGAGATATTTATTTTATTCTATGGGATATAACCCAACACTTTTATTATTTATTTTGTTGCTAAAATTGTTCCCATGTCGACCATTTTAAGAGCTCTTTCAGGTGGTACCTGTGCCCTTTCAGCATGCCCTGTCCTTTTTTGAGCACTTTTCTACTTTCTGGATCCTAAAGATGCTCTAGGCTCTTGTATTTTCCCTGAATGATTCCCAGCCCTGAGATCAACCACTTCTCCAAAGAGCTCTTGTTCTTTAGTTGGAGACTGATATTTGGAAACCAAGATCTGAGTGCTGGTTGTTCTCACTGGTATTAAGATCTCACTGCTTCTAGGCCCTCTCAGTGGCCAGAGCTTGGAAAATATATATGTGTCACTGGTTCCCTCCTGACTCTGAAAGGAATGGTCTCTAGTGGTGAGCAGACCTGCCCACGCCCCAGCAGCAGTTCACAGAGAACAGGAAGGGGGTGTGATGCTGCCTGAGGGAGAGGAGCTGAGAATGAGCGGCTGAAGGTCAGACCTGCAGCATTTTCTTCAGATCATTGTGTCTTAGAGCTGGAGTCAGGCCAGCCTGCACTGCAAAAACAGACTGTTCCAGTAACTGTGTTGTTGGTCATATTAGTTAATTCTCAGAACCTCAGCTTCTTCCTTTGTAACATGAGAAAATAATCCCAACTCCGCAGACTTATTCTGAGTTGGAGAAAAACTGTGTAAAGTGCTAAGCACATTAGTCATTCAAGGAGTGTTAGTTATCAAAGTAACTTTTGATTGCTGTGAGCAAAAATACATTTTATATACATCTTACGGATAACACATGCATACGTAAATACATCTTGTGTTTTCAAAATCATATCTGCGCTTGCGCCTGCACACACACACACAACACATACATCCACACATGTACACACAGCCATTGTAAGGTAAGATAGATCCATTTTGAATCTAAAACTTCTTGACTACAAAACAAATCGTCACACAGTTCCTGCCACCTGGGCAGTTTTTCATTTCGTTCACTGCATATCTGTGTTATCTTTGAGGAAAAGTACCCATTAAACCTGACGGTTTCACGTACGCCCATCTCTTCCAGGAGACACTGGAGGAGGCAAGAGGGGACTTTGTGAGGATCTGGTCTTGAGGTATATCAGGACCCATGAGTTGAGAATGTGGGCGTATTCTGTGCTCTTCACGATGCGGGGAGGTAATGTCTGGGTCAAGTTTGAGAACCGGACCAGTTAGCTTTTGAAACAATGCGGTCTCTTGTAGCAACGCTGCTTTGTTATAGGAGGCCCAGAGGTTGAGGCATATCTTAGCAGTCACTGGGCCAGCCCCTTGTTGTACAGACAGTGAAGACCCAGAGAGGGGAAATGGCTTGCCCAAGGTCCCCCAGCTAATGAGTATTTCCTAGAAATCATCTCTGACCTCAGTGCTTCCCTTCTTGTGGTTTTTGAAGGCTCTCTTGTAAGACCTTCCTGCAGAAATATGGAAGCCAGGGTAGAGGGTTAGTGCCAATTCAGCATCCCTCATTCGTTTTCAAGGACAGGCTTGACTGAGGTGAGGGGGTAGGTCATTGGATATCTGAGGGAGGAACGTCCCAGGCAGAGGGAAGAGCAAGATGAGAGAGGATGCCCTGGGTACTTGATCTGGGTACGGACCAGCCTGACCACTTTGACCAACCTGTTCCTCATCCCTTCACCTGCTGGCCTTTGTGGAATTCATTGTGGATTTATATTTACTCCACAACATGCACGTCAGACAATAAGAAGGAATAGCAGCTTAGAATAATAAAATAAGAGGGCTGGTGTAGGTGTCAGGAAGCTAGATCCTAGTTCCATCTGCAGTATCATTACTTAGCTATGATTTGAGGCAAGTCACCTAGCCTCTCTGGGCCTCACTTTGCTGTTTTATGAAATAAGAGATTTGACCTAAATGATTCTAAGGTCCCTTCTGGCTTTATGATTCCTTGAACTCTTAAGTAACTCCAAGGTTTAAAGGAAAACTTCACCTCAAGCCCTTATGAATCCTGAAAATGCAGTTTTCCATGAGGCATGTAGGAGACCAGAGTAACAGCTGGGGGACTCAGACCTGCCAGCAGCCAGTCCTGTCTCTTTCCTAAGGAGAGAGCTGAGGTCTCAGGTACCTGTGGTACATCCTACTAAAGGGGAATTGGCCAGAAACTACAGATGCTGGGGGAACCCAGGACTCCATGGAAGTGCATGGTCCACGCTGTCCTGAGGAGGAGGAGTGCTACAGTTCAGACGCCGAGATGCAGGCCCCATCTGGCTGATTGCTGGCAGGCAGGGAAGCCCCTCACAACAGTAGTTACTCACAGACAACAATTTGTATAGCTTTCCTTGCAATTTCCGTCTGTTATTTCATTCCATCAACATGACAAGCCTGCGAAAAGGTAGGGCAGAGATGATCCTCGTAAATCTTCATTTCCCGGCAAAGGAACGTGAAGATATTACAGACCACTATCACTGATGAATATAGACGAAAAGATCCTCAACAAAATACTAGCAAACAGAATCCAACAACACATTAAAAGGATCATACACCATGATCAAGTGGGATTTATCCCAGGGATGCAAGGATTCTTCAATATACGCAAATCAATCAATGTGATACACCATATTAACAAATTGAAGAAGAAAAACCATATGATCATCTCAATAGATGCAGAAAAAGCTTTTGACAAAATTCAACACCCATTTATGATAAAAGCTCTCCAGAAAGTGGGCATACAGGGAACCTACCTCAACATAATAAAGGCCATATATGACAAACCCACAGCAAACATCATTCTCAATGGTGAAAAACTGAAAGCATTTCCTCTAAGATCAGGAACAAGACAAGGATGTCCACTCTCGCCACTATTATTCAACATAGTTTTGGAAGTCCTAGCCACGGCAATCAGAGAAGAAAAAGAAATAAAAGGAATACAGATTGGAAAAGAAGAAGTAAAACTGTCACTGTTTGCAGATGACATGATACTATAAGTAGAGAATCCTAAAGATGCTGCCAGAAAACTACTAGAGCTAATCAATGAATTTGGTAAAGTTGCAGGATGCAAAATTAATGCACAGAAATCTCTTGCATTCCTATACACTAATGATGAAAAATCTGAAAGAGAAATTAAGGAAACACTCCCATTTACCATTGCAACAAAAAGAATAAAATACCTAGGAATAAACCTACCTAGGGAGACAAAAGACCTGTATGCAAAAAACTATAAGACACTGATGAAAGAAATTAAAGATGATACCAACAGATGGAGAGATATACCATGTTCTTGGATTGGAAGAATCAATATTGTGAAAATGACTCTACTACCCAAAGCAATCTACAGATTCAATGCAATCCCTATCAAATTACCAATGGCATTTTTTACGGAACTAGAACAAATCATCTTAAAAGTTGTATGGAGACACAAAAGACCCCGAATAGCCAAAGGAGTCTTGAGGGAAAAAAACGGCGCTGGAGGAATCAGACTCTCTGACTTCAGACTATACTACAAAGCTACAGTAATCAAGACAATATGGTACTGGCACGAAAACAGAAACATAGATCAATGGAACAAGATAGAAAGCCCAGAGATAAACCCACGCACCTATGGTCAACTAATCTATGACAAAGGAGGCAAAGATATACAATGGAGAAAAGACATTCTCTTCAGTAAGTGGTGCTGGGAAAACTGGACAGCTACATGTAAAAGAATGAAATTAGAACACACCCTAACACCATACACAAAAATAAACTCAAAATGGATTAGAGACCTAAATGTAAGACTGGACACTGTAAAACTCTTAGAGGAAGACATAGGAAGAACACTGTCTGACATAAATCACAGCAAGATCTTTTTTGATCCACCTCCTAGAGTAATGGAAATAAAAACAAAAGTAAACAAATGGGACCTAATGAAACTTAACAGCTTTTGCCAAGCAAAGGAAACTACAGACAAGATGAAAAGACAACCTTCAGAATGGGAGAAAATATTTGCAAACGAATCAACGGACAAAGGATTAATCTCCAAAATATATAAAGAGCTCATGCAGCTCAGTATTAAAAAAAACAACCCAATCCAAAAATAGGCAGAAGACCTAAATAGACATTTCTCCAAAGAAGACATACAGATGGCCAAGAAGCACATGAAAAGCTGCTCAACATCACCAATTATTAGAGAAATGCAAATCAAAACTACAATGAGGTATCACCTCACACCAGTTAGAATGGGCGTCATCAGAAAATCTACAAACAACAAATGCTGGAGAGGGTGTGGAGAAAAAGGAACCCTCTTGCACTGTTGGTGGGAATGTAAACTGATACAGCCACTATGGAGAACAGTATGGAGGTTCCTTAAAAAACTAAAAATAGAATTACCATATGACCCAGCAGTCTCACTCCTGGGCATATACAAAACTGGGCAGCTAGTAAGTGGTGAAGCTGGGGCGAGGACCGCCATCACCTGACAGCTCGCCCAGCAGTGGGCTCCTTACAGCGGGGTTCTCAGCCAGCAGCCCGCCTCAGAGTCACCTGGGGGGATGCAGGTGTCCAGGCCCCTCCTTCCCCAGAACTACTGAATTGGAACCTTCAGGAATGGGGCCATGTCGGCAGCAGCCGCAAAAGACAATCTGGTTTTCTTGCTTCAGTGTTCAAAGGTGTTCAGTCCCAACTGTGAGGCGTGAAGAGAAATGAAATTTTAAATGGAAGCTCAGAAGTGTCCACGTCTGATTTCCTCTGCTGTCTTTTTAGTCAGTTCCCTAAACACAGCCTCAGTGTGGTATTTTAGCTCAAAGCCACACTTTTCAGGTCCAAGGGAAATGCTGAAGGAAAGGAGATATTTCTATCTGAATTCCAGTTTTTACTGCTTTTTAGTAAGTAGGCTTTTATAAAAATATTCCTGAGAATGAATGAACACTAAGTTCAGATCCTCTGTTAATTATGTTGCTACCATGTTCTTGTCCCCATATTTATTTTTAGACTGAAAGAAATCAAGGGAAGGGATGATATTATACAAATATTATGATAATTAAATAGGCAATACCCGAAGGTAGAGATGCATTGCTGCTGACCTCAGCTACCCACTGAGGCGCAGATGATAATTATGAACGTCTGTTAGCACCTCCTCAGGCCAGTGCTGCACTTAGCATTTTGCACATGTGGTCTAAATTACTCCTTAGAGCAGCTCTGTGAGGTAGGTTGTGGGATAATAGAAAATGTAGACTGTGGATAATAAAAGCTACCCTGGGGAGTTTTTTTTTTTTTTTTTTTTTCCCTGGGGAGTTTTTGTAAGGATTAGCGAATTGACTCCACTCAGCATGGCCCTTGTGTCAGGGTCCCCAGGACCACTGGGAGGACTCCCAGGATTTGGTGTATAGTTGTACTCTCAGCTGTGATTTACTGCAGCAAAAGCAAAATCAGCAAAGGGAAGAAGTGCATGGACAACATCCATAGGAAACCAGGTGCGGGCTTCCAGGAGTCGTCTCCCAGTAGAGTCACACAGGACGCACTTAATTCCTCCAGCATCGAATTGCGTAACACGTGGAATGTTGCCAACCAGGGGGCTCGGCAGAGATTCAGTATCCGAGGTTTTTACTGGGGGCTGGTCACGCAGGCACCATCTGTCTAGCACGTACCAAAATTCCAGAATCAGAGCGAAGGCAGGTGTTCAGCATAAACCGTACGGTTTGCACAGTTTGGGTACAGTAGTCAGCCTGAGGGAATGGTGGGAACCCTCTCAAAATCCAAGTTCCCAGATGCCAGCCTTATAAGCAGGCCTTTCTAAGGATGGCAATCTCAGGCCTCCTGTGTTCACTCTTTTTTTTAACATCTTTATTGGAGTATAATTGCTTTACAATGGTGTGTTAGTTTCTGCTTTATAACAAAGTGAATCAGCTATACATATACATATATCCCCTTATCTCCTCCCTCTTGCGTCTCCCTCCCACCCTCCCTATCCCACCCCTCTAGGTGGTTTTGAGAGACGGGAGAGCCGAGTCTCACAGAGTTTGGGTGGCCTTCCTCAGGATACACAGCTGGCAGGTGGCCAGGCCAAGATCTGGAATCCAGGTGTCATGGAAGGCCCTGAGAAAAATCCTTGTGGAGCCAGAAGACCTTCTACAGTTCAGTGCTGGCCACTAGAACTTTTTGCAATGAAGGAAATATTCTCTATCTGCACTGTCCAATGTAGCAGCTCCTAAGCAAGAGTGGCTATTGAGCCCTTGAAATACGGCTAGTATGACTAAGGAGTTGAATTTATAATTTTACTTAATTTTCAATTAATTAAAATTTAAATAGCTACACGTGGCTAGTTGCTATAGTACTGGACAGCACAGTTCTACATCACAATATAACGGATTTTTCTTCTCAAGGGAAGCAGATGGGATAAATAGACTTTGGCTCTTGTTCTGAGCTAAGGAACGCACTGGTCTATGTGTCCCTCTCAGCCGATGTCCTTGTGTGGGTTCAACAGCGGAAACTAACATGCAGTATTTGCAAATCCCCTGGGGAAAGCCTCTTTTCATTTGCTTGGGTTTTTGTTGTTAAAGAATAGGAAGGAACTGGCCCCTCCAAAAAGAAAGCATTCAGGTGGATGCTATAGGGAATTTGGAGGCCCTTCCTGGTAAAGCAGCCCTGCTGGACCCAGTCTGCCCTGCTCGGGAGTGGGACCTGCACAGCCCGTTCTCAGGCCTCTGTGTTACTAAGAGATGGGGTGCGCCCTAAGTCAAGGCTAACTTTTTACCTACTTGTACCTTCTCTGTCTGCTTTTGGGTGAAAAGCTTATGAGCAAATAACCAGAAGCCCAGAGAAGGGGAGAAGAAATTTTAAGAACCTATAGAATTGGTTAGATAACTGAGCCTCACTCCTCGTGTCCATCCAACCCCAGGGGGTGATGTGGTCCACAGGCAGCGCACGGGGCGGGCCTGGTGAAGGCCAAGGAGAGCTGATGGATCGGATGTTGAAGAGGTTGGAGCACTAGCACAGGGGTTTGTGCACCAGCTTCCGAGTGAATCGACCTCAGTAGGAATCTTGGTTCCGACACCTTAGGAAGGTTATTTAAGGTCACTAACCCTCAGTTTCCTCCTCTGTAAAATGGGAAGATTAATGTGAAAATTAAATGTAAGCATCAGTAATACCAGCTGCTTGCCTCTGGCTGTGATTGTTGTCTCCCGCAGGCCAGGTTGGGTTGTGGGTGACGGGAAGCACAGAAGGTGAGAGCCTGGATTGCCACTGACCCGGTACCCCCTCCATTCCAGCAATTCCCCTTCTGTTTGATGTCCGTGAACATCACCCGCATCACCATCCAGGCCTTAAGGGAGGAATGTCTCTCCAGGTGAGTCCCCACGCTGCTCACTCTGCCCTCCCCGGCCAGCAGAGCCTGGGTCCCTCCCACCCCCCAACCCCCCTGCCTCATCCTCCCAGCTCGCTTCCTCACCTGCTGGTTCCCGGGTACCTGGACAGATCCCCGTGCACCAGCCTCGCAGCCCATCTCTCCTCCCCAACCCTGACCTCAGATGTGAGGGCTGCTTGGGGAAGGGCTTCCCTTGGGGGCGGGGCTGGAGGGCCCCCAGGTGTCAGCCTCTGTCCACTGCTGAGCAGGTGACCTCCCTCGTCCCGCAGGGAGTGTAACCGGCAGCAGAAGGTGATCCCGGTGGTGAACAGCTTCTACGCCGCCGCTTTCCTCCGCCTCGCGCACGTCTGGAGGACGCAGCACAAGACCATCTCTGACTCGGGCTTTGTCCTCAGAGGTGTGCTTGCTCGCTCTTCTGGGGAGGCCTAGGTCCCCGGGTTCAGGGACCCAAGGGTGGCTGCTAGACTGGTTTTGGGTGCCCTCCTTTCCCCCCACCCCCCATTCACGGCTTCTCAAGTTCCAGCTTCGCCAGGCCTCCAGTCCCACCCTCGGGAGCCTGCCGCTCTCCTTCCTCTGCCGCCACTCTCCTCCCTTTCTGGCCCTGTACATCGGGTGACTATATTTTCTGAATCAAAAGCTGGGCCCAACAATTGGACTGGCTATTCGAAGTTAGACTGTCCTGGACAGGGTAGAGCGTGTGGTCCCTGTGGCCGAATCTGGTTCCTAGGTCTCCCTCTCTGGTGAGCTCTCCATCTTAGACGACTCCTTCACCCTCCTCTCCAGAGCCTCTGGGTTGTGCATTCCACAGCCCCCACAAGCCTCCTGCTCCCCCATCCTCTCTGTTCCAGACTTGGAGGTGTTGGCCAAGAAGAGCCCCAGACGGCTGCTCAAGACCTTGGAGATCTACTTGGCTGGAGTGTCAAAGGGACAGGCCTCCCTGTTGGGGGCGCAGAAGTGTGCTGGGCCACAAGCCCCTCCCTCCAAGGATCTCACTTTCACAGGAGTGTGTGACCTGCCACCACACTCCTCTGAAGGCACATGGCTGATCTGAGCAACCCCAGTGAGCGCCGCCGGATCAAAAGCCTTGAAGGGGCTTCGTACCCTGGCACCGTTCTGCCCCTTGCGGCCCTAGCAGAAGGGATGTAGGAAGCCTGTTGGGGGAGCCAAGGACCCTCACCTGCATGAGACGTGAGGGGCTGTTAAAGTTGACCCACTCCCCGCAGACCTTCCTACAGAGCAAGGAAAACTTTGCCATAATCTTAGTTGGGCTACAGCTTCCAGAGTTGGGTCCTAGGTAATTTCAGTGACAGATCATGAGGTGGGAGAC
Organism: Balaenoptera acutorostrata; assembly: GCF_949987535.1. NCBI lineage: Eukaryota > Metazoa > Chordata > Mammalia > Artiodactyla > Balaenopteridae > Balaenoptera > Balaenoptera acutorostrata. Next base: position 15,570,995 of record NC_080075.1, on the reverse strand, counting down.
CCCATCTGGATGTTCCACACAGCCCTACATCAACGATATTCCCAAGGAGAGGTGCCGGAATTCTGACTCCCTGGCAGCGGGGCTTTCAGGCCTCAGGGGTCCACGGGACAGGGACCAGACATGGGCTGAGTAGTCAGAATGTGAAGGGAGATGGCAGCGGTGGCAGCAGCTGACAGGGGGCAGCATGAACCAGAGAGTGGACATGGGCCTGCCTTCCTCGCCATCCCCTGGGGTCTCTGGCCTTGCACTTATCCCGCCCTCGCCTCTCCCCATCCCTCCTCCCCACTGCTTGTGACACAGAGCCAGGCGCTGGGCTAGGTGTCTGCTGCCACCCATCCTAACCGCCCACCAGCTGGGCTACCCCCGTGGAGGCTGTGCAGGTCCCATCAGGGATGGTTCTCTGGCCTGGGCGAGGGAAGGAGGAAATTCACGTACCAGCAGTTTTTAAATAAAAGAATTCTTCTGGGTTAAGAGTCTCAAGTGTTCTCCTTCCAGACAAGCTCTGTGCCTTCCTGCGGCCCTGTTACCCCATGGTCCCCTTTAGAGCCAGGCACTCGGCCGGGTGACGTCCTGGTTGTCTCTGGTGCTGGTCATGGGCCCAGGAGAGGTCGCTGTGCCCTGGCCACACTCCCGCCAAGTTCATATACACTGTCCAGCCTCACCCTGCTGCACTAACAGACCCGGAGACTCCGCACGCTGTAACCAGTGGGCAAGGTGGCCCTGGCTCTTGTTAGAGTTGCCTGGTGTTTGTCCTATATTTGCTTCTGGGGAAGCCGGCTGTTGTCGCTCCATTCACAAAAGGGCCTCCAGGGCTTTGGCGCTGGGGAGCGGGGGGCAGGTGAGAGCCCCACTAGGCTGCTCTCCCGTCCTCTGACCTCCCTCAAGTAGAGTCATGGAAGACAACTGTCCAGCCCCGCAGGCCTCTCCAAGGCTGCCCCATGCAGGGGGAGGCCCATCACAGAGGTGGAGACGACAGATGGCCACCCAAGTATGGAAGGGACTCCTGTCAGCAGGACGCCTCAAGGGCGGGGCTGGTAATGGACCCTGCTGTTTGCCTTGTGTCGTCTCCGACCTGAACTAATCCTCTGTCCACCTCCTTCGTCCTGACGGGGTGCTTAGCTGACCAACAGAGATGACAGCAAGATTACTGGGCCTGGTGGGGTTAGAACGCAGCCCAGCCTCCACTTCGGAATGTCAAGTTCAATGGTTCCTTTCCTGCAGATTTCTTTCCCTCGCTCAGACCTTGAGGCCAGCAGACCTCGACCGTGAGTGCTCAGCCCACAGCACAGCAGGGACCAGCACTCGGGGGCCTCTAGCTGGAGGGGAGGCCAATGGCCTCTGCAGAAGCCTGTCCCACATCACTCTCGGTGGGATGCTCTCCATACAACTTCGGACCTGGGAACATTCGCAATAACAGTCCAGGGATTAAGTTGCAGTTCTGTTGACGGATTGGTTGGGAGGGACGTCTAAATGCTCTGAAAGTAGATGCAAAAATCTTAATCTGTGCATTTTTCTTGGGAAAGGCCTTCCAAGGCCTTTCATGAGAGACTTAAAGTGCTTCACAACCCTAAAAAGGTCAGAACCATGGATTTGGTAAAACCCTTACTCTTTCCCCTTTTAAAAGTCATCCCTGGCACACGCTCTACAGAGGCTGTCCAGTGGACTCCCGGGATATCTCTGTGTGGAGAAGAGAGCAGGGGGACACACAGGGAGCTGATTTTTCTATGCTTCTCAGCACAAAAATCACTGAGATGAACTTGATCAGAATTTCTGTTTGGGACGGAAGATCCAGCGTGTCAGAGCTCAGAAGCCACAGAGCCCTGAGGGCCCAGGGTGAGGGTGGGTCAGGACAGCTGCAACCCTGCCAGGCCTCGTGGACTCCGGTCCTTCTGGTCTGGGCTTATGCAGCTCCCGCCTTGCTCATATCCCCCCGCCAGGTCATGTCCCCCAGGGTGGGACTGCTTTGAGGCTACTCCATTCTCTGCCTTTTTAGCTACCTAGCCTCTTTGCTATTCCAGCCACTACCCCGTTACACAAGAGAATGAACTAGGGCCTAGATGAGGAAAAGCAACTTGCCCAGGCTCAAACAGAGGCAGGTGAGAACCAGAACCCGTGACACTCGGGCACTAGCCTGGTGCTTTTCCCATGGCCCCACGTGGCCCTGAGCTCATCAGCCGAATACCCGATGCAACGACGTGACAAGCCAGCCTCCCGCACAGAGGTGTAGAGCCGTGCTCTTGCTTGGTGATCATACATCACTTGGAAGCTGCCTTGCAGTGGATTATTGGGGCGCCTGAGGAAATACTGGCTTGAATGGAGATGCATACCATACCCGCCGCCACAACCTTCTCCCAGTCGGGAATGTGAGACTGAACCGAACCTCGGGCTGAAAGTGATCCTGAGCCCTGGCCCTGTGCCACCTCCCTATTGGGTTCACAGCAGTGCCTGCCAGGCCCACTGGGACTCCTGGCCCCTCTGCCTCATCATGCAAAGCCAGCTCTGGCCTCTCACGGGTTGTGGAATTGTCCCCTGGGTCCTACTCCGCCCAGCATGAGGAGGAGCCAGGTGACTAGGTGGGGCGGGAAGAATTAGCCCAAGGCAGGCAATGCAGGCAGAGAGCAGGAAGAGCACTGGTCTCCTTTATTGATCATCCGCGGGGGCCTCTCGGCGCTCACCAGGCAGCTGGAGGAGAAGCAAGCGGGCAGCAGGTGGGGGCAGGGAGACGCCCGCCCTCATTTCCAGTCCTTGAAGAATTGCTTGAAGATGGGACTCTCGCGGCCCTGGGGCAGAATCTCCACCTGTGGGATGAGCAGGGGAGGAGTCTGGCTCACCAGGTTGCCACCTCTGCCTCTGCCAGGGAGGGCCGGAGCCAGGGAGGAGGGTGCTGGGCACCAGGCCCGAGTCCATATGCCATCCAGGCCAGGGATGCTCCTCCAGATAAGCCAAGAGACGAGAAAGATTACAGGGACGCGGGCTGAGAAAACAGATTGCTTCAAGGACTCAGGTGCAGTTTCACAGATGCACCAATTATACATGAGCCTTATCAGCTCCCCTCAGGATGACCTGTGGTGTCGCCGTGTGCTGGGATGAGAAGGGGCAGAACCAGCTAGGGACCTCGGCCCAGAGGAGGTGCACAAGCTGCCCAGAGGCGCACCTGACTTGCTGGGCTCCCAGGGGAGCACTGCCCAAACATCCTCTTAGAAAATACCATGTATTGTAAAACTTGGAAGGATTGAGAAGGGCTTTCCCACTGGGTGGGTCTGGGAGGGAGGCCTGACTGCTTCTGACTGTGCCCCAGGCTTTCCCGCCCTTCTTGTCCAGTCTGAGAGGCAGGAGGCCAGGGAGGAGCCCGAGGGGGGAGGGCGCTGGGGGGAAGGGAGGCTCCGCACCTGAGTGTTTGGGGCATACCGCATGCGGGCGATGAAGTCCTCAGCCACTTGCAGGGCCGCCTGCCGTTCCTTCTCGTTAGCTTTGCGCCCTGGATCATAGGGAGGAGACTTTAAAAATTTTTTTTATTTCTTGGCCGCTCCGCGAGGCTTGCAGGATCTTACTAGGGCCCCCAGCAGTGAAAGCCCAGAATCCTAACCACTGGACCGCCAGTGAATTCCCAGGAGGAGATTTTGTAAAAGAGAAGGTACCCTCTCTAGCCCACATCCCACTTCTCTCGAGGAGACTTAAGGGGGTTCAGAGAATAGCTGGCTCCTTTTAAAATAAATGGACCAGGAGGCACTAAGAACACTCAGGGGGCTCTTTGGAGGTGGGAGGTTAGCGCCTCCCAACCTGGCAGCTCCAGATGAAAACTGCCCTCTGCCCGCTCCAATCGTCAAAGCCCTCTGCTCGGGCCAGGGCCCCAGGGATATTCAGGGAGAACTAATGTCTCCCTGGCATCAGACTCTCAGGCCCCTCTCTCCCACTCCAGGGCCCCTCGCCTTTTGAGTCTGTCAACTGCACTGTTATCAACTGTTTTTTTGCAAAATGAAATTGGACGAAAAAAAGGATGTGATTGACTGTGATCTGACTCCCACAAAGCCAGATGCCAACATCGGCCTAATAGTTATGCCAACTAAGAGCCGATAAAAAGGGAGAGCAGCGTCCTCCCTTCCTGCCTGCAGGCAGTCCCTTTAACCAAACTGCGCTCCAGCTGGAGGCGCTTTTCCTAGGAAACAATGTTGTGAACTGTGGTTGGCTCTCCAGCCAGGCTATGAAAATCTAGTTCGCGACAACGTGTCTGAAATTAATGTGCTGTATCCTTCCTTTGTGATTACAAAATACTCCTCTTCCTGGCTCCCAAGTTTCCTGCTTCTCCACTGGTTTCTTGGTTCTTTTTTTTTTTTTTAATATGCATTTATTTGGCTACGCCAGATATCTTCGTTGCCACGTGCAGGCTCTGTAGTTGCAGCGTGTGGGATCTAGTTCCCTGACCAGGGAGCGAACCTGGGTCCCCTGCATTGGGAGCGTGGAGTCTTAGGCCGTGGACCACCAGGGAAGTCCCGGTGTCTTGGTTCTTTGCTTGGGGTTAAATACACTTCCGTGGGCATCTGGGAGCACCACGTCCACCCCATTGGTTCTGTGGGAAGGTACCCAGAGGCAGGAGGGAAAAGGCAGCCCCAGAAGCACAATGCTCCCCCACCCAACCGCCTTACTTCTTAGAAAGCTGCCCTGCTGCTTGCCACTCCTGGCCCTTCCCTGAGGCAGGAGTGTTACTGCCTAGTAGCTGCCAAGTTAGAACACCTAACATTTCTCCATCCTCCTGGCTGGGAATTTCTCTTGGCCTTGGTTGACCCCACAAATATTTTATTGAGCACATGCTATCTCGTCAGGACACTAGAGACCATATGGTTCCTGCTTTCAAGAGGTTTATAATCTGGGCAGGGAGGTGAGACACGTTCAAGAAAAGACAAGCACAGAGAAATAAGGAGGCTCCCGGTACCGCTCAGAGACTCAGAGCTTTGTTGCATTTTCAGAGTTGGATCTAGCAAACAGGCTTCCGCACAACAGTGTTTCATTCCCAGCCAACCCAATCTCTTGGAAAAACAAGTTTTACCAGTTCGCTACCCACTGCATAAGGTGGGATTTCATATCTAAGATCGATCTCTCACACCCCAAGGCAGAATGGCAGGATCAGGGGTCCCAGCGGCCAAAGGCCCAGGAGAGCTCTGTGACAGTGGCCCTAACACGCAGGCCCTGGGCCAGCAGCAAGGCCTGGGAACTGGTTAGATGTGCAGATTCTCAGGCTCTGGTCCAGACCTCGTGAATCAGAATCTCAGGGGTGGGGTCCAGCTATGGGTGTTAACAGGCCCTCGGGTGATTCGGAGGCAGACTAAAGGTGCAGAGCCCTTGCCTGGAATTAACGGGCTGGGCACAGGAAACCCTGAGAAAACCCACAGCCGCGGAGGCTCCCTGAGTCAGCCGTCTCTGGGTCGGCCGAGCCCTCCCGCGGGAAGCCTTGCCGGGTCAGAGTGGCTGCAGGGGTCTCAGGCTGGGGTGCAGAAGCCACACGTACCCTTCCAGATGTAGATCTTGCTGCAGAGCCCGTTGTCCAGCACAAAGCAGTCGTCGGGTATCAGCATCTCGGGGGCAAAGGGGCTGGAGTCGGCCACCTTGGTCAGGCTCATCTGTCCAGTGGCATCAGAGACCTGGGGGAGGATGGGCAGTGCCGTGTCACCCTCCTCCCTGCAGCACAAAGCCCTAATCTCCACCAAGGAGCAGCTGCCTCTCCAGCTGCGGCACCTCCCACCGCCCCAGGCCAAGCAGCAGACCGGAGGTGGAGGGAGCACGACAGGCAAATCCTGGGCGACCCCCAGCCCTACTTCAGGCTCAATCACCGCCTCACAGAGCCCCAGAATCCATGGAAATTAAGTAGACTCCAAATTAATGAGTGAAGGTAAAGAATCCCACAAAGTAAAGCTCAGCGTGGGCTTGTTTCAAACCTTCTCCAAGAATGGGCCGGAAGCGAAGTGGCATTCATCTCCTCCAACATCCGTTCACTTCCCATCCTACCCTCACTCCAAGCCCTGGAAAAACCACCCTGGTGGCCGGCCCAACCTCCCACTGCTTTCTCCTCTCCTTTCAGCCCCACAAGCACCACGCTCGTACCCCGCCTGGTCCTAGGGCAGGCCTGGGGCGCCCACCTTATACAGAGCCGCAGCCTGGGCGTTTGTCCGGTCAGCTGTGAGGTCTTCCTCAGGGTCGCCCTCCTTCAGAGCGGGCTTGGGGCCCAGGACCTGCAGGGGTCAGGGCGGGCCACGTTTCCAGGGATTCCTGGGCACTCAGCCTGGACCTTCCCAGCCCATCACACCCAGGGCCACCGCCCCAGTGGGACAAACTCTGTCTGCACAAGGGCGCCGGGCACAGGTGGGGAGGGCTAGGTCCTCCTGCCCGGCCACCAGCCCCTCCGTCCCGAGGGGTACTTGACTCTGAATCCCACCAAGGCACCCGATGAGTTAGCCAAGCCCTGAGCAGCACCGCAGATGCCCTCACAGCCCTCCACCCGTCGCCCTCGTGCCCCCAGCTGATCACTGCCTCTCTCAGGGGCTTCCAAGCAGAGCTACCCTCCCCACAGCTCTCCACCTGGATCATGTCGGCAGGCTCCTCCCCATCGGTGACAATCTCCACCCGGGCCTTGCCCTGGCGCTCGCTGTCCCGAATGGCCAGCGCCAGGTCCCGCGCCTTGTTTCGCTCCAGGATGTTGGACTTTGCACCACACCAGGTGAAGATGTTCTGGAGGGAGGTGGGGAGGCGCGGGTTAGAGCCGACGGCCTGCATCCTGCCCTTCACAGGGTCCGCAGAACTGCCCTCTGAGGCAAGACGATCGAAGACAATCAAGAAGGCAGAGGGGAACCAAGGCCTCTCTGGGGACGGGAATGACAGTCTTTCGCAAGAGTGATTCTCTGCCCCGCATCCCCATCCTTCTCCACATTACTTGTGTCATATATTGAAACATCTTTATCTTGTTTATAATCTATCTTCCCTGACTAGAAAGTGAGCCTCCTTAGGGCATGAGTGTTCTGTTTTGTTTGGCTTGGCTTGGCCCACTGCTGTAGGCCCAGTGCCAAAACAGAAATGGGCACGTCGCTAGGCCCAGAATACATAGTTATTGAATGAATGAATGGGTGAATGACATCCCTGGGCCCAGTATCTCACACACCTCTGCACCCCCGCCGGGCACGGCCCTCATCAGCCCTCCTGAGCGGGTCCCCTGCCTCCATCTCACTACTTCCAGTCTTCCTTCCAAACAGCATCTGGGTTGCTCTTCCTGCCCCAAATCTTTAGCACGACAGATGCGGTCCAGACCCTCAGAGAATCAATCTCCTCCTGCCCTGGATCTCAGCTCCTTAGCCATTTCCACTCCCACCGCTCCTGTTCCCACCCTGGGTCCCGGTCAGGCTACATCCTTCCCTGCTGTCGACATGCATGTCTGCACCCTCATCTGTCTCAGTGCCTCGGCTTACCCATCATCTTCACCTGGAACGGCATTTCCCCTCCGTGAGGGTCCAGTCAAATGGTGCCTCCCTGGGACAGTGGCGTGGGCTTGGGTTAGAAAGGCCTCTCCCTGGCCCCAGCTCCCCCAGCACAGGCCACTGCCCCTAAGAGGGCCCTCATCACCTCCTGCCGTGGGTTACAGCCAGCGACAGGCCCGTCTTGGCTGCCTGCCCTGGGTGAGCAATTTGTGGTCCCCGTGCTGGCTCAGAGCAGGCACATAGATTCACGGAGGCAAGGGATAAGTGAAGTGATTAACGCATGGGCTGGGAGGCGGCTTAACTCGGAGCTACAAAGGCTCCAGGAGAAGGAGAGAGTAGGCGCCAGTGTTAGAGGCAATGGCCAGACAGCAGAGGGAGGTTTCTGTCCTAAGAAATACAGGGATGTCTTGTAATGGCTGCAGCGACCCCACTTGGAATGGGTTTATAGCTTCTCAGCCCCTCTCCCTTTGCCCTGGCCTCCTGGTCCCTGACCTTTTAAAACACAATGCCAGGGCTTCCCTGGTGGTGCAGTGGTTGAGAATCTGCCTGCTAATGCAGGGGACACGGGTTCGAGCCCTGGTCTGGGAAGATCCCACATGCCGCGGAGCAGCTGGGCCCGTGAGCCACAACTACTGAGCCTGCGCGTCTGGAGCCTGTGCTCCACAACGAGAGAGGCCGCGATAGTGAGAGGCCCGCGCACCGCGATGAAGAGTGCCCCCCGCTTGCCGCAACTAGAGAAAGCCCGTGCACAGAAACGAAGACCCAACATAGCAATCAATCAATTAAAAAAAAAAAAAAAAAAAGACTCCTCATTAAAAAAAAAAAACAAAAAACACAATGCCAGGGAGTTCCCTGGCAGTCCAGTGGTTAGGACTCAGCGCTTTCACTGCTGTGGTCCCAGGTTCAATCCTGGTTGGGGAACTAAGATCCCAGAAGCCTCAAGACACGGCCAAAACACACACACACACACACACACACACACACACACACACACGGTGTCAACACAGGTGGGTGCTCAGTCAACCCTGCCTACCCACCTGGCCCAGGTCCAGGATGAAGCAGTCCCCTGTGTTGAAGCTGTCCCAGCTCAGCGCCCGCTCGGTGGCACGGATATTCTTCTTGCCCTTCACCTGGTAGAGTTTCTTGATGGCAGCCGGGGTGGCCAATGGGGAGCTCTTGTGAAATGCTGACTCCACGCCGCCTTCCTACAGCCCAGATGGCCAGCCTGAATGGAGGCCCGAGCGCTCCACACCCCATCCCACTGGGAGGCAGGCAGAAAGGTGGGGAGGACCCAGCCCCGTGTGGGCCTGCGACTTTTGCAGGGTAAGGACCAGCTGGAAGGGGTCCCGACTCTGACGGCAGCCGCGGGTTGGGGTACGGGAGGTGGGCTCTGACCTGGTACTTAAGGCCACGTGGGAAGTAGCTCATGAAGAGGTCGGACTCATTGCCCTGTACTTCTCGGTGCTGCACAGGCCGCTCCCCAAGCAGGGTGTTGAGGTGCACGGCCAGCACGGCGCAGGCCCCCTGCTCATCCCGGGACGACTGCTGGCCTGGGGCGAGTGGGAGGTGGCAGGGCACGGCCCGTGAGATCCTTGCCAGCCCCGACCCCTGCCCGGGCCAGTCCCCCCACCAGTCCTCCCAGCCCCTTTACTTACCTATCCACAGGTGCAGATCGGAGAGCTCTTCCGGGCCATTGTGCAGCACTAGGTAGGAGTCTCCCGAGAAGAAGATGCCCTGGTTCTCAGGGGCCACGGGCACCGGCTTCAGCTTCTCCACCCGCCATAAGTGCAGGCCGGGATCCTGCACCGAGGCTGGGAACGGAGAGCCACTGCGGGAGGGGGGAGGGTTGGTGGTGGCCGGGGCCCACAAGTGGTGGAGGAGACAAGCAGAGAGACCTGGGCAGGCCTGGGGACTGTGGTGTGGGGATGAGGAGGGGCAGCCCTTGGAAGAGAAGAGGGGAGGGGTGAAGGGAACGGGGTGCATAGCCTACCTCTGGGGAATGGGTGAGTACATGCTGTCTCCGGATCTGGAAAGACACAAGAAGCCATGCTTATTACAAATGTCATGACAACCAGCCTTCACACTGGTCTGGGGAGGTCCTTCCGGGTGGCCAAGTGCTTTCATACTCAACTAATTCATCTCCAAGAGCTCAAGAGGAGATTATCCCTGGCTCCATTATGCAGGCAAAGAAACTCAGGCTCAGAGAGTCTAAGTCCCAAATCACACAGTGACTAGTGAAAACGACTAGGAGTCTCTGGCCCTGGGCCGGTGTCTTCCCCTTGCTGTGACCTCTTCTGCTTCCAGACTCCTAACTCTGGGCATTGCATGAGGCTGGGATACATCTCTCTAAGCAATAACTGCTTATATTTGAAAAGTCTAAAGTCAATGACTTAAAATCAATAAACCAAAAACCAAAACAACAGAGAAAATCAATGAAGCTGGTTTTTGGACAAATCAATAAAATTGATGACCCTTTAGACAAACTGATTAAGAAAAGACTCAAATTTCCAGTATCGAAACAAAAGAGATGACCACCACTATAGATTCTACAAGTATTAAAAGGATAAAGAGAATATTACAAACTTTATGCCAATACATTTAACAACTTACACGAAATGGGCAAAGTGCTTGAAGAACACAAATTATGCAAGTTCACTCAAGAAGAAATAGATTACCTGAAGAGTTCTAATATCTATTAAAGAAATTGAAATTGTACTTAAAAACTCCCCCGTCCCAAAAAAATTCCAAGTCCAGATAAATTCTACCAAAAACTTAAGGAAGGGGCTTCCCTGGTGATGCAGTGGTTGAGAATCCGCCTGCCAATGCAGGGGACACGGGTTCGAGCCCTGGTCTGGGAAGATCCCACATGCCGCGGAGCAACTGGGCCCGTGAGCCACAACTACTGAGCCTGCGCGTCTGGAGCCTGTGCTCCGCAACAAGAGAGGCCGCAATAGTGAGAGGCCCGCGCACCGCGATGAAGGGTGGCCCCCGTTCGCCACAACTAGAGAAAGCCCTCGCACAGAAACGAAGACCCAACACAGCCAAAAATAAAATTAATTAATTAATTAATTTAAAAAAAAACTTAAGGAAGGCATAATACCAATTCTACACAAACTCTTCTAGAAAACAAGAGAGCACTTCCCAACTCATCCCATGCTGCCACCATTCTCCTGATATAACAAAACCAGATAAATACATTATAGAAAAGAAAATTAGACCAAGATCCCTCATGAACACAGGAAAAAAATATTAACAAAATTTTAGCATATGGAGTTCAGAAATATATAAAAAGATAAAACATCATGACTAAATAGGGTTTACTCCAGGAATGCAAAGTTGGTTTAACATATGAAAATCAATGTAATCCACCCTATTAACAAGCCATATAAACAAACAGAAAATCATCTCAATAGATACAGAAAAATTATTTAGAAAAATTCGATATCCATTTTTGATTAAAAAAAAAAGCTTTTAGCAAACTAGGAATAGAAGGGAACTTCCTTAACCTGATAAAAGGCATCTACCAAAAGCAAACAAAAAAATCTCAGAAAAACAAAAAAACCTACAGCTAACATTAGACTTAGTGCCTTCTCTAATACTTAACTCCCTCCCTAGGGAATTTCCCCCATTCCCAGGCATCAGCTATCACTTTTTTTTTTTTAATTAATTTGTACTGGCATATAGTTGCTTTATAATGTTGTGTTAGTAACTACTGTACAGCAAAGTGAATCAGCTATTCGTATACATATATCCCCTCTTTCTTGGATTTCCTTCCCATTTACGTTACCACAGAGCATTGAGTAGAGTTCCCTGTGCTATACAGTAGGTTCTCATTAGTTATCTATTTTATACATAGTATCAATAGTGTATATATGTCAATCCCAATCTCCCAATTCATCCCACCCCCCCCCCCTTCCCCCTTGGTGTCCATATGTTTGTTCTCTACGTCTGTGTCTCAGGTATCACTTCTGGTACGCCCAGCTCCCCTCAAATGCCAGGATGATGAATATCATCTTTATTCTGTAGGTCAGTAAGAGCAACCTTTTTTGGACAAAAGTTATTTAGGGAAAAAAAAAGTGCCAAAGGCAAGCATTTTAAAAAAATACTATCGTTTAAAAAATTTCACAAGTGTAGTAGCTGTAGCTTCACTCACTCTCTTTCCTGTGTTCCCATGACTAGAGGGTTTCTTTCTTTGGCTGAAAATGCAGAGCCCACACCAGCAAGCACTGCCACCTAGTTCATGCTATGCAGCTAACAGGGAGCCCCAGCGGTGCAAGGGAAGGACCTGGGGAACTTCAAGGTTAAAAGGCACCATGAGGAGACTCTTGGGGGCTGGGGAAGCAGGAAGGGCAAAGGGCAATCTTTGGGGGATGGTCGGGAGAGCAGAGGATGTTGAGTCTGAGTACCAAACAGAGGGGGAAATAGGAGCAGTGGCCATGGGTGTAAAATACCAGGTGAAAATGACTTTCCTTTTCCTTCCTAACTTAAAACATAGCTGAAGGCATTTTTCGGAACCACACTTCCCCAAGGTAGAGGGGAGGCAGTGAGGGGGAGGTTTGGGGGAGGGAACCTTTAACGGTTCTCCATCCCACAGAGGGTCACATGCTGTGCCCACATCCCTTGTAACGGACAGCTCAGCCTGCGACTCAGGCCCGAAGTGGTGAGGTGGCCACCCCCGAGACCGAGCCGGTGGGGAGAGTTCGTGGACAGAGATGGCGTGAACAAGTGGGCCAACTGTGAGCTGTCTATTTTTTTTTTTTTTTGGCCGTGTCACACGGCATGCAGGACCTGAGTTACCCATCCACCGATCGAACCCGCACCCCGGCAGTGGTAGCGCGGCATCCTAACCACTGGACTGCCAGGGGATTCCCATAATTTTTTGTTCTGTGTCCTGACCTGAGAGCTCAGGACATAACTCAAAAGCAGGCAGCCCACTTGTGGGGCTACAGGCCTCCGAGAACCACTGCAGTGTTTTGGTGAGGGGGGTTGGCTGCCTGGCCCTCATCACTTTGGCTTTCCAGCCCGGCCGCCGGTTAGAATTACCTTGGGATCTTATAAAAACATCGAGGCCCAGGCCTGAAGATTTTGATTCCACGGATCTGGAGTGAGGATGGGCATCTGCATCTTGAACTATGTTCTAGGTGGTTCTTATGCTGCCAGTTAACTCTGTCCAGAACAGCATCTCATACCTGCCTGCACATCAGAGTCACCTGGGGGCTTTTAAAAAATCCCAATGCCAAGGCCAGTTAAAACCAGACTCTCGGGACTTCCCTGGTGGTGCAGTGGTTAAGAATCCGCCTGCCAATGCAGGGGACACAGGTTTGAGCCCTGGTCCGGGAAGATCCCACATGCCGTGGAGAAACTAAGCCCGTGTGCCACAACTACTGAGCCCGCGTGCCACAACTATTGAAGCCTGTGTGCCTAGAGCCCATGCTCCGCAACAAGAGAAGCCACTGCAGTGAGAAGCCCACGCAACGCAGCAAAGAGCGGCCCCCGCTCGCCGCAACTAGAGAAAAGCCCGCACGCAGCAACGAAGACCCAACGCAGCCAAAAATAAATAAATAAATAAAATTGATTCTTTAAAAATAAAAACCAGACTCTCCAGGGTGGAGCCCGGATGTCAGTGTTGGAGAAGTTCCAGAGGACTCTAAAGCTGCCCGCCAGCCTCCTGCTCACAGCTCTCCCCCACAAGCGCCCACTGCCATCGGCCTGTCACTCCCCGCCCTCCAGCTCCTCTGCCCAAGCCCACAGCTCCTCAGCTTCCTCAGTGTGAACCTCCACCTCACGTCCATCCAAGCCCCACCACCCCTCCGGGCCCATTTCAAGCCGCAGCCATCTGAAGAGGCTTCTAGGACAGTGGGTGGCCTCGGCCTTCTCTGGGAGTTCTCCCAGCCCTCTCACCTAGGAGCACACCCTTCATTTCCTGCTTACAGGCTGTCTTGGAGCATGACCTGACAGCTCAACCAGAGCAGGGACATGCCCGGTACTCCTGCATTCCTTAAGCAGCCCACAACAGGGTCTATTCAATTCCATTCAGGGTCTATACTGGGAGCTTGGCACTGGGCAAAATGAGGGTGGAGGGACACAGAAATAAAGAACAACCCATGCGAGTCTCAAGGTCTAGCTGATGGGGGTGGTGAAGCAGGAAGCCATCATATGCAAGGGACCCTATGTGGGGAATGTCACAGAATCACAGATGTTGGCATTAGAAGGAGCCTTAATACTTAGTTAATCCTACTCCACATCTGCCTCCTAACATGCACCTAAACACGCACAGTGCAGAAATCCCTACATCCCTCACCATCCTCTTCTCGAACACTTCCAGTGATGGGGAACTCACCACCTCAAAAGGCAGCTGCTTCTGTACCTCTTATGTTAAAGCCTTTACTTTTTCCCACTCTGCCACAGTGTGCTGCGTTATGGGCCTGGCCATCTCCCCCACTAGACTATAAAGGCCTTTTGAGGAGGAGCCATATTTTGCCTCTTTGGATCGAGCTGGAACCTCACACTGTGCCTGGCACCCTGCAGGCACTCAGAGAATGTATTTGATTAACTGGACTTTCTCCAGTTATTAGACCAGATGGAGCCTAAGAGGTAGCACAGGAGGGCTTCCCTGGTGGCGCAGTGGTTAAGAATCCGCCTGCCAATGCAGGGGATACGGGTTCGAGCCCTGGTCTGGGAGGATCCCACATGCCGCGGAGCCACTAAGCCCATGCACCACAACGACTGAGCCTGAGCTCTAGAGCCTGCGAGCCACAACTACTGAGCCTGCGAGCCACAACTACTGAGCCTGCGAGCCACAACTACTGAGCCCACGTGCCACAACTACTGAAGCCTGCGCGCCTAGAGCCCGTGCTCCACAACAAGAGAAGCCACTGCAATGAGAAGCCCGCGCACTGCAACGAAGAGTAGCCCCTGCTCGCCGCAGCTAGAGAAACCCCGCACGCAGCAACGAAGATCCAACGCAGCCAAAAAAATAATAAATATAAATAAATTAAAAAAAAAAAAAAGAGATAGCACAGGAAATCAACAGGCAGGAGCAGCCCTGGTGGCAGAAAGCAGAGGCCAGGGGTAGGGGCAGGATGTTTGCCCTGCTGGCTGTCCCAAGGTCCCGACTCAGGAAGGAGGCGGCCTCTGAGGACACGCTGTGAAGTGGGGGGTCAGTTACGCAGACCTTTGCGGCAGTGCTTGCCAGCTGTCAGAATGACAGGTCCTCCCCGCTATCTGTGCCCTCCTCAGATCCCGAGTCCACTGATGCCCAACAGGTCCCTTCACCGCACAGTCCCGGTTTGCCCTTAGGTGTGAAATGCAACAGCCCCTACCCTCCTCCCCTAGAAAGAGTAAGGGGCGAGTGTCAGCACTAGAAATGACACCAGCTCCTCCCAGCCTGCACCCTGGACATCTGCAGGAGCTGCTGGGCCCAGAGGCCTCACCTGGAAACTCCTCGGCCAGTGCTCTCTCTCTTGACACCAAGCAGGACTCCTACCCTTTCCTGGCTCCACCTTCGCCTCCCTCACCCACCCCCACCCTACCCCAGGCAGCTGGCTGGACCGTGGGCTGGGGTCTTCTTGAATTTGCAAAATAATGGACCGTGCCACCAGTGGTTAAGACTCCACGCTTCCACTGCACGGGGCACGGCTTCGATCCTGGTCAGAAAAAAAAATGGACCGTGCCACACAGTTTAAATTCAAATGCGAGGCCTGCCCACCTGCCCCCAGCCATTCCAGCCCACCTATCTACCATCACGCCACCATCCCGTCTTAGGAACAAGTGTCCTCAAATCTGAATGCACCTCCGGGCTGTCTGAGGGCCTTCAGGTGTCCGGTCACTCAGTGTGGTGGCCTCTGTCAGGAGGTTGGGCACCACTTCTCCACAAGCCAGGACAAGCCCCGGCCCAGGAGTTCCTTATCCATATGGTGAGCCCAATCCACCTGTTGCCCAGGCAGTTGAGGCTCCAGTGACTGGAAAGGACAGCAGGTGGGGCATACCAGTCCTGGACAAAGCGGCTTCCAGAAACATGAGCCTCTGTTTCTGCCCTCGCCTGCCCACCTAAGAGGGTCCCGGCCAGCCCATCCCACGGCGATCCTCCCTCAGCCTCCCTCCACTTTCACCTCTCCGTGCAGCTCTGCTTCCTCCCACTTCTGCTTTTCAGGCTCTGCTTCCTTCCAGCCAGCCCCACCCCCCACCCCACCCCCGACCCCCGCGGCCTCTCCCTTCCCTCTGCTATCTCCTGATATTCCCACCCATCGGCCCCACCCCTGGGATCCTTCCCCAGCTGGTGCTGAGGGAAAGGGTAGACTGTGCTGGGCGGGCAGGCAGTCCCCGATGGAGGAGATCGACATTGGGGGCTGGCAGGGAGTGCGGCCAGGCTGGCTCCTCAGAGACCCCCATAGGGAGGTGGAGGCCCACGCCAGCTCGGAGCCCCGTCACAGTGGCCTCCGCCGGCTGCAAGCCAGGGCTGGCAGCTCTGAGTCTGGGACCTGCGAGGGAAACCACAGGAAAGCCAAGACTGCCTATGTTCCCCACTCACCAGCCTGAGGCAGGCACGTCTGCCTGGCCCCAGCCTCTGCTGGGTTAGTCACATTTCCTGGGTGGGGTCACTGGCTCTGCACCACTTTTTCCTCCTTCTCGACTTGCCTTTCTCCTTGCCTGAATGCATACATTTGATTTTTTTGTTGCTGTTGTTAAAGCTCAGTTCCCAGGGAGTGGCTGAGGCCGGGAAAACATTCTTTGCTGTGTCCTGCATGCTGTATGCCTCTCAGATCTACCCTTGCTCAGCTTCTCATTCACCAGATGTTGACTGCCACACAGTCTCGGCCCAGGGTGCTCTGAGGGACAGCAATAAAAATAAGCATGGTTCTGGCTCAACCCAGGGGCCATCTTGCCTCCATCACATCGAAAGGCCCTGGAGCTAGACTGGTCCAACTCGCTTGTCCGCTTTCCAGAGGAGGATACGAAGGCCCTGAGAGCACAAGTGACTTGCCTGTGATCACACAGGGAGCAGGAGACAGAGCAAGGGAAGCTTCCACGCCCTCCTGAATCCGTGCAAGAGGAGGCAGCGGAGTCCAGAACTCTGGCCCACCTGTCCTGGACACAGGCCAGGCCTGACCCAGGGTTGATCAACAGGCTAGTTAAGAGATAAGGCTCAGCCTTCAGGGTCAGGCCCCACCCAGGGGGCAGCAGTGGAAGCGAATCAATGCATGTGTTAGAATTTCTGGACCAGAACAAGATAAGTTGAATGTCTTCTTCAAAGAACACAAACGCTAGCTGGCACCTGAGTGTCTCCATGGCCTTAAAAAGAGGGTCTTGTCCTCACGAGAGCCAGAGGCTGGGCAGATTAATGTGGTAGAATGCGAAGAGTTGGACAGTTTGGCTACTTACTGGCTCTGCTTCTTCCTGCAAGTGACTTAACTTCCTGGAGCCTCCCTGTGCCCTACCTGTAAAAGGGGCATGAAGACAAAAGTGAAGATTAAATGAAATGGTATAATTAATGAGCAAATTATAGACGCTCAATAAACCTAGATGGCTTTCTCTTGCCAACACAGAATTTACCATGGGACCCCAGCACCTCCAGAAGCAATGCCCCTTCCCTCTCCCTTCACGGTTTAGCAGAGGGATGGAAAGTTAAACCCCAGATCACCTCTCCTCGCCCTGCCCCCACCCGGCCCCAGCGAGGTTCGTCGACGCTGGTCTGCACTGGTGCAAAACCCGGGTGGCTCTAGGGCTCTGGACTCCGCAGGGCACAAGCAAGGGCACAAGGATGAATGGGAGTCACTGCTCTCTCTCCACACTGGACCCTCACCTGGCTAAAAAGGTGGCCCCATCACCACGAGGTGGGTGCGAGGTGGGTGCGGGGTGGGGGGGCGGGGAGACGTTTGCAAACAACAGCGAAACAAAAGAGCAGGTCAGTTAAAAGAGTCTAGGACTCTCTAGCGCCTTGGAACTCTAACAATAACTAACGTTATTAATCACATTATCTGGTAACCAGACTCTAAAAGTTGTTTTTTAACAGACTCATTTTTCCTCCCTCTCCGGTCTCCCCAGCAGGTATGCTCAATTTGTCCCAAATGGAGGAAAATAAAGCATTTCTTTAGCACTGACTCACCCCCTCCCGCCCCTCCTTACGGGAAACGAGGAGACCCGACTAGACACGTGGCTGCGCCCCTAGGAGAAGAAGGGGGAGCCGGGCGCGCAGAGGAGGGGGCCCGCGACCAGCTGAGCCCCTCCGACCCCTACAGGGGGAGCCCGGGCGCCGGGTGGTCAGACCCCAAGCGCTACTTGCCTGCCTGCGCCCTGCTGCCTTGCTCCGGCCACTGTCTCTGCCGCCCTCCCCTCCCTTCCCCTCCCCGCTCCCGCCCCCGACGTGACCGGCTAAAAGCCGCCCCGAGTGAATCAGAGGGAGGGGCCTGAGCTGGCTGGGGGCGCTGCTGAGCCCGCCCCTCGCAATAGTCGTCTCCTCCGCACCCCCCCCCCGCCCTTCCCCCCCACCCCCCAGCCATGGGGGAGACTCGGCTCTGAAACGAACCTAGAAGTGGGGCGGGTATTCCGGAAACTAACAACAGTACTCTGCGGAAAACTTGGTGAGAGCAAGGCAGTGTTCACAACCCACTCAACTGTTAGATTTTTGGCCTGGATTAAGCTGTAACAGCTACTCTCCCTTGAGTGCCTACTATGTACTCAGTGCTTTAAACGTGACCTCGTTCAGTCTTCACAACTATTTGTCATTATGCCGCTTAATAGATGAAGTCTCCCGGAGGCTCAGAGAGGGTAGGTAACTTGTCCAGGGTCACACTGCTAGTTCAGTAGCAGAACCAGGATTCTAGGCTGGTCTGGCCTCAAAGCCGGTGCTAGAACTGGAACTCCTCACCCTTCTCGTCTTTTTTTTTTTTTTTTTTTCTTTATTTAAAATTTTTTTTGGCTGCGTTGGGTCTTCGTTGCTGCACACCGGCTTTCTCTAGTTGTGGTAAGCAGTAGCTGTGGCGAGCAGGGGCTACTCTTCCTTGCGGTGCACATGCTTCTCATTGCAGTGGCTTCTCTTTGCGGAGCATGGGCTCTAGGCGCGTGGGCTTCACTAGTTGTGGCGCACGGGCTTAGTTGCTCCGTGGCATGTGGGATCTTCCCAGACCAGGGATCAAACCCATGTCCCCTGCATTGGCAGGCGGATTCTTACCCACTGCACCACCAAGGAAGTCCCACCCTTCTTGTCTTTATTCAGAGGAAAACAGGCCAGCCAGTGTTTGCGCCCAGAGGCTAGGCCTTCCGGAAGTGAGCAGGACAGCAAGTGGTCCACACTTCCATTTTTGCTTCTGAATGGAGAGAGCCCTGCACAGCAGGCAAACCCCGGCAAATGTCAGCTGACGAGAGGCATCAGGATTAGGACATGGCCCCTTGATGCAGTGGTAAGAGGACTTTTCCTTTCTTGGGAAGCAGCTTGGAAAATTCCAACCAGCATGACTTTCTCCAAGGCCCAGTGATGGGCCCTGGGGTAAGGGAAGGAATTCAAAGCCTGGTTCTACCCCTTTCCATCTGGGCAACAATGAGCGACTACACTCCATTCCTGAGTAATGCTTAGAAACCGCCCCACATGTCCACCCTCCTCTGACCAACTGGTCACTGACGCACTCAGCCTAAATATCCCTCCTCGAAATGTGCAGTAATCCCTGACTTCCTCCTTAGTCCTCCCTGGGTGCTCTGGGCATCAGGCCACTGAGCCATCTGAGTCTTCAGACTCCGTGGGAAAACTTTTCAGCCATACCCAGGGAGCAAAGATGGAATTATATCCATGGGCCACCTAGTCAACCCCTGGCCCGCTTCTGGACAGCTGAGACCCACCAAGACCCTACTAGGCATAGTGTATGCTATGCTATGCTAGGCAGAACATTTCCATTTTCTGCGTTTTTAAGGTAAAATTTACAGTGAAAATCACAAATCGTAAGTGTGCATTTGAATGAGTCTTCACATATGCAAACACTCATACAACCCACATCCCTAACCAAAATATAAAACACTTCTACCACCCCAGAAAGCTCCCTCACCACCCCTTTCTCTCATCTGCCATGTGTGCCTTCCCCATCACACTGTTAGCTCCTCCAGCCCAGGGACCGTATCAGGTCATCCTTGTGACCCCAGCACCCAGCAGAGCATTCAGCAGGTAAGAGACACTCCAAAAAAAAAATTTTTTTTTTTTTTAACTGAATTAACAGAGAGCAAAATCCTCAAATTCTAGCAATGCCCTAGCCTCTGTCACCTTGGGAAAGTCACTTAAACCTTCTGAACCACAGGTTCCTCACATGTGAAACAAGGACAATTACCCCAGCCCTCCTACCTTGAGGGATTGTGGGGGTCCAATGAGATGACCTATGGGAGCCTCTTTGAAAAGAATAAAGGCCTAGACACGTGCAGGCTGCCATTACCATTATTATTAATAAACTCCTACTTCTAAAACAAACATCTGGCTGAAATAAACCAGGAGAGGAAGGCATCGGAGACTGACTTCCAGGCTTTGGCTACTTGGGCTCTGGCCAAGGTCTGCAGCTGCCCAAGATGGCCAGCTTTCTGGTTCTGTGCCCATAGACCCAGGCTATGGACTGATTTCCGGGGCTAAGAATTTCCTGAAATTGCAAAGGATTCTCCCTAAGTGAGTTCCCAACCTGGCTTCTAACTACCCTGCCATATGGCCCTCTCTGAGCCTGTTTCCCATCTGTAAAATGCAGCACTAGACAGGAGTCCCTTCTGGCTCCTCTGACTCCAATCCAGAGGGGCAGATCAGGCTGAACTGTTGCATTTCCTCAGCCTGGGCGGGGCGGGGCGGTGGCGGGATGGCAGGGATCTGTTGCAATACCTGAAAATTCCAATATCACAGCTCCCCCAGAATATTCCTTTGAAGGCACTAACTCAGGATGCTGCTAGTCTTTTTTTTTTTTAATGAATTTATTTTATTTTATTTATTTTTGGCTCCATTGGGTCTTCGTAGCTGTGCGCAGGCTTTCTGTAGTTGCGGCGAGCAGGGGCTGCTCTTTGTTGCAGTGCGAGGGCTTCTTATTGCGGTGGCTTCTCTTGTTGCGGAGCACGGCTCTGGGTGCGCCGGGCTTCATTAGTCGTGGCTTGCGGGCTCAGTAGTTGTGGCTCGCGGGCTCTAGAGCATAGGCTCAGTAGTTGTGGCACACGGGCTTAGTCGCTCCGCGGCATGTGGGATCTTCCCAGACCAGGGCTCGAACCCGTGTCCCCTGCATTGGCAGGCAGATTCTTAACCACTGCTCCACCAGGAAAGCCCACTGCTAGGCTTTAAATTTGATCTGCAGTGAATTTTTCTAGATCATTTCAGCTTCTCTGAGGAAGAGCTGGGCGTCTGGATGGCCGTATTTTCTGAATAAAGCTCATGATTAGGAAGTTTCTTTTCAATCACTGCTGGGTGCTCAGAGGCATCCTGGATGGTGACACCCCAGAATTCCTTGGTGACCTGTTGGGAAAATAGGACTGTCCAGTACAGCATGAATGAGCGGGCCAGGAGAAGCTCTGGTGGAGCATTGTGGTGGCAGGGAGGGTACCAAGTGACTGGGGCAGGAGGGACTGGTCCCCAGGGAGGACACGAGAGGACAGGTTTACCCCCTCAAGGCCAGGGTCACATGGGGTCCTCACGCCATTGTAAGGTCATGATAAGAGTTAACACTCTTGAGTGTTGGCACTATATGCCAGGCACTGTCCTTCATATGATTTTCTCATTTAATCCTCCCATTTGCCCTCTAAAGTAGATCCTCTTATTATCCTCATTTTACAGATGAGGAAATGGAGGCCAAGTGGGGTCAAAATAACGTGCTCCGGGACTCAGTAAATGCAGAGCAAGGTGGTAGGACCCCCGGCCTCCCCTCCCAACTATCACTGCACATCACTGCTCTCCCTCCTCCTCTCCCAAGGCCCATCCTGCTCTCGGCATTGAATGCTAGTGCCAGCTCTGAGTCCTTCACACATAAGGGGCTACCCCTGCTCATCCTCTAGATACTGGGATTTAAAATTTAAAAAAGGGGCTTCCCTCGTGGCGCAGTGGTTGAGAATCTGCCTGCCAATGCAGGGGACACGGGTTTGAGCCCTGGTCTGGGAAGATCCCACATGCCGCGGAGCAACTAGGCCCGTGAGCCACAACTACTGAGCCTGCGCGTCTGGAGCCTGTGCTCCGCAACAAGAGAGACCGCGATAGTGAAAGGCCCGTGCACCGTGATGAAGAGTGGCCCCCGCTTGCCGCAACTAGAGAAAGCCCTAGCGCAGAAACGAAGACCCAACATAGCAATCAATCAATAAAATAAATAAATCTTTAAAAAAAAAAAAATTAAAAAAAAGTTTCATTTATAAAAATAGTACAGAGTACTGATACATGCTACAACCTGAATTTTTAAAACACCATGGTAAGTGAAAGAAGCCGGACACAAAAGCCCACATATCATATGATTTCATTTATATGAAAGGTCCAGAATAGGCAAATCTGTAGAAACAGAATGTAGATTAGTGGTTGCCTAGGGTCCGAGGGGATGAGGACTTTAGGGGGTGACTGCTAATCAGTACGAGTTTCTTTTGGGGGTGATGAAAATGTTCTCAAATTAGTTTGTGGTGACAATTGCACAACTGAGAATATACTAAAAAAACACTGAATTGCACATTCAATAAGGCTGTCAACAAATGAAAGGGCTTTGTAACCTATAAATGGTAAGGTCTGGCTCGACCCATTTGCACCCTACTTAAAAAAATTGTATAGAGAGGTTCCACGTACCTACGACCCAGCTTCTCCTAATGGAACATCTTACTTAACTACAGTAAGTGTAACTTCCCCTTTAAAGGTGGCTCCTGAAGGTCCAGCACCTTTTCTCCAGTGCTTCACAGTTCAGATAACACCTCACCCATGCCCAGGGCTTTACAGTTTACAAAACACCCCCTCCACACACAGCTCCCACCCCACAACTTGATCCTCAAAGCAAACCCGTGGGCCAGTGTCGCCCCATTTCTTGGTTTTCGTGGTCAGAAGAGCCCTCTTCCCTCCCTGGGCTCCTTCTGTAGGGTTGCTAAATTTGACTAAATAAAAATGTTATCTGTCAGCTCTATAGGGTAATCACCTCTAATGTGTCCAGCCAGTCCTGGGCGGGTCTGGTCATCATTTTGAGACACCACTGATCGCAGACTCTTAAGAACTGAAAGGGCCCTGGACTGTCGCCTAGTCCAGCCTTGCCCAGCAGACCTGGGCTGGGCCTCCCAGGCCAAGTCCTCACTCTGGCTTTCCCCACCTTCCACCCCGGCCAGAGTGCGCCCCTCTTCCTGCCTCAGTTTAGCATCTAGCGTCTTGTCCTCCAGGCGTCGGCATATACATCGCGGGGGCAGCGGACCGGGGGAAGGGCTGGGGGAGCTCGGCTGGAGCTGCGACCCCGCGCCAGACCTACTGTCCAGATCCAGGGCACGTGGGAAAAAGCAGGAATAAGGATGGTACCACGCCGGACCCAGGTGGGATCCCCCACCTGCGGCCCCACCCAGGCCCGAACTACAAATCCCAGCAAGAGTGGGCCGCGGGGCGGGACCTCGGGAGCGGTGGCCTGCGATCCCTGCGCCAAGCCCGGGACCAGTGGGCCCTCGGGGGAGAGATCAGAAGGACGGAGACGCCACAGCGGACCTCGAGACACACTCACAGACACACACAAACACACAGACACAAACGCGCGCACCGGCCAGGTTGGTCCCTCCTCCACAAACTACAAATCCCAGCAGGCAGTGGGTGAGGGGGCGGGGCCTCGGGGAGGGTGGTGCTCCCGACCGGAAGCGAGCGTCTGGCGAGGTGGGATGATCAGTGCGGGTTGTGGGCCCCCCTGCCGTGGGGAAGAGAGCCCTTCTCTCCCCGCAGCCTGGCTCTTCGCCCCCGCACACACTGCTCCACCGTGGGGTCGCCGGCCCGAGCCCTTCTCAGCGATCCAGAGCCCCGCCCTCCCTACCAGGCTGGGACTGCCGGGGAAGGGGATGGCCGGTGGACGCTTGGGCCAGCCGCCTTGGAGGGACGCAGAGTCTGCCTCCTTGACCCTCTCCTCCATCGCCTGGAGCGAACTCCCTTTTCCTGGAGCGAGGAGCAGCCCGGACCTTGAGGCAGGACTAAGCCTGTTGGGGTCTCTGTGTGGCCTGCAGGTCTCCTGGAGAAGCCCAGGGAAGGCCAGGGTCCTTCGAGTTCTGGGGTATAAGTCAGGATGTTCGGTCCACGGTGTCTGACCGCTCTCAGCGCCCTGCGCCCAGGCATCAGCTTTATATGGCAGAGCCAGATAACAGTGAGGGGCTGCCAGGAAGTAATAACCAGGGCACTCTCATTCAGTATGCTCGCTCTCAGAGTGCTCACACCTCAGCGTCAAGCGCCAGAACTCTTGTCCTAACTTCCCGGGTCGCGTTAAGTATCCCCTGAGACACTACAGCAGGGACTTACCCAAGCCCTTCAGTGCCAGTCAGGAGTTCAAGGGTCCAGCCTGTCTGGTGGGATGAGCAGTGCTGAGGCCCCACTTCACCCACCTTCCGGGGCCAGGGCAGTCTCTCTCCTGAAGCCTCTTCTCAGCTGATTTCTGGCTCCCAAGTGAGGATTCAGGTTACACCTGTATCGGGAGCAGTGACGCCACAGTGGCCAGCAACACATTGGACTTTCTGTCTCCAACCCCATTTTCAGAGTTTACACTTTCTGATCTGGCCATATACTGCTGTGACCCTGATCATCAAGGTAGATAGGAAAATACTTAGTTTATGACAGTATAGCCATGACCCTGTAATGTCAGTGAGAGTTTATTCTTCTGTAGTTGGGTGGAGACCAGCTGCTTCCTAGACATATTCCTAAATTTAATCTTGGAAAAATTAGAAACAACTCTGGAAAGGATATTCAAAGTAGAACGCTCAGATTCCCTTTGGTAAACGGAGTAGGGGTCATATGTACTGGTTAGGTGGTCTCTAAGCATGTCCATTGCTGCCTGGGAAGTTCTCAAAGGCTTGGTTTTCCAAGTATTTCTGTTAAGACTGAAAACAGTGGGGAAGGGTGGTTGGGGGGATAGATTGGGAGATTGGGATTGACATGTACACACTGGTATATATAAAATAGATAACCAACAAGGACCTACTGTAGAGCACAGCGAACTCTGCTCTATAGTCTGTAATAATCTAAATAGGAAAAGAATTTGAAAAGGAACAGATAAATGTATATGTATAACTGAATCACTTTGCTGTACCTGAAATTAACACAACATTGTTAATCAACTATACTCCAATATTAAATTAAAATTAAAAAAAAAAAGACTGAAAGCAGCATTTTGGCCCCTTTCCTGTTTGCCCATTTCTGTTCCTTAAAAGAACCTAATTACAGGAGTGAGTTCACTAAGCAATTGAAACTAACTCCTGACTTATGCTCTAACCTGTTGAGTCTTTTCCTAGATAAAAAGAAGAATAAAGAATTAAGCAGTTTAAAAAATGACTAGCTCTCTATCCGCAATTACCCCTTTAACAATCCTGCAGGCAGATCACGCAGGCAAGATTACACCTGAAGAGTCAGCCAGTCTCCACTCAATGGAGAATGATGTAGAACCCAACCTCCTGCCTTGATGATTCACTGAGATTCTTCCCCCTCATTTTTCCCTTTAAAAACTGTCATGGCTGAGCAGAATCTTTGGAGTTGGTCTCTGGACACGAGTCTACTTTCTCCCCCAGATTGCCCACTCTTCTGGTTAAAGCAACTTTCCTTTCTACTGACACTTGCCTCTCGAATTATTGGCTTCTGAATGGGGAGCAGCCAAACCTGGGTTCAGTAACTAGACAACCAGCTTTTTGTTAAGTAGCCCCTCTGCCCCTAGAGACGAGAGATAGTTACCATAGAAACTTGGAGACAGCCCTTGCCCCATCAGTGCACTCTTTATAAGAGCCCATTCTCTCCTGCATTCCAGGACTTAGCACCAGACTCTTGAATCAGTAAGAGCCTGTGTGACTTGCCCAAGGATATACCAAAGCCATTTAATGCCTATCCCTGCTTCCTGAAGATCCAGCCAGCAGGGTGCAGTTAAAGTAACAGGGCACTGTTATGAAGTCATGACAGAAAATGTGTCTAAGGGTAAGGTACACCAAAAGTTGGGTTCTTTCCCCCTCAAGGCCTTGGGAACGACTCAGGAATATACATATTCTATACTTGAAAGTACCTGCACCTATACTGGTTACACATCCTGAGGCAACAGCAAGATTCCCATTTTGGCAGAGATAGCCTTAGCGCATGAATGCTTTCAATAAAAGTTTGTTTAAACTGGCATTTAAAAACCATAAACAAATTCATTGTTTTCGTAACACCTTCCACCTATAGTGGAATTAGAGTTGAAGTTATCTTTAAGGTTTTGAATACTGTTTGTACATATTTTTCTAATCTTGCATTTGTATAGGACTTCACAGATTTCTGCTGAGTTTTTCTTGCACCGACACTGGATGAAGCCCTTGTCAGTGGTCCTGCAGGCCACACCCTTTCCTCTGGCAGCCAGTCTAGGGGGTGAGGGACAGGCCACCACGCTTCTTCTCACCACCAGGGGCCGCCCTTTGCAGTGGAACAGCTGCTCAGGTCCGTAGAGCGGCAGGGATGACGGGGTGGGAGGCACTGAGGGCTTTGGTCTTGTGTACATAATTAGATGGCTCTGGCCCAAGGCCCAGCATCCATCTCCGCTCTGGTCTCAGCTTTTCCGTTGGTAAAGGTGGGGAGGGTGATCTCAGGGCTCTCCACACCTATCAAGGAAGGACGTGCGGATGAAGACACATCCGTGAGTGGCAGCGCCAGGTCTCTCCTAGGGGGAAGGTAGAAGGCGGGCCAGTTGTCCATAGTCTTTCTGCTCATCAGTCCTGGGAGAAAGGAACAAGGAAGCAACGGCAACAGGAGATGCCTGGCTCTCCGGATATGAGCTGAAGAAGGAAGAAGCCTAAGCAGGGCCATACTACATCTGGCCAAGGCGGGGGCTAGGGGGTG
Source organism: Balaenoptera acutorostrata (assembly GCF_949987535.1). Lineage (NCBI taxonomy): Eukaryota > Metazoa > Chordata > Mammalia > Artiodactyla > Balaenopteridae > Balaenoptera > Balaenoptera acutorostrata. The sequence goes on along the minus strand of NC_080075.1, from coordinate 15,544,547 downwards.
TGGTGGTGTGTGGAGTGCAGGGAGAGTGGGGGGGAAGAATAGATGCCCCCCCCCACTCATTAAGGTAAATAGAGGAAAGGATCCAGTAGAGTGAGGGCAGGGTCAAAGGTACCCAGAGAAGAGTCCTTGGTAACCATTTGCATTTAGAGAAGCAGATGAACAGGGAAAGGGCCTCAGGACACTGTGCTCAGCCTAGGCACGGTGGTCAGCATCCGGTGGCAGGAAAGGAGCAAGCCATGGGCCTTTCAGAGGAGAGAGACCGAGGCTGTTTGGCGGGAGGCGGGGTCTTTGAGCAGGCGGTGAAGAATGAGTAAGGTTTGAATGTGCAGCTACAGCAAATAGTTTTTGAGAGCCTGTTCTGTGCCAAGCTGTGGGCCGGGCACTTGGGATTTGGCAGTGAACTGGACAGACACAGTTGCTACCCATTTAGAGCTCTTACAGCTGAGTGGGAGTCCACAGTCTAGCCCTGAAATGTACCCATAGATTTAATTACGGTGGGAGCCCAGAGAGTGTGTCGGGGACAGACTGCCAGACTGCCGTGGTCTGGGACCCCTGCTGAGGGTGACTTCAGCTGTGGCCTGAAGGAAGAGGGAGGCAAGGGGCGGGAGTGTTCCTGCAGAAGAAAGGCAAGGGCACAGCCCCCAGGTAAGGAGACTGTTAGAGACTAGAAAGAGATGAACAAAGCCAGGTACTATTATAAGTGTTTGCAGCCACCCTGCCCCCATCTTACCCAGGCTTCCTGCTACTGGGGCACCTGTTGGGTTCTCCCAAGGGCAGAATCTCAGCAGTGGGCTAATGCATCAAGTTGAAAGACACCTAAAGGAGCTCTGGTGGTCTGCAAGATAAGGAGTTGAGGTGGAGGGAGAGGGCTGGGGTCTGGGGGAGACAAGGTGCTTGCACCATCTGTGAAGATTGCCAGTTGCAGAGTCGATGGGAGTGGACTTTGGGGGTGGGGGGGTTGGTTAAAATTCTTAAAGTATAACATACATATAAGAGAATCCTTTTTTCTTTCTTTTCTTCTCTCTCTGTCTTTTTTTTTTTTTTTTTTTTACTGCGTTTTGCTATACTTTTCTTTTTTTTTTTTTGGCTGCACCACATGGCTTGTAGGATTTTAGTTCCCCGACCAGGGATTGAACCCAGGCCCTCAGCAGTGAGAGTGCAGAGTCCTAACCACTGGACCAGCAGGGAATTTCCACGTTTTGCTATACTGAAGAGTGCCTTCTCTCTGTCCTATTCTGTAAGGACAATAAATATCTAACTTCCTTCCACCTGCAATTTCCTTAAGTCAACAGAGTGCAGAATGGGCCACCGGGGCCTAGTCATGGCGGAACCACAGAGAGAAGGTGAGTGTGAGTGAGTCCGTGGGGAGAAAATGGAAGGGCTGGGGCTGGAGAGGTAGGTAGGGCTGATCTTACCAGGCAACAAGAAGCCTCTGTTTCCATTCAAGGAGCCATGGCGGGGAGGGCCATGCAAGGATTCCAGGCAGAGCTGCATCATGACCAAATCTGTTGTGAGCAAAAGTTCCTGAACAGGGAAGGGCAGGGTGTGTGGGACAGAGCCGGAGCACCCCAGCAGGGGCAGAGGGGACCAGGGCAGTGCCGGCTTGTGCACTTTACCCTAGAGGCCAGGGAAAACCAGCCTCAGCCTTCAGCCCCGACCCTAACCCTTGGCGAATCTGTAGAAATCTAGTGCACTGCCCCCCAGAAAAACACAAACCACACAACAAGTTTTGGTTTTTTAAAATTTTTATTTATTTATTCATTTTTTGGCTGCATTGGGTCTTCATTGCTGCACACGGGCTTTCTCTAGTTGCAGCAAGCGGGGGCTACTCTTCGTTGCGGTGCGCAGGCTTCTCATTGCGGTGGCTTCTCTTGTCATGGAGCACGGGCTCTAGGCACCCGGGCTTCAGTAGTTGTGGCACACGGGCTTAGTTGCTCCGTGGCATGTGGGATCCTCCTGGACCAGGGAATGAACCTGTGTCCCCTGCATTGGCAGGCAGATTCTTATCCACTGCGCCACCAGGGAAGCCCACACAACAAGTTTTGTATCTACTTTCAGAGGGATGGAAGGAGAGTCTGTCACAAACCTCTGAAGCTGCGGCAATCCATGCTGGTGCACCAGGAGGGGACAGAGGCCAGAGACCCCTCTTAGGCTGGTCTGTGTGTCGTCCATCCTTCAGCCCTCCGTCGCATGTCACAGCTGCCACCAGAGTAAGCTGAGTCAGCAGGCCTGGGAGGGCAGTGGCGGGGGGGAGGAGAAGGGACCTCTGCCAGCTTGTGCTAAAGCAGCCCCAACATTGCCCTCTGCTCCCCAGCCCTGGAGGACCCCTTCTCTCCCTCCTCTCAACCACCTTCCTTCAAAATGGTCCCCGACATTAACTTTAACCCAATCACAGACAGTTCAGTTGGCCTCAGGCCCCTCCCTAGGAGCTTCTTGGGCCTCTAACTTGACTACTTGCTCAGGTCAAAATTGCCTGAGGACTCATTCATTCTCCCTCACCCCTCGCAGGACCTGCTCTCCCCTCACCATCCTCTGAGGCCCTAACTCATGGTCAGAAAGTTCTCCTTCCCTCTTTGTACCCCACCCCTGCCACTTGCCCCGATGGATTCCCATTCTCCCCAGAGAAGAATCCTTGTCTTAACAGCATGCTTCTTCCCCCCCCCCCCACTTTTCCCCCTACTTCCCTGGCTTAAGGGACCTGGCTGTCCCGTGGTGGCCCCAGACCCGCACCCCGGAACTTCCCTTGGCCCTGACCCCCACTCCCAGGGCCCTACCTTCTCCTAGGCTGTCCTTCTCTTGGTGCTTCCTCATGGTTGAATTCCAGGTCATCCCTCCTTCTTTCTCTTCTTTTCTTCTTTTTGTTTTTAAAATTTATTTATTTTATTTATTTATTTTTGGCTGTGTTTGGTCTTCGTTGCCGTGCACGGGCTTTCTCTAGTTGTGGCGAGCGGGGGCTACTCTTGGCTGCTGTGCACGGGCACTGCTCTTCATTGTGGTGCACTGGCTTCTCATTGCGGTGGCTTCTCTTGTTGTGGAGCACAGGCTCTAGGCACGTGGGCTTTAGTAGTTGTGGCACACGGGCTCAGTAGTTGTGGCCCGCGGGCTCTAGAGCACAAGCTCAGTGGTTGTGGCACGTGGGCTTAGCTGCTCCATGGCATGTGGGATCTTCCCAGACCAGGGCTTGAACCCGTGTCTGCTGCATTGGCAGGTGGATTCTTAAGCACCGTGCCACCAGGGAAGTCCTCCTTCTTTTTTTTTTTTTTTTTTTTAAATTTGTTTTATTTTTATTTTTTTAATCTCCTTTTTATCTTTTAATCTGTACTGACTGATTTTTTTTAAATTATAAAATTAATTAATGCTTGTCATATAAAAGGTCCAAGAGTATAGAAATGTAAAGCTATGATACTCATTTCTACCTCGTCCCACCTTCCCATGAGACACCTGTACCTGGCCTCACAGTTTGGGCTTCTTGGTATCCATGTGGTGATCCCACTGATGCTGTGTCTCTAAATTAGATTTCTTCACTGAAAGTAAGAGAAACCAGCCTTAGCTAGTTTAGGCTGGAAAATAATTTATTAAAAATATTCTGTAGCTCGCCACATCTCCAGGAGGACCAGAGAACCAGCCAGGAACAATGTCCCAAAGGCCACAGCCAAGCTGGCCTAGTGGAGGCACCTCTGGGCCAACACTACTGACCCTGGCCCTGGGTGGTACCACTGGGGTCTCAGCCTCCCTGGCCTCTGGAAACAGGATATAGCTGTCACCTCCTCCCTAGGCTGGATGCCTCTTTTTTTTTTTTTTTTTTTTTTAATAAGAAACGGAGTCTCTTCATCTTTTATTTTAAAATAAATTTATTTATTTTATTTTATTTATTTTATTTTTGGCTGCTTTGGGTCTTCGTTGCTGCGCACGGGCTCTCTCTAGTTGTGGCGAGCGGGGGCCACTCTTTGTTGCGGTGCGCGGGCTTCTCATTGTGGTGGCTTCTCTTGTTGCGGAGCACGGGCTCTAGGCGCGTGGGCTTCAGTAGTTGTGGCATGCAGGCTCAGTAGTTGTGGCACACGGGCTTATTTGCTCTGCGGCATGTGGGATCTTCCCGGACCAGGGATCGAACCGTGTCCCCTGCATTGGCAGGCGGATTCTTAACCACTGCGCCACGAGGGACGTCCCGGATGGATGCCTCTTGGTGCCTGCTTTGGATACACAGCCCAGCATGGGGGCATCTGACTGGCAGAATGCCTGCACCCCAGCTGTAAGGGAGGCTGGGAAGGCCTCATCTGGCTTCTGTGAATGGAGGCAAGGATTCATACGGTGGAAGTGGCCCCAAACACAGGAAGTGCTCCACAGCCAGTGGGAATGGCAGACCTTCAGCCTCTAGGGGTCCAGCCACCACACCTCAGCATCCCCTGCTCCGCAGCCTGCACTCTCTCACCTCTGAGACCTCTGGCCACAGCCTGCTTACCTGTCCTCCATCAGATCCTCAGAATCCACCCCCTCCTGCTCACAATGCTTCCCACGTCGCTCACACCGGGGACCCCAGCCAGCCTTGGCCACCTTCCCTGTCTGCTGGCAGCAACTCCATGGACCGTGGCATCACCTACTCAGGAAGAGCTGATATTTACCACACATGTGCCGTGTGTTTCACGTGTTTCATCTCATTCAACAGAAGCGCCTCCACCACAAGGAGTGCCTTGTTCCCACCCCCACTTACACAGGGGGAGACTGCAGCACAGAGAGATTGAATGTCTCCTGGGGCCTCTCCATCACTCGGAGGGTCCCCTGGAGTATAGGGTCTGTGTCATGTTTCTTCTCTGCTGGCCACCCCCATGTTCCGCATGAGCTAAAGGCTGAGTGTGATTCTAAAGATGTCCTAGGAGTTGCATCTTCTCAGAATGTTTCCCTTAGAGCAACGTTTCTCAAACTTGACTGATCATAAGATTGATCTAGGATGCTTGTTTAAAGTAATGTAGATTCCCACTTCCCTCCTGGAACATCCCATTCTTAAGCTCTCAGGGAAGGTCTGGGAGTCTAAGACTTTTAACAAGCCCCTCCAGTTGATTCTTGTGATCATGCACGTGGGGGAACACTGCTCTAGAGAGCTGTTTGTTTTCTTAGGGAGGGTTTAGACTATGTTGGGCCTGAAAACGATGGCCTGTTCTTACTGGAGATCAGCAGCTGAGATCTGGAACATGTGGAGAATCACTGTGTGCTCTGGAAGGACCATAAAACGGGCATTCAGGTGCTGCCAGACAATGGGGCATTGGAACCTTTGAAATGTGAGTTTCCAGTAATTCCATTTCTAGGAATTCATCCCGAGGGAATAGCTATGGTTGTACAGAAAACAGTCCTGTGCCAAAGATGGAGAAAGAGGTTGTCCAAATCTGCCTGTGCCGTCAGCAGGAAGCACGGTGCTACAGGGCTGGCTGCGGTGACACAAAGCTGCGAGGCAGCCTCCTTCCATTGCCTTCTCCCTGATCTGCCCAGGCCGGTGCTCCCACCCAGAAGGCATGGATTCCACCCTCTGCCTGGGACTCTTTCCCTCACCCAGGCCCTGGCATTTGCCTATGCAAAGCCCTGAACAGAAGGAGGAGGTGGTTGAGGCGAGGGCAGTCTGGACTGGGAAACCCACTCAGTTTGGAGTTTGCAGCGGGGTGGTGCCTAGAGCGTCTTGCTGACTTTGACAGCAGGTCCCCTTGGTGAGGGAAGTTGCCCCCTGCCTTATGGTCCAAATGTGGAACAAAGGTCAGCTGGGGAGTGGAGGTCGGGAGGAGACTCTTGTCCCTGACTCCAAGCCTGGATTCTTTCTTTGTTTTTCTTTGCACAGTTTTTCCCATGACACCAAATGGGCCCCCCTTAAACCACCCCAATGACTTTTCATAGTTTCTTTTTTTTTTTTTTAAATAAATTTATTTATTTATTTTTGGCTGTGTTGGGTCTTCGTTGCTGTGCGCGGTCTTTCTCTAGTTGCGGCAAGCGGGGGCTACTCTTCGTTGCGGTGCGCGGGCTTCTCATTGCGGTGGCTTCTCTTGTTGCAGAGCACGGGCTCTACGCGCGCGGGCTTCAGTAGTTGTGACACGCGGGCTCAGTAGTTGTGGCTCGCGGCTCTAGAGCGCAGGCTCAGTAGCTGTGGCGCACGGGCTTAGTCACTCCACGGCATGTAGGATCTTCCCGGACCAGGGTTCGAACCTGTGTCCCCTGCATTGGCAGGCGGATTCTTAACCACTTTGCCACCAGGGAAGTCCCCATAGCTTCTTTTTTATTGAAATATAGTTGATTTACAATATTGTGTTAGTTTCAGGTGTACAGCAAAGTGATTTGGCCATGTATATGTGTGTGTATGTGTGTGTGTGTGTGTATATATATATATATATATATATATATATAGTTTTTTGGGGCTTCTTTTCCATTATAGTTTATTACAAGATATTGAATATAGTTCCTTGTGCTATACAGTAAATCCTTGTTGTTTCTCTTATATATGGTAGTGTGTATATGTTAATCCCATACTCCCAATTTATCCCTCTCCCCTCTTTCCCTTTTGGTAATCATAAGTTTGTTTTCTATGTCTGTGACTCTGTTTCTGTTTTGTAAATAAGTTCATTTGTACTATTTTTAATTTTTATTTATTTATTTAAAGACTTTTTTCTGTTTCAGTTTTTGGCCATGCCACGATTGAACCCAGGCCACAGCAGTGAAAGCCCGGAATCCTAACCACTAGGCCACCAGGGAACTTCCAATTTGTACTATTTTTTAGATTCCACATATAAGTGACATTATATGATATTTGTCTTTCTCTGTCTGACTTACTTCACTTAGTATGATAATCTCTAGGTCCATCCACGTTGCTGTAAATGGCATTATTTCTTTTTTTTTTTTTTTTTTATGGCTGAGTTCATAGCTTCTTAAATGTCCTTTTGCCTGCAGGTCTCAGGAATCATGTGGCCTTTGAAGTCTGTGGCCAGCTCCAACCCTGGACTCTCTTCCCAGTTCCCCCAGCCCCATGGCCTCCAAAGATGCAAGTTCATGGCCTTCATTTTTCCTTTGTGCCAACAGCCAGGACATCACCAAAATGATAACCACAGGAAAGTTACAGTGTCCTAGAAGGATCTTATATTCATGATCCTCTTCTGCGTTCCCTCATTCCCTGGTCTAAACAGAGTCAGACACCAGGCCCTGCCCTTTCTTTTTGCCTCAACACTTCTCAGAAGTCAGAGGTCCAAAATTCACCCGGGTAACAGAGCACCGGGAAGTTATGGGTTCCCTAAGGAAACCAGTGATCACTGATGTTTCTAATTCCATCACAGGAAAGGAGGATCAGGACCCAATCCTAGATGAGGTACAGGAAGCTCAGTGGTTAGTGCACAGGCTGTGGGTTGTGCAAACCTTGGATTGAATTCCACCTCCAACACTTACTAATTGTATGACTTTGGGAAAGTCACTCCATTTCTCAGAGTCTCAGTGCTCTGGACTGAATTGTGTCTCCCTCCAAATTCATATGTTGAAGCCCTAGCCCCCAGTGTGACTATATTTGGAGATGGGGCCTTTAGGAAGGTAATTAAGGTTAAATGAAGTCATAAGGGTGGGGCCCTGATTCAATAGGACTGGTGTCCTTATTAGAAGAGATCAGAAATCTCTCTCTCTCCAGAATTCTCTCTCTCCCTGCATGCACAGAAGAAAGGCCATATGAGGACACAGCAAGATGCTGACCATCTGCAAGCCAGCAAGAGAGCTCTCGCCAGAAACCAGCCCTGACAGCACCTTGATTTTGGACTTCTAGCCTCCAGAGCAGTGAGAGAATAAATTTCTGTTGTTTAAGCCACCCAGCCTGTGGTGCTCTGTGATGGCAGCCCGAGCTGACTAATACACTCATTCTCCTCATCTGCAAAGCAGGGATAAAATTAGGACCTGCATCATGAAGCTATTGTGAGAATCCAGTGAGGAAATTCATGTGTAATGCCTGCCTGTTTAACTTTCCTACAGCACCTTCGGCACCTGGAACAGTGCCTGGGGTATAGTGGATATTCAGTAGCTACCTACTGAATGAATAACTACATCCACCAAGAAAGGAAGCTGTCAAACTAAATATAAGTGTGTATTTCTGAGCTTTTCACTAACCTCCATCTCCTTGATCATTGATCATCACTCACCAGCAAATGACAGCAGGCACAAAGGATCTAAGAGAAGTGTCTGCAGGGATGGTCTCCTGGTTTTAATTGGATCTGCCATTAATACCCTGTCTTCTGTGAACTGGTAAAGGGTCTTGGTCTGGCTGATTCTGAGTAGAGTCTGAGTCTCTGGGAGGAGGCGACATTGACCAGGAAGCTTTTGGGCCCTTGGTCCAGCCTTGTGGGCCTGGGCATTGAGGAGGGAGCTCTTCCTCCCGTGGGGCAGGGGGCAGGAGATGCAGCTGTGGGATGCAGTGGTGGGGGAGCTAGGGCTGGGCCCTGGGAGTGGCATGGACCAAGTTGGTCTGGGGCTGGAGGCCACAGCAGGCCCACCTTCCTGGTGCTTGCACGATGCAAATGATGGGAACAATAGGGCCCCTGTCCCCAGGCCATTTGTGGCAGAACCTGGACCCTGGGGAGGCATAGCTCCTTTACCTTGGCCATGGTGAGACTTGGTTCTGGGGCAGCCCCAGGTGCACAGACCTGCCCACCCCGGGGGCCCAGGACTCCGGGCAGGGAGAGACATCCCACCTGCACTGACCACCCCCTTATTCTCCTCCCTGACTCTAGGACAAGCTCAGCAGGAGCAAGGCCAGGTGAGTCCTTGGGCTCCTCTCTTTCCTCTGCCCTCCTCTCTTGTTTCCACCTCGCTGTCCCTTTCCTGGGCACAGGCATCCTTAGAGCGGTGCTGGTTCCGCCTGGGCCTTCCATGCCCAGTGAGACCATTCATGCACCTCCACCCCCTGGGAACCCTAGGGCTCCCCCACTGCCAGCTTCCCACAGGCACTAGCTCTGCCCCCAGACTCTTCCTCCTGCTGCCCTGGTCCCAGGCTGCCGTCACACAACTCCAGGGGACGCCATTCATACCGTCATGGATGTGAATGTCCCAGGGTTGTGCATGGTCTGGCTGACACAAACTCAGGGCCCCTTGGGCAGAGCTGACTGGAGTCTGATTGCAGGTTAGGGCCACCCCTTCCACCCCCAAGATGTGCAGGTAAGTGACCAACCCCCAGATGCGTAGGAGCCCCTGCAAGTTGAGTCTCCCCTGAGGCCTCTGGACACCTCCTGCCCATTATAGTCCAGTGCTGCTAAGTCACTGGGGCCTAGCTCTTCCATCTGTCTTGGTCAGAATTACGGATGCATGGGGTAGGGGACTGGCATAGGTGGAACAGGCTGTGAGACCCCCTTATCTCCAAAACGCCTCACTGGTCTTGCTGCAGTGTTGGAAAGGCCCATCATGAATGGTTCCTTTGAGGCCACTGTAAGAGTGCAGATGGGTTATGATATTTTGGAGAGAGAGTAAGTCATTGGGCTAGAGAGGGACTGGGCCACGAGGAGATGAGGACAGTCTCACCAGTCTCCCATCCAGACTCCCCAGCTTGGAGAAAAGATGACCCCTGCCCATCTCCTCTGTCTGCCCCAGGGACCTGGAGACGCAGGGTAAGTTCAGCTGCGGAGCCGGAGCCGGGGTCGGGGGTGGGGGGAGGCAGCAGCCACCACTGCTCCTGCATCTCTTCCATCCTCCCTGTGCTCAGCATCCCCTCCCAGAAGCCCAGGAGGAGGAGGAAGAAGAGGAGGATAAATATGAGCTGCCCCCCTGTGAGGCTCTGCTCCGCCACCTAGCCCCTGCCCACCTTCCTGGCACCGAGGAGGACTCTTTGTACTTGGGTGAGGGCTGGGAAGTTGAGGCAGGGAGGTTGGGTGGTCAGGCAGGACGGGAGGGTCCCCACAAGGGAAGAGGGCCCAGGCCTTGCCCCGTCTCCCTCTGTCTGGCCTGGGGCAGCGAGGGGAGGCCTCGGCTGGCAGTCACTGAGGCCTCTTGGCTGGGCAGAGAGAGAGGGATGGAGGAAGGGAGGGAGGGAGGGAGGGAGGAGGGGAGAAGGGAAGGAGGATGAGTGGGAAGGGGAGAGGAGCCTGGAGGGGCAGTGTAACCAAGGCAACAGTGGGAAAGCAGGAGGCCTGACAGGGTCCTTGGGGCCTGGCGCTCCCCCTCTGAGATCCTAGCACATCTCGGAGCAAGGGTAGGGATGCCAGGAGAGCCCCGGCTGCTGCTGGCATCCCACCCCGACAGCTCCCAGGCTCGGCCAGGTGGGGGCAGGGAAGCTGGCCGCCTCCAGTTGCCATGGAGACAGGGCTGTCGGGAAGCCAGAGAGCACAGAGGGGAGTGAGGGAGGGAGGAGGGAACAGAGGCTGGGTGGGGGGCAGGAGGAAATTTGGAACCTACGTGGGAGGAGCCCACCGGGTCACAATGCTCAGGGGTCTTTGCCAGGTCACTCTGGCCCCCTGGGCCCTCCCATGTCACCACCACCACCGCCACCACCGCCACCGCAGCCCCAGCCCGAGGTGATGAACAGCCTCCCCACCTGCCCCACCCCAGGCTACCATTTCCCAGTGAGTAAATCTAAGAGGCATCTCATTTGCAAGATTCCCCCACGTCTGCATGCAAGAGGCCCCTGAAAAATTAGCTGCGTCAGAAGCCAGAGCCCCGTTAGCAGTCGCTCCTCCCACCTGCCTGGCCTGGTCCATGCACCCTCCCCATCAGCATCACCCAAGACTCACCCTTCTCGCCTGAGCCAGGAGAGGAGAGGGGGGGTGGGGGTGGGGTGGGGTGAAGGGGGGTTGAAGCTCCGCTGCCCCTCCCGGACCCTAAAGCCTGTGGAGCCCTCCCTGCCTACAGAGGGAAGAAATCCCTCACTCAGCTGCGGGTCGCTGCCAGCTCTCAGCCCTGCCAGGATCCCGTTTGTGAGCTTTGAGAGCTACCACTTTCATCATATATTTTATTGGAATAAAAAGAAAAACTGGGAGAGATTCACAACAAAGAAAGAGCCACAGAATAGAGGCAAAGAGGAGACTCGCCTCCTTTGCACATTAACGCTTGTCTTGTAGTGTTTTTCAAGCTGCACAGATATACATAGTCCCTTTGCCTCCCACCCCGGCCAGCCTTGCCCTCCCGATGCCGCAGCTCCCCTCCATAGCCCCCCACCCGATTTCCCCTCACGCCACCGCATTGTGCCCACAGCCCAAGGCAGCGTGGAGCCCGCCGGAGGCCACAAAGCAGAGCTGGCCCTTTGGGAGGCGAGGTAATGGGGATGTCCTATCTCCTTCCGAGGCCCACCTACTCCCCACCCCGAGAAGGGGAATCCTGACCTCCACGAGGTCGGGGCCAGGGGGAAGTTGAGCTGGCCTTACATTGATCTCATGCTTTGCCCGGTCGCTGCATCCGCCACAGCTGTTCCTCATTTTTACCTGCCAATCCCCGCTGAGGCAGGCAGTTCGGGAGGAGACTGAGGCCCTGAGACACTTAATGCTTTGCCTGAGGTCACAGAGTCCCTGACTCCGGGGCCCTTCTGCACCTGCTGAGGTCTCTGGGACAGGCGGGGGGCATCCCGGGGATGTGAAGTAAGGCGATCGGGGGTGAGGATGGCTTTCTCCTGGGACTTCAAAGCTGGCTCTGAGGATCCCCTCAGAGAAGTTCCAAGGATACACCACTCTCCCAGCCTAAGTTTCACTGAATTTCTTTCTCCCTGCTGCTGCTGCTTGCTGGTGGGTCTCTCCTTTTCCTCCCAGAGCTGGGTGCACCAGACCGGGCGGTGAGTGGCCCCTCACTCAAGGATTCTGGCTAGGAAGTTGTTGTTGGTGGTGGTGGTGATGGGTGAGCTGGGAGGGCCAGGAAATATCCCTAAATCCAGGGAAAAGGCCCGGAGCCGAGGCTCTCCCCCTCTGCCACAGGCCCTGGCAGGGCATCAGCCAGTGTCCTTCTGGGGAGGGCCTCGCCCAGAGCTCCCCTTGGGTGCTCACGCTGTCTGAGCACAGGACGGGGGAGGTGCTCATGGGCGCCCCCTTCCGGGCAAAGGAGCACTTTCAATCATTCCAGGTCCACCTTGTGGGCGGCGGGGGTGGGGGGGGGAGGTGCCAGTAGCTCCCCCAAGTGATGGCTTCGTCCTCCCTCCCGCTCACTGGTCAAACCCTGGGTCCCATACGCCCCTGCCTACCTTAGGTGCCGGGCCCAGCAAAGAAGCCCGAGGAGGACATATACCTAGATTGTGAGCCCGGTCCAGGTGAACCCCTCCCTCCCTCCGTCCACCCCGCCCCGCCCCGCCCTGCCCTGAGGCCCTCTGCTGCCCACCGGCAGCACGATGCATTCTCCTGGCTCCGTCTCCTGCCCTCGTCCTCTCTCAGCACCCCTCCCATCACACATCTGCCTTCAGACACCCACATGGACGCCTCTGGTCTGGGCTGCCCCACACGGTGCCTGCCAAGGAGGGGACCCCCTTAGAGCAAGGGCTTGGGGGGAGCTTCCCAGCTGCTGCAGCCAGGACAGCGCTCTGCCTGGTTGGAAACACTCCCCAAAAGTCAGGCTGCAGAGAAGCAGAGACCCCGCCGCTGTCCCCTGCCCCGCCCCGGTCACCCGGATTTCCCCGCTTGGGGCTCAGCTCGGCCTGCCCTCTCTGTTTTAGCCCCGGCCTTGCCTCAGACTCTGAGCTCCCCAGTCCTGAGGCCCCCAGTCCCTCTACCAAGGACATCAGTGGGGCCCAGGTGAGCGCCGCAGGTGCGTGCTGGGGGCCTGAAGGGCCTACCCAGGCTTCCCAGCCCTGACCCTGGGATCTCCGGGATCAGGTCACTGGACTTTTTCCTTTGAAGGAGGTAAAGCCCCTGAGCTCTGTTTCCCAATTCGCTCCCCACAGGCCCACCACGGCCCCCCAGGAAGCTCGGAATGTAAGAGGCTGGGGGTTCGGGGTGGTGGTGGGCTGAGCTGGGAGGGAGAGAGGGAGGCTCAGGGTAGGACTTCCGGCCCAAAGGAGCAGGCCTGCAGGGCCAAGCTCTTCTGACCCAACATCCTGTGTGCCAGGGAGCGTCGAATGCCACCTCTAAAGGTGAGTACCGCCATTGTCAGCATGAACCCAAGCCCTCCGGCAGGGCCTCCCCTGCGGGCCTCAGACTGCCTCCCAGCCCTCCGCACCCCCCTTTGCTGAGGGGGTCCCTGCAGCTCTGACTCCAGCGGAGAGCAGGTCTCAGAGGACCCCCTGGGCATTCTCCAGGGTCTGCACCAAATCAGGAAGCTCCCAACCTGTACCTTAAAATCACTCCTCACTTGGAGGTCACGCGTGGCCTAGCCGGTGGGTCCTACCAGAGCCCTGGGGCGGGGGAGTGAAGCACCGGGTGTCCCGCTTTGGGCTTCAGGCCTTTGCACACCCTCTGTGACCTCCCTAACCTTCGCAGCTGGGCCCCGAAGCCTCCTTGGCCTAATCCCCTCTCAGCCCCAGGGTTATAATCTGCTTCTTCCGGCAGGAAGGAGAGCCTCTCTTTGCTCTGTAGCTGCCACCCAGAATGCCCCAGCTGCCGAGGTGAGGAGGGGCTGGGAGAGGGCTGGTGGGGGAGGCCCACGGGAGCAGAGCCCGAGTCCCCACCCAGGAGCCCTCTCGGGTGGGTGTCCACCACTGAACACGTGTGTGCAGCTCCAGGCGCGGACGCGTCTTTGTTCTGCTCGAGTGGCCGCGAGCACGAATAACTGCAGCCTGGGGGCTCTCTGCTTCCCACCCCCGATCCGGTGCCCTGGTACATTGCTGAGCCGCTGTGTATGTGCAGGAAGGTGATCTGCTGGGCCAGCCTTGGTACTCAGGGAACTGTGACCGCCACGCTGTTGAGAGTGCCCTGCTCCGATGCCAAAAGGTGGGGCACCTCAGGCCCCCTGCGCCTTCTCGGGAAACCGTTTCTGCCCAGGGGCTGAGGCTGGCTGAGCGGGCAGGAGCAGCCGGGCGGGGGTCGGAGTCAGGGCTGTAGCTGGAAGGTGAGGTTGATGAATGGGCTCTGCTCCCCAGGACGGGGCCTACACCGTGCGCCCCAGCTCAGGCCCTCGTGGTTCTCAGCCCTTCACCCTGGCAGTACTTCTCCACGGCCGGGTCTTCAACATTCCCATCCGCCGGCTGGATGGAGGGCGCCACTACGCCCTGGGCCGGGAAGGCAGGAACCACGAGGAGGTGGGTACTGGAAGAGGTAGGGGTCTAAAGGGCAAGGCACAGCAGAGCAGCCCCTGGGCCCAGCCGGGAACACTGCCCTGGGGAAGACCCCCCATTTTTGTCTTTTTCTGGAGTGGGTGGAAATCTCAGTGGCCAGCGCCCAGAACTCCTTCCCAGAAGCCTGCACTTTGAGAAGAGGCCCACTCTGCTCTGGGGGAGACACCCCCTCGTGAAGGGCCCGGTCTGCATGGGGCCCAGGTGGGGGCATTTGTATGAACCCAGCTGGGAGGAGGGCAGGGCCCAGGTAGTCCAGGTTCGTGTCTGTACCAAGGACTCAACTTTGCACCCAGCACTTGCTAGGCTGCAAACTAGAGACAGTCACCACTCAGCTCCCCACACTGGAGGACCCGGGCAGAGGCCTCAAAGTTATTTCATGTGGCCTGGGAAATAGAAGTCTGGCCAACAACGTGCGCATGGGTGCCATCACAGGAAAGGCCTGGAATTGAGCCGCAAAATGCAGTGGGGCTTCATGGGGCAAACAGGAAGGAAAATATTTAGAAAAATGTCAATAAGCTCCCTCGCCAGAGCCCCCCAGCTCCCTCCGGAAGTTTCTTCCTGCATGAGGCTCACTGATGCCCTGCTTCCCCGTCCAGCTCTTCTCCTCCGTGGCCGCCATGGTCCAGCACTACCTGCAGCACCCCCTACCGCTCGTGGACAGACACAGCGGCAGCCGGCAGCTCACCTGCCTGCTCTTCCCCACCAAGCCCTGACGCCACAGCGCACGTGCACCCCGGCCTCCGGTTCCACAGTTTGCTCCTTGGGCTGTCTCCCTCTCCTCTCCCAGGTCTCCACCCCTCCAGCCCCCGCTCCCCCATCCCATGCCCCAGTCCCTGCAGGCCTCCCGGAGAGGCATGGGGAAGGGTCGCCCAGAGACAGAAAGGGTCCCTAAGATCCCACCCCATGCTCACCCAGAGCCTGGCACTGCCACTCCCTGCTGCACCTCCAAGACTGGGAAGCAGCGGACAGGCAGGGCCTCCATTCCTGGCCCCCAGACATGGCCTCCCAAGCTGCTCTGAATGAAGGCCTCCTCTGGGAAGCTGAGCCTCAGGGGGATAGTAAGGGCACTGCTTCTACACAAAGAGAATCCTCTCACATTTTGGAGGAGGCTTAACACGGGCAGGCATCTGGAAGGAATTTGGTCGCCCTGAGCGTAGTTTGCTTTCAATAAATATTTGTTGAATGAATTCTTGAATTCTGTTGAGTGAAGCAGAGATGGCCTCCATGAGGCGCCCAGGTTCGCAAGTGCCCCAGGGCACAGCCTGGGCCCGGGAGCGCCGGAGCAGTGGTGGCCAGGCCAGGACAGAGGAGCCAGCCCCATTTCTGCCCCTGACTGGGGCCTTGGCCCTTAGGTGGTCTGTGGCGGCCGCCCCGGGTGGCTCAGTTTTGTTTCCTTCTGTTTGTGGGAGTCGGGGTGGGGGAGGAGAGAGGCTTGGTGCTGCTCGGCCACCCCATGAAACGACAAGAATGGAGTTCGGTACTTGACCACCATGCATTTACCGCACAGCGATCCATCGGGGAGAAAGGCGCCTGATTTTGCGCCCTTGGTGTTGTCTGGAGTAGGGGAGACGGGCGGACCCCCGTTAATATCTGGGTATTGAACGCGCCAGGCCCCTATGGAAGGCTCCACGCGGAGTTCAGAGAAGACGGGAGGCCATCGGAGCAGAGCTGCGCGACCAGAGCGGCCGGGGAGGGAGGCTCCAGGGCTAGGGTCTCGGAGATAGGCCGCTGGCCCGCGGGCGGGCGGGGCAGGCGGGAGAGCGGAGGAGGGCGGCCCTGCGCGGGCTGGGCCGAGGGGCGGGGGCGTCCCCGGGCCCTGGCGCGGCGCCCGGAACACCCCGTGCCGGAAGCGCATGTGACCGTGACTCCGCAGAAGTCGCGAAACAAAGGGCGGCTCAGCGGCTGCCGGCTCTCGGGCTGGCACGGAGGGTTCGGACTCCTGCCCCTGGCCGGGGCCCCGGCTCTGCCCCGACAGACCCTGCGCGCCCAGGCCGGGCGGGGAGGCTCCCGATCCTCCCGAGGCCCTGGGCGCCGGGGAGGGAGCAAGGGAGCCCCGGGGAGGTGGTGAGGGAGGGTGGCCCCGAGGGCAAGCGGTGAAATGCAAACACGAGGCTGGGTGGACGCTATGGGGTCCAGGCTGGGCTGAGAGCGTTGATGGTTGCTTTCACCACTGCCGGCTCTGGCAAGTTACCCTCTCCCGACCTTAATTCCTGTAACAGAGGTGAAGATAATCGTCCCTGCCAGTTATCCTATAGTTGGGAAGCTTGAGTGAAGCGGTCCATGCGGAAGGTGAGGACAGTGCAGGGCCTAATGGGCTGCACTCTGGCCCTTCTTTCCCAAATGAACATGTATGTGAATTCCAGTCAACGAACTGCCACTTTCAGTGTTCATACAGCAGGGGTGTAATTTCTGGCCAGGGCACCAGGAGGAGGAGCAGGATGGGCAGCTGGCACAGTGCGGGGTGAGGGTGGGCACTGCTGTGCACCGTATGTGGGGAGGGGATTAGCAGCAGGGGGCTCTACCAGAGCAGGGGCCTAGGGCCCCAAGACAGCCTCTCTCTGCTCTGTTAGCCAGCCCTGTCTCCCTCTAGGCGGTGGGTAGGAGTGGCCACTCGGCACCTTCTCCAGGGGGCCTCAGGGTACATATGGAATTGATTGGAACCCTGCAGTTCTCCCTGCAACCCAGTACTAAACCAAGCAGTTAATGATTAGGACAATAGTGTCATAGACTCAGTGTTGGATGCACATTCCTGAGTTGTTTTACAGATACTGTAACTGCCACCAGAGGAAGAATGCTAACTGTATGATGACCATATTGTAGCCATGACATAAGCTGCTCCATCTTGAGCAGTACTGAATCTATGGCTAGTACAATTCCAAGAACTGGCCTGAAGAGAACAGGATTAACATTAGTGCTCATAATAATCTATATCTTTGTGGGCATCAAAATGATTGTAGCTTACTCTGCCCGTATATGTAAGCAGGCAAGTAAAATTGTCAGCAAAGAGATGCTACAGACCAGGCTGACATCTTCTATTTTGAGAATACTGTGCCCTCTGTCAGCATGAACAAGTTACAGAAGATAGACCGTCGCCCGTAGTCCCATAGAAATGGAATGATATTTGACAGTGGGGAATTGAAAGTAGCTCTTTTGTACCTTTCCTGTTTGCCCATTTCTGTTCCCCTCTAACCTTAAAAGAACCTAATTATAGGAATGAGATCACTAAGCAATTGAAACGAACTTCTCATCTCTCCTGAATGCACACCATGCCTTGTCTAACTTGTTGATTCTTTTTCTAAATTAAAAGAAGTAAGAATAAAGAATTAAGCAGTTAAAAAATGACTGTCTATCCGCAATTGCCCCCTTAGCAATCCTGCAGGCAGATCACGCAGGCAAGATCACACCTGAAGAGTCAGCCAGTCTGCACTCAATGGAGAATGATGCAGAACCCAACCTCCTGCCTCGATGAGTCACTGAGATTCTTCCCCCTCATTTTTCCCTTTACAAAATGTCATGGCTGAGCAGAATCTTTAGAGTTGGTCTCTGGACATGAATCCGCCTTCTCCCCAGATTGCCTGCTTTTCTGATTAAAGTACCTTTCCTTTCTACTGACGCTTGCCTCTCAAATTATTGGCTTTTGAGCGGCGAGCCGCAGAACCTGAGTTTGGTAATGCATACAGTCAGGCTCCTGCATCCCCCACCAGATGTGGGGGTTTGACTTCTCTGGAGGAGCCCCCCACCCTAGAGCCTGTTTTTACCGAGTCCTGAATTTACCTAGCCCTGAAGCCACGTGGCCTGTGGGAGGTGAAGTAGAGGCCACAGCACAGAGCTCGGGAGTTAGTGGCTCAACAGGGACTCTGCTTAGTCCCAGCTGGGGGACTGACTTTAAGGGGACTAGTCTCATTCCTTCCCTCCCTGGGGAAAAAAGAGAGGAGTAGTCCAGGCAGTGGGGACAGTCTGTGATAAGGGACCCAGAGGGCCAAAAAGTACATGGTCTGGAGAGCAACTCAGCCTCACTAGTGCCTCCTCAGACTGCAGGTCTGTGCTTACGTGTCCCCTTCTCCAGGAAGCCTTCCCGGCTGCCCCAGCCTGGGCTCAGGCACTTAACACATCTGAGAGCAATTGCTTTTTCACTCCAAAGGACCAACTGCTACAACTGCCCACTATTGTGTATCCAGGGCCTGGAATACAGTAGGTGCCAAATATTTCTTGAAAGAGTCACTGAATAGGTCAAGTTTACCCTGGATCCCTCTAAAACTCATAGTGTTCCTTGATCAGGGCTTCCTTTGTAAGAGAAAACTCTAACCCAGTGCTTTCCAGTAGAACGTTCTGTGATGATAGGAACATTCTATATCTGCATTGTTCAGTACAGTAGCCATTAGCCACAAGAGCACTTGAAATGTGACTAGTGTGACCAAGGATTTGAATTTTTAACAATAATGTCATTAATTTTCAATTAATTTAAATTCAAATAGCCTCATAGAGTCACGGCTATACTGTTGTTGTCTCTTGCCTTCCTGAGTGTGAGGGACAGGGGTAAGAGAGAAAGCTGGAGAAGTTGGTGGAGGGGGGCTGGGTCCAGAGGACACCAGGAGGCCTCCGTTATGAGGGTGAGCACAGGGGAGCCATTGAGGCTCTGAGCCGGGGTGGGTGCAGGAGGGATGGCATTTTGGGAGGCTCTCTCTAGGTGTGAAGTGCTGAGTGGGTGAGAGGGCAACACAGAGGCAGGGGGAAGAGTTAGGAGCTGCAGATATTTCTGTGATGCAGAGAGAGATGACACCCCTTGTTTTTCACCATGCCAGTCACCCTACAAACACCCCCTTTTCCATTTCCCCTCACCCAGCAGGCTAGACTCTAGACAATTCTAAGCAGGGTCACCGACTGGGGGATCAAGCCTTGGAGAAATGCCATTTGGTGAAGAAACTCATGGATTACCCAGAGTGCTTTGCTGTCTCCAATGGCCTGGAAGGGCCTGTAGGGCAGGCGGGAGCCAAGAAGGTGTACAGTTGGGAAGGGCCTGAAAATGTGGCCACCCCCAGACAAGACCACACCTGTGGGGCTCAGAATGTGCTCTATGCAACCGGCCAGCAAGCTTTTCACTTTGGTTTCTAAAGAGGCCGTCTGGGAATTCCCTGGTGGTCCAGTGGTTAGGACTTGGCGCTTTCACTGCCAGGGCCCAGGTTCGATCCCTGGTTGGGGAATTAAGGTCCCACAAGCTGCGTGGTGCGGCCAAAAATAAATGAATGAATAAATAAATAAATAAATAAATAAATAAATAAATAAATAAAAACAAATTAGAGGTAGTCTGATCCCTAGGCAAAAACATGGGATCTGGCGGCCAAAGTCCCAACTTTGAATCCGGCTCAGTCACTCACTGCCCACGTGTCCTTAACTTTGGTCTCCTCACTTTTAAAACGGGGCTAATCATACCTACTTCTTAGGGTTGTTGTGAGATAAGAAATGCTATGCATATTTATATGACATATACTTAGCCTAACACAAAGCCTAACGTGTAGTAGAGCTGAATGACTGGTACCTAATAACAGTCCTGACTGTGAATAGGCCAAGCCTGATTGTGGTCCTGCCTAACTCTAGTTTCCCCAACACACACACATACATACACATGTGACCTCTAGGCATTGTTGGTACTATAATTATTGTTCTCTCTGCCCACCTGGCTTTCCTACCCCCCTCCTCCTGGTAACACCCCCCACTTCCCCCGCCATAGGACCAGGCCTGTGACCTAGGTCTGGCTGGGACCAAACCAGGACCAATCAAAGCCTTCTCTGTGATGACGATATTGATGCTGAGAGAGAGAAGCCCTCTCTCCAAACCTGAGCTGGGCGGCAAATGGCCATCTTCCCTGCCACGTGGACAGAGCCTGTCTGCAGAAGTCAGGCAACGACAAGGAGAAAAATTGTCTTGGAGACGTTGGGTCCTGTCCCAAGGTCCCGGCTTTTGCTGCAGTGCCCCTCCCAGCTGTGTGAGCTAGAAATTTCCTTTTTGGTTTAAGCTAGTGGGGGTATGGCTTCTGATATTTGTAAAGAAGAGTCCTGCCTGTTATAGACACTTGTGTCCTTAAGGTTTGGGACATCAAGGGATTTGTGTGAAGCACAGAGCAGTTAGTGGTCAAACCAGAATTCAGCCTGGTCTGGCTGGCTCTAGATCCACCATAAACTATACCACACGTTCCGCTCACCATTGACAAGTGCATACTATGTGCCAGACACCAAACTAGCATCCCTTTCCTTCTCCACACCTACTGAAGGACTCTCCCTCCCCACCTTCACTCCCAGCCTCTAAGGATCATACCTCTCCACTAGGGTAAGGCCCAGCACACTCACTGTCTTCCCAGAATAATACTCCCAGATTTCTCCTCATGTGCCAAGGATATGAGAGGAGACAGCCGGTACCTACCTACCTACCTGTGGTGGTAGCAGGGAGGACATCCTTGCCCTGGCCCAGGGCCCCCTGGCAGAGTTCCTGCCCTCACCACTCTGAGTGTCTGTGATTCTACTGCCCTTATGGCTTTAGTGACCATCTATGGGGATACTGAGGTCATTTAAAAAAAAACAAAACTCCTTATTTATTTATTTGTTTGTTTGTTTGTTTATTTTCACTACACTGCGCTGCTTGCAGGATCTTAGTTCCCCGACCAGGGATCAAACCCGGGCCCCCTGCAGTGGAAGCGAGTCCTAACCACTGGACCGCCAGGGAATTCCCACTGAGGTCATTTTTTTTTTTTTTGAAAGGATTTTCTTTTTTTTATTTATTTATTTATTTATTTATTTATTTATTTATTTTTGGCTGTGTTGGGTCTTCGGTTCATGCGAGGGCTTTCTCCAGTTGCGGCAAGCGGGGGACACTCTTCATCGCGGTGCGGGGACCGCTCTTCATCGCGGTGCGCGGGCCTTTCTCTATCGCGGCCCCTCCCGCTGCGGGGCACAGGCTCCAGACGCGCAGGCTCAGCAATTGTGGCTCACGGGCCCAGCTGCTCCGTGGCATGTGGGATCTTCCCAGACCAGGGCTCGAACCCGTGTCCCCTGCATTAGCAGGCAGATTCTCAACCACTGCGCCACCAGGGAAGCCCCCCACTGAGGTCATTTTTGAAGTGTTTTTAATCTCACTTGTCCCAGATGTTTCTTTACTGTGCAAATCTAGTTAAGGGGAGAGAGGGGCATTGGGCGCAGAAGGATTCCAGGAACGTAGTGTCCGAGTCTGGTCTTCAGACAGCCATGGACCACAATGCGGATGTCACCAGTCGGTGACACAGAAGGAGAAAAACACCACCTGCGAAGTGAGCTCTTCCTGAAGCAAAATGATTCCATTTAATGGACCATCCTTTAAAGAGAAGCCAAGTTCCTCCTTCTTTGGGGGATTAAATTATATTTTCTTTCAGTTCACTAGATTTTGCTGGGCCTCATCTTTAAAATGAGGTGGGAGGAGCAGGGTGGTTGGCCTAGGGAACCTCCAAGGGCTTATCCAGCTTAGATCTTCCGAGCTCTCCAGGGCCCGGGGCCATGTACGCACTGCCTAGGATCGTGTCTCTGTCACCGCCTGGCCTGCCTCCCCACTCCTCTCTATCTCCGCCCCCTCCCCCCGCGCAGCTCCCCGCCAGCCCCTCCCTGCTCAGCTCCACAAGGTTCGCCCTCCCGCTGAGCTCTCCTTGTGTTCCTTGGGGAGAAGCGCCCCGTCTGCAGTGCACTCGATTAAATGATAACCCAGGAGATACAGTTTATAAAAGGCAAACGTGGGTCTCGAAGAGCTGAACGTTTGTCCCGAGATAATGAGAGGATCGAGCCCAGCCTCCAAGCAGGCCTGGAAGTTAGAAGGACAGAAAGTCATTGCTGAGGAGCAAAAAATCAAGAACAAGCACCGATGCAGGGCTGAGTAGGGGGAAGACACCAAAGCAGACCAAGTTCTGGCTGAAGGCTGATGTCATAGACTCCTACGACACCTGAGCTGGGGAGCCGTCTTGTCCTGTGTCCTCGTGCTGTAGATGAGGAGATTAAGGCCCAGGGAGGGGAGAGGGGTCTGTGATTCGGGGGATGGGGCGGGCAGGGGCAGGCACGTACATTTTTTTCTCTAGCGCCACCTCAGCTGGGGATAAGGCCTGGAGATGGAAAGGAACTGAGGGAGACAGACTTAGAAATCAAGTCCACAGGAGGCCAGAAGCGCTAAGTTAGGGCTGATCCAGGTCCCCCACAAGCCCTTATGTTCCTGCTCTGGCCCCTTCACAAGTCACCTTTCCTCTGCCCACAGCCCTCAGCTCAGCTCTCTGGACACCCCAGACATCAGCCCCAGATGGGCTTGGAGCAGGAGGCTGCTAAGAGAGCTGGAGAGTGAGGAGGGCTGATGGGGACCCTCCAGAGGACCCCTAAACTCCACAGGCCCTTATTGAGAAGCTCTGGGAATCGGGGAGATGAAGGGGAGCTGTCATTGCACTTACATTTAGAACAGACTCCTGGGACTTCCCTGGCGGTCCAGTGGGTAGGACTCTGAGCTTCCACTGCACGGAGTACAGGTTCAATCCCTGGTCGGGGGAACTAAGATCCCACAAGCCAGGTGGTGTGGCCAAAAAAAAAAAAAAAAAAAAACCAGACTCCGCCCCCCCGCCCCCCAGTACACTTTTTCACCCCAAGAGAATCCAGGGACAGAAGAGGTGCTAGCAGCTCTCACAGATGCTTTAAATGCCAAACACTGGGGCTGGGCCTGGGGAGAACAACAGAACCAGGAGTCCCTCTGTGAAATTCCTGTCTCATTCTACCTGAGATGAATCATTAATAGATCAAGGGCAAGGTGGAAGGCCACATTGAAATACATATATCCTGCCCTTGTCTGTAGCACCTGCTGCTGTTGGTAGAGGGTCATTTTTAACGTGGTGATGTCAGAGGCCAGAGAGGAACCAGCCCCAAAGTCCCCAGATCTACTTGGGAGATGCCACCAACTCCAGGAAGGCTTCCAGCAAGGAGACCTTGGGCAGGCAGGGTGAGCCCCTAGGGCCCTGAGCTGTGCCCGCCCTTGATCACATGGGCCGTTCTTGGCCCGGGAAGCTGGGAGCTGGGACAGCTGGGTGACCTGGAAGTGGAGGACCTGAGGAGACCCAGGCTGCCTGTTCCTCCTTGTCACCCTCTCCCTGAGAGCAAAAGGCAAGGCCAGGAAGCTCCTGGGAGCCACCTGCCTAATTGCTAGGGCCTGGCTGCCAGCTCTGCAGCTGATGCAAGGCCAGGGGTGGGTGAGCTCAGCCTGTTCCTGGCACGTGGAACTTCCTGTGCCCCACCCCTCCCTAGAAAACACACCCGTTCGTTTCCCTCTGCTCTAGCCCTCCTAGGTCTCCAGCCCCCTTCTTCTGCAAGCAGAGCAGGGCTACCTAAGGATCTGGGAGCAGGCCCTGCCTGGGCCTAGGGTAGCGCTAAGCATTTCTGAGTCAGCCCTGCTCCCCGGCATGGGCGACCTGTGAACAGCACTGGGACCCAGAGCCCTGCCTCCCATGGACCTGCCAGTGGGAAGAGAGGGCCTGGGCACCCCTTGGTCCTCAGGTTCTGTCCATGCCAGCCCACTTTGTCTCCAGACCTCCTGATCCCTTTATGGGTTTTTGGGTTTTTTTGGTTTTCTTTTTGGCCGCACCACGTGGCATGCGGAACTTCCCCAACCAGGGATCTAACCCCTGTCGCCTGCAGTGGAAGCGCGGAGTCCTAACCACTGGACCGCCAGGAAGTCCCTTATCCCTTTAGAAGGGTGGACTTTCCTCCTCCTGCTCTCACCTCTCACTTTCAGTGCCCAGGCCCACGGGAGGAACGCCAGGGCCCTGCCACCCTCTCAGGGACCCTTGAGGCGTCATCAGCTCAGGATGAGGATT
Source organism: Balaenoptera acutorostrata (assembly GCF_949987535.1). Lineage (NCBI taxonomy): Eukaryota > Metazoa > Chordata > Mammalia > Artiodactyla > Balaenopteridae > Balaenoptera > Balaenoptera acutorostrata. Next base: position 15,520,512 of record NC_080075.1, on the reverse strand, counting down.
CATTCAGCATCCATTTAGGATGAGCACCCATTTGCTACGAGCGTGGTGACAATAACCTGATGTGTAATCACCCAGCACGTAATAACGGATGACTTGTATGCCTCCCTTTACAAAGTGCTTTCAGGATGAATTAGTGCCTCAAGGGCTCCTGGTGACAATGCTGTGACACAGGAAGGCCTGAGATGAAGAAGCTGAGGCCTAGAGGGTTATGTGGCAGAACCAGGAGTCACGCCCACAGGGTCTCCCCACATCCTCGTGCTGCCTTTGTCCTGTCACCCAGGCGTGCCCCCGAGCAGGAAGCAGGCTTGCTTGTCACTGGAGACCCAGTTTAGACAGAGGGACTTCTCTCAGGAGAAGGAGGAGGCTGGGAGAACAGGGCTTGTGGGTCTGGGGTAGAGGCACGTTGGGGCCAGGCTTGCCTGGGAAGGGCCTGGAGACCTCCCGGGAGGCTCTGAGGTCTGCGGGGAGGGGAGCACAGAAGCTGCAGCTCCTGTGCCTCAGCTGCTCACTCAGACCGAGGCTCACGGCCATGCTGACCTCGGGCACCTGCTGGGCTGGGGATGCTGGACCAGGCCCTCCAGGTTTGGCCCAGGAGCAGTGGCAGTGGCCATCTCCGGCTTCTCTGTTGATGCCAGGGTTGAATGAAGCTGTCCTTGTCATCTGCCCCATCCTACCTTGGCCTGCCCTCTCCCCTCAGCCATGCCTGACCTCCCTGGGTGGCCACACACACACATCTTCATGACCCTCCCCACCCTCCCGGTAGCTCTTGTTGCTGACACAACTTCCGAGGCCGGTGCACTCAGGCTGCCCGGTTGGCGGGCGGTGAGCACACAGTGTCCTGTGCTGGAGGATACAGCCTGTGCCAACCGCACCTGCCTCTCCCAGACTCAGATCTGTGATGGACCAGGAGGGGAAGAGGGAGGAGGTGTGCCCTTCTCGCTGGAAGGCCTCAGCGATGAGACATTCGGCTCCAGGGGCCACCTGAGACCTGGCCTGCAGGGCTCTCCATTTGCCTGCTCTCCCAACCCTTCACCCACCCTTCATGGGCAGAGAAGGGGGAGCTAAAGGAGAAAACCACATGCAAAGCCAGCTCCTGGTTCTGCCCCAACCTTGAACCAATTCCTGGAACTGCGACAGTCACTTTCAAGTCTGAAGTATATTTATCTTTTATTAGATATTACAATCACATGGTATTACATTAAAACGGCATAAAGGGGTATAATCCAGAGAAAAACAAGTGTCCCTCCCACCCCTTTTACTCAGCTGCCTTGTTCTCCCCAGAAAAAAAGCAGTGTTACCAGTTCCTTATGTATCTTTCTGGAGATAGGCTAGATTACCCATTGGATTTTTGATTATAAGAGCTCACCCTGCAAGGTCACATCTTGCTGAACTTTTCTGCTTGGGATGAGGAAGGATCAATTCCCCTGCTTTTTTTTTTTTAATTCATTTTTATTGGAGTATAGTTGTTGTATACAATGTTGTGTTAGTTTCTGCTCTACGGCAAAGTGAATCAGTTATACATATACATATATCTACTTTCTTTTATTTTAATTTTATTTATTTATTTATTTATTTGGCTTGTGGGATCTTAGTTCCCTGACCAGCGATTGAACCTGGGCCATGGCAGTGAAAGCATCAAGTCCTAACCACTGGACCACCAGGGAATTCCCCTCCACTGTTTTTTAGATTCTGTTCCCAGATAGGTCATTACAGAGTATGTCAACTCCTCTGCTTTGAACAGTCCTTGAGAACAAGACGGGAGGTGATCAGAGAGAAACTGCCACAGGGACTCACTTTTCAGCTCTGTCTCCCCTTCCGCACCCTCCACCTGTACCTCGTGGATGCCCGAGGCAGAGGTGAAGAAGGGCAGATGGCCTTGGCCTTGTTTCTTAGAGAGGGAAGCTGAGAAGTCCAGATGCTAAGGAGACTCCAGGTCATGCAGCAAATCCGGGGCACCCCAGTTTTCCTCTACCATCACCACACCTCCCTAACATCTTCCCTTTGTCTTGCAAGCAACCTTGAGTTCCTGAATATCTCATTGTCACAACTAGACCATGGACGTCCCAAGGGCAGGGGCAAAGACTCTTCTTCTTCTGCCCCTCCAGGCTGGACTCCAAGCTGGGCCCTGCGTGCTCTCAGCAGCAGCCAACAATGTCACCTGCATCAAGTGAGAGAGGCAGAGGGTGTGCTGTTCCTGCAGGGGCACCCCAAGGCCATGAAGTCTGCACCTGGACACACGCACAGCCCTGCCCACCACACTCCCTGCCCCACAGGCCCCAGGCCTCATGACTTTTCTCTTACACAGTTGGCTCAGTTAATGCCCCTGCTTACAAGGCCAAGGCCGTGGGCTGGCTCCCCAGGGGTGGAATCATCCTGAGACAAAATGTTCTGTTCCTTGCCCATGAACTGTACAGAGTGTTACAGATTACAACTGGAGGACAAAAAGAGACTGTCCCTCCGTGAAACGCAGTGCACATTTTTCCTGCCGGAGACAGGTGACTTCCTTTGTGATCATCTCTCCCAGTTCCTCCTCACCCCACCCCTGTGATGCTTGGGCTTTCTCTGGGATGAGCCCTGGCCCATCCTCCTGTCTGTCTTTCATGTAAAGGCTCACTTTGGTAAAGCAGGTCTCTCCCGAAAGGTCACAGAGTGCCCAGAGGGATTCAGTGCTCAGAAAGCAGGGTAATAAGAAGGGACAGTGGCTTCAGAAGCTGTGCCTGTTTAGTGATGCCTGTTTAGTGATGCAGCAGGAACAAGGGGAGACTTTTTATTTCAGAGAACAGACAGTATCTGCCATGGCTATTCTGTGAACTCAGGCTCAGCCCTAGGGTGGATGTGAGGACGCCAAGGAGTGAGGGACTCCTGGGAGGGGGGGGTGGCAGACAGGCCTGTGGACCAGAGGGGCTGCTGACTTAAAAGGATTGGAAGGCCGTGCTGCTGGAGGGAGATAGACAGGTGGAGGTAAGGGGGCTGGAATCAGAGAGGGGATTCCTAATCATGGGCGAGGAAATGGTGAATCCAAGGTATGGCAGGTCAGGGGTCACAGAGAAGGAATCTGGAGGCTCTACCTAAAAATCAGTGTACTCACGAAAGGACTCATCTGCTCCGAGAACTGGCTCCCCTTCCTGCTTCCTCATTCTAGCTTAAGGCGTCACCATCCTGATGGGCCAGGGTACTTGGTGTGGGCCCAGATCTCACCTGATTCTCACCAGGCTCCCCAGGGACCAAAGCTCTATCATGGGATCTCAGGTTCCAGCTGCCTTCCTGGAATTCCAACCGTGGCCTCCAGCCAAGCCTGCTCTCCACCACCCTCCAGCGCCTCCCTCTCTCTGGATTTCCATCACACTGGCTGTGGGAGGTCTGGGGGAACGTGGCTGGGAGTAAGGGATGACTGCTGAATTAAATGGAATGGAATCGGTGTGTTCAACCACTGACCGTTAAAAATGGTGGCCTTTCTTTCATCTAGCCGTAATGACACCACTCCTCCGAGAAACTGTTTACAAGGTGCTAGTAGGATCACCCACGTAAATAGTAGGCCTTTGTCAATAATATGAGCAACAGCAGGAGTCCCCTGGTGGCCTAGTGGTTAGGATTCCGGGTTTTTACTGCCGTGATCCGGGTTCAGTCCCCAGTCGGGGAACTGAGATCCCCGCAAGCCGTGCGGTGCGGCCAAAACCAAAACCAAACACAAAACATGAACAACTGCATCACAAGGGTTCACGGCTAGTGAACACATTCACTTGGCCTCTGGGCCTTCACTCTTTCATGGTTTCCCATCTGTATCACTGCCCCCTCCTCCTCTGTATATTTTTCTGGTTCCTGTTCACCTTCCTGACATCTAAACATTTGGAGGGCCCAGGACTCAGTTCTTCTACCCACCTCTGTCCTTATTCACACCCAGATGACCTCATCCAGAGATTTAAGGTTCATCCCTCTATGCTGACAGCTCCTAAATTTATATCTTTAGCCCTGGACTGTCCCTTGAACTCTAGGCTTGAACACCCAACTGCCTACTCAAGACCTTGACCTGGACGTCATAGACATGACCATGACAGACGTGGCCAACATACTCTCCAAAACCAAACCTTTATTCCCCACTGAACCTGCTCCTGCCACAGCCTTCTCTAGCTCAGAAAATGGCTACATGGTACCTTCATTCTTCTTGTGCTCAGACCAAAACCAGTTTAAGACTTGATGTGTTTCTTTCTTTTTTTTTTTAACAGATAATATCAGTCTTTATTTATTTATTTGTTTGTTTATTTTTGGCTGTGTTGGGTCTTCGTTTCCGTGCGAGGGCTTTCTCTAGTTGTGGCGAGCGGGGGCCACTCTTCATCGCAGTGCGTGGGCCTCTCACTGTCGCGGCGGCCTCTCTTGTTGCGGAGCACAGGCTCCAGACGCGCAGGCTCAGTACTTGTGGCTCACGGGCCCAGTTACTCCGCGGCATGTGGGATCTTCCCAGACCAGGGCTCGAATCCGTGTCCCCTGCATTGGCAGGCGGATTCTCAACCACTGCGCCACCAGGGAAGCCCAAGACTTGATGTGTTTCTTTTACTCACACTCCACAGTCAATATATCAGCAAATCCCCCTGGCTCTACCTCCAAAATACATCCTCTTGCCCCTGCCGCCATATTCCTACCCACTGATGTCTTGACCACGGCCTACCAGGCTCCATGCCATCTGGCTCACTGCCACCCCCCTGGTTTCGCCTCCTGCCCCTACCCCTCTCTGCTCGTGCCACGCTGACCTTCTTGCTGCTCCTCAGACACCCCAGCCTGCTCCTGCCCTGAGGCCTTTGCACTGCTGTCCTTTTGGCCTGGAATTCTCTCGCCGCGGCACTCACAGAGCTGGCTCTCTCATTTCCTTCTGGTCTCTGCTCAGATGTCACCTCCTCAGTGAGCCCTCCCGGACCACCTGAATTAAGACGGCCAACTCTCCCACAGTCCACACTTTATTTATTTATTTATTTATTTAAAATCTCGTAACAACCACAGCTGTTTTTTTTTTTTTAAGAAATTCACGTTCTTTTATTTATTTATTTATGACTGTGTTGAGTCTTCGTTTCTGTGCGAGGGCTTTCTCCAGTTGCGGCAAGTGGGGACCACTCTTCATCGCGGTGCACGGGCCTCTCACCATCGCGGCCTCTCTTGTTGCGGAGCACAGGCTCCAGACGCGCAGGCTCAGCAATTGTGGCTCACGGGCCCAGTCGCTCCGCGGCATGTGGGATCCTCCCAGACCAGGGCTCGAACCCGCGTCCCCTGCATTGGCAGGCAGATTCTCAACCACTGCGCCACCAGGGAAGCCCCCAGTCCACACTTTAGATCCCTCCTTTTCGTATTTTTTTTTTATAGCACTTATCACCACCTGGCATATTGTGTACGTATGTGTGTACACATATAAAAATAAAATATTACATATTTCTTGGTTGTTTATTACCCGCCTCTCTCCTCTAGAATATAAAACTCCATGAAGGAGGAGAATTTGAACTGTGTACTGCCAGACTCCAGCATCTAGAACAGTGCCTGGCACGAGAGTTCCACAGTTATTAAAGTTGTTGAATGAATCAGGCTTAGAGAGGGTAAATTAGTTACCCAAGGTTAACTAGCAAACGTAGAGACTAAGAGTGTTAAATAATTTGCCCAAGGTCACAGAGTAGGGGGTGGGGCAAGGCTGGGTCTCGAGTCCAAGTCTGAATTAACCAAAACATGTAACTACTGAACTTTCTACCAAGGCCAATCACCCGGATTCATCCAACCACCACCTTCCTGAACAGTATCCTGCCCTTCAGCCTCTCCCTAGCTTCAATCCATTCTTTAGAAAACGTAATAAAGTTTATGTTCTTTGTATAATTATAGCATAATACATGCCCAGCCTAGAAAATAGGAAAATATTTTTTAAAAGTAGAAAAAAAAAAGGTACCAATTGTCCAGAATCCAGAGACCACGTGGTTGCTATGTTGCTACTTTTCCCCAGTCTTTTCTAGGACATTTGTGCATAACAGAAATCATCATTAACATTGGGGCCACTCATCACAAAGCCCTGGTTCTAAGCCCAACATAAAAGAAGTGAAGGCACGTAATAGGCATAGAAAGAGAGGCAGGCTTTGGATAGAAGACACAAAGACAGGAGGTCTCCCCCGGAACCCTGGGGAAAGTGAGAGGTAGAGTCAGGTGGGAGGAAGGTGTGGAGAACTATGAACAATAGCTGAGGCTGCAGAATTTGAGCTCATCAAAGGAAACCTCCAAGACTCCTGTGTGTGGAGTGGGGATACTGGAGGTAAGGAAACCCTTTACGGATAAAGGGTTCTTTTTTTTTTTAAACATCTTTATTGGAGTATAATTGCTTTACAATGGTGTGTTAGTTTCTGCTTTATAACAAAGTGAATCAGCTATACATATACATATATCCCCATATCTCCTCCCTCTTGCATCTCCCTCCCACCCTCCCTATCCCACCCCTCTAGGTGGTCACAAAGCACAGAGCTGATCTCCCTGTGCTATGCGGCTGCTTCCCACTAGCTAGCTATTTTACATTTGGTAGTGTATATAGGTCCATACCACTCTCTCACTTCGTCCCATCTTACCCTTCTCCCTCCCCATGTCCTCAAGTCCATTCTCTACATCTGCATCTTTATTCTTGTCCTGCCCCTAGGTTCATCAGAACCTTTTTTTTTTTAGATTCCATATATATGTGTTAGCATACGGTATTTGTTTTTCTCTTTCTGACTTACTTCACTCTGTATGACAGACTCTAGGTCCATCCACCTCACTACAAATAACTCAATTTCGTTTCTTTTTATGGCTGAGTAATATTCCATTGTATTTATGTGCCACATCTTCTTGGATAAAGAGTTCTTTTTTTTTTTTTTTTAATATTTATTTATCTATTTATTTACTTATGGCTGTGTTGGGTCTTCGTCTCTGTGCGAGGGCCTCCCGCAGTTGCGGCAAGTGGGGACCACTCTTCATCGCAGTGCGCGGGCCTCTCACTGTCGTGGCCTCTCTTGTTGTGGAGCACAGGCTCCAGACGCGCAGGCTCAGTAATTGTGGCTCACGGGCCCAGTCGCTCCGCGGCACGCGGGATCCTCCCAGACCAGGGCTCGAACCCGTGTCCCCCGCACTGGCAGGCAGACTCCCAACCACTGCGCCACCAGGGAAGCCCGGATAAAGAGTTCTTATCAGAGATAATTCAGAGTAGAGGCAATCGAACTGAATGTGGAAGTCATAAGAAAGGGAGGAGTCAGGGATCACTCCCAAGGTGAGTGGCTGAGTGGGTAAAAAGTGGTGGTTTTCTCGAGACTCAGAAAGAGGGAAGGGGACCTGGTGGATGTAAATTCGGATGCTGAGAATTGGCAGGGAGCAGTTCTACCAGCTGCAAGATCCTAAGAGGAATGGTAAACACAGAAGTTTCCCTGAGAAGGGGAGACTGGCGAGAGTAACAAAAGGTGCAGAAGTGAGCAAGACACTCTCAGGCCAAGACCCTCCAAAGACACTGCCCACCAGACTGGACTTGCACTCCCTCACCTGGTCTGAAGGGCCCACCACACTCCAGGCCTACTTGCCTCCTCCTGCCCTCCTTCTGCCTCTGCTCAGGAAGACCCTCCACTCCCGATGGACCAGCACTTTCTCCAGCACTAACTGTCCGGCCACACCACTTAGCTCACCCCTGTGTGCTGGATTGCAATCTTCTCTGATGGGCTCCTGTGTCTCGCTCCCCAGCTGCACTCAGCTCCGGGGCCTCCTCGCCATGTGTGCCTGGAACCATAGCCACGGGCACCCAGCAGAACCTCCACAAACGCCCCTCAGCTTGACTTCCCTCTTCCCCTCTTCTCCCACCATCCAATCCCCGACTTGGTCAATTTCACTCCCAGCCGGTGGCCAAGCTTGACCCAGAGAGTTGCATGTAACCTTCGGGTATTTGTGTCAAACATTGTTGATTGGCATTGACTTAGCCATGTAAGGCTGGTTTCTCCTCCAACAACCGCTCAGGCCAGCAAATCCCTGGCGGGTCGTGCTGGGGGGCGGGGGGTGGTTCCTGTTAAAATGCTGATTCTGGTTTGGTGGCCTGGGTGGGCCCAAGATCCTGTGTTTCTAACAAGCCCCCAGGTGATACTGATGGAGTATACTTTGAGTAACAAGGACCTGGGTGCCTTTGGGTCATCAGTTTAATCCCTCTGGCTCCAGTTTTCTCATCCACCAAATAGGGCTCTGACCACCTCACTGGGTTACCACAGGGTCAAATGAGTTAGTGTTTGTGAAAATAAAACAAAAACCAGAGGTACGGAAAAAATGTCAGATGTCACCATCATGTCTTGACTCCAGGATGAATGTGATAAAATCCACAAAAGGCCTCAGCAGGTGTGCAGTGCATGTTGGTTGCTCCTTCTCCAGAGGCTGCAATGCATAATGGTCTGATGCCAGGCAGAGAGATCAGACCGTTCCCAAATTTCAGGCAAGTAAGGAATCCCTCTGAGCTGGGGTGTGGTCAGGAGGATGGAAAGGAGGGAATTGATAGGTGTACATGATTCCACGAGCCCAGGGCCACAACACAGCTGAGAAAATGCAGGCCTGGGCCTCTCCAAGGGGAACCCACCCCTGACCCCCAAAGCAAACTCCATCCCTATAAGCCAGTGAGAGCTCCCATGCTCTGTCCTATGAGCCCCGCCAACTCAGCTCCCAGGTCTGCTCTTGGCTCATGACTTCAATTCTTACGCTTGCCCTGCTGGTTGACCCCTCTTACCTTGGTGATCTGACATAGACCTTGACCACATCTCTGCCTCCTCCCATCTCCCCTGCCCTCATCCCCTTGTCCCCCGCCCCGTCACACACCACTTTTATTTATTTATTATTTATTTTTGGTTGCATTGGGTCTTTGTTGCTGTGTGCAGGCTTTCTCTAGTTGCGGCGAGTGGGAGCTACTCTTCATTGCGGTGAGCGGGCTTCTCATTGCGGTGGCTTCTCTTGTTGCAGAGTGGGGGTTCTAGGCGTGCGGGCTTCAGCAGTTGTGGCTCGTGGGCTCTAGAGCGCAGGCTCAGTAGTTGTGGTGCACGGGCTTAGTTGCTCCGCGGCACGTGGGATCTTCCCAGACCAGGGGTCGAACCCGTGTCCCCTGCATTGGCAGGCGGGTTCTTAACCACTGTGCCACCAGGGAAGCACCACACACACCACATTTAATGTTTGTAACGGACTTCTATACCGATGCCAGCCTATTCCAGGTGGGGACCCATTCTGCCTGGTCTGTGTGACAGGTCACCTACCCACTGCCCTCTCACAGCCGTTTACAATGTGATGAGTGTGAAAGCCATTAGCAGCAGCGGGTGACTCTGCTGTGGGGACTAACTGTGCCAAGGGAGAGGCAGGAGTGGAAAATAGATCCTAGGTTTCAAGCCTGGAATAACGATGAGGTCAGTTTGGAGCGCTGAACTTTGGGGCCAGCGCTGGTCTGACAGCAACATGGAACTTTCCCTCAGGCAGGTGGATGTGTGGGTCTAGAGTCACCAGAAAGGTCAGGCGGGGCTGGGGGCTTTGGAGGTAACCACATAGATGCAATGGCTGAATCTGTGTAGAGAGAAAAGGGCAGAAGACTGAAGATTAGACATCTGGAAACATCTCTGTCCGCCCATGAAGCAAAAATAATTCTCAGGAGGGAATTCCGTGGCGGTCCAGTGGTTAGGACTCCATGCTCCCAGCGTAGGGGGCATGGGTTCGCTCCCTGGTCAGGGAACTAAGATCCCACAAGCCTTGTGGCGTGGCCAAATAATAATAATAATAATAATAATAATAATAATAATAATAATAATAATAATAATTCTCAGGAGAAGGAATCACTCTAGCCAGATACTCAGATCCCCAGATCCCCAGTGGCTTCCTTGCTGGCCTATCGTGGGGTGGGGTGTAGGGCGGCTGGCCAGGAGGGCAGCTAGGCTGGGCCTCACTTTCATAATGGGTCTCAAATTTAGACTCTTGACGTTATTTCCAAATAGGATTATATATACCGTCACAGAGAGGCCCTGAGGGAAATGAAAAAAAAGACATTTATCAGATTTAAACGTGTGGCTTACTGACTGGCCTTGCTGCACAAGGGATTCATATTTCATTAAGATTCTGTGAATCATACAATTGTATTTTATTGTATCTTTTATGTTAAAGTATTAGTTACAGGTGAACATTTAAAATATACCATAATTTGATAATTCTAACCTGGCATTCTTTATTGTGTGACAAAGGATCTCCCTAATTCGAAGTAGGCAGGACTGTCTTGGCTGCTGTTTCTGACCCAAATAGCCAGAAGTCCAGCTCCTGGCCTTCAGGGGCTTTACTGTCCAGACTGAGTTACCAGCTGATGCCTTCAGCTGCTTCTCAAGTCAATCTGTCTTAGAGTCTGGATTCACCTGGACTCAGAATATTTTCCCTTTAACTCCACCTCCCACCTCAACCTTAAATTACCTTAAATTAAAAAAAAATGATTCGAAAGAGCTTTACTTTTTAAAATTTAGCTTACTAACTGTGCTTGTGCTCTGTCCTTCAACACTTCCCCAATTTTCTGCTCCTCGGTAAGGAAAGCATGCTTGATCCTGTCAGACTTGAAACCACTGTAAGCCCTGCTGACATACTTTTTCATTTTAGGCAACCTCATAAGAAGTTTAGGTCTCACGGCACAAACTTCTCGAAGTCAGCCTGGGCACATGCCACTTGCAGATTTGGTGCTTTCCTAACCTTCTTGGTATAAAGGTAAACAATTCTATTACCAGGAGTAATAGTTTTGTAGGATAGCCTAGGATGATATGTCAAATGCCAGACCCTTCTAAATGCCTCTAGACACTGTCTCCAGAAAAAGAAATTTATTTTTAACTGTGGTCAAATACATGTAACATAAAATTTACCATCTTAGCCATTTTTAAAGTGTACACTTCCGTAGTGTTAGTTCATTCACATTGTTATGCAACTAATTTCCAGAACTCTTTTCATCTTGCAAAACTGAAATTCAGTACCCATTGAACAACAGCTCCCCTTTCTCCCCTCCCCCCCGTCCCTGGCAACCACCATTCTTCTCTGTCTCTGTGAATTTGACTACTCCAGGAACCTCATATAAATGGAATCATACATTTGTGTGACTGGCTTATGTCACTTAGCATAATGTCTTCAGGATTCATCCATGTTGTAGCATGTGAATTTCCTTCCATCGTAAGGCTGAGTAATATTCCATTGCATGCATGTACACATCATATTTTGTTTATCCATTCATCCATCAGCGGACACTTGGGTTGCTTCCACCTTTTGATTATTGTGAACAATGCTGCTATGAACATGGATGCACAAATATCTCTTCAAGACTCTGCTTTCAATTCTTTTGGATATATACCCAGAAGTGGAATTGCTGTATCATATGCTAATTCTATTTTAAATAATTTGAGGAACCACATACTGCTTTTTATAGTGGATGCACTATTTTATATTCCCATCAACAGCATACAGGGATTCCAATTTCTCCACACCCTCAACGACACTTACTTTGTTTTGTTTTATTTAATTTTAATATTTATTTATTTTTGGCCATACTGCGAGGCATGTGGGATCTTAGTTCCCTGACCAGGGATCAAACATGGGATCTCGGCAGTGAAAGTGCGGAGCCCTAACCACTGGACCACCAGGGAATTCCTGTTTTGTTTTGTTTTAATAGTAGCCATCCTAATGGCTATGAAGTGGTATCTCACTGTGGTTTTGATCTGCATTTCCCTAATCACATCCCCAGTGATACTGAGCATCTTGTCATGTGTTTATTGGCCATTTGTATATCGCCTTTGAAGAAATGGTTTATTCAAGTCCCAGGTCCATTTTTAAATGGAGTTGTTTGTTCTATTTTTTTGTTGTTAACTTGTAGTTTTTTGGGTTTTTTTAATTTTTGAATTTAATTTTATTTTTTTTTATACAGCTGGTCCTTATTAGTCATCAATTTTATACACATCAGTGTATATGTATCAATCCCAATTGCTCAATTCATCACACCACCACTCCACCCCCCACCACTTTCCCCACTTGGTGTCCATACGTTTGTTCTCTACATCTGTGTCTCATTTTCTGCTCTGCAAACTGGTTCATCTGTACCATTTTTCTAGGTTCCACATATATGCGTTAATATACGATATTTGTTTTTCTTTCTGACTTCCTTCACTCTGTATGACAGTCTCCAGATCCATCCACGTCTCTACAAATGACCCAATTTCGTTCCTTTTCATGGCTGAGTAATATTCCATTGTAAATATGTACCACATCTTCTTTATCCATTCGTCTGTTGATGGACATTTAGGTTGCTTCCATGACCTGGCTATTGTAAATAGTGCTGCAATGAACATTGGGGTGCATGTGTCTTTTTGAATTATGATTTTCTCTGGGTATATGCCCAGTAGTGGGATTGCTGGATCATATGGTAATTCTATTTATAGTTTTTAAAGGAACCTCCATACTGTTCTCCATAGTGGTTGTATCAATTTACATTCCCACCAACAGTGCAAGAGGGTTCCCTTTTCTCCACACCCTCTCCAGCATTTGTTGTTTGTAGATTTTCTGATGATGCCCATTCTAACTGGTGTGAGGTGATACCTCATTGTACTTTTGATTTGCATTTCTCTAATAATTAGTGATCTTGAGCAGCTTTTCATGTGCTTCTTGGCCATCTGTATGTCTTCTTTGGAGAAATGTCTATTTAGGTCTTCTGCCCATTTTTGGATTGGGTTGTTTGTTTTTTTAATATTGAGCTGCATGAGCTGTTTATATACTTTGGAGATTAATCCTTTGTCCATTGATTCGTTTGCAAATATTTTCTCCCATTCTGAGGGTTGTCTTTTCGTCTTGTTTATGGTTTCCTTTGCTGTGCAAAAGCTTTGAAGTTTCATTAGGCCCTATTTGTTTATTTTTGTTTTTATTTCCATTACTCTAGGAGGTGGATCAAAAAAGATCTTGCTGTGATTTATGTCAAAGAGGGTTCTTCCTATGTTTTCCTCTAAGAGTTTTATTGTGTCCGGTCTTACATTTAGGTCTCGAATCCATTTTGAGTTTATTTTTGTGTAGGGTGTTAGGGAGTGTTCTAATTTCATTCTTTTAAATGTAGCTGTCCAGTTTTCCCAGCACCACTTACTGAAGAGACTGTCTTTTCTCCATTGTATATCCTTGCCTCCTTTGTCATAGATTAGTTGACCATAGGTGCGTGGGCTTATCTCTGGGCTTTCTATCTTGTTCCATTGATCTATGTTTCTGCTTTTGTGCCAGTACCGTATTGTCTTGATTACTGTAGCTTTATAGTATAGCCTGAAGTCAGGGAGTCTGATTCCTCCAGCTCTGTTTTTTTTCCTCAAGACTGCTTTGGCTATTCGGGGTCTTTTGTGTCTCCGTACAAATTTTAAGATTTTTTGTTCTAGTTCCGTAAAAAATGCCATTGGTAATTTGATAGGGATTGCACTGAATCTGTAGATTGCTTTGGGTAGTATAGTCATTTTCACAATATTGATTCTTCCAATCCAAGAACATGGTATATCTCTCCATCTGTTGGTATCACCTTTCTTTCATCAGTGTCTTATAGTTTTCTGCATACAGGTCTTTTGTCTCCCTAGGTAGGTTTATTCCTAGGTATTTTATTCTTTTTGTTGCAATGGTAAATGGAAGTGTTTCCTTAATTTCTCTTTCAGATTTTTCATCATTAGTGTATAGGAATGCAAGAGATTTCTGTGCATTAATTTTGTATCCTGCAACTTTACTAAATTCATTGATTAGCTCTAGTAGTTTTCTGGTGGCATCTTTAGCATTCTCTATGTATAGTATCATGTCATCTGCAAACAGTGACAGTTTTACTTCTTCTTTTCCAATCTGTATTCCTTTTATTTCTTTTTCTTCTCTGATTGCCGTGGCTAGGACTTCCAAAACTATGTTGAATAATAGTGGCAAGAGTGGACATCCTTGTCTTGTTCCTGATCTTAGAGGAAATGCTTTCAGTTTTTCACCATTGAGAATGATGTTTGCTGTGGGTTTGTCATATATGGCCTTTATTATGTTGAGGTAGGTTCCCTCTGTGCCCACTTTCTGGAGAGTTTTTATCATAAATGGGTGTTGAATTTTGTCAAAAGCTTTTTCTGCATCTATTGAGATGATCATATGGTTTTTCTTCTTCTATTTGTTAATATGGTGTATCACATTGATTGATTTGTGTATATGGAAGAATCCTTGCATCCCTGGGATAAATCCCACTTGATCATGGTGTATGATCCTTTTAATGTGTTGTTGGATTCTTTTTGCTAGTATTTTATTGAAGATTTTTGTATCTATATTCATCAGTGATATTGGTCTGTAATTTTCTTTTTTTGTAGTATCTTTGTCTGGTTTTGGTATCAGGGTGATGGTGGCCTCATAGAATGAGTTTGGGAGTGTGCCTTCCTCTGCAATTTTTTGCAAGAGTTTGAGAAGAATGGGTGTTAGCTCTTCTCTAAATGTTTGATAGAATTCACCTGTGAAGCCATCTGGTCCTGGACTTTTGTTTGTTGGAAGATTTTTTATCACAGTTTCAATTTCATTCCTTGTGATTGGTCTGTTCATATTTTCTATTTCTTCCTGGTTCAGTCTTGGAAGGTTATACCTTTCTAAGAATTTGTCCATTTCTTCCAGCTTGTCCATTTTATTGGCATAGAGTTGGTTGTAGTAGTCTCTTAGGATGCTTTGTATTTCTGCGGTGTCTGTTGTAACTTCTCCTTTTTCATTTCTAATTTTATTGATTTGAGTCCTCTCCCTCTTTTTCCTGATGAGTCTGGCCAATGGTTTATCAATTTTGTTTATCTTCTCAAAGAACCAACTTTTAGTTTTATTGATCTTTGCTATTGTTTTCTTTGTTTCTATTTCATTTATTTCTGCTCTGATCTTTATGATTTCTTTCTTTCTGCTAACTTTGGGTTTTGTTTGTTCTTCGCTCTCTAGTTCCTTCAGGTGTAAGGTTAGATTGCTTATTTGAGATTTTTCTTGTTTCTTGAGGTAGGCTTGTATAGCTATAAACTTCCCTCTTAGAACTGCTTTTGCTGAATCCCATAGGTTTTGGATCGTCGTGTTTTCATTGTCATTTGTCTCTAGGTTTTTAAAATTTTCCTCTTTGATTTCTTCAGTGATTCTTGGTTATTTAGTAACATATTGTTTAGCCTCCATGTGTTTGTGTTTTTTACATATTTTTCCCTGTAATTCATTTCTAATCTCATAGCGTTGTGGTCAGAAAAGATGCTTGATACAATTTCAATTTTCTTAAATTTACTGAGGCTTGATTTGTGACCCAAGATGTGACCTATCCTGGAGAATGTTCCATGCACACTTGAGAAGAACGTGTAATCTGCTGTTTTTGGATGGAATGTCCTATAAATATCAATTAAATCTATCTGGTCTATTGTGTCATTTAAAGCTTCTGTTTCCTTATTTATTTTCATTTTGGATGATCTGTCCATTGGTGTAAGTGAGGTGTTAAAGTCCCCCACTATTATTGTGTTACTGTCAATTTCCTCTTTTATAGCTGTTAGCAGTTGCCTTGTGTATTGAGGTGCTCCTATGTTGGGTGCATATATATTTATAATTGTTATATCTTCTTCTTGGATTGATCCCCTGATCATTATGTAGTGTCCTTCCTTGTCTCTTGTAACATTCTTTATTTTAAAGTCTATTTTATCTGCTATGAGTATTGCTACTGCAGCTTTCTTTTGATTTCCATTTGCATGGAATATATTTTTCCATCCCCTCACTTTCAGTCTGTATGTGTCCCTAGGTCTGAAGTGGGTCTCTTGTAGACAGCATATATATGGGTCTTGTTTTTTTATCCATTCAGCAAGCCTGTGTCTTTTGGTTGGAGCATTTAATCCATTCACGTTTAGGGTAATTATCAATATGTATGTTCCTATGACCATTTTCTTAATTGTTTTGGGTTTGTTTTTGTAGGTCCTTTTCTTCTCTTGTGTTTCCCACTTAGAGAAATTCCTTTAGCATTTGTTGTAGAGCTGGTTTGGTGGTGCTGAATTCTCTTAGCTTTTGCTTGTCTGTAAAGTTTTTGATTTCTCCATCGAATCTGAATGAGATCCTTGCCGGGTAGAGTAATCTCGGTTGCAGATTCTTCCCTTTCATCACTTTAAGTATATCATGCCACTCCCTTCCCTTCTGGCTTGTAGTTTCTGCTGAGAAATCAGCTGTTAACCTTATGGGAGTTCCCTTGTATGTTATTTGTTGTTTTTCCCTTGCTGCTTTTCATAATTTTTCTTTTTCTTTAATTTTTGCCAATTTGATTACTATGTGTCTCAGCGTGTTTCTCCTTGGGTTTATCCTGTATGGGACTCTCTGCACTTCCTGGACTTGGGTGGCTAATTCCTTTCCCATGTTAGGGAAGTTTTCGACTATAATCTCTTCAAATATTTTCTCTGGTCCTTTCTCTCTCTCTTCTCCTTCTGGGACCCCTATAATGCGAATGTTGTTGCATTTAATGTTGTCCCAGAGGTCTCTTAGGCTGTCTTCATTCTTTTCATTCTTTTTTCTTTATTCTGTTCCACAGCAGTGAATTCCACCATTCTGTCTTCCAGGTCATTTATCCGTTCTTCTGCCTCAGTTATTCTGCTATTGATTCCTTGTAGCGTAGTTTTCATTTCAGTTATTGTATTGTTCATCTCTGTTTGTTTGTTCTTTAATTCTTCTAGGTCTTTGTTAAACATTTCTTGCATCTTCTCGATCTTTGCCTCCATTCTTTTTCCGAGGTCCTGGATCATCTTCACTATCATTATTCTGAATTCTTTTTCTGGAATGTTGCCTATCTCCACTTCATTTAGTTGTTTTTTCTGGGGTTTTATCTTGTTCCTTCATCTGGTACATAGCCCTCTGCCTTTTCATCTTGTCTATCTTTCTGTGAATGTGGTTTTTGTTCCACAGGCTGCAGGATTGTCGTTCTTCTTGCTTCTCTGTAGTTCTTTATATACTGGATATTAACTCTTTATCAGATATCTGATTTGCAAATATTTTCTCCCATTCCATGGGTTGCCTTTTCATTCCGTTGACTGTGTCTTTAATACACAGAAATTTTTAATTTTGGTGTAGTCTAATTTATATATATTTTACTTTTGTTGTCTGTGTATTTGCTGTTACATCTAAGCAATCATCATCAAATCCAACATCATGAAGCTTTTACCCTCTGTTTTCTTCTAAGAGTCTTATAGTTTCAACTTTTACATTTAGGTTTTTCATCCATTTTCAGTTATTTTTTTAAATATGGTGTAAGGTAAGGCCTCTTTTGTTTTAAAAGCAAACTTTTTTTTCCTGATTATAAACTTCATGTTCATTGTAGGAAACTTAGAAAAGTATAAGCAAAATAAAAAACATCCCTAGTCAGTGATGTGCTGATAAAACTGCTTGATTTATAGTGTTTGCCAATTTCTGTGGTGTAAATACTCCCATGGTCAATTTCAACCAACTTCAAAATGCAGAGTAGGAAAGAGATGTGCACAACTGGCTGTCACACCACTGCCACTAATCCACCACCTGGCCATAGCCATAGCTCAAGTACGTGGGAGTCACTCATAGCTATACAGTGGCCTTACCCACTTCCATTGCAGCTGGGAGTTCATGTGACCTAATGACTTAGTGCTGGCCAATGAGATTGAGAGGAAGCCTTTTTAGGGGAATTTGGGAAAAATTCTCTGATAAATTTAAAGAAGCATGCTAATGAGGCCCTTCTCTGTCTCCCCTTTGTTCCCTTGTTTCCTGCCTTTGGATATGATATCTTATGTGATACTTGGAGCTAATGAAGCCATCTTGTGACTATGAGGAGAAGACCATGACAATTTTAGAGATACCAACTCAGCACCTGTTCTTTGTGGAACTACTGAACTAAATCTTGGAAATGCCTATGTTCAGATTTCTTGTATAAATAACAGATTTTTTTTCTGGTTAAGCCAGGAATAAGCATCCTCTTTGAGGGCCAGAAAATAAATATTTTAAGCTTTGCAGCCCATATATTGTCTCTCACAACAACTCAACTTGACTGTTGTAGCATGAACACAGTGATAGACAACATGTAAAGGAATGAGCATGGACGTGTTCCAATAAGACTTTATTAGGGACACTGAAATTTGGATTTCATAAAATCTTAACATGTCACAAAGTCTTACTCTTCTTTTGACTTTTGCTCAATAATTTAAAAAATTTAAAACCATTCTTAGCTCTTGCACTCTACAGAAACAGGTGAAGTCTAGATTTGGCCTGCAGACCATAGTTTGTTCACCCCTGGGTTAAGCCCCACTAGTTGGGTATTCTGTTACTGCAACTAAGAGCAGTCCTAGTCCTAGTTTTTTTTTTTTTAATTTATTTTTGGCTGTGTTGGGTTTTCACTGCCACCCACGGGCTTTCTCTAGTTGCGGTGAGCGGGGGTTACTCTTCGTTGCGGTGTGTGGCCTTCTCATCGAGGTGGCTTCTCTTATTGTGGAGCATGGGCTTCAGGTGTGTGGGCTTCAGTAGTTGCGGCTCAAGGGTTCTAGAGCGCAGGCTCAGTAGTTGTGGTGCACGGGCTTAGCATGTGGGATCTTCCCAGACCAGGGCTTGACCC
This sequence comes from Balaenoptera acutorostrata, assembly GCF_949987535.1. NCBI lineage: Eukaryota > Metazoa > Chordata > Mammalia > Artiodactyla > Balaenopteridae > Balaenoptera > Balaenoptera acutorostrata. The sequence goes on along the minus strand of NC_080075.1, from coordinate 15,501,917 downwards.
CATGTCCCCTGCATTGGCTGGCGGATTCTTAACGACTGCGCTACCAGGGAAGCCCCCTAGTCCTAGTTTTTAAAGGACTGTCCTTAAACACACATGTAGTGAGCCTCATCCACTTTTAATCACAGAGGAGTCAGAGATGCGGAGCTGGTTTCCCCTTTAGTTGGTTTTCCCTAACGTTAATCAACACACACCAAAAAACACATTGAACATGTTGAGACTGGGATAACATAATTTGGAGCATAAACTGGGACTTGGATATGCATGAGTGTCTCTGGCAGCTCATTTGCCTGAGTGATTGAGCAGACTTCTGGGAAGACTCTCATCCCAAAATACCACTAAGTTACTAACTCATGACCATCTTGGCCCACTAAAAAAACTCTGGTCAAGGGAGGAGAGGGGCACAGTGTGTCTCAGACTAGAAATACAAAAATAGAAAAACCTTTTTATTTTTCAAATTTGTGTGGCCATAAGTAGCTTTAGGGCCCTCCAGTGAACATAACACAGTAGGGATGAACTAGGTTTTTCCTCATCCTGCAATAGAACATTTTGCTGTGTCAGCATCACAAAGTGCCAGCATCTCCCAGAACCTAGTGGTCCCAGAAGATACCTGGTGGGGGACTCAGGACAGTCCTAATGCCGGAGAGGAGCCCGTGTATTCCTAAGTCTTTGTGAGCCACCCGGAAAGACTTCCAGAAATTCTTGATGACCACTTTGCAGGGACTGGTGTTGCACAGCTAGTGTCTAAGAGAGAACCAGGTTCAGGCACAAGGGGTGGAGGGCAAATAATGCATCTTGGCCTTCTTACTCAAGTCAGTGTTTCTCCCTTGGCCTTCCTTTTCAGTGCCCTCTCGGAGATCTCCCCTGTGTCCCTCTGCCTGCTCCAGCTTGTGTGCATAAACTAATTTCTCCCTCATCTAATCCAGTAGCAGCAGAGAATCACAAGTTTCCTGTGGACACTCAGCTCCTACCTCAGGAGATGTGAGGGGCTTTTTCTCTCCTGTCCTCTCCCTCTGACTTCTACCTTCATGACTGACCAACAAGATGGGGGAAATAGAAAGATCCCCAGATTTCAACCTGTTGTTTTCTATCTGTAAGTAGATCCTAAAGAACTATGTGTCTCGAGCCCCTTTCTTAGGGACTGCCCTTGCCCATCTCCATGACTACAGGAGTTGCCATGTTAGTAAAACATGACTCCGCTTCCTGCCACATTATTGGTCCTGGTTGGGACGAGGGTCTACTCCCAGGCCAGTCCTGGTGCTCTGCTCTCCTTGGCAAAATTAATTAGTCTAGAAGGGGCACCTGACTGATGCTCACTTCCCCAGGGCTTTTGAACTAAGGTTTGAGAGAATCAAATGTATTTCTTTACATAAATTTAAAACAACCAAAAGTCAGCAGAAATCAATTAATATTTCCCTCCTGAAATCCACTAAAATGGAAGTGGAGGAATTTGTAAAAAGGTATAAAGGAACAAGGACACAGGGAACCTGAGAGGAGACATAGCAACAGAATTTTGGAAGCTGGAGAGCAGATGGTTGAATGATAACTGAATCAGAAGACCTGAGAAAGCTGAGTCCCAAACTGGCTGTGGGAAAAACCAAAAGACAACCCCCAAAAAGCCTGAGACTGGAGGCGCCAGGTACCACTCACTCAAAGTAAGGTGGTCTTAAAAGTGGTCTTAAAAACGGGAGGATTGATTAAATGTCTAAGAAGCAATCAGACCACCAACCCTCCCCCAACAGTCCTTAGTGAGTGCCCATCCCTCCTCCTACCACAGCAGAAGATACTAAGACTTCCACTAAGAAAGGGTAAAACAGGTTTTCTGGACTGGGAGACCTCAGTCACCGCTGAGGGCATAGGTGTCATATGGGAGACCGGAGGTTTAAGGAGGGACATTCTACATACTAAATGAGGAGACCATCTCTCTTCCACCATTTTTCTTTGTTCTTTTGGCCGGGCCATGCGGCATGTGGGATCTTAGTTCCCTGACCAGGATCGAACCCACATTCCCTGCAGTGGAAGCGCAGAGTCTTAACCACTGGACCGCCAGGGAAGCCCCTCTCCCCAATTTTGCAATGAGAGATGGCAGTCAGACTTATTCCCTCTGGGCAAGAGACTGGGAGAAACTTTTCTGGGAAATCTGACCAAGCCAAGGAAGACCTATGGGTACTGTCAGAGGTTTCCCAATGAATCGGCCTCACCAGATCACTCTACAGTGAAGTCGCCAGTTGACCTGCCCCCCCCCCCATTATGCACATGAGGCTTCCAGTTAGCTGTTCTGTGCCCCACTCTTAAATATGTGTGCAATCAAGACATCCCCAGGATGATGGCCAAGTGAGGCCCCAAGACCATCCTATACAGCAGGCTGAAAGAGCAGCCAGCCCATACAGACTGGATCAAGTCAAAGGCACTAGGAGAAATTTCTTCAAGAGGATGAAACTGATGGAACACCCATTACATATGAACACACTGGGAGATTTATACCACTCTGGTAGGAGTCGGGAGTTTGGGATTGAATTAGCAATAACTACACTGAAAACCAAGCAAATGAAAAACAAGACATTTAGTAACTCTGGGGATAATAGAATTGTGCAGTAAAGGGAACTTATTCTATTGGGATGATTGAGAGGTTAGGGTGAAGGGGGGAAGGGTGGCAGTCAGTTCTCACCCTCCATAGTGAGAAGTCAATACACAGTGCCCAGAACTCTTTCATGGGTTCCAAGAGCAACACCAATCGATTCTATTGAATTCTCTACTTTTGCTTAAGGTCGTCAGATTTCTCTTCTATTGCTTGAAACAAAAAATCATAGCTAAACTGTTAGCCATGTGACCTCTGGCTAGTCACTTCCCATCATTGGGTCTCAAGCTCCCCATTCCTATAACAAGCTCCTCTTCTTTGATTCTGTACACCTTTTAACAGTCAACTTTAGGGACCTCCCTGGTGGTCCAGTGGGTAAGACTCCGAGCTCCCAATGCAAGGGGCCTGGGCTCGATCCCTGGTCGGGGAACTAGATCCCTCATGCATGCCGCAACTAAGAAGCCCGCATGCTGCAGCTGAAAGATCTCGCGTGCCACAACAAAGATCCCGCATGCTGCAACTAAGACTCAGAGCAGCCTAAATAAATGAATAAATATTTTAAAAAATCAAACAGTCAACTTCCCTCACCTCCTCTCTCCCCTACTCAGCCTTCCTACCAGTATCTGTCACACCCATTTACCAAAACTAAATTTCCTTTGGGGGTGTGTGCCCTAGTCTATATTGTATCACAGTGAAAGATGTTGGGAAACCCTGAATGGAGGGAACCTGCCAGGAAATTCCTGGGGGAGGGGCTGGGGGAGAAAGGAACTTTGAGTTTCTTGTATTTAGGTGTGATTCTACTGCTCCCTGATCTTGTTTTTTGTTTGTTTGTTTTGTTTTGGTGGCTCCACATGCCTAGAGGGATCTTAGTTCCCTGACCAGGGACTGAACCCAGGCCACGGCAGTGAAAGCGAGGAGTCCTGACCACTGGACCGCCAGGGAATTCCCCTGCTCCCCCATCTTGGACTTTCAGCTTGAATTGTCCACACTTCAAATTGCAAGTTGATTTATTTATAAGTTTTATCTCACCTACTACATCTTAGACAAATTGGAATCAACTTTACAAAATTAATAAAATATAGGCAAAGACAATTAAAAACTACAGACCAAAACTCAATTTAAAAGGTCAGAGAAATGACTGTTTCAAAGGACCTGTGATGATAAATTGATGTAATGAAGTGCTAAATTTTGTTCCAAGTTTGTTGGGACGAAATAGAAATCACATAATTTTGGAGTTACTCCATATTCAAAAAATATTTATTCACTACTGAATCATTCTGGATTATATTTGGCTGCATATAACAGAAAAAAAAGCTAATAACAGTGTTTATTCATTTTTTTTTTTGAGGGTAAAAGAAGTCTGAAGTTGGGAAACCAGGGTTAGTCTGGCGCCTTTCTGGTCATCAAGGGCCCAAGATCCCTTATTGCTCAATATGGCTGTTCAAGCTACAGCTACCACATTCCAGGTAGAAGTAAGGATGAAAAGAAGGGTATTTCCTTTCTATTTTAAGGAGACTTCCAGGAAACTTCATATAATATTTCCACTTACATTTTAATGTGCTGAACTTAATGACATGAACACACCCGGCTACAAAGGAATATGGAAAAGTGTTTCAGCTGGATCGTGAAGGAATGCTGAGGTAGGCACCTAGCAATTTCTGCTACAAACACTCATTATGTGGAAGGTGCTTCCGGCCCATAGAACTAAAGATGAAGACAATGCAGTCCTTGTCCTTAAGGAGCTCACAGATTTGGGGAAGACACTAATAATCAACTGAATATTATACCATTAGAAAAAAAACATTTTCTAAAGATGTAGACAAAGAAGTGTGGGAAGAGAAATGAGGTAGCAATGAGCTCTGTCTAGAGAGACAGGGAAGATTCATAGGGAAGGTAACAATTGAGCTGGCCCTTAAACAGAATAGAAATACAGAGCAAAGAGAAAGCATTCCGGGTGCAGGAAGGAGCATGCACAAAGAGAAACATTAAAACAGATGGATTCTCTGGGCGGTAATTTTGATTCTTCTTGTATGTCTTTAAAATAGGGTTGTCAGAGTCCTGATAGAAGATAAGGCCAAAATAAGGTGAAAACAGGTCCCCAAAACTCCACAGAATGAAGGTTGGTCATTCTGGAGGGAATTGGAAGCCCTGGAGGTTTATAAGCAGGGATATCATGGGATCAGATCCTATGTTCAAAAAAGAACAATGGAATGAGAGAAATAATGAACCAAAAGTGGGGTGGGGGTGGGGGACACGGGAAGCAAAGTGACCGACTAAGGGGCAAGCTAATTGTTCAAGTGATCTTCATTAAGGGCCTGAACTAGGCAGGAGAGCACATGGGGATGGGAAGGAGGGAATGGTTTAGAGAGACCAAAGTTGGCTTATTGCAGGTTGGATGTGGAGAATGAGGAAAAAGCAGAGACAACCAGAGGGGTCTCAGGTGTCTAGTTAACCCCTCAGGAGCTTCTGATTCTCAGTCTCTTCTACCTTCCTTAAAAAACAAGGTGCTTTGGAGTTGAGGCCACTGGCCGATGAACTCACAAGTGTAGGTAGTGTGCTACATGCGGGGCAAGTTTTTCGCTAACATCGCAAGGGTCTCTGGCCCAGTGAGTGGAGTTTGATAGTAATACTTGCTACAAATGTATGATTTTAATATATGAAAGCTTTAAGGAGAGATGAAAAAACATTTTAAAAATGGCCTGTGTTTTCTTCTGCTTTTCTCCATTATTTCTTACTCTTGGACCTCTCAGGCATTACTTGGCCTTATTGTTTTCAGACTAACTTGATGTATCCTGATGTAAGATCCTAAAAAGGGAGCTCACTCAGTGGGTCTGATGTGGTGGATGCTTGCCCGGGAAGTTCTGCGCATGCGCGGCACCATCCCCCGTGAACACCCATGGGAGGTCGTGCCCGATCTCTACTTCTACAGAGATCCTGAAGAGATTGAAAAGGCAGAGCAGGCGGCAGCTGAGAAGGCTGTGACCAAGGAGGAATTTCAGGGTGAATTCAGCTCCAGCTCCTGAGTTCACTGCTACTCAGCCTGAGGTGGCGGACTGGTCCGAAGGTGTGCAGGTGCCCTCTGTGCCTATTCAGCAGTTCCCCACTGAAGATTGGAGTGCTCAGCCTGCCACTGAAGACTGGTCTGCAGCTTCCACTGCTCAGGCCACTGAGTGGGTAGGAACAACCACTGAGTGGTCTTAAACTGTTCTTCCACAAACTCTTTTTTTTTTTTTTTTTTAAAGGATTTTCTTATTTATTTATTTATTTATTTATTTTTGGCTGTGTTGGGTCTTCGGTTCGTGCGAGGGCTTTCTCCAGTTGCGGCAAGCGGGGGCCACTCTTCATCGCGGTGCGCGGGCCTTTCTCTATCGCGGCCCCTCCCGTCGCGGGGCACAGGCTCCAGACGCGCAGGCTCAGCAATTGTGGCTCACGGGCCCAGCTGCTCCGTGGCATGTTCCACAAACTCTTAAAATGGAAATAGGTTGATGGAAAATAAACAGTTTCTAAAAAAACAAACAAACAAAAAACAAAAACACAAGGTGCTACCACATGCCTGGTACTCTTCTCTGTGCTGGGAATTCACAGGTGGGCAAGACTTCCTGCCCTCATGGAACTCATGTCTTGCAGGGAGGGGTACAAATTAACCAAGCAATTTAAATACAATGTGGGGTCAGGAACAAACATGCACCATGAGGAGGCAACTTTGAGAAGCAGAGTCTAGAGAAAATCATTGATGAATGGCAAACAAACATGGGAATCAGGGTTAGACCTGTCCATTACAGGGTAGTCACCTGGACGCTGGGCTGCACCGAGGGTTCTTTAGAAGGTCCAATGCCCAACTCCCACCCCCACCCCCCCACCCCCCACCCCGGCAGCCAGTCTCTAGGGGCATATATAAAAATCTACATCTTTAGTTAGTGCGGGCGTTTCCTCCAGGCACCTGAGAGGAAAGTTCAAAGTTCATCTGGCCTGGAATAACTTTCTGTGATAGTGAGGGTGTGGGGAGGGAAAACTTTCTTTCCGAACTGTAGGTGGGAATGTGTAACTAGCTAGGCCTTTCTGGACGGCAACTTGGCAATAAATATAAAACACCTTGGGAATATACATTCCTTTGACCCAGTGATTCTTCTAGAAATCTATCTCAAAGAAATAATTTAGGATGTAAGCATCATCCTTAGGATGTAAGCAAACTGTTTATATTAGCAAAAATTTAGAAATGACCTTCTTGTCTTACCATAGAGAATTTACCAAGCAAATTCATACGGTTGAATTCCATTCAGCCATTAATAGCCAATTATATTTATAATTGAACTAGAATGTACTATTTTAGTATATGGGTTACTTAAATCATGATATGCTTAAGGCAAAGAACAGATTAATGAAGTACGTTACAAATATATTTGTGAAATGATACCTTGGAATAGCAACAGACTGACACCCAGAAAACCTCATAATCCAGAAGATCTAATAACTGACATTTTCTAAGTCTGATCTATGCTTGATTATTGAACTTTTACTGTATTATAAAAATTTGAAGCATGCAAAACTTGCAAGAAGAAAAGTAAAAAACAAAAAAAAATTTGATCCCAACTCCATCACTCAGGGACAATTTGCTACTGACAGGGACCATCCTTCCAGATGTTTCTGTAAACAAACATATGGATAAGAATGAGAATGAAAGAAAGTGTGTGTTTGTTTTTTTGTGTGTAGGTGAGAAACAGAAATAGTTTTACAGAGAATGGAAATACCCACAATAGCATTACAAAAAATGGGATCACATTTTTCTTTTAAACAAAGCATGACATTTATCAGGAGAAAAAACTTGAAGGAATTCTTGAACTTCAGAAAATATTTCTTGACACCAAGATATACAGCTTCCTAAAAATAGTCCTTTTTCTTAAAAAAGGACAACATTAAGATTTTTGAGTCATTTTTAAAAACAACGTTTCAATTTTAGACAATATCAATTGACTTCCAGCCAAGACCACACTTCCAGCCAAGAGGAAATCAACACACATATTTTCTCCCATTTCCTCTCCCCTTGCCTCCTCCTTTTAATTTTTTTGGTCGTATCATTTTCACATAGGAAAGATTAATGATATTTACATCCCATCCTTTTACCACAATTCCCAAAGCTGTCTGATTGGTTCTGTATTTAAGTGGATCTGGTCCTTATTATTGTTCTTTTACCATGACTTTTCCATTTCTATTTTTGGAGTCAACCCTTCATTTTGTCATCAAGTAGTCTTTTTTTCACATTGGTCTCATGGATTCTTGCATGCTTCAAAGGGCCTATGTCTTTATACTTAAAGGGCAAATTGGGTAAAAATTCTTGTGTCATTCTTTCCCTCACATGTTTCGAGACATTGCTCGTCTTCTGACTTTGAGTGTTGCTTTGGGGGAAGCCTAAGGATACTGATCTTACTCTTTGTACATGACTTGCTTCTTCTACTTGGACACTCTTAAGATACTTTATCTCTGAAATTCAGCAACTTCATCAATATATACCTTAATCAGTGTATTATTTAGGATATAAATTCAGACAGAAACCCAAAATAACAGTGGCTTTAAGAGAGACTGTATTTGTTTCTCATTTAATGATATAAATGATACAGCAGCAATGCTTTAATGAAACTGCCAGGAATTCAGGCTCTTTCTGTTTGGGTGCTCTACCATTCCTAGGGTGTTGTCTTTGTCCACATACACCAAGATGAATATTCTAGCCAACAGAAAGGGAAAAAGAAAAGGGAATATCCTTTCCTTTAAGGATATACCCAGAAGTGCAAATATTAATCTTTTGCTCACATCCCATTGGACAGAACTTGGTCATATGACCCGATCTAACTGCAAGGAATACTGGGAAATATAGTCTTCATTCTCGATGACCATTCTACAATTATGGAAGAAGGGAGAAGGAATACTGGAGGAAAAATGAGCAATCCTTGTTATGATCCATCTGACTCAGTTTTTTCCTAGGATATGGTCTGTCCTTTTAATCTGTAGATTCAAATCTTTATTTCAGGAAATTTTTCTTCTATAACATCTGTGAATATCTTTTCTATTCTATTTATTGTGTTTTCCACCTTAGGAATGTGTATCTTTTTAATTTTAACCTTTGTGTCTATATTTGAATTCTTTGTACATGTCTTCCATTTTAATAATCTTTCCTCTAAATATTTTTACAAGGCTTTTCTCTGTTTCATTTTGTTTTCATTTGTGTTCTCAATTGTATTCATTCAGAAAACCATTTCAATTCTATTTATTCCAGTTTTTATTGCTACTAATATGATAGCTATCCCTGTGATGTTGCTTTTTTTTCTTCTTCTTCCTTTCTTTTGAAACTAGGCCAGCCTGCTTTGCATCTCCTTCTGTCCCCTTAGAATCTCTTCCTTGCACTCTTGCATCTTTCCTTGAGCTCTCTTGTCAAAGAGAAACTATTTCATCTCACATTCTTTGAGGTCATGGAGAATTATTCGTTGGACTCTGTTTCCTGAAGTAATCCTCATTTTTTCCTTTTTTAAAATGTATTTATTAATTTTTAATTTAAGTATAGTTGATTTACAATGTTGTGTTAATTTCCACTGTACAGCAAAGTGACTCAGTTATACACATATATACATTCTTTTTAATATTCTTTCCCATTATGGTTTATCCCAGGATACTGAATACAGTTCCCTGTGCAATACAGTAGGACCTTGTTTTTTATCCATTCTATATATAATAGTTTGCATCTATTGTACTAACCCCAAACTCCCAAGTCCATCCCTTCCCCATCCCTCCTCCCCCTTGGCAAGCACAAGTCTGTTTCCTATGTCTGTGAGTCTGTTTCTATTTCATAGATAGGTTCATTTGTGTCATTTTAGATTCCACATATAAGTGATATCATATGGTATTTGTCTTTCTCTTTCTGACTTATAAGTAATCCCCTTCTGATGTATGTTTTTCGTCTGCTTTTTGCTTACGTGTCTCTCCTTTGAGGGGATGTGAGGGCCACTTAAGATCTATGAGCAGAGTAAGGGAAGGGGACTGGAGATGTTCCACCATTCAGGAGACACACTTGATTTTTCTTTTTTGGCCCCATATTTAACATTGTGATATTTATACTGCCAGACAGATTCATACACAATTTTTCCTTACAAAATGAGATGACAATATACATACTATTTTGCAATCTGTTCTCTTCATGTCATATATCACAAAAATGTTTTTATGTCATTAAATATATTTCTCCCACATTATTTAAGTAGTTACATTTCATTCTATTAGCATGATATATCATATTTTTTAACCCAATCTCTATTGGTGGACATTTCTATGTTTTGAGTAATTTACTATTGTTATCAAACTGATGCATAAATTAAAATCTTTTATTTATTTATTTTTTTTAAAGGATTTTCTTATTTATTTATTTATTTATTTATTTATTTATTTATTTATTTTTGGCTGTGTTGGGTCTTCGGTTCGTGCGAGGGCTTTCTCCAGTTGCGGCAAGCGGGGGCCACTCTTCATCGCGGTGCGGGGACCGCTCTTCATCGCGGTGCGCGGGCCTTTCTCTATCGCGGCCCCTCCCGTCACGGGGCACAGGCTCCAGACGCGCAGGCTCAGCAATTGTGGCTCACGGGCCCAGCTGCTCCGTGGCATGTGGGATCTTCCCAGACCAGGGCTCGAACCCGTGTCCCCTGCATTAGCAGGCAGATTCTCAACCACTGCGCCACCAGGGAAGCCCAAAATCTTTTATTTTGACTCTCTAGATTTAAAGCTAAAGTTGTGGAGGATTTTATAGGTTCTCACTCTCTCTTTTTTATTGAGATATAATTCACTTGCCATTAAATCTACCCTTTAAAAGTACAACTCTGTACTTCAAGACTGTATAACTCAGTGGTTTTTAGTATATTCACAGAGTTGTGCAACCACCACTATCTATTTTCATCACCCTAAAAAGAAACCCCATATCAACTAGCAGTCACCTGCATTCCTCTGTCCTCCTAGCTCCTGGCAACCACTAATCTACTTTCTGTCTCTATAGATATGCCTATTCTGGACATTTCATATAAGTGGAATTATATAATAAGTAGTCCTTTGTGACTGGCTACTTTCACTTAGCATAATGTTTTCAAGGTTCCCCCACATTGTAGCATATATCCTTTCATGGCCAAATAATATTTCATTGTATTAATATACCACATTTTGTTTATCCATTCATTGGCTGATGGACATTTGGGTTGTTTCCACCTTCTGGATATTATGAAAACATTGCTATGAACATTTGTGTACAAGTTTTTGTGTGGACATATGTTTTTTTTAAAATTTTTATTAGAGTAAAGTTGATTTACAATGTTGTGTTAGTTTCTGTTGTACAGCAAAGTGTATCAGTTATACATATAGCCACTCTTTTTTATTTTATTTTATTTCCATTTTTTGGCCGCGTTTTGCAGAATGCAGTATCTTAGTTCCCTGACCAGGGATCGAAACTGCGCCCTCCGCAATGGAAGCATGGAGTCGTAACCACTGGACCACCAGGGAAGTCCTTATACCCTCTTTTTTAGATTCTTTTCCCATATAGGTCATTACGGAGTACTGAGAAGAGTTCCCTGTGCTATACCGTAGGTCCTTATTAGTTATCTATTTTATATATAGTAGCATGTATTTGTCAATCCCAGTCTCCCAATTCATCCCTTCCCTCCCCTGGACATATGTTTTTAATTCTCTTGGGTATACACCTAGTAGTGGAATTGCTGGATCATACAATAGGGCTGACTTATTCTTAATTCCCTTGTTTCTAATTCTACATGACATCAGCAACATCTTTCAGATTTAGTTTCTGTAGACTGAATCTACAATTTCCTGCTTGGTCTGGTAGTCATCTTGCTTTAAGAGGTGGAGGAAGGGGCCTTTGATCTAACATTCAGGTGTTTTCACCCTATGCCTCATGCCCACTTTACACAGTATCTGATGCCTTCATGGGGTCAGCATACACTTTAAACAATGTTTTCCTCCAGTTTGCTAATTTAGTTGCCTCTCACTACTCCATCTCTGTCTTTCAAAAACTTGTTGAAATCTCTCCTCTCCTGATATCTCCTGACTCCTGTGGGGGTTAGGCCTCTTTATATTCTTTTACTATCATTTTAGTAGGGTTTTGGGGAGGGGGGATATAAACACAGCTTGTTTAACTGGAAATTGCTCTAATTATGCATGTCTTCCTGGTCATTGCTCATCTTTGAAAGAGACCAGCTATTCGTTAAAAATTAGTTTACAGAAAGATAAGGCAAGTGATCTGGACAGACCACAGTTTTAAACTGACTTTTTTCTTCGAACACTTTATCACCAAATCTGTTTTCTCCTCTGTCTGGGGTCATATCTTCCCAGTTTTCAAGATAAACGGAGTCAGTGTGGTAACACTCCTTAAGACAGGCTTTGTCTTAGTCCATCTGGGCTAAAAAAAAAAAAAAAAAAAATTATAGGCTGGGTGGCTTAACCAACAAACACATTTCTCAGAGTTTTGGAAGCTGAGAAGTCCAAAATCAAGGCGCCAGCAGATTTGGTGTCTGGTGAGAGCCTGCTGCCTGGTTCGTAGACCGCTCTCCTCTCACTATGTCCACACAGGGCAGAAGTGGTGGGGGAGCTCTGGGGTCTCTTTTATAAGGGCACTAATCTCATTCATGAGGGCTCCACCCTCGTGACCTAATCACCTCCCAAAGCTCCCACCTCCAAATACCATCACACTGGGGACTGGGTTTCAACACATGAATTGTGAGGAGACACAAACATTCAGTGTACAACAGACTTTCTGAGACTTACTGTTCCCTCATTCCCCATCCCCCATCTCCCCTCACCCCCAGCAGGTTCCCTCAGCTAGGAGGTGGGGACATAAATAATTAATATGGTGCCTATGCATGGCTTCTCCATTACCTCCACCTTCCCATTCCCTATGTCCTGCAGCATGGAGTTACTTCTCTGGAGTCTTTCCAGCTGCTCGCCTTATGGTTCTAAACAATGGACCATTAAGATATGAGCCTTCCAGGACTTCCCTGGTGGCACAGTGCTTAAGAATCCGCCTGCCAATGCAGGGGACATGGGTTCAATCCCTGGTCTAAGAAGATCCCACATGCCACAGAGCAACCTAGCCTGTGTGCCACAACTACTGAGCCTGCGTGCCACAACTACTGAAGCCCACGTGCTTAGAGCCGTGCTCTGCAACAAGAGAAGCCATCGCAATGAGAAGCCCGCGCACCACAACGAAGAGTAGCCCCCACTTGCCGCAACTAGAGAAAGCCCATGCGCAGCAACGAAGACCCAACACAGCCAAAATTTAATTAATTAAAAAAAAAATTGCCGTCTCTCAAACCACTAAAAAAAAGAAAGTTTAAGATGAGCCTTCCAGAACAGTGCCCTTGGCTTTATTTGGCAGTATACGGCTTCCTTGTGTCATTGAAGCTGGAGACAGGTAGAAGAATGTTTAGCACTGTCTGTCATAACAAAAAGCTGGAAACATACAAATGACCACTAGCAGGAGAATGGGTAAATACAGTGCCACATATTCATACAATGGAACACAATTTTTTTTTTAAATAAATTTATTTATTTATTTATTTTTTTATTTTTATTTTTGGCTGTATTGGGTCTTTGTTGCTGTGCACGGGCTTTCTCTAGTTGCAGTGAGCGGGGGCTACTCTTCGTTGCAGTGCGCGGGCTTCTCATTGCAGTGGCTTCTCGTTGCGGAGCACGGGCTCTAGGCGCGTGGGCTTCAGTAGTTGTGGCACATGGGCTTCGGTAGTTGTGGCTTGCGGGCTCTAGAGCACAGGCTCAGCAGTTGTGATGCACGGGCTTAGTTGCTCCGTGGCATGTGGGATCTTCCCTGACCAGGGCTTGAACCCGTGTCCCTTGCATTGGCAGGCAGATTCTTAACCATTGTGTCACCAGGGAAGCCCTGGAACACAATTTATCAATAAAAATGAGTGAACTGTAGGTGTGCACAGCAGCATAGATGGGTCTCAGAAACATACACTTGAGTGAAAAAAAGTAAGTCACAGAAGAATATATACTCTGTGATTTCAATAAAATGCAAAAACTCCCCCAAATTAAAATACATTGTATGGGAAATATACATGAAAAGTAAAACTCTAAGAGGTACAAACTATTATGTATAAAATAAGTTACAAGGATATATTGTACCACATAGGGAATATAATCAATATTTTATAATAACTATAAATGAAGTATAACCTTTAAAAATTGTGAATCACCATATTGTACACCTGTAACTTATACAATATTGTAAAACACCTATACTTCAATTTAAAAAAATAAAGACAGGGACTTCCCTGGTGGCCCAGTGGTTAAGACTCTGCGCTTCCACTGCAGGGGGCATCGGTTCACCCTTGGTCAGGGAACTAAGATCCCACATGCCATGTGGCATGGCCAAAAAAAAAAAAAAAAAGAAAGAAAAAAGAGAGATAAAAAAGAGTAAACTTCTATCCTCCTCCAAAATCCTATTTTTATGTGTATTTTTAAAAATAAGGCCTATGACTAATTTCCTATATTTTTAGTTATTTATGTATTGGTATATAATTTATTCTGAAAACTTATAAACTTTCTAAAGGCAGAGGCTCCACAAACTATGGCACAAAGTCTCGATATCAGTAAGAATGCATCAAAACTTGTTGAATAAATGAATGCATAAATCACTCTTGTTCTCTTTTACACTCGTGTAGAGATCTGAAGGATTGTTAGGAATAACTATATCTAAATAGCTATATGACTATTACTATAATTTTAGATAAAATATAAATATCAAGTCCTTCAATGTTAAGAATTTTTTTTTTTTAATTTTTAATTTTTATTTATCTATTCATGGCTGTGTTGGGTCTTAGTTTCTGTGCGAGAGCTTTCTCTAGCTGTGGCAAGTGGGGGCCACTCTTCATTGCGGTGCGCGGGCCTCTCACTATCGCGGCCTCTACTTCTTGCGGAGCACAGGCTCCAGACGCGCAGGCTCAGTAGTTGTGGCTCACGGGCCTAGTTGCTCCGCGGCATGTGGGATCTTCCCAGACCAGGGCTCGAACCCGTGTCCCCTGCATTAGCAAGCAGATTCTCAACCACTGCGCCACCAGGGAAGCCCAATGTTAAGAATTTTTTAAAGAGGTCCAGAGATACTGGCGCCATGGCTTACCTTTCAGCTCATGTATTCGTGGAGGAAATAGCGCACACTAGGGTCAGTTACCCAAAGATGTCACAGCTGGTAGTAGGGTTGTGGTATTACATTTACACTTTGATGCCGTATAATTTGGTATCTATAGAAATAAAAGAACTGTATTTGTACCCTTGTTTTAGGACTCCCTAATATAATTAAAAATATATGTGCCTCATAATATTAGTCTTTTGATACATTCTGTGAAAAAAGGATATTTTGTTCAAATATGTTTGAGAAACTATGCAAATTATACTTCCCTCTTGGAAATTCATAATATACAGTGACATATTAAAGGTTTCCAGAAATCAGATAGCTTTTAACAAGATTGTTTAACCTTCATTAACCTTGTCTCCCAATTATAATTGTCCTTGGAATGGTCAAGTTTCATCTAACAACTATAAATATCCCAAAGAAAAAGTCTTCTATGGAAAATGTTTTAGAAAAACTGTTCTAAGATATTACTTGGATTGCAAAGTGCAAAAGATGTGGTCTAAATCCACCTTTAGGGTGAGGTATTTACAATCCTCTCTTTTTGATCTGGAAATGATCAATTTGCCTGTGAGGGAAAGTGTCAAGGTGCAGGTGAGGGTGGGCGTACCTGTGTACACAGGTACACAGGTACACAGCAGCAGGGTGGGAGTATGGAAGCATCCCGTACATGCCAGCTGCTGGCAACAGTGGAAGCAGACTCCAAGTATGCACTTATTAGACCTCAAAAGCTGTTTTTGCTGCTGCTTTCTTTCCCCTGATTGTATCTGCTTTGTCCTTCCATCCTTTCTTGTGAAGCTGCTCTGGCTCAGAGGTACCCCACTTACTTTGTCACGATGATTTATGACTTTATCTAAATCCTCCAACTATACTTATAATTAATCACATAATTCCATTTCCATAATGTTACATAACACACTGTCTTATCCTACCCCACATCCTGGGGAACGATATTAAAACAATAAAATAATTATGGCTGAAATTTATTGCTATCCCAGTTAGAACATTTAGTTCCAACTATCACAGAATAACCAAATGTTTGATAAAACTTACAAGAATAAATCTATGGGCGTGAAATTTATTTGTACTCTTATTTTAAATTGTGCTGCATAGGATATAATCAAGTAAGCAATAAAAGTTTGCTGAATAAATCAATGCATAAGTCACTTGTGTTCTCTTTTACATTCACATGGAGGATCGTTAGGGATGACAATGTCTGTATATTTGTATATGTATGAATCCATATGTATGTATCTATATAAGTTTATAGACATATATGTAATACGTAATTTCAAAATGTGATTGTAATAAAATTTTAACTAATGTGAAAAAAAAAAAAGAGTAAACCTCTAAAGAAAAAGAAGGGAATGAAACCTCTAAAGAAAAAGAAGGGAATGATAAGTCAAAATTCAGCATAATCGATACTGCCTGGAAGGAGAAAAAGGGGTGTGACTGGGATAGTCCACACAGGACCTTCTAAGGTACTAGTTAAATTGGATTTTTAAAGCTAATTAGTAGGTACATGTGTTCATTTTACTGTTATTAGTTAAATTGTACATATATGTTAAGTACATTCTTTTGTTATTTTGTTATTCATAATAAAAGATGGAGTGATTGATTTCTCTTTTTTTCATCTTTTAAAAGATGGAGTTGTTTCTCTTCTTCATTCTTTGGAGGGTTTTAAGAGTGGAGAGAGGAGTAAAAAATGCTCCCCCCGCCCCATTTTTTATCAGTGACTCTCTCTCCAGGGATTTGAATAATTCACATGCACAGAGTGTGAAGGCACAGGGCATTATGGAGCTTGGGTTTCCATATAAACATTGAAGAGAGAGTTCATGGAAAATTGACATCAAGAAGTTTTGCGACTTCCAAAATTGTGTATTTTTGAAACCCTTGAAAGGAAAATGGCTTTAATTGGAAAATGGCTTGGGTACTCGTTTGGAGGGTTGGTGCAACAGTACAGAGGAAGAAGCTAAGGGGATCTCACCTCCAACTGGGACTCATTGACTCCCAGAGGGAAAGGGGAAGAGAGAGTGGAACAGGAGTCCAGGAGGAGAGATGGTCTAGGGGAGTACTGACTGACCCAATGTGAGGCCTGCTTGATCCAGTGCCTGAGTGGACCCATAGCCACCTCAAATGGCATGATGTCTGTAGGAAGGGTCGATATCTTTCCCAACTCAGGAGCTGTATCTATTCATGCCAGAACAAGTGTTGAGTTGAGCCCCGAAGGCTCTAAGCTATGGCCCAGAACAGCCTTCATGTCGGAGCTTGGTGAATACACAGGGGTGGGGGTGGAGCATTTGCCAAGAGAGGTCAGCAGAATCTTGCAGTGCTGGGGAGGGAGTGTGGACTTTACCCTGAGCAATGAGAAGCTGTTAAAGGGTTTAAGCCAGGAAGAGGAAGGAGAAGATTTGATTGAGAAAATACGTAATGAAAAAATGCTAGTAAGACCAGTAATTCATTTAAAGGAATCTATATTGCATGAATCACATCAGCATCTACAACTATAGTAATGTCCATATGTGGCCAAAATATGTTTTCATTCTATGGACAATGCTTGGTGCGCATCAGGATTCAGAGACCTTTCGCAAAATTCTGGGCCCACACCCTCCACTCCCAGGGTTAGGCTGTGGGTCTAGTTAATGTTAATACTAAAACTTGTCTTCCTGACAGCAATGAGTAGCAAGTTCGGCTTCTTTCCTTAAGTGGGGAAGACCATGTCCCCAACACTAGGAGGAACGTTTGCCTTTCCCTTTGCTCTAAGGGACACACACTTAAGTCACGTGACGGCTCTTACTTCTACCCACTTAAATATCCACCCAAAACAAGAGAGGAACTAATACCCAACTCATATTTACACTAATTAGGACTGTTAGCAAAACTAATAACTAGTATTATGACACCAGTCTTGAATTTGCCTTACTCTTTTATTTTTTATTTATTTATTTATTTATTTTTATAGGTAAGAAGTGGATTTATTTAGAGAGAAACACACTACACAGACAGAGTGTGGGCCACCTCAGAAGGTGAGAAAGGCCTGCCTTTCTCTTTTAATCCTCACAACATCTGCTGAGGTAGTTGCTATTATCGCCATTGGAATTAACTACTTAATTATATAATCTTTTGTTCAGTATCCACATCCCGTGATAAGGTCAAGCAGAGCAGGGAGCACATCTGCCATGTCTCCCCTTGGATCTCTGGTGCCTAGAACAGTGCTGACACGTGGTCAACATTCAAAATGTGTTTGTTGAATCAATTTTGAGTCCCCCTTTTACAAGTGAGGACACCAAGGCTTAGAGATGTTAAATAGCTTACCAGCTATTAGGTCAGCAGCTAATCCAAAACCACATCTGTTAGACTTCATCTTCTTACTGGCTCCCAAGTCGTCTAAGGTTTTATAAGGATCACATAGCTTGGTCAAGTTTCTAGCAGTTAAACAGAAATCTGTTGAAAGATTAATTAACACCTTCTAAAAAATCTTAACCATTCTGAGAACATAACACGGAATTCAGAGGTGAGAAGTAGGAGAATGGCTGTGTTTAAACTTGCCGTGTTTCATAAAGATCTTCCACTGAGAAATTCACATCTGGCATTTGAGAACAAAGGCTGGCATAGGACTTGGAGGAAGTATTGTTAGGAACTTTCCCAGCTAAATCTTCCTAAGCTTATTATCAATAAAGGGGATGTTTTCATTAAAATAGAGATCATTATGGTGTTATAGCTCTTTCTCCTCAACTGCAACCTTTATTGGGCTAAGGCTCCAGTTTTCATGGGCCACCTGGCATTCCTCATTTTTACCTTATTTGCTTGAAATAGTTGGCCAAGGAAGCCTGGGTCCTGATTCCAGCCCCTTCCCCACATCCAGCTTGGCCTGGGCACAAATTTCCTTATAAATACTCAGTAGTCCAAGGCCTCTGAAAGAAGCATAGAAAAATAAGATCATCTTTACCCATAGAAAGGGTATCGAAGCAACTTGTACAAGCTACCTATGGTGAGAGAGGCAAGTTAAGTCTCTGAGAAAGGGCTCCACTGGGAGTTAAGTAACAAGTCCTGTCCTATTCCGACTCCACTTATTTCTAGGCAGGAGTCTCGCCAAGCTGTCAGGCAAACCCTCAGCCAGACAATGCAAGAGCAACTGATGTATGAACCAGCAGGTATTACCCCAATCAAGAGAGAGCCCAGACCCTCTCCCGGATCTGTCATCCAGAGCATGTCTAGGCGGGGAACTGCAAAACACCAGCCTAAGGCGGCACACATTCTCTCCTCACCACAACATGGGTAGAGGTCAGGGTGCAAAGGTTTCAGAAAACTCGAATTCTCTGTACTTTTAGTAACTAACATTGCATAGCTTTTGATGATCTCTGAGCCATTTCTGATGTGCAAAGTGTTTTCACATGCACCTCCTATTGAGGTAGATGGACCAATATTATTACTCACAAATTAGAGATGAACAAAGAGATTATGTTATTTGTCTAAAGCCATTTCATTCCCCCCAAAAGCAGCCTCCTGGTGTACTGGTGCTCAGTCATGGTGTTTGGCTTTTCTCCCTCTTCAAGTCAATCATCTGCTGCTTTTACATCACAAATTCTCAACCTTTGGTGTACTATCACTTAGAAAACTTAATCTATCCACTGACATACACAGGCATGTGTGCACACACAGACACAATTGAGTATTAACTCTCAGGACTCTCAGAGATCCCCTGAAGACCATGGACAGAGGGCTGAGAATCCTTTTAGAAGTAACATGTGTGAGACCAAAGGGACATAATAACCAAATGTAATATATGAACTGTATTTTCTGGTTCCAAAATTCAGCTACACAATACATCTTAGGAACCACTAGAGAAATCTGAATATGGAATATATATATTAAATTTTATTAAGGAATTTTCTTAAGGGATATTAGGTTAATTTTCTTTGATGTGATAATGGTGGGGTTTTTTAATTATTTATTTATTTATTTATTTTTGGCTGCATTGGGTCTTCATTGCTGCCCACGGGCTTTCTCTAGTTGCGGCGAGCGGGGGCTACCCTTCGTTGCGGTGCGCAGGCTTCTTATTGTGGTGGCTTCTCTTGTTGCGAAGCGCGGGCTCTAGGCGGGTGGGCTTCAGTAGTTGTGGCTTGCGGGCTCTAGAGCACAGGCTCAGTAGTTGTGGCGCATGGGCTTAGTTGCTCCGCAGCATGCGGGACCTTCCCGGACCAGGGCTCGAACCCCAGTCCCCTAAATCGGCAGGCGGATTCTTAACCGCTGCACCACCAGCAAGTCCCAATAATGGCGTTTATTTATGAGGGAGAATATACTGATTTTTAGGAGATGCTTAAGTACTGAGAGGTGAAATATCATGAAGTCTGCAACACATTTTCAAATGGTTCAGAAAAATATAGAACAATATAAGATTGAACAATATGACATTTGCCAATATTATATCATTTTTAACCTATGACAACAGCAATTGCATGATTTAACCTAATTTATAAAGAAAATACAGCAAACTATTTACAGTTTAACCTAGGTGGTGATATATGCATGTTCATTGAAAAGTTCTTTCAACTTTTCTGTACATTGGAAATTTTTCATAATAAATACATTTTCCTAATTAAATGTTGGGGAAAAAAGTTTCTGTTTGTGATACCTCTCAAATCTGCTCCTCTATTAGTTATCTATTACTATGTAAGAAATTACCCCAAAATTTAGTGGCTTAAAACAGCAAACATTTCTAGGTAAATACCCAGAAGAACTGAAAGCACAGATTGAAAGAGATATTCGTACATCCATGTTCACAGCAGCATTATTCACAATAGCCAAAAAGCAGGTGCAACTTAAGTGTCCATCAGTGGATGAATGGGTAAACGAGATGTGGTCTATACATACAATGGAATATTATTCAGCCTTAAAAAGGAAGGAAATTCTGACACGTTACAACATGAATGAAACTTGAAGACACTATGCTAAGTGAAATAAGTCACAAAAGGACAAAGAGTGTATGATTCCACATATATGAGAGAGCTAGAGTAGTCAAATTCATAGAGACAGAAAGTAGAATGGTGGTTGCCAGGGGCTGGATGGGAGAATGAGGAGTTAGTATTTGATGGGTCTGGAGTTTCAGCTTGGGAAGATGAAAAAAGTTCTGAATATGCATGATGCTGATGATTGCACAACAATATGAATGTACTTAATGTCAATGAACTGCACACTTAAAAAGGGTTAAAATGGTAAATTTTATGTCATGTATATTGTACCCTCCTCCCCCCCCCGCCACAAACATTCATTATCTCACAGTGATATGCCAATATTCTGTTCACTAGAATCAAGACACTAGGTCCAGGGCTTCCCAGGGCGCAGTGTTTAAGAATCCGCCTACCAATGCAGGGGACACGGGTTTGAGCCCTGATCCAGGAAGATCCCACATGCCGTGGAGCAACTAAGCCCGTGCGCCACAACTACTGAGCCTGCACTCTACAGCCCATGAGCCACAACTACTGAAGCCCACGTGCCACAACTACTGAAGCCCACATGCCTAAAGCCCGTGCTCCACAACAAGAGAAGCCACTGCAATGAGAAGCCCAGGCACTGCAATGAAGAGTAGCCCCTGCTTGCCGCAACTAGAGAAAACCTGTGTGCAGCAACGAAGGCCCAACGCAGCCAAAAATAAATTTTAAAAAAATAATAATAAATAAAAAAGAAAAGAAAAAAAAATGTTTAAACAAAACAAAACAAAAAAGCAAACAAACAAAAAAAGGCACTAGGTCCACTCAAGGGGAAAGGTTACACAGAGCATGAAAACCAGAAGGTCGGGGTCTTTGAGAACCTTCTTAGAAGCTGCCTACCACAGTCTGCCCTCTGAACCCAATGACTCACATCTCCTCTCATGTGTAAAATACATTCACTCCCTCAGAAGGTCCTCAAAAGTCACATCCCATTACAGCAACAGTTCAAAATCCAGAATGGCATTATTTAAATGAGGACCAGGTGTGGATCAGGCTCCAGGTATAGTTCCTTGAATGTACTTCCTCTCAATCTGTGCACCTGTGAAACTAGACACTATATCTACCTCAGCACGAATATACACACTAGTGGAACAGGCATAGGATAAACACTGTAGACATGTCTCTTCAAAAATGGGGAAAACGGGAACCACAAAGTAGTCACACTAAGGGTCATAGCAATTCCAAAATCCGGCAGGCAAATGGTGGAACTTACTTAACTAGGTTTCAAGGACTAGGAATAATTCTCTGTGGTTCTTGGCTATGCCCTCTGAGTTCTTGGTTCTGTTCTCTGAGCCTTTCTTTTCATGAAGGGTAGCCCATGGGTTTGCAGCTGAGTAGTTTCTTAGCCTTTTTTCTGCCAGTAGAATTTTGGGGTCCAATGGCCTTTTTTCCGTTTGTACTATCTCCTGTCCCTTTCGGTCTAAGTTGGCAGTGTTTTTACTGATATCATTCTCACAAAAACTTTGTGAGTCTCCTGTGATTCTCATTGGGGTTCTCTCCATTAGACAAAAGCTGCGCCCACAAATCTCTGCAAGATAAGTCCTTCTCCTTGGCCTCCTGCTGAGGCAGCAAAGGAACAATGACGCCCTTAAGCTTTCCAGAGTCTCTGCTGTTGGACAGAATCTGTGAAGCATACAGGTTTCACAAAGCTCTTTGTGTGTCTGAATGGTATTCTGAGGTACTATCCTAGTTCTTTCTGCGGTCTTAACAGAAGACTTACAGTCACAACTTTTGCTCCATCTCTAGACCTCTGTTGGAACATCCCCTTGGACTTAAACTTTCCTCAGAAGCCATTTCTTAATTTTAGCATCTTTTACCTCTGGAGAGGCTGAGAATTTGTAAAGCCATCAAGTCCTAGCTCCTTTTTGTTTAACAGTCCCTCCCGCAGTTTATCTCCCTCCTCTTGCGTTTTACTGTAAGCAGCAAGAAGAAAACAGGCATCCACTTAAACAGTTTGCCTGGAAATCTCTGGAGCTAGAAGCTCCTGCCACAGTCCCTTCCTCTTCATTCCTACCACCACTACTCTCTCTGGGTGAGTGGCACTCAAAGTTTGGGGGGGTCAGGACCCCTTTACACTCTTAAAAATTACTGAGGACCCCAATGAGTTTTGTTTATGTGGGTTATATCTATCAATATTTACTGTACTAGAAGTGAAATCTGGGAAATTTTAAAAATATTTATTAATTCATTAAAAAAATACCCTATCACATGTTAACATCAGAGTGATGATGCCATCACACTTCATGCAGCCTGTGGAAAACTCCACTGCACAGTCATGAGAGCATGAGAGTAAAGAAGGTAAATAATATTTTAGTATTGTTGTGACAGCAGTTTTGAACTCACAGAGCCCCTGGAAGGGTCTTGAGGCCCCCTAGGGGTCCCCAAACCACACTTTGGGAACTTCCATCTAGATCATTCTCCTCAGAGTGCCGGATCAAGTCTCAGTCCGTCGCCCGCCCACACCTGCTTTCTTCCCACCTCGCCACTCACCGCTAGGACTCTGCTGCCCGAGCCCTTCAGCCCAGCAGTTGTCCCGAGCAACCCCACTCTGTCTTAAGGATTTTGTTGTTCTTTCCTCTCATCCTCTCCTTGCCTAGAAGGTCCTCTCCTCCTTTTCCACCTGCCCCATGGCTCGGTGGTCACTCCCACAACCAGACTCCTGAGATGCTATTCTCAACAGTCCTCACTCAGTAACTGTGGGCTCTTCCTGGCAGATGTGTGTGCCGTCTTCTCCATGACCAGGTGAGCCTGGGGTCAGAAGGCAGCTTGGATTTAAATCCTGACTCTGTGTCTCATTAGCCTTGTTTGCATTTTTTCATTGGAATAAAAAATTACATAGTAGCATATGCTTCTAGAAGAAAAAAGAATACAGAAATGCGTAAGGTAAAAGGTAAACCTCTTCTCCTTGCCCTCTTCATTCTCTACTCCCCAGGTGGTACCTACTGTGGGCAGCGTCCTTTCAGACCCTTTCATAGACATATATACATATGTCACATGTAAGTTTCTTTTTGTTTTTCTATTTTTTACAAAGGAGAGAACATATGTATACATATGTCCTAGAACTTGCTTTTTTTTTTTGTAAAAGCATCATGGATATTCTTTGGATAGATCTATCATATTCTTTTTCAATTTTTTCCAACAAAAACAAATCTTATTATTTGAATGCTTTCATTAAATAAATCCCACAAGGGTAACAAACCTTAGGACAAATCACATTTGGACAAAAAGTCCAGTGTTCTGAGTCAGGGTAAAATGTCCAATTAACAGTTGAACCAGAAACTTCTAATATTTGAACTTATTTTACTTGTTGCTGTACGTATTTAAATAATATAAAGAAAAACTCTAATTCAGAAAAAAATAATGTGGAAAATGATAAACTAGAAACAAAAGAATTTAAACCATTTAGAGACCCAGTTTACACCACAGGAAGAAAATAAATAAAGTTTTCTGTACGAAGAAAAGCATCACACTTTTTAATATAAACTAATTAAGAATTAAGTGCTCCGTTTAGCTGTCCTCCTGCTCTAGGTGATGTCTCCTCGCCCATCTGCTTTGGATGCCCACTAATCAGTTATTCAGAATCTTCTCTGTTCTGTCCCCCTAGCCCTCTCCCAAACACTCATGAGCAAATAAGCAGGACACGTGGATAACTTTCTTTAAAAAGAGTACAGAATTTCTGCCCTCTTCATCTCCACTTTCCAAATACCTTTGGCTTGAGCTTATCTCTTTTTCTGCAGTTTAAGGACTCAATGAAAGTTGCCCATGAGGGAGCAGGCAGGATCTCCCCACCTTTGTGAGGTGGCTCCTTGTGCCTCGAGCTGGACGAAGTGCTAGATAGAAATGTACAATTCCTCCCATTCAAGAACAGGAAGAGCACCCAAGAAATCGAGTCCCAGCTTCCCTTCCCATTTTCAGAGCATTTCGGAGATTCCAAACAAAGCCAGTTAGGCAAGAACTTATTTAAAGCCTTGAGTTCTTTTCCACACCAAAATTTTATATTTTAAACTGTTATATAAATTGTAAGCCTGTCAGCTTTATCCTTTTATGGTTTTTGTATTTTCAGTCTTGTTTGGGAAGAGCTTTCCTAATCTCAAGATTAAAAAAAAAAAAAAAAAAGTTCTCCTGTATTTATTTCTAGTGCTTTCATATGGTTTAGCTCCTCAATCCATCTGGAATTTATTTGGGGGTCTTTTCTCAAATTTATGGGTGAATTAATCCCTCCAGCAGCATTTCCTCATTTATTTGAAATGTCTCCTTTAACAAGTAAAATATTTTTTATTCCCATAGCTGTTTCTGGATTGTATTCTGTCCCAATGTTTTATTCCACTGATTCTATGTCTGCACACATTGTTTTTATTACTATAGCTTCAAGGTATGTTTTGATATCTAAAAGGACAGCCTCTTATTTTCTTTCTTTTCCCAACTTTTCTTGGCTCTTTTTTTTATAGTTCATTGGTTTTACAACCTGAAGTAAGTCTGAGTCAGTTTTCTCATCTGAAAAGATTAAGACTATGGACTCTACAGTCATTTTTTCTGGATATCAGCAAGATCCACCCAGGCAAATGGAAAGTCTTCTAGGTCTTTTAAGCAGAGGGGATTTAATACAGGGAATTGGTGACATGATATGGAAGGACTAAGTAGCTTAATGCAAAAATAGGAAGCTGCTCTACTGGGGGTGCAACAGGAGAAGGAGGTACTATTGCTAAAGCGTAGAGTGGGAGCCATGTGATGGAATCTAGAACCCCGTAAGGTTGCCTGATGGGAGTTGGGACCATGGAGCAAGGGCCTGTGGAGCAGATACAGGAGCCACGGGAGACACAGCTGTTACCAGAGACACCACAGGAAGCAGAGAGAGGGATAGGGAAAAATACTCTGGCTTCTCTCCTCTTCCCTTTCTCCAAGCTTCCATTAGTGCTTGCCATTGGCTGAATCAACCTGGAAACTGGAGAGCAAAGGAGCCTGGGAAATGTAGTTCCCTGTGATATAGCACAGAGATTAGAAAAGGCAAGGGAGTAATCTGAGCAAGAAAAGGCAGTTGGGCGCAACCACATACCAGTTGTGTGACCTTGGAAAAGTTACTTAACCTCAGTTTGTCTCAGTTTCCTCCTCCAAAAAGTGGGGATAAATAATAGTACTTACCTCACAAGGCTATCGTGGGGATTAAGTGCATTAATTCGTGTTAAACACTTTGTAAGCATTTAATAATAGTATTTGTTATTATTATTCCATAAAATGAAGACAGCAATACCTATCTTGCAGAGCTATGGTCAACAATGAAGTGAGATAATGATTGCAAAATGTTTGCATGGTGTTGTGCATCTGGTACTGGGTACTTCCTAAATGTTAGTTCTCCTCGTAGCCTCAACGCCTCACCCTTAGTACATGCTCAATAATGGCTGTAGCTGACGATAAAGATGGCCTCGACCTGGGGAGGATGCAGCCTCCTCAGACTGAGGAGGGACATTCTTGCTCTGCTAGAGAGCTAGGGGGACTCTGGAGGGCTGGGCCTTCAAGGGTTTGGGCAACACACAGCCCTACATCAACCAATATGCCCACATATGGAGATGCATTTGGAATGACATCCTGCATCTTTCTCAGGTTTCTTCTCCCGCTACCGTTGGTGCCCCTTCTTTGATTTTAGCCTATTCTTTTTGGCTCATGCAGATAACTGCATTTCTGTGTTCACATACACAGTATGAACGTTCATGAGTACACAATCCTGTGTGTGTGTTGAGTACTTTCCCACTTATGAGCATTGCCCCTCTGGTCCTCCCAACAAGCCCACTAATGCAGACAGGGCAAGCTTCATTATTACCCCTGCTGAACAGCAATGGAATCCAAGACTTCAAGAAGACAAGTGGTACACCCAAAGGCCCCCGGGGACTTGGGACAAAGCCATCTCACTCAAGTTCAGGATTCTTCCTACTAATATCTCAGGCAGCCTCCCACAAGCATGTGTGAGTTAATGTGCATATACACACATGTGTGTACTCCACACATACACAATAGATTCAGATCTCTGAAGGGAAGGTTCATGCCTTATCAATCTTAATATTCCCTGCCTCAGATAAAATGCCTGGCAGCTGGAAAAGAAAAAAAATTGTGGAATTGAGTTGGCCTTGACTCTTGAACAGGACCCTCCTGGGGGAGGGGTGGGGAACATAGATGAGAATTATAGCCAGAGCCAGGGCTCAAGACCAGCTTGACTGAACTCTACAGTGCTCTGACCCTTGATTCCAGCTCTACCCAGACCTTTCTCAGGTCATCACAGAGCAGAGGACCTGGTCACCAGGAGGGAGTGAGATGCTCAAGGAAACAGATCTGCCCACCTGGCTCTGCCCTGGGGTATGTAACAGCTTCTTCTGGGCGGTGGGATCCCTGGCAGGCAGGAGTTTGCTCTAAACCTACTGTGCTAATCAACCAACTGCCTCAGCTGCCCACCCGGGGCCTGGCATCCACACTGGTCCCTGGCAAACCAGTTGGAGCAGGAACCATGGGACACTAGAGATTAGAAGCCCGAGTTAATAAAATGGTTGCCATTGGGCATCAGTGTTTGCCAGGCACGTGTACATCAATACTTGTTCTATTCTTCACTCAGCCAAGGCATGGGTGCTGCTGGAGTCTGACTCAGCCCTTTGCACTGGCTTCAGCTATGAACTCATTCCCCTCCGACATTTTATTTATTTATTTATTTTTAATATTTATTTATTTATTTGGCTGCACTGGGTCTTAGTTGCTGCATGCGGGATCTTTAGTTGCAGCATGTGGGCTCTTAGTTGCAGCATGAGGGATCTAGTTCCCTGACCAGGGATCGAACCCGGGCCCCCTGCATTGGGAGCTCAGAGTCTTAACCACTGGACCACCAGGGAAGTCCCACCCTTCTCCAATATTTTAAAGATTCTACATACTCAATTGATTTGGCTTTGCTTTGCATCTCTGCTCTTTCTCCTTATCCTGAAATGGGATGCCACTCTGTCCTGTCGGCTTGAAAGACTTCTGGAGCAGGAGCGCGGAGGCGGGCCCAGCACAGGTGGCCCAGGCAGCTGCCCACGCCACTGCCATGTGCTTTCAAGAGCCCTGTTGGCTGCCCCATTCTCCTCTCTGCCCACAGACATCCCAGCACCCTTGAGAGTCAACAGGAAAAGGTTGGGTCATGAATTAGACAATGGGCAGTGAGTGGGAAGAATAAAAGCCAAAGGCCTCACATGGGGACTCTGAGATCGCATGCACCCTGCCCCCGCTACCCCTCAGGCCTCATTTCCTCTTACTCTCCCCTCACATCACTCTTCACTGTTCCTGGAACGTGCCAGGTCCACTCCTACCACAGGGCCTTGGCACTACTCTTCACCCAGACAGCCCCATGCTCCCTCCTGCTTCCTGTTCAGTGCTTTGCTCTGATGTCATTTTCTTGCCGAGGCCTTCCTTGACCACCTCCCTACAATTGCGAGCCCCATTCCCCACCCCCTTGCTTTTGCCCTGACTCCTCTCACCGTCCACCTTAGTTATCTGGTTGAAGATTGTTCTCCCCACCTCCGCAGTTTTGTCTGTTTGCTCACTGCTGTATCTCCAGCACCGAAGCAGCGCCTGACACGTAGCACATGCTCAGTGATATTTGTTAAATTTTTGTGTGGATGAGGCTGGCCTGTGAGCTGATTCCAGACAGCCCTGTGTTTGGATCAGCCCCACTCCCTTCTGGGCCTGACTCAGTTCATCTGTCTGATGACAGGGGCGCATGTGCCGCTGGGTAAGCTGCCTTCCAGTGGTAATAATTGATGAGTCTGGGCAATATCCTCTTCCCACCCAAGAAGGCAATGAGGGAAGGGAGGCAGGAAGCAGCTGCCAGGATGACTAAGTGGGATCTTAAGTCATTGTCCCCCAGTGCCAATCATTACAGGCCTCAGCAAGGCTCAGGATTAGTGAGACTCATGTGGCTTCCCGGCCTGACCCGGCCCAAAAGGGCCATGAGGAGCACTTGGAAAAATAACTCCATCATAGCGAGCTGACACTGAGGCCTGGAGGAGGAATTGAGATTTGCTGGACTTTGTACAGAAATTTTGCAAAACTAGACTTGATTCAGCTCTCACTCAACAAATACTGTACTTATAAGGACTCCCTCGGTGCCAGGCACTGCTCTAGGCAGAAATAGAGCAATAAACCAGAGGAGAGAGGTCCTGCTTTGACCTGTGTGTTTACTTGTGAGTCCTGGCGTGCCATCCCTCCCCAAGGCCCAGGGCCTGCTTCCCTTCCACCTCCTGCTCCCCAGTACTTTAAACCTCCCCAGATCTACTGGCTACATCTAGATAGATAGATGCCATTTATCTCAAAAACAAAACAACAGCAGCAGCAAGCACCTGCACTCCCGCTACACCACTGAGACAACAACACTGATTCCCCCGTATCCCTCTCCGGCATCCCAGTCACATCGACTTTGTATTCTGTCCCCCTTTCGGGCAACTCCAACTCTCTTTCTCGTTCTCAGCATCTTCGTGTCTTTGGTCCTACCATTCCCCAACAAAGTCACCTTCTGTACCTGTGGGGTTAATTGCTCCAGTGGTTTCCAAACTAACTGTATGTCCCCTGTATTCAGTCCCTTCGAGCATTCATCCTTATCTGAACCGTCCCTCCCCTCCCTTCCCTGGGCCTCTTCAGAGCTGCTCATCACATCACCCTCTCACCTTCAAGGGGAGGCAGGCTTCTCTCAGTTCCCCAACCCTTGAGAAACTCTCCACCACACAGAACGCCTGCTTACCACGAGTGCATTGTCATCTGTACTGCGCACACACCTTTCCATGTAATTACCAACAGTCCGAGATTGTTTCCTGTATGCATGTCTTATCTCTCCGTGAGACTGTAAACTCCTTGAGGGCAGGGACAATTTCTATCTTTCTGTATCCTATACAGCCCAGTACCCACTCACTCGGCAATCAATCAGTGACAGATCTGACCTGGATTTACCAAACGGTAATATTTAAGAATAATACATTTGTTGAAATGTGTATTTGTTTACAGAGGTTAAAAGGAAAATGTAGCATGCAAAGTGGTATTATACGGTCTGATTACCACGGTGTAAACTATGTACTCATAAGGGTAAAACTGGAAGGTAATCGGTAAAAATAAAAAGCATTTTGTCAGGGTTGTTGGACTCTGAGTGATTTGTTTAATAATCTGTAACTATTGTTAGTGCATTGTTTATGCATTTGAAAAGAGTTTTTTTTAAGTACGTGGAGGGCTTTAAGTGTCATTGAAACATTCCACTCTTGGGTACAAACTCATTAAGTCTTTCTTACGAAATAAGAGGGAATGGGAGCGGGGTAGGCAGGATTGGCAGTCCTTTCGAGATTTTACTCAAGTCATATTTATACACAAATAGCTAAGCAAAGGAGGGAAGACGCCAAAGTCCAAGTTTTGCCAGCAAATGTTTATTCCCTGAGGATGGGACAGAAAAAATAAACAGTTTAAAATAACCAATGAAATCACGTGAGCTGTAAAGATTTTTTTTCTCTCCACCAGAATGGGAAGTGCATGCATTCCCCTTGAGTTTCCTGGTGTTTTGTGCTCTGAAGCCCCAGCAAGCGGGTAGTATGACTGGGAGAGGGAGAGCCTGGGTACACCGTCCATCCAGGAGAGGACAGCTCTGGCCACAGGCTTCCTTTGAGTCCTTAACCTCTTCTGACATATTTATTTTATTCACATCAGACTGCGGGCTCTCAAAGATGAGGACCATGCTCCTTCTGTCAAAGAGGTTGCTCCACAGCACGCTTAATATCTAAGAGGAACCCAAGAAGTCATTGGTCCAATGCCCTCATCAGACCCAAGGAGGGCCAGGCTCAGAGGCGTGTGCAGAGGCCACATAGCCCGGGATTCTTGGGAGGGGACTGGTTTTAGAGAGCTCTGGAGTGCCCAAGCCCAGCCCCCAGTGTCGCTCAGGTATTCAGAACATCCCTCTAGCGAGTGTGGGTTGAGCACAGATTCCCTGGGCCAGAAAGATGGCAGAAGAACGACAATAAACAAACAGTGCTCCCTAACATTAAGGAGCTTAGGATTCAGAGGGAGAGATGGGGCAAGTTCACCGATAACCAGAATACAAAGCAGAAAGGAAGAAGTGTTGCAAGAGGCACGCGTGGGGGAGGCGGGGAGCCTCTGAGGAGGTGGGCTGAGAACGGCTCCGACGGCATGAAGCTGGCATTAAGGGGTTCAGGATGATGCAAATGAGGTCAGAAGCACCGAAACAGTTGCATTCATTAAACAAATACTGGCTGATCACCAACTACCAAGTGCCAAGCGAGGTTCTAGGCATTTGGGAAGCAAATCTCTTCCCTTGTGAAATTTACATTCAAGTAAGAGTAGGGACACTACGGGGACTTGCCTGGTGGTCCAGTGGGTAAGGGCCCGGGTTCCATCCCTGGTCGGGGAACTAGATCCCGCATGCCGCAACTAAGAGTGCACGTGCCACAACTAAGAAGTACGGATGCTGCAACTAAAGATCCTGCATGCCACAACAAAGACCCAGCACAGCCTAAATAAAAGTAAATAAATATTAAAAAAAAAAAAAGAGTAGGGACATTACACAAGATATATAAGTAAAAGTAGGTTAGGTGGGCTGGTGAAAATGTAAAATTGTGCAGCCACTGTGGAAAACAGTAGGGCAACTCCTCAAAAAATTAAACATAGAATTATCATTTGATCCAGCAATTCCACTTCTGTGTATATTCTCACCCCATGAAGAAATCTGGGGTAAGAGTAGTCCAAAAAGAGGGATCAGCAAGTGCAAAAGCCCTGAGGCAGAAACGGCCAGGAGACCACTGTGCCAGAGCCATTGCCATGAGAATCCATGGGTTTACCTTTGTGCCTCTTTGGTTGATTCCAATGGTACTAGGGAAACTGCTTAATAGTGGAACTGGGAAAAATATTCTTCAGTCCTGGGGGGCAATGCAAGAGCATAGGATCTTATTTGGGTGAGAGATGGGAGGAGTGACTTGGCTTTATTGAACTCAGAGCAAAGTCACTATAGGCTCTAGCAGTTACACTTCTTTGCGGAACATGATCACTCAGACCATAGAGCTGCATGTAACCATAACTTCATTTCTCTGGAAACAATTCTGCTAGGACAGGAACTGAGAATTCTTTCTCCATGACTTGTGGGTGAGTTTGTGTTCTATGAGAACACTGGGTTTTGCATTTCTCATTACACTGCTCTCATAGCTCCTGGGTTTGGAAGAGGTCACTGTCATTAAATTCTTTTATGACTTTCGCTCCCATCAAACCAAGGATAAAGGTGAATAAAGAACTCATCCAAAGCAGAATGCTCCAACGCCCCAAGATAATTTCTTTTCATAAAACCTGGAGTTTCATGCCAGGAGCATTACATAAAAATAAAGCCAGAGTAACCAAGCGCAAATTATATTGTTATAGACAATGCTGTGAGATGAAATCTTTCTTTCAAGATATTTTAATTGCCAGATGCAAAAGATAGTAGACTCTTTTCTTGTTGAAACTTTGCCAGCCTTGTAGCTAATGCCCACTGTAGCTGCATTAAAGGCTCTGGGGCATCTCTGCCAAGATGTGATGGCCAAGAACCAGTGATGACTCCAGCGTAGACTTTCTCCAACTGCCAGCCCTGCCGCCATCTTGGCCTGGCCTGCACACCAGCTTCCTGACTCTGTCTGATTTGCAGGTCCCATTGGATTGTATGTCCTCATGTAGAGGTTAATACTCACAGTAAAGTTTTTAGGAAGCTAGCTTAAAGTTTAACGCTGAGGGATGCTGTGGCCCTAAGGGTGGTCTCTGGAGGGATCGCCTCTGGAATTCTCTGCTAAGACCCAGTGTGTCTAAGCCACGGTGTTACGGAAAGAGCATAGGAAGAAATAGGAGACAGGAAGTCTGAGGCTTAACCATGATTCATCTCTGTGCTGGTTACCTTCTGCTTGCTTAACCCACCCCAGAGCCACGCCCTACGGGACTCTGCCCTGCCCTGTGCCGCGGGAGACTGACCTGTATACACATCAACAGGCTCCGTTGTCTTCTGGCCTAAGTAAGGCCAACGGGGATCTCTAGGAGGAGAGAGAGGTTGGTTGTTAGTTCCCCTGACTCCTTCCTAGGTCGCCGCAGGCTGCCGTCTCTTCCCCCTGAAGGTGTCTCTCTCCAGGTTCTGGTGACTGCGCCCTCCTCTCTCTTTCACAGGCCCAGGTAGCTCCCCAAAACTCCACAATGTCCCTTGCATTTTCCCCACTTTTGTAAAGAGTTCCTTTATTGAATTCTGCTGAAAAGATCCAGTTAGAGTGTGTCCTCTTCCTCCTGCCGGGACCCTGACTGATGTGGCCACAAATGAGCTGGGAGGCCCTGGTCACACCAACTTAGGCCTTGGTTTCATCACCTTTAAAATGGAGATAGGAATTCCCTGGTGGCGCAGGGGTTAAGAATCTGCCTGCTTGGGCTTCCCTGGTGGTGCAGTGGTTGAGAATCTGCCTGCCAGTGTAGGGGACACGGGATCGAGCCCTGGTCTGGGAAGATCCCACATGCCGCGGAGCAACTAGGCCCGTGAGCCACAGCTACTGAGCCTGCACGTCTGGAGCCTGTGCTCTGCAACAAGAGAGGCCACGATAGTGAGAGGCCCGCGCACCGCGATGAAGAGTGGCCCCCGCTTGCCGCAACTAGAGAAAGCCCTCGCACAGAAAGGAAGACCCAACACAGACAAAAATAAATAAATAAATAAATAAATAAATTTATTTAAAAAAAAAAAAAAGAATCCGCCTGCCAATGCAGGGGACACAGGTTCGAGCCCTGGTCCGGGAAGATCCCACATGTCACGGAGCAACTAAGCCCGTGCACCACAACTACTTAGCCTGCACTCTAGAGCCCACGAGCCACAGCTACTGAGCCCATGTGCCACAACTACTGAAGCCTGCTGGCCCAGAGCCCGTGCTCCGCAACGAATAGAAGCCCCCACTCACTGCAACTAGAGAAAACCCATGCACAGCAACGAAAACCCAACACAGCCAAAATATAAATAAGTAAATAAATAAATTTATTTTTAAAAATAAAAATAAAATAGGGCTTCCCTGGTGGCGCAGTGGTTGAGAATCTGCCTGCCAGTGCAGGGAACATGGGTTCGAGCCCTGGTCTGGGAAGATCCCACATGCCTCAGAGCAACTGGGCCCGTGAGCCACAACTACTGAGCCTGCGCGTCTGGAGCCTGTGCTCCACAACAAGAGAGGCCGCGATAGTGAGAGGCCCGCACACTGTGATGAAGAGTGGCCCCCGCTTGCCACAACTAGAGAAAGCCCTCGCACAGAAACGAACACCCAACACAGCCAAAAATAAATAAATAAATTGAAAAATAAAATAAAACGGAGATTAAAATGGCAGTTCTTACACACTCATTCCAGAGTTTTCATTAGGTTTATAATGCATATAAAGCACTAAATAAACACGTTTTAAAAATAAATATGCTATCTAAGTTTCACAATTCCAGGAATGCCTAAAAATAACATGTTATCTTTTATATGTCAATATACTGCTACCAATATATGACACTTTGGGTAGTTTTTCTAAAATACACATGGGTTTTTATTAAATACCCAAAAGGTTAACTGGTTTTCACTGTGATACACATAAACACATTAGATGGCCAATAATAATCCTAAAATCTATCCCAAATTCGGGAAGATAAGACAGATAAGACAAAAACACTTTCCATATTTTGTACCCTTCAAGGTAGTAATAATTAAAATTTACCCTTCAAGGTAGTAATAAGTAGGAAAAAAATCTAAACATAAATATTGACATATCTTTCCTTTTTCATAAATAAAAATAGCTTTATTATCACCATTAGCTACCAAGAGTCAACCTGGCATAGGAAAAAGGACATTGACAGACTTAAAAGATATGTCCCGAATTTATTTTTTTTATTTTTAAAAACTGTAATTTAATTTTTATTTTATATTAGAGTTTAATTTATTTACAATGTTGTGTTAGTTTCAGGTGTACAGCAAAGTGATTTAGTTATACATATATCCATTCTTTTTCAGATTCCTTTCCCATATAGGTTATTACAGAATATTGAGTAGAGTTCCCTGTGCTATACAGTAGGTCCTTGTTGATTATCTATTTTATATATAGTAGCGTGTGTATGTTAATCCCAAACTCCTAATTTATCCCTCTCTGCCACCCTTCCCCTTTGGTAACCATCAGTTTGTTTTCGAAGTCTGTGAGCCCATTTCTGTTTTGTAAAACATGTCCTGACTTTAAATGCCACTTCTGACACATCCTATACGTGTGACCACAAACAGAGCATTTAATCCCTCTGTTTTCTTCAGATCTGTAAATGGGGGTAACAGTTGTCTCCTCTACTTCTGTATGAGATAACAGTGAAAGTCCCTTGTAAATGAAATTGAGCTATTGGTAATTGCTCGCCCAAGGCTTCTTTAAATACATCATCTCTGATTATTCTCATCTGATTAAGACAGGTGGGGGCACTAGGGCTGCCCTGATTTGAGACTCAGAGGGGGATGGTGTAGGTCTTGGGGGAAGGAAGTGAGGGGACAAGACAGATGAGGGCCAGATGTCCTGACTAACTAGCACGGAAGAGCCACCCTGGGCTGGCTGTAGTCCAGACATAGAAGTTGGGTTCAGTGGCGGAAAAGACGGGTCCTTGCCCTCGAGGACTTTACCCTTTAACTAGGGAACTAAGTGTAACCCGCAGAAAATCGTTCCTGTGTGCTTCACAGGAAGCTCCAAGCTCACCGTGCACTGGAACATCTCCATCAGGCTGCAAGGAGGAGCTGGGCCTCCAGTGGAACCCAGGTGCAGGGGTGAAGCACGGGCACCCAGCAGGGAGGAGGCTGGCTGTGGGGAGGGGGAAACAGCTTTAGGAAGGGGCCAGACTGCCGGGGCCTCAGGGCCAGGCAGGATAATATTTACATTCATGCATTAGGAAACAGAAAACCACCACAGTTGTGAGCAAAGAGTCCCAAGGTGAAAGTGGATTCTTTAGAAAGATGGGTTTGGCAGAGATGGGCAGGATGAAGTGATGGAAAGACTGCAGAAAAAAGATTTTTTTCCCACTCTTTTAAAGAAACCTAAGTATTTGCAATATAACTCATGACTTAACGATAAGTGGTTCTACTTCCTATCAAAGACAGGCCCCTCCTAGAATATTTGCTTCCCCTTTAAATGAAGTTTATTTACCCTTCAAAACAAGAATCTTACACTACCGTGAGGTGACTGCCACAGCTCTGCAAGTCCCAAATCAGATGGGGGGGTCTCCACTCAAGGCCCTGTGGATTTACAACCACACTTCTCCCGCTTGTCACACTCTAGTTACCGGAGTGTGTGGGCGTTTAAAAACAAAACAAAACAAAAAACTGTTCCCACACAATATTAACCCTTTGGTATTTCAGAGATGACCACTGAGGTTCAATTTGGCCCTCTTTTTCGTTTTTGTGAGCCGCTTTCCTTTATTATCAACTCACCCTGCAGACCCAGCTCAGCAGTAAAGGCTTATTCACTCTCCCGCCCAGGCTTTGGCTCGGCTTAGACACAGAAGCACCTGGATTAGCTCCCTCAGTAGCCAACAACATTTTGTCTCGGGTCCAAGTTGTTTATTTATCTTTCCTAGGCTATTTGAGTCATCGAAAGAAATGTATTTGTTTGCTTTTTCAACTTCTCTATTCCCTAGAATGTTGCTTCCTTTTTTTAAATACATGACATGATAAAGAAGTTATGCTGAGTGTTTTTTAGCAGATTTTGAAGGAGGGGGAGGGAGGGTCTAATTTGAAACAGAGAAAGAGGGAATTAGCCTTTTATTTGGTTTTTAATTTTCCCCTGCATTGTCATCTTCACCATCGTATGTTGAAATGCAACATATATTGGCACAGAATACATGAAAGGCACTGGTGTACATAAATGTCGTAATTCCTGCCCACTGGGGGCTTCCAATCCAGTTGGGTGGTCTGTATGGAATCAGCTATACGTTCTGGGTCAGGACAGAAGTCTAGAGGAGGGGGCGATGATCAAATGAAGGGAGTCAGGGAAGATTTGGAGGAGGTGGGGCCCCAAAGGATAGGTGGGACCTGGGAGACCCAAGCTGAGGGATGGGTTCTGGGGAGGGAGAAGCACCAGGAGAGGCTGCAGAGGCCAACACGTGCTGGCTGTGTCTGATGAACTTGGTGTGTGGGGTGCACTGGAGAAGCGGGTGGGGCAGAGGGAATGACAACTCTGAAGGTAGGGCCATCATGGAGCAGGGCCTCAGAACCCCTGGTCTGTGGCTGGCTTCAGGGGTCCTGAGCCCTGAAGCTGTGCTGCTTTGGGGGTATGTTTGTGCAGGCTTCAGCAGAGATGGCCACGGAGGCCCAAGGAGTTTGGGGAGAGCTTTGCATGCCTTGGCTGAAGGGTCTGGATTTTACTCCATGGAAGCCAATGAGTTTGGAGGCCAAAAAGCAGGGTATCATGGGGAAAACGGTTGTTGTGTATGGGCTTTGTTGCTGCCGTTTGGTTCTTATTTTTTAAAGATTAATCCAGAGGTGGTGGGTTAGATGAGGAGGAACTCAAGTAGGGAGATGATTTCAGTCTCTTAGGGTTCAGGCATGAGGTGAAAAAGGACCAAACACGATGATGGGAGGGGCAGGAGAAACATTATAAAAGACAAATTGTCAAGAGTTTGTGACCACATGTGACGGGAGAAAAAGAATGTTATTAGTGAATCAAAGTGACCAGTCAACCCAAGCTAGGTATAACTAGGTTTACACGCAATACTGGCTTATTTCTATAGCTTCTTGCTTTTAACAACAGAGTTTGCTTACAAACTGCCCCAAGGATCATTTTCTTGAAGGATCAACGTGCCTTCTCAAAAGGGGGTATGAGTGACCAACAAACTTTGAGCTCCTTCGTAGACAGAGAAGCTGGGCCGGGGCACCCTGTTGAGCTGACAGTGGCCAAACATGTAAGGGTTTCCAGGAGAAAGTCACAACAGGCCTTAGGGATTCATCAGGTTTCGTTGTTACATCTTTCTTTTAAATTATTATTAAACAGGCAACATAAAATCATTGAAGAGAGTTGCAGAAAACAGGAGAAAGCATTTCCATTTTTGGCTTTGGCAGCTAGATGCCTGAATAATCCTGCTGACCAAGGCAGCGAATGCCCCAAATAAAAGTCCATATTTGTTGAAAAACTACTACACTCAAGACACTTTGGAATTTTAAAACAATGAATTCAAAGGTAAGCTGTAACAAGGAAATTAATGTTTTTTAATACCACTTTCACTTAATCAAAGAAATATTAAAACTTTTGTTATCTTGAAAAGAAATGGGTTAGTCAGAATGTTGTTTCCAGACATTTGTTTGGTTTTCACTGGACTTTTTGGCTTTGGGTCAACAGAGTTTGCTCCTGTCTGTGCAGCTCTGAGTGGTGCTTGTGAGCCAGACTCCACCCAAGCCACAGGAGGAGATTTTCCAGGTTGCCCAGGCCAGGTTGTCACCTCCTGTGCCCAGAAGTGGGGGGTCACTGCAGTGCAAGCTGACAGGCTTCTCTCTGGCCCTGTCTCAAAGCCCCTTTCCAACAGGTCTGCTAGAACCTGAGGATGAACAGAGCAGGGACTGAGGCTTGGGACCAGATGGGAAGCTGGAATCCCTCTGGAAAATCAATTTAGCATTATCTAGACAAGTTGAAAATGTATAAACCTTAAGTCCCAGAAATAACCCCAGAGAAACTCTTGATGGTGGGCCCCAGGAGTCACATGCAAGAATGTTCACAGCAGTACTGCCAGCAACAGCAAAAAAGTTGCAAGCAATCCAAACATCCATTGAGAGGCAAATGGAGAAAAAAATGGCAGAGCATTCACATAGCAGAGTATTATACAGCTATAGGCCACAGCATAGAGGAATGTCACAAATATCATGTGGAGCGGTGAGAAAAGCAAATCAAAGAATACATACTGTATAATTTAGTTTATATAAAGTTCAAAAGCGTGCAAAACCAGCAGATTGTTCAAGGATGAGTATTTTAGGGTAAAATTACAAAGAAATGCAAGAGGATAAGCAACAAAAATTTAGGAGGGGGCTGGGATGGGAAGAAGTACACAAGGGGGGCTTCAATGGTGTGGGTTGTAACATATCTTAAACTGGGTTGTAGGTAGTTGGGTGTTCATTTTTTACACTTTCTCATATGGTCTATTATATGCATTTAATATTGAATTCGAGTTTGAAAAACAAGATAGGGGCAGAAGTCTCCTGCAAAAGACGTGATTACAAAGCCTCATCCTCATAATCCCGGAACTCAAAACTCATCAACTCTATCTTTGTTTAACAGTCAGACAAACAAAATGAAGAGGCCAAGTACATATATGGAGCAAATGTAGATGGAGAAAAATGACCCAAGAGCCCCAAGTTTCTCTGTCTTCTGGATCATATTTGCGTTTTAGCATTTCTTCTTTTTTTATTTTTCATTTATTATTGTAGTGGGAGGCACAGACTACCGGGTGTAAGACAGGCTCAAGGATGTATTGTACAACATGGGGAGTATAGCCAATATTTTGTAATAACTGTAAATGGAAAGTAACCGTTAAAAACTGTATTACATTTTTAAAAAAATTTTTTTTTTTTTTTTTTTTTAAATTTATTTATTTATTTATTTATTTTTTTGCCTGTGTTGGGTCTTCGTTTCTGTGCGAGAGCTTTCTCTAGTTGCGGCGAGCGGGGGCCACTCTTCATCGCGGTGCGCGGGCCTCTCACTATCGCGGCCTTTCTTGTTGCAGAGCACAGGCTCCAGACGCGCAGGCTCAGTAGTTGTGGCTCACGGGCTCAGTTGCTCCGCGGCATGTGGGATCTTCCCAGACCAGGGCTTGAACCCATGTCCCCTGCATTGGCAGGCGGATTCTCAACCATTGCGCCACCAGGGAAGCCCTAAAAAAATTTTTAAAGAAAAAAATAATAATGCAGATAATAAAGTCTATGGTAAGAAGATATTTTTTGCATGAGAGTTTAAACTAGCCAGTTTGATAAGAGGTAGACAGTATGATGCACAGTGGAAAGCAGCTTCATGTATGGATGAAATTGTTATTGTCAAAATACAAATAAATAAAAAGGATTTAGTGTTGAAATTGTGAAATAGTAAAGAAAAAAGGAGCTATAGAATAACTCAAAAAAAACCCCAACACATTTCTTGAGTATGGCATAAGCTAGGCAGGGTTTAGGTTATGAGGACTGGCCAGTGGCAAGACATGCTTCCTGCCCTCGTGGAGAAGACAGATAATTAAGCAATAGCGGTAAACAAGTGCTGCACGGAAGTACAGGAGGTGGGGGAGACAGGGCAGCGGCAGGCAGCTGAGCCTGGGGAGATGTGCTTTGGAGGGTAATAAAAGCAGATGCTATTGCATGCTAGGCCACGTTCTAGGCACTGTACATATTCTATACACCATATATGAACTCACTGAGTCCTCACAACAACCCTAGTGAGGTAGGTGCTATCATTAGCCCCGTTTTTTTGCAGATGAGGAAACTGAGGTGCAGAAGGGTTAGGTGACCAGCCCAAGGTCACACAGCTAGCAAGTGCTGAGCCAGGGTTTAACCCCCCCCCCCCCCCCCGCACACTGGTGTTCTTAAGCACCGCCCTCTGCTGCCCCTCATGCTTCCCTGAGAAAGTGACATTCTGGCTGAGGCCTGAGAGAGGAAAAGCAGTTGGGCAGAAACAGAGGAGGGGGTGGTGAGAATTCTGGGCAGGGCCCGTGTATGTATCACTTGAAGGTGATACAAGGAGCTAAAATAAGTATTTAGCCACAAAAAGTGTGAAAGACCCTTCCAGCTGAGAGCAGTCCTCTTTCATCTTTTTTTTCGGACCTTGGCCTAGAAGAAGCAGTGCCGGAATGAGATGAGGTCCGGGGGAGGTGGCTTGCCCTCCGTCAGTTTCCCTGGGTGAGACACAGCCCTTGGTGCCAGGGTTCCAAGGGTTTCCAAAGGCCCATGGCAACAACTGCCAGGGCTCCTGGGAACGTCCCCAGGCATCCAGGATCCTGCCGCCTTGCCAGTCTCTCTGTCCCCTCTTGGCCTTATTTCCCAAATGGACCCAACATCAATCAAGGATGAGACCTAAGGCACGACCTAGCAAACAGCTGGCAAACTATTTTTAAAATCCAATTTAAAATTGTGTATGTGTAAGCCCCAGTGTATTTCTCTGGGGGATTCTATCTTTCAAGTGGAAATTTTTTTAAGTCAAATAAGGTAATCTCTATTTTGATTCCCATCAAGCCCAAGTGCAGGGCCCTGCAGCCTAGGGTAAGTGCTAATCCACTTTAAGCACAGGCAAGTCGGAGCTTGGGAGTCAGGGCGACTCCAGGACCCAGAGAGAAAGGTCAGGACTGCTGATATTTATCGTGTTAACACTGTTAGTGTGTGTTTGGCTTTGTCTGGCAGAAGAGAAGAAATAGAAGATATGAATTATGGCTGTGGATGTGGGGGAGAGTGAGGCTTCTGGGATCTGCCCGTATGTTGTTCAGCTTCCTAAATCTTGGACTCTCGCTAGCCCCTTTCCAAGAAAAAAAAAATAAAGCATTCAGAAGAAATAGGAGTGAGGAGAGAGGAGGGTGCCCGGGCAGGGAACAGAGCAGAGAAAGCGAGAGGGAGGGCAGAGAGGGGTGGGACTCAGCTCGCCAGCACTTCACAAGGCCTGCTTGTCTAACTCAGGCCACTGTCTTTTTGGTGATTTTGCAGTTGCCAAGGCTCGGCCTCAGGCGCCACTGGTGAGATAAAGCATCTTGTCCCAGGGCCAGCCGCATAGCTTATCCTGCGAGGATGACAGCATTTTGCTTCCCCTGACAAACACCTTTTGCATTCAGCCAATCAGATTTATTTGTCTGCAATTT
Organism: Balaenoptera acutorostrata; assembly: GCF_949987535.1. Classification (NCBI taxonomy): domain Eukaryota; kingdom Metazoa; phylum Chordata; class Mammalia; order Artiodactyla; family Balaenopteridae; genus Balaenoptera; species Balaenoptera acutorostrata. The sequence continues at coordinate 15,460,326 of NC_080075.1, read as the reverse complement.
TCTTCTTTCTGAGGCCTAAACTGGATGGATACATCTAGAAAAAGGATTTCCACAGCTTTTTTTTTTTTTTTTCCCAAGGTACTTTCTAAATTTCATTGCTCCTACCTCACTCTTTTTGTCTCAAACAAATAAACAAACTTTAGGATAACTCAAAATGACCCTTGGCTGCCTGAAGGGTCAGGCCTGTTGTGGCCACGGCCCTGGCCAGAGTCATCATCCAAGCAGGTGAAAAGTTTTTTGTTTATTTTTAATTAATTTATTTTATTTTTGGCTGCATCAGGTTTTCATTGCTGCGTGCGGGCTTTCTCTAGTTGCAGCGAGCGGGGACTATTCTTCATTGCAGTGAATGGGCTTCTCATTGTGGTGGCTTCCCTTGTTGCGGAGCACGGGCTCTAGGTGCGCAGGCTTCAGCAGTTGTGGCATACGGGCTCAGTAGCTGTGGCTTGCGGGCTCTAGAGCGCAGGCTCAGTAGTTGTGGCACACGGGCTTATTTGCTCTGCGGCATGTGGCATCTTCCCGGACCAGGGCTCGAAGCTGTGTCTCCTACATTGGCAGGTGGATTCTTAACCACTGTGCCACCAGGGAAGCCCCCAGGTGAAAGTTTTGAGTCATTGGAAGGGGACACATCCTGGGGTGGAAAGGAGATGGTCCCAGTCAGGCAAGGTGGGCCTGGAGTGGAAGGAAGCTCCTGACAGAAACACCTAATAATTTGTTTGCTGTGATGGGACCCAGGGCGGTGCTACAGGAGGCTGCTCTCAGGAAGGACAGTTCTAGGAAGAAGGAGGGGAATAAGGCAGGGAGCCAAGTCAGAGGAGGGCTTTTCAGATAAACCATGAGCCTATAAATATAACTTCCCAGGGCTCAGCGATTGCTAGTGTCTGCAGCCATGAAGTGATCACGGTTTCACCAGGCAGCTCATGCTCAAGTCTCATCCTTTAAAAAGCCATTTTTTTTTTAAAGTTTATCTTTTGGATAACTTTTTTTTTAAAATTTATTTAATTAATTTATTTTTGGCTACATTGGGTCTTCATTGCTGCACGTGGGCTTTCTCTAGTTGCAGTGAGTGGGGGCTACTCTTCGTTGCAGTGCACAGGCTTCTCATTGTGGTGGCTTCTCTTGTTGAGGAGCACGGGCTCTAGGTATGCGGGCTTCAGCAGTTGTGGCACGTGGGCTCAGTACTTGTGGCATGTGGGCTCAGTAGTTGTGGCTCACGGGCTCTACAGCGCAGGCTCAGTAGTTGTGGCGCACAGGCTTAGTTGCTCCACGGCATGTGGGATCTTCCCAGACCAGGGCTCGAACCCATGTCCCTTGAATTGGCAGGCGGATTCTTAACCACTGCGCCACCAGGGAAGCCCTGAAAAGCCATTCTTGTATTGAACTAATGGACAGCAAGCCCTCAGCACGTGTCAGGGCCTGATATATGGTAACTGCTCTCTAAATACAAGCCAATATCATGATTATTATTGAGCAGAAAGCTGCCTCTCCCAAATATTTAGCCACTGGCCCAGTGCTGTCTTTAAAAGCAACGAGGGGACTTCCCTGGTGGCACAGTGGTTAAGAATCCGCCTGCCAATGCAGGGGACATGGGTTTGAGCCCTGGTCCGGGAAGATCCGATATCCTGTGGAGCAACTAAGCTTGTGCCCCACAACTACTGAGCCTGTGCTCTAGAGCCCGCAAGCCACAACTACTGAGCCTGCGCGCCTAGAGCCCATGCTCCACAACAAGAGAAGCCACTGCAATGAGAAGCCCGCACACTGCAACGAAGAGTAGCCCCCGCTTGCCACAACTAGAGAAAGCCCGTGCACAGCAATGAAGACCCAATGCAGCCAAAGATAAATAAATAAATAAATAAATTTAAAAAATAATAATGCTGTAAAAAATAAATAAAAATAAAAAATAAAATAAAAGCAAGCAGGTCCATGTCTGATCCTCTTTGTTCTCGTTTCCATAATAAACATCTTCAGTTCCTTCCAGCAGATCTGATACAGCGTGGCTTCCAGACACACCACCATGGCTGCCCTCAATAGACAATTAGAATTATCACTGGCCCCTTAAAACATTTTAAACATGGTACCGAGGCTTGAATCTAATATTTCAGGTATTATCTGACCACCCAAGAATACAGTGGAAAAGTACTCCTTAAAGTCTCTTACCTGTTCATACACAAATCATTATGCTAAGCATGCGTGAAATGCTGGAGATTCTAAAGTAAATAGAACATAGTGCCTGCTATTTGCAGTTGCCCCAAATGGGGCTACTTATCATCATACTTGAGTGGATCAATAAATCATGGTCTATTCACACAACAGAATATTACATGGCAATGAAAATGAACTCTCTACAACTGCATGCAACAATACGGATGACTCTCACAGATGCGATGATCAAAAATGCCAGACACAAAAGAGTAAATACTATTTTGGGTTTATTTTTTTTTAATTTACAAAAACAGCTGAAGCTATTCTATGCTGTTAAAAGACTGGACAGTGGTTCCCCTGGGGAGGGAGATGGAGCGTGTAAGAGAACACATTATTGCTATAATGCTTAGTTTCTATATCTGGGGGCTCATTGCATGAGCATATTCAGTTTGTGAAAACTCTGTGAGCTATACATTTACAATATGTGCATTTTTTCTGCTTGAATGTTACATATTAATAAGAGGTTAATGGGGGAAAATATCATGCATAGGATCAAGTTAATTGGAGGAGACAGAGAGTGAGATAACTTTGGTTCCACAAGGTAAATGTGGTGATAGAGAAATATACAATGTGTGTTACAGCTATACAGACAGAAGAAGGAGCAAGTAGCTGAGGCTCAGGGATGGAATAGGGTCAGTGAGACCTCCTGGAGGGACTCTAGAACTAAATAGGAGCTGAACATCATTCTCTGAGACTGAACACTAGGAAAGAAGGTAAATCTTGTTTTAGATACACTTATAGAGAGAGGGCTGAGATGTTAAAGGCACTCACCCCTGAGGGCCTCGTTTGTTCCCTGAAGTAGAAAGGCAAGATAGGCCACAAAGATGAGAGTGGAAGTGAAATGTGAGAAATGAACATGGTGACAGTTTAGAATAACTGGGGAATGACAGCCAGAGCCAACCAAGGATAAGTAGAAATAATTTGATGGGTGGTATAGGGAGAGCCCAGCAGAGCTACAAACCATGAACTTGGAGTGGGGCCATTCTCACTGGTGGGTGGTCTTTTCAAGAGCATAAACAGAAAGTCCAGGGTAGCTTAAAAAATCAGCCATTGTGTCTGGCCAGGAACAGAGACCATCAGTTATCTGTGACCCCACTCCCTCCTGTTTTCCTCTCACAGCTCTGATCGCTCCTCAGCCTCACTGATGGTTCCTCTTCCTCTACCCAACACTTAAGGATAGGTGATCTCTAGAGTCCCACCTTGAACCCGGCCTTTTTTTTGGTCTACCCAAATCCTAAGTTTCAACTACTACTGGTCGTCGATCTGATGTGTTCCATCTCCAACTCAGAATTCTCTGAGCTCCATCCCTATATGTCTGCTCAACATGATCAAATTCAACATGTTCATCAACTCAGCATGTTCACAACTGAACTCATTATTTTCTTTCCCACCCTCTTCCGTCTCTATCCCTCTCCTTCCTTCTGAGTGTTTCCTTGGACAGCATCACCATCCACTCAGTTGCCCAAAGCAGATGCCTGGGCCCCCTCATCCTCCTTATCCAATCAGGCATCAAGACCATCAGTCTCCAGGACTTCCCCGGTGGTCCAGTGGGTAAAACTCCACGCTCCCAATGCAGGGGGCCTAGGTTCAATCCCTGGCCGGAGAACTAGATCCCGCGTGCATGCCACAACGAAAAAGTTTGCATGCCGCAGCTAAGAGTCCACATGCTGCAACTAAGAAATCCGCATGCTGCAACTAAAGCCCTTAGTGCTGCAACTAAGACTCAGTGCAGCCAAAATAAATAAATATTAAAAAAAAAAAAGACCATCAGTCTCCCTTTTTAATAACTCTCCTATCTGGGGCAGTCTCTCCACCCCCGCCATCACTTTCTCAATTTGGGCCCCGCTCTGTTGCAAAAACCTTTGATCAGTCCCCCTGACTCTAGTCTCATATCTCCCCTCCATCCTCCAGCCCACTGCCCTGGTGACCTTCCTAAAACCCAAATGATCGGTCACAATGCTTTCATTAATGCAGCTAAAACAAGACAGTCTTGTGTTAGGACAAACCATAATCTCCCAACTAAGGGATCCCTCTTCTCCTTCTTCTTTATCCCTCCACGTTCCTTGTCCACTTTTAAAATATTTATTATTTTAAAAGTCTTATATTCACATAGTATTAAAAAAAATCAAATAGTATAGAAAAGCATCAAATAAAAGGCAGAAGTTATCTTTTCCTCCTGCCAAACCCCAGAACCATTTTCCAAAAGTTACCACCACTTCTTATGTACCCTTCCTGAAAGAAAAAGTCTGCATATATCTATTTTTTAATTTAACACAAATAAGATCATATTGCTGTGCACATTGGTTTATTTTTTTAAACAAAACACATCTAGAAGATCTTTCCATGCCAGTATATACAGGTCTACCTCATGTTTAAATGATTGCATACTTTTCCATTACGTGGATGTATTTAACTTATCCCCTGCTGATGGATGTCTAGGTTCTTTCCAGTTTTTTTGTTATTACCGACAATGTTGCAGTGAACATCCTTGTACATAACTTCGGCATAATTTTGCCAGTATATTCCTAGGGCAAATTTCTAGCAGTAGAATTGCTAAGTCACTGAGAATAGGCATTCAAAATGTTGACAGACATTGCTGAATTGCCCTCCAGGAGAGCTGAATCTGTTTATGCTCCCAGGACTAGTGTATGAGGGTGCCTATTTCCCCATAATCTTGTGAACACTGGGCATTACCAAACTTTTGTTTACCAATCTGATGGATGACAAATGGAATCTCATTGTTTTGCGATGCATTTCTTTAACTATGAGTGAGGTTGAATACATGTCTATTACATGTCTATTCGCTATTTGTGTTTCTTGTAGATTGTTCACATCCTCTGCCTATTTGGTTGTTAGTTTGAGTCTGGGTGTGTGAACCATTGTCTCTCCCAGGGAAGTTAATAGATTGATAGAACTCCATGAATTTCAACTTTGCCCAAATAGAAGCCTCAAACAATCGAAGATTGAGTGGTTCCTGAAAGTTTAAGTAAGGATCTACTCCTGGAGCTTTCTGTCCAACGATGCTTGGCCCAGTCAGCTGACCACACCTTACTTCTTATGCAACCATCACCCCAAAAAGAAGCCACATATCTATTAGCAAATAATTTCCATTCCCTTTTCCTCTCAGGTCCAGGACACCATTAATCTACTTTCTGACTCTATAGATTTTCCTATTCTGAACATTTCATATAAATAAAATCATAATATGTGATCCTTTGTGACTGGCTTCTTTCACTTAGCATAATGTTTTCAAGGTTTGTCCACACTGAAGTATGTATCAGTATTTCATTCTTTTTTATGGCCAAATAATATTCTATTGTATGGATATACCACATTCTGTTTATTATTGATAGACATTTGGTTTGTTTCCACCTTTTAGCTATTATGAAAAAACTGCTATGAACATTCATGTACTAGTTTTTGTGTGAACATATGTTTCAGCTCTCTTGGGTATATATCTAGGAGTGGAATTGGTGGGTCATATGATCATCCTATGTTTAACTTTTTGAGAAACTACCAACCTGTTTTCCATAGTATCTGCACCATTTTACATTTTCACCAGCACTATATGAGTGTTCCAATTTCTCCACATCGTTCTCAACACTTGTTATTATCTGTCTCTTTTATTATAGCCATGCTAGTGGGCATGAAGTGGTATCTCACTGTTTTGATTTGCATTTGATTTGCATTTCTCTAATGACTAATGATTTAGACCATATTTTCATGTGCATATTGGACATTTGTGATCTTCTTTGGAGAAATGTTTATTCAAATCCTTCGCCCATTTAAAAGTTAGATATCTTGTTTTTTTATTGTTGAGGTGTAAGAGTTCTTTGTATATCCTGGATACTAGACCCTTGTCAGATATATGATTTGTAAATATTTTCTCCCACTCTGTGGGTTGTCTTTTCACTTTGTTGACAGTTTCCTTTAATGCAGAAAAGTTTTTGATTTTGATGAAGTCTAATTTATCTATTTTTACTTTGGTTGCTTGTGTTTTTGGTGTCGTATATAAGAAACCATCGCCTAGGGACTTCCCTGGTGGTGCAGTGGTTAAGAATCCGCCTGCCGGGGCTTCCCTGGTGGCGCAGTGGTTGAGAATCTGCCTGCTAATGCAGGGGACACGGGTTCGAGCCCTGGTCTGGGAAGATCCCACATGCTACGGAGCAGCTGGGCCCGTGAGCCACAATTGCTGAGCCTGCGCGTCTGGAGCCTGTGCCCCGCGACGGGAGGGGCCGCGATAGAGAAAGGCCCGCGCACCGCGATGAAGAGCGGTCCCCGCACCGCGATGAAGAGTGGCCCCCGCTTGCCGCAACTGGAGAAAGCCCTCGCACGAACCGAAGACCCAACACAGCCAAAAATAAATAAATAAATAAATAAATAAATAAATAAGAAAATCCTTTAAAAAAAAAAAAAAAGAATCCGCCTGCCAATGCAGGGGCCATGGGTTCAAGCCCTGGTCTGGGAAGATCCCACATGCCACAGAGCAACTAGGCCTGTGAGCCACAACTACAGAGCCCACGTGCCACAATTACTGAAGCCCACGTGCCTAGGGCCTGTGCTCCACAACAAGAGAAGTCACTGCAATGAGAAGCCCGTGCACCACAACAAAGAGAGTCCCCACTCGCCGCAACTAGAGAAAGCCCCGGTGCAGCAACGAAGACCCAACACAGCCAAAAATAAACAAATAAATAAATTAATTAAAAAAAAAAAAAAAAAAGAAACCATTGCCTAGTCCAAGACAATGTAGATTTACTCCTATGTTTTCTTTTAGGAGTTGTATAGATTTAACTCTTACATATATATCTTTGATCCATTTTGAGTTAATTTTTCTATAGGGTGTGAGGTAGGGGCCCAGTTTCATTCATTTGCATGTGGCTATCCAGTTGTCCCAGCACCATTTGTTGAAAAGACTATTCTTTCCCCCTTGGATGATCTTGGCACCTTTTTGAAAATCAATTGACCATATGGGGACTTCCCTGGTGGCCCAGTAGATAAGACTCCACGCTCCCAATGCAGCGGGCCCACGTTTGATCCCTGGTCAAGGAACTAGATCCCACATGCATGCCACAACTAAGAGTTCACATGCTGCAACTAAGGAGTCAGCGAGCTGCAACTAAGGAGCCTGAGAGCCACAGCTAAGGAGCCCGCCGGCTGCTACTAAGACCCCATGCAACCAAATAGATAAATAAATAAATATTTTAAAAAAAGAAAGTCAATTGACCATAGATGTATGGGTTTATTTCTGGAATCTCAATCCTATTCCTCCAAACTTTCCTTAATGTGCTTTATTACATTTATACATATATTTTTTTAAAAAAAATAAGCCTAAAAGATAACTGTAAAGAGGAAGGGATAGCTGTATTCATGCTCAGCTCCCAAGAGGAAAACCTACATGGGGTCCACTTACTATTAGACACTGTCTTTTGTGATTTGGTTGCTTAGAACAAGAGCAAAAGCTGAGAGTTATACAAGTCTTCAACACCGACTCCCTCCAGTTTATGTGCTCCCAAGTGTGTCTGAGGGAACGTCAGGAGGGAAGCACGGCAGGAGGCCAAGGGGAGAGGGTCAGAGCCTGGCAGTGTCATTGGTGGCAGCAGTGGGCGAGAGTCCAAAAAAAGGGCAGAGTCTGTACACACCAGGCCACGTCTACAAGGCGTGGTTTGTGAGAGATGGTTCTCAAGGCCCAGCCAGAGTCCAGAAACCATGAATTTAGTCCAATCTCCCAGAAACCATGAATTTAGTCCAATCTCCAATTCTCAATCCAAAGGAATGCCTCGGGCAATATCTCTGGGATAGATACTCTGGAATAGGATATATCAGAACACTGTAACTTAGGCCGTGACTGTGGGCAGTATCCAGGGTGTGTGTGGGGGAGGGTAGGGGGGAGAGATGGAGGGGGAGAGAGGGAGAGAGAATAAGAGAGAGGAGTCTGTTTTGGACAGTCTATTTTGTAAAGTTTGTATATTTAAAAAAAGTAAAATTCGGTGGTCTCCCTAGGGACAAATGACTTCAAAGGATCAATTAATGGAGCATGGTGGAGGGGCTGTCCTTTTCAAAGAGGGCTCTGCAGTGGTGCTGACACCTCAGAAGCAGGTTGTCTGGTATTTGGGAGCTTCCCATGAGAGCTGTGCCGTAGAAAATGCCTACTCTACCTGGGGAGGCTAGGCTGACTGGACTGAAGCAGGTTCCTCCACCACACTTCACACCCTAGAGATAACTAACTTTTGTTGTTGCTGTTAATATTATTTTTAACTTACAGAAATAAGTGTTGCAAATTTTTACAATTTTAAATAACACAGGAAAAGCGTAAATCTCACCCCACAGAAGTAGCTGCTATAAAGTTTGGTGCTTAGACTCCCAGTATTTATTCTATGAACCCAAACATATTTTATATGTATATAAAAATGTATATATATATACACACACACACACACATTTGTACTTACACATATGTAATAATTTTTACAAAGACAAGATGAAAATTGTTTCAATGTTTTTTTATACAGAAGAATATCACAGACCTATTTTCAATCCATACATATAATTGTACCTCATTCTTTTTATTTTTTTATTTTATTTATTTTTTATTTATTTATTTTTTACTTATTTTTATTTTTGGCTGCGTTGGATTTTGTTGCTGTGAGTGGGCTTTCTCTAGTTGCGGCGAGCGGGGGCCACTCTTCGTTGCAGTGAGCAGGCTTCTCATTGCGGAGGCTTCTCTTATTGCGGAGCACGGGCTCTAGAGTGCAGGCTCAGTAGTTGTGGTGCATGGGCTTAGTTGCTCCGCGGCATGTGGGATCTTCCCAGACCAGGGCTTGAACCTGTGTCCCCTGCATTGGTACCTGGATTCTTAACCACTGTGCCACCAGGGAAGCTCCTCATTCTTTTTAATAGCTGCATAGTATTCCATTGTGAATGAATGAATGAACAATTTTTCAATTTCCCTGCTAGTATCCATTTAAGCTCTTTCCATATTTTTGCTATTATAAAAAATGCTGATATAAACATACACAACATATTTACACATCAAATGCTAATATTTCTTTAGAATAGGTTGATAATAAAAACAAAAATAAACAAATGGGACCTAATGAAGTTTAAAAGCTTTTGCACAGCAAAAGAAAACATAAACAAGACAAAAAGACAACCCTCAGAATGGGAGAAAATATTTGCAAATGAAGCAACTGACAAAGGATTAATCTCCAAAATTCACAAGCAGCTCATGCAGCTCAATATCAAAAAAACCAAACAACCCAATCCAAAAATGGGCAGAAGACCTAAACAGACATTTCTCCAAAGAAGATATACAGATTGCCAACAAACACATAAAAGGATGCTCAACATCACTAATCATTAGAGAAATGCAAATCAAAACTACAATGAGATTATCACCTCACACCAGTCAGAATGGCCATGATCAAAAAATCTACAAACAATAAATGCTGAAGAGGGTATGGAGAAAAGGGAACCCTCTTGCACTGTTGGTGGGAATGTAAATTGATACAGCCACTATGGAGAACAGTATGGAGGTTCCTTAAAGAACTAAAAATAGAACTACCATACGACCCAGCAATCCCACTACTGGGCATATACCCTGAGAAAACCATCATTCAAAAAGAGTCATGTACCACAATATTCATTGCAGCTCTATTTACAATAGCCAGGACATGGAAGCAACCTAAGTGTCCATCGACAGATGAATGGATAAAGAAGATGTGGCACATATATACTATGGAATATTACTCAGCCATAAAAAGAAACGAAATTGAGTTATTTGTAGTGAGGTGGATGGACCTAGAGTCTGTCATACAGAGTGAAGTAAGTCAGAAAGAGAAAAACAAATACCGTATGCTAACACATATATATGGAATCTAAAAAAAAAAAAAGGTTCTGATGAACCTATGGGCAGGACAGGAATAAAGATGCAGATGTAGAGAATGGACTTGAAGACATGGGGAGGGGGAAGGGTAAGCTGGGACGAAGTGAGAGAATGGCATGGACATATATACACTACCAAATGTAAAATAGATAGCTAATGGGAAGCAGCCGCATAGCACAGGGAGATCAGCTCCGTGCTTTGTGACCACCTAGTGGGGTGGGATAGCGAGGATGGGAGGGAGACGCAAGAGGGAGAAGATATGGGGATATATGTATATGTATAGCTGATTCACTTTGTTATAAAGCAGAAACTAACACACCATTGTAAAGCAATTATACTCCAATAAAGATGTTAAAAAAAATAAAATAAAACAAACAAAAACTCAAAAAAAATAAAAAGAACAGTTTGCTAGAGGTGGGACTGCAGGTTACTAGGGAATGTGAATTTAAATTCATGAGATACTATAAAGGATTCTTAACTTGTAGTATATGGTTGAGCTTCAGAAATTACATATTCAGTTATGTGTGTGTGAGTATATGGGCTGCATATTTCTAGGGAGAGATCCCCAGCTTTCTGCAGACCTACAAAAAGGGTTATGAACCACTGTGCTGCAGGGAGCTGGCATTTCCCTGTGGCTGTGGACCACAAGCACTGAATTTGCAGGTTTTGAGCAATTTCACTGAGCAGGAACTTGTCCAGCAAGGGTCACTTCCTGTCCAGGTCCAGGGTCACCTGCAAGGAGAGCAAATAGTGGCATCCAGCAAAATGTCTTGCCCCTAGAGTAAAGGTGAAGCACCACAGACACATAAGCCTGTGTTCCTGGATGGTGCTTAGGCTCAATGGGATGAGATATGTCTGGTCAGCTGGTGTTCTTGGATCTCAGGTTGGGAGGCCCTCTCCATACTGCCTATAGCTTCACCTCTAGGAAGTAAGGGCAGTGGCCAGCCTCCAATCTGCTTCACCACCCCTCCTCGCCTGTGTTGCTCCCACATCCAGGGTCCAAAAGCCCAGCCAAGTGGGACTATTCCCTGTCAGGCTATTCCCAGAGACTCAGGTCTATAGTAGTCCACACACAGGGGCCTTACACCCTGCAGGGCTGTGGGCTTCATCAGGGAAGACTTTTAGGGACTTACAAGTTTATCCCAGTCCTCAGAGAATGAAAGCAAGGCTGCCTTCCAGACAGGGCACAATTTGGACCCTGACTTTTGAACTGCAGCGTTAACCATAGCCTTGCAATGTTTCCAATAGCTTAGTGGTTCTCACCTGGGGAGCCCATTTTCAGTTGTCATAACCTGTGGGGGTGGGTTGCTACTGGCATCTAGTGGGTAGAGGCCAGGGATACTGCTACACGTCCTATAGTGCACAGAATAGTTCCCTACAACAAAAAACGATCCAGCACAAAATGTCACTGCCACCAAGGTTGGAGAAACCCTGCAAAATATCTGATTAATAGCATCTACACACTATTTTGGACTGGAGAGTTATTACAGTATTGATATTTCACATGTTACCTGGACTTGGCTCACATGAAGTTTCTGCTTTTGCAATCATTTTTACATAAACTTAGAGAAATCTATTTCTTTCTTTTCTTTTTTTTAATTGAAGTATAGTTGATTTACAGTGTTGTGGAGAAATCTATTTCTAAACAATCTGAGGATGAATTATTGGAATATTCTTTTTTTTTTAATGTCTGAAACATTTATATTAACATATTTCCATACAAATAACCCAATGAAAGTTTAGTATTAGTTGTTTTGTTTGTTTTTTTATGCTGCAGGTTCTTATTAGGCATCAATTTGGAATATTCTTTCTTCTCAAATGGATCTAGGTAGATGTTCTTCAAATTTCTGTGGCTTTTTAACTCCAAAAATAATTTTTAAAAATTATATGCTATAAGCATATTTTTAAGTAGACATCTAAAGTTTTTCACCATTAAGAAATAGTTGAAAGGTTGTATCTTTCAACATATTGTAAATATTGGCGTTTAAAATACAATAAGCCGCCACTCTTAAATAGATCCAATGGAATCTAAATATCATAGAGTTAATACCCACTATCATTCAGTTAAAAATAATGAACAATATGGAACTCTCTGGCCGTCCAGTGGTTAGGACTCTGTACTTTCACTGCTGAGGGCCTGGGTTCGATCCCTGGTCAGGGAACTAAGATCCCACAAGCTGTGTGGTGTGGCCAAAAAACTAAATAAATAAAAATAAATATAATGAACAATAAATAAATAAAAATAAAAAGTACATGAACAGGGTTTCCCTGGTGGCGCAGTGGTTAAGAATCCGCCTGCCAATGCAGGGGACATGGGTTCGAGCCCTGGCCCGGGAAGATCCCACATGCCTTGGAGCAGCTAAGCCCGTGCGCCACAACTACTGAGCCTGCACTCTAGAGCCCGCAAGCCACAACTACTGAGTCCGCGTGCTGCAATTACTGAAGCCTGCGTGCCTAGAGCTCGTGCTCTGCAACAAGAGAAGCCACCGCAATGAGAAGCCCGCGCACCGCAACAGAGAGTAGCCCTCGCTCGCCTCAACTAGAGAGAAAGCCAGCGCGCAGCAACGAAGACCCAACACAGCCAAAAATAAATAAATAAAATAAATAAATTTATTTTAAAAAAAACAAGGTACATGAAGAAATTCTTCTTTAATAGTGCAAAAATTTGTATTATTCCTTCTTCTCTGTGAACTCCAATCTACTTCCCCAGCAGAATTTTATACTAGTGTAATAATATATTTCATGTTTTATCTTGAAAGTCTTTTATTGATCACCCTATCACCTATTCTGTACCAAAATATGCATATAAATTGAAATATATATATCAGAAAATGTTTATTATAACTATAAGTCTCTAAGAGTTAGCAAAATTTCCTTTGGCTTGACTTACTAATAATCAGTAAACGACTGATCAAAATAAATATATTCTAATTTTTTATAATTATCAATCAAAAAAGGAAAAACATATAAACACACATGTGTGTATGTATACTAGTTTAAAATCCATGAAAGAATATTACTTACTGCTAGAAAGAGACAGGGTTCATTACTGATCTATTTTTCATTTTTATAGGTATAAGCACTGAGCAACCTTGTTTATATAAATAAGTAAATAGTTAGGGAAGGGATTTTGTTAGAGCAATTTTACTAAATGTCTTTAACTCTTTCTGAGTTAAATGCCCCCAAAACAACAAACAATCAAAAGCCACATAAGGATCAATCATCAGAAAAACGAAAGCTCCACTAAAGGCCAAACTAATGGGGGAGCTAGAGACGGAGCTTCCTGTTATTTAGATTCCTCCTTCTACCCTCCCCTCCTCCACACGTCTTGTTTTTCCCAAACTCACTATACAAATGAATTAATTCATGTCCCAATCAATGAGGTTAAGTATCTTTTCGTATGTTTGCATTTCCTCCTGGGTGAATTACTCACTTATACTTTTTCCTAGTTTTCATGGGCTGTTTGTCATTTTCCTATCAATTGGTAGTAAGCCTTAGTCTGTCATATGCATTGCAAATGTTTTCTTCTATTGTTTGTCTTTGGATTTTACTTGCACAGTAATTTTTCATTTTTATGTACTTAAGTCTATCAGTCTTCTCCTTTGTGGCTTCTAGATATTCTCGTACCCTTCTCATACTTCTCACGTGAAGTTTTGACAACCATTTGGAAAGTAATCTGGCTGTAACTACTAACGTAAAAATGTACATGTCCTTTGTCTCAGCAATCCCACTTTGAGACATCTCTTCCACAAAAATAAAAACACTGCTTCACAAAAGTATACGTACAAAGATGTTACCTTCATCAGCATTGCGCGTACGGCAAAAATGAGAAACAACTTGAATATCAACCATTAAGGCAACAGTTGAATGAACTGTATTATGGAGTCACAATGTAGTATGTTTTACTGCTATTAAAAAGAATGATTTTGCACAACATTGTGAATGTTCTTAATGCCACAGAACTGTATATTTTAAAATGGTAAATGTTTATTTTACCAGAAATTTTTAAAAAGAGAAAAAAAAATAGAATGACTTCTATCTCTATATAGTGTCCTGGAGAAATGGCCATGAAAATTGTTAAGAGAAAAATCCATGTTTCAGGTAAACGTGTGTGTGTGTGTGAGCGTGCGCGTGCATGTTTATAGAAAAAGGTACGGAAGGGTACAAACCAAATTTTATGGTTAATTACCTCAGGGAGTGTGAAGCATCTATCCTATGACTTGTAGCAAGGAACGTGAATTTAGAGCTCAGATCCAAGCTCAAGCCCACTACTGATTTGGTGTGTGACCTGGGAGAATTACATGTTAGTTTCTTCATGTATGAAATAGGAAGAGAAATAATATATGCCTCACTGGAATTGTTGTGAGGCATAGATATTAGAAAAGTGCCTGTCACGATAAATTATAGATGTCGTCATCATTATATTATTGTCTCCTTCAGTGTCTTCTTCATTGTACCCTATGCATTCTTCCATCCCTCTCTACCTACTGGGATTGTTAAAAGATCTGATTATCAGGAGAGAAAGACAGAGAAACAAAAACAGATTACAAGAAGCCTAACACTGAGGGGATTCACATAGTACTTGTTTCAGAACCCACTAGAGCTAGTTTGCTTCTGAGGCCATGTCTGAGCTATGGCCCTAAAGAACTGGCACAATTTTGGAGACGTCTGGCCTAGATTTCTTTTTCCTTGGCCTGTCATCACATAGAAGGTAGTCTGGAAAGCTTAGGAGCTCTCTTCTCAACATCTCCACACCTTCACTATTGCTTTTTGATATACCTAGTGTCATCTCCCTCTGTTTTCCTGCCAAATCAACAGCTTCTTGCACTGCAAATGCTTTCTCTTACTTACTGGTACTCTCTCCTTGACTGGCAGATGGATAAGACCTGGAGTCATCATATTTGCTGAGTCCCACACACCAGTTTATCCAATACCAACCTTGCCTCTTTCATGGAACTACTGCCATGTTAACGTTCTTTGGGTTGAGATCTGGAGGCTTTAGGCGATTCAATTTTTTCTATGTGTTTTGCAACATTTCACATTCAACAAATCTCATTCATGTTAAATATGAAATAAACCAGTAACTCCTCCTAGTTTATTTCAGCCTTAGGGCACTAATGTATGGAATCAGATATCTCATTCCTCTCAGAACAGGATGACGATGAGCTTCCCTGTTAGTAAAGAGCTCTCAGGGTTATAAATTATAACGCTGGTGACTAAAACAAAGCGGTGGCTCTTTTCATTGATTTTACATGATCCCCAGGGTTTCTCATTTCTCCACTTCTTTGTGCCATCCCTTGTATTTACTCATCCTTTCCTTGTGTCTCTTTCCCTTTCTCCCTCTCTTCTCTCTCCCTCTCCTCCAACAAACATTCTTAAGCACCTTCTGTGTGTCAGGCTCTCAGCAACATAGCCTGAGCAAAATGGACCACCTTCTTATTGCCATGGAGCTTACAAATCTAATGGGGAGTTGAGACATTCATCAAATAATCACCAAATCTGTATTTCATAGAGCACTGAGTGCCATGTAGGAAAACACAGGACCCTGTGAGAAATCTGTGTAGGTGAAGATTTCATCCAGAAAGAGGCAGCTGAAGGCTACATCCAGGAAGTGGCAGCTGAGCTGGGTGGGAAGGATGGGGAGGAATTAGCCGGGCATCTCCCCTCATTTAGAGCTATGGGTGGGCAGAGACCAGGACTGTCATGACACCAATACTGGGTCTGCTTGACAGAAATGCTTGTAAATATTTGTGGGAGGAAGGGACAATGTGAAAAATATAAATCAATGAAAATGTGCTTTGCTTTGTTTTTAGCGTAATCAATTAAGAAATTTAACTGTTCATAGTTAAAAGAATGCAAAGTAGAAGACAAAAAGGAGAAAGCGGCACAAGATGAGGTTAAAGAAGTAGCAGCCAAATCACACTGAGGCCTTTAAGGGTATGTAGGGATTTTGGTCTTTATTCTAACGGCAATTGGAAGCCACTCAAGGGTTATTTTTTACAGCTAACTATTATGTGCTAGATACTGTGCTAAGGACTTCGCTTGCATGATTTTGTTTAATCCTTGATGCAATCCTATGAGAGTATGATTATTACCCCAATTTTACAGACTGAGGACCCTGAGGTGTAGAGAGGGTTAGTTGTTTGCTCAACACTGTTAATAAGTGGCAGAGGCTTGACTCCAAAACCCTTACCCTTAACCATTAAGTTACATACGCTAAGAACAAGAATGAGTAGGTAAGCAAGTATGAACAGCTGATTCTAATCTCCGTGGCAGGAACAACCCCACTGTGGAGTTGTTAGCATAGGGGTATCAGGGCTTAATGACCTAATCATAGAATTTAATCTGCTTGTTCTGACTCCATATTAATCAAATAACTTTATATTCTAGCTTCCCCTATAGATTTTTCTGCTGGAAGATAATGCACTGAGCAGCCTACACATGCAATTTGTTTCAGTTGGGAATTTTATTACACATTGTAAGTTAACAAATTGGCATTCTGCTTAAAAAAAAAAAAAAGGTGAACTACTCTAAAACAAACAAGAAATGATGAACGTCTTACACAGTTATTTTTCCATTAAGTTAGTTTGAAAAACAGAAACAAAAAACATAAACATCTATATTGTCTCTTTCGTGATTTAGCCTTTTCTTGTTCCCTGCTTTGAAGGACCATGGACGTGGTCATAAAGTCTAGAGATGGGCCTTTTTTAACGTTCTTTGTCAAAGCCCCAAGCTCAGCCCAAGTGCTTCCATTGTTTCCCAATCAGCAAACCCACCTTTCCTCCCGCAAGCCGCGGAGAGGATTGCTCTTCCGAATTTACCTAATTCTCTGAGCGGTAAGCAGCTGGAGGCTGCTGCGAGGGGTCTCATTCATCTCCCCAGGGTAACGTGCATCCTATCCTAGGAGCAGGCGGTCTCCTAATAACATCATTAAACCCGAAGTTCACGCGCTCGGGGCCACCGCGACAGCAGCAGCCCTCCGCCCCGACCCTGCACCAAGTCCGAAGCCCCTGTGCGGGACGGAAGTGACACCGGCCCACCCGCCACTTGTGGGCTCCTTCCAAACGGAGAGCCATGAAATCGGTCCCCGACTCCCGGCTCCTCGTTGGATCAAGTTTGGTTTTGTTCTTTTCCCTCCTCTCCCTATAATTCCTTTAAATGGGCAAAACTGGCACAAACGCAGGTGGACATTTTAAAGTGAAAGCTTCAGGAAACGGACCATCACCTTGTCAAGAGATCTGCTGAATCACATACAAGGGCGTAAACGGGGCTCCCCCCACCCCAGTATTCAACAGTCTCTTGAACAGAAGACTGAAATCATACTCTAAACATCGACTTTTTTCCTCCTCCAAGACAGTAAAGTCAGCAAGTGCAAGGTGAGCCTCGTGAGCAGCCTCCTTTCTTGGAGAAAAGGCTGGAGCCAAGGGGCCGAGCGCGGCCTCCACCGTAGGGTCCACAAAGAGTAAGGGCCTCTCTCAGAAACTGTAGCGCTGGGGGCGGAAGGGGGACGGCAATCGTTGAAATCGATGACAGAACTCTATTCCGCTTTTCGGCCATTTTCACCACAGAACCATTAACCAAGAAATTGCCAGCAACTAGACGGCCCCCCGCAGGACTGCCAGCCGCCGGCAGCGCTCAGGACGAGGATGCACAAGGCCGTGCGAAGGATCGTACGCTGACCAGCCAAGATGGCCACTTTCACGTGGCTGTGGGCCACTGGCTCCCTGTCACCCGGGCATCCCCAGGCAGGGCAGCCGGAAAGACCCTCGGGGAGAGCCAGAGGATAAAACCCCCGACGATTCCCGCGGCCCCCGCTGGGGGACGCGACCTAGCGGCCAGGTAGCCCGGCCAACGGTCGGAAGGGAGGTGCCATGTCACAGTACAGGGGAGCAGGCCCATAAAGCCCTTGTCTCTCTTCCTCCCACGTCGAACACGGAAGCATACAACGATCCAGTATATTGCCTTTCCCCTCACCCCTTGTTATTAGTGCTTAAGATGGCGAATATTCGCGAGAGGGGTGCGTTACCTCCGCTCCCTTCCCCCTGCCTGGCAGAGTGGTTCGGTCCGAGCTCCCCTCGCTGCACCGCCCCTTCCCCTCCCCCGTCCCCGCGCGAGTGGCGCATTGGCGCGCGGCGCCGAGGGGCGGGGCCCGGGCCGGGCGCGCGCGGGCGCCGTGTATAAATAGTAGGCCGCGCTGCCCGCCGCCTCGTTTGCTCCGCGCCGCCCGCTCGAGCTGACAAGAACGCGGTCTTTTGCTCACGCGTTTCGCACTTGTCGGCTCGCCGCTTTTTCTCCTCAACGCCACTTTCACTCACCGCCACCACCATGAACGGGCAGCTCAACGGCTTCCACGACGCGTTCATCGAGGAGGGCACATTCCTCTTCACCTCCGAGTCTGTGGGGGAAGGCCACCCAGGTGAGGTGACGGGGCCTGGAGCGAAGCGAGGGGCGGGGCGCGGGGTCGGGACTGGCCGGTAGGATCCGCCGGCCGCGGTGCCCACGGCGGTGGCCCTCTCCCGGCTGCTGGTGGAAAGAGCGGCGGCCGCGCGCCTTCCTCGTGGCGCCGCCGCTGCCGAGCGCGTGGCCGCCGCCCCCCCCTTCCTCTCTCCTCCCCTCCCATCCGGCCGCGCGCCCCGGCATGCGGAAGATTCCAGAAAACGAGAAGGGCGGGGGCCGTGGCCGCTCGTGTTCTAGCCGGGGAGGGCACTATTTCCTTCTCCCCGCCTTGCGGCCCGAGCCACCTCGAGTGGGCGGCCCGCCTCGCGTGCTCGCGTCCGGCCCGCGAGAGCGCGCGCCCCGCATTGCAGCCTCAACCACGTGTTTGCCGCATGTGGCTTCTGGGCGAGGGAGCCGGCTGGTTTGCAGAGCGTGGCCCGGACTACCGGGCCTCCGCGCTTCCCGTTAATTCTTTGGCTACACTGAAGAATACGACATGCTCTTAGCCGGTATATGGCCTCGCGTCAGGGTGACATCCTCCAACTAAATATAGTGCTTGTCGGAGGAGGCATTCCTTATTTGGATCGTGCGTGAAAAGGATAGGAAGCATGAATTAAGTGTATGGCGCCATTGCGTTGGGGCTGACTGTTAGGCAAGGTTTTACTCCATATATCCTCCTCCGGGCTTTGTCCACCGGTCCGCCATTATGGCGATCAATTTACACGTGAACGAATGAAGCTATTTAAAGGAACTTTCGATCTCAGCCTGAAAACCTCACCTAGTGAAGATCGTTATTCTACTAGACGGGTCCAGCCCTTTCTTGGGATGACCACAATGACAGATTCCTCGTCTGTTGGCTTAAGGATCCATTTCTCTCTAGCAAGCTTACTGTGCCTATGATGCAATCCCACGAGCAACCTAGTGGTAGAGGAGAGGACAAACCCCGAGATCCTGATGAGTGAAGGTCAGGTGTGGTGTGGGTGGTTTTGTTTGTTTTCCCCCAGCGCTGAGAACTGCACTGTGTATTTGAACCACCTTTTATTAACTTAAAGCCGCGGGCATTTGTAAATGTTTAGATTGTCCTGGGCCTCTGACTGGATTGTGGTACACATTTTGCTTAAGTTTTTTTTGGCTGGTTATAGAAAATTTAGGAAAGTGATATTCGGGGTTTTTTTCTGTTCTCCTGATTTTTAATAGAGGGCAGTACAGTGAGGGGAAGATCAGCAAGGATTCAGAATACATTTGGGGATTTTCCAGTCTGTTCGGCTCTTGTTCCTGGACTACTCTTAACACAAAATCAGATGGTTGCCGTTTTATTCCCTTTGTTCGTGAAGTGTCGTTGCTTTCATCATTTAACTCTGACATTATTTCTCACTGCCCTAACTGGCGTTCCTTAGAATCAGGGAGAAATTGATAAACGGTCCACCTTTCTGGTTGGTTAGATTTATAATGAAAAATTTAAATTCGGGGGATAAAATGTAAGTACCATTGTCTTTGAAAATTAATGCTGTGAAGGTAAATGTTCCTTGCTTTGCTTTTGGATGGAAGATAAAACACTTTCTACTTACTTCCATTTAATCAGTCTCCGTTATGTGGCTATCCTGTTTAACAGTAGAAATTGTTTTTGCCTGGAAACTTAATTTTTCAAAATGTCTGAAATACTTTAAAGATGGGACTGAAGTCCTTGTAAAGGTGTAAAGTGCATATACTGCAATGAGCTTAAATGTATTAAACATGCTGGGTGTTCTGCTGGCTTATCTGAATTGGTGATCTGTGGTACAGCTATATGAAGACCAAGGTGTCAAGTTAGGAAACATGTAGCACTATATCCAGCATTTATTCTTCAGGGAAATGGTTTCCACGAAAGCAGTATAGCAGTTAAGATCTCCATACTTGGAATGTCGCTGAAAATGTACACTTGAAAATGGTTAAATTCGTAAATTTTATGCTATATAGGTTTTGCCACAATTTTGGTGGGGGGAGGGTGCCCTGCCAAGCGGCCTTCAAGATCTTAGTTCCCTGACCAAGGATTGAACCCATGCCCCCTGCAGTGGAAGCATGAAGTCCACTGGACTGCCAGGGAATTCCCGCCACAGTGTTTTTTAAAAGAAAACAAAGATCTTCACAGCTGTAGTTATAGGGGAAGGGGGCATGACATACATGACATTATCAGTAAATTGATTAAGCCAGGAATTTTTTTTTTCCCCCCAGATAAGATTTGTGACCAGATTAGTGATGCTGTTCTTGATGCCCACCTTCAGCAGGACCCTGATGCCAAAGTAGCTTGTGGTAGGTTCAGAACACTGCTTTATCACCTGATGAAAAGGTAGCATGAAAATTACTTCATAAAAGTGATGTTTGAGTGTGAACCTCTCTTTTACTAGAAACTGTTGCTAAAACTGGAATGATCCTTCTTGCTGGGGAAATTACGTCCAGAGCTGCTGTTGACTACCAGAAAGTGGTTCGTGAAACCATTAAACACATTGGATATGATGATTCTTCCAAAGGTGTGTTTTAATGAGTGGGCTGTCTAACCTCATTTTTCCAGGTATTTTTTTCAGTCCTCTTTAGCTATATCTTCTAGAGTGTTCCTGGGAATATTTAATTCCACTTGTATATTTTTAGTCTTTTTGTTCCAGCCCTATTCTTTGAAAGGACTAAGTTTTAGGTATATTTGATTTCTCTAGCAGCATTTAGAATTCCAGGTAATTGTCGTAAATACGAAGTATTGCTATGGCCCTTTAAAAACAAACCAAAAAAACATCGTTTTGTTTATAGGGTTTGACTACAAGACTTGTAACGTGCTAGTGGCCTTGGAGCAACAGTCACCAGATATTGCTCAAGGTGTTCATCTTGATCGGAATGAGGAAGACATTGGTGCAGGAGACCAGGTATTTTGGTAGACATCTATTTGCATCTCTTCTAACATTAAATTCTAAAGCTTGGATTGATTGCATTGGTAACTTTTCCTTTTTTAGGGTTTGATGTTTGGTTATGCCACTGATGAAACAGAGGAATGTATGCCTTTAACCATTGTCTTAGCACACAAGCTCAATGCCAAACTGGCTGAACTACGCCGGAATGGCACTTTGCCTTGGTTACGCCCAGATTCTAAAACTCAAGTAAGTGACGAGTATCAAAACTACACACATTACATTGGCACAGGACTTCAGTAAGGTGTTTTGATTAAAGCTAAGAGAAGAATATGGTTTGTTCTCTCTGTATTGTAATGTAGAGTAGAGAATCAGGAACAAAGCTATTGTTTAATAGACTGATGTTCTGATGATCTGTTTCGCTTTCAAGGTGACTGTGCAGTATATGCAGGACCGAGGTGCTGTGCTTCCCATCAGAGTCCACACAATTGTTATATCTGTTCAGCATGATGAAGAAGTTTGTCTTGATGAGATGAGGGATGCCCTAAAGGAGAAAGTCATCAAAGCCGTTGTACCTGCAAAGTATCTTGATGAGGATACAATCTATCATCTACAGCCAAGTGGCAGATTTGTTATTGGTGGGCCTCAGGTAAGGTCTTACAATGTCAATTCAGTTGCTTTTTTGGATCTTCTGTTACTTGCAAAAATTTGGCTACTTCCACCTTTTTCCTAGGTTTTTTGAAGCCTGCGTGTGCCTCTTCTGAGGATATTTGCCAAGTGATATTGAATAACCATTTAACAAGCCTGATCTAGAACCACTGGAAAGGATGAGGCATAAAGTAACTTAAGTCCTATAATTTCAGGGTGATGCTGGTTTGACTGGCCGGAAAATCATTGTGGACACTTATGGTGGTTGGGGAGCTCATGGAGGAGGTGCCTTTTCAGGAAAGGATTATACCAAGGTGGACCGTTCAGCTGCTTATGCTGCTCGTTGGGTGGCAAAATCCCTTGTTAAAGGAGGTCTGTGCAGAAGGGTTCTTGTTCAGGTATATACTTCTATATAACTGGGTTGACTAAAAGGCATGTAAGCGGGAGGGCATTTAGCAGTTATCTACTTGTTTTTTTTGATACCAGTGTATTACGCAAGTATGTGGGTCTTTTGATCACTGACTCTTACGACATTTAAATTCTTTTAGGTCTCTTATGCTATTGGAGTATCTCATCCATTGTCTATCTCCATTTTCCATTATGGCACCTCTCAGAAGAGTGAGAGAGAGCTATTAGAGATTGTGAAGAAGAATTTTGACCTCCGCCCTGGGGTCATTGTCAGGTAAAGATGGTAAAGACTATTGCTAGTGAAAAACATTGAGGGTGTGGGTGTGTATGTACATATACTTGATGTATGCAAATCTGAGAAAGTGAAGGTGTGAAGGAAGACTGGAGTGGGGAAACATGGTAATTCCTAGAATGTGTTGATGTCATTTTTAAATTGCCGTCAGTAAAGGCTTAAATTATTAGGAAAACTCTAAAATTACAGTGCTGCATGGCTTAGACTAACCACCCTAGAAAGTCCTCCACATTTGATATAGGCTTTGTGCTCCTGTTACCTAAGGGATGTTTACTTGAAAGAAATTTTAGTACAGATGAATGGGCATGGCTGTTACAAAGGAAATAACCATGGTAGGGTGTGGGCGTGGGACCTCGGTAAGTATTCCATGATTTTAGATGAGCTTTTGGCACTTGAAATGTCTCAGAATAATGACAAGTTTTCATATTTGTTGAGCCAGGGACGGAAAAACAAGAACTATAGTTACTAATAAGGACTGTGCAAGGAGTTTGGACACCAGGGAAGTAACAAACACTTTTGCCACAAACTTCTTTCCTAGCATACCCCAGAGAACTGAACTCATTTGCCAGAAGTCTTGAAAATGAGTCTTGCTGATTGTTTTGCTTTATTTTAATTGAATGCTACATATTAAGTTACGGACTTGTATATTCCAGGGATCTGGATCTGAAGAAGCCAATTTATCAGAGGACTGCAGCCTATGGCCACTTTGGTAGGGACAGCTTCCCATGGGAAGTGCCCAAAAAGCTTAAATATTGAAAGTGTTAGCCTTTTTTCCCCAGACTTGTTGGCGTAGGCTACAGAGAAGCCTTCAAGCTCTGAGGGAAAGGGCCCTTCTTCCTAAATTTTCCTGTCCTCTTTCAGCTCCTGATCAGTTGCAGTCACTCTAGTCAATGACATGAATTTTAGCTTGTGTGGGGGACTGTAAGTTGGGCTTGCTATTCTGTCCCTAGGTGTTTTGTTCACCATTATAATGAATTTAGTGAGCATAGGTGATCCATGTAACTGCCTAGAAACAAACCAACAGCACTGTAGTAAACAATGCTTTGAAATTGAACATTTGTGCCCTATCACCCAACCTTCTAAAATCCTAATTGCATTGACTTTCCCACCAAATGCTGAAAATGTCCTTGTAATGTGCACGTAAAGTACTTGTAGTTCCATTATAGCCTCTGTCTGGCAATGCCACAGCCCTGTCAGCATGAATTTGTAATGTCTTGAGCTCTATTATGAATGTGAAGCCTTCCCTTATTCTCCCTATAACTTGATCCATTTCTAATTATGTAGCTCTTTGTCAGGGAGTGTTCTCTATCCAATCATTCTTGCATGTAACGCAAGTTCCAGTTGGAGCTCTAGCCTGACATGAGAAAGGAAAAAAAAAAAAAGGCAGTTACCATTAAACCATCTCCCTGGTGCTTATGCTCTTAATTGCCATCTCTTAAACAGCACCAAATCAAAATCTCTCCACTTTTCAGCTGTCTTTTGGAGGACGTACGTAATAAGGTTTTTATTTAGTAAATCAATCCTATGCATGGTTTCAGCACTAGCCAAACCACCAACTCCTAGCTCTAGAAAAACAGGCACTTGGCACCCTTGTGATGTCATACAAAGAAGTCACAGGGCTGTACCTGAGGGTCTGTAGGTTGCACACTTTGGTACCAGATAACTTTTTTTTTTCTTTATAAGAAAGACTGAGCACTCCACACTGCACAATAACTCCTCCCAGGGTTTTAACTTTGTTTTGTTTTCAAAACCAGGTCCAATGAGCTTTCTGAACAGCTGGTGTAGCTACAGAGAAACCAGCTTCCTTCAGAGAGCAGTGCTTTTGGCGGGGAGGAGGAAATCCCTTCATACTTGAACATTTTCTAATTGCTTATTTATTGTATTCTGGGGTATGGCGTAAGTACAGAGAAGCCATCACCTCAGATGGCAGCTTTTAAAAGTTTTTTTTTTTTTTTTTTTTTTTCCTCAACACCATGATTCCTTTAACATGTTTCCAGCATTCCCAGGTAGGCCAAGGTGTCCTACAGAAAAACCTTGGGTTAGACCTACAGGGGTTCTGGCTGGTGTTAACAGAAGGGAGGGCAGAGCTGGTGCAGCTGGCCATGGAGAAAGCTGATTTGGCTGGTGTGGTACAGAGAAGCCAGCTTGTTTACGTGCTTATTCCATGACTGCTTGCCCTAAGCAGAAAGTGCCTTTCAGCATCTATTTTTGGAGGTTTATTACGTATGTCTGGTTCTCAATTCCAACAGTTTAATGAAGATCTAAATAAAATGCTAGGTTCTACCTTAACCTGTGTCCATTATTCTTTTAAAGTGTTTTGGTATGAATATGAATTGAACATACTTTTTAACTCTGAGTAATTGTAATCCCACCCATGGTTTAGGGAAATCACTTCAATCCTGACTGCAGGCATTTAAACGGTTTATAAATCATATCCCTTGCACTAAGAAAGTTCAAGGTTTGATCGCAGTTTGTCCAGCACTGCCTTTTTTGGCCAATGCACTGGGCAAAATTCACAGCTCCTTACTACAGCAGCCAGTTCTATACCATCAGCAGTGTTTTAAATCATCTAAGGTTAAGGGCATAAAAACCATTAACGTGAGTGTAACGTGGAAGGAGTGATAGTGTTCACTCTCGAAAATTTAAACCAATTTTCATCTTTTTGAAAATGTAGAAAGTTTAATGCCTTAAGTTTCCCTTTTATATAAACAGGTATTAAAGGCTGCAAGTTACATGTTTTAAACAGTGGTGAGAGGGACTAGTTCCCAATATATCTTATACAATGAATGAGTCAAAATGAAATTTAAACAAGTTCCCAAAGGCTTATTCTAATATAATAAGGAGGTTCATCAGCCAGAGTTTAGACCATCCTTCCTTGAGCCTAGCAGCCACTTGGCACGTGTTCGTACCGGCACCTATGAGATCAAGTGGTTCAAACACTTCACTGTGCTCTGCTGTTGCAGACGTGAGGCCCAAGGAATGCTTATACCTGGTTGCCTGGAGGCTTAGAAGTTTAGAAACATATTTGGGAGGGAAGGCAAGGTTAAATCTTCTGACCTGCCTGCTCTGAAACTTGAGAAGTTCAACTTTGCATGACATTGAAAAACTCCAGAAAAAGTTTCAAGAAGCCTTTAGATGCCGCTGCATTGCTATCTAAAGATAAGTTAACCATCTTGACCAAACGGGGGCGGGGGGATGAGGATGAGTACGTGCCTGTATGCTGGTGAAGTAACACCAGAGAGAGAACTGCTTTGAGGTTCGGTTCAATGTTTATTTACTAGGATGACCCCTGCTCTCAAGGAGCTGGCAGACTAAAGAGAGTGACCTTCAAGGTGTCTTGTCCTCTGCGTAGCCCCGGGGTGGAGGTGGGGATTAACCAGCTGAGGGAGCACAGTAGAAGCAAAGGCATGGAACAGCAAGGGGTGAAGGTGATTACAGCTGAGAATCAAAAGCATAAAGTGTTCATGGAAGGAAATGTCCTACTTCATGTTAAAGTTGAAAATCATACTTTAAAGAGTTTCAAGGGGGATGACACTGGTCAGGGACAGAAGATCTAAATGCTTGGGGTAGGATGCAAAGCCTTCTGGCGAAAGGGACATTAATTACCAGGGCCTGAATACTCCCGAAACCTGAATAACCCAGATTTTCACCAGTGAACAGCTTTTCTTAACCAGTATTAGACTAGCACCTTTCTTCATCCCACCCCAACATTTTCATTTGGAAAATGAGACAGGTTTGGAGGAAAGCAGCATCCTTGCCTGTATTAAGAAAGATAACGTTTTGCAGCAGTTTCCTTCTGAAGTGAAGAAGAGTGTTTGTTTTTTTTTAAACCAAGTAAAAAGGAGGGTGTGGGCAGCGGTTGCGGGGAAGGACATGGTGCCAAGGTGTATCGTGTTGCTGAGATCTGCAAAAGGACTGAAAACCAGTGTTTGCCCTACATCGGTGCAAGATGCCCTGTGGCACAGCCATCACTGACCCACAAAATGCCTTGTATGAATCAGAGGGACTTACTCAGGCCCCACTTGGCCTCAGCTGGGTGCCCGTATTCAGGCCCAACCTGCACAACTACATGGCAGCCCTGCTCTGGTCTGTTCCTAATTGGATTCCAGTATAAAGGCTGAAAGAACAGAGGTGGTAGAGATGAATTCAATAGGTCCAAGAAGTAAGAGGTAGAATTAATGGGACTTGAAATCTTAAGAAATGTGAGGAAAAGGGAAGAGTCAAGGCTGATGACTCACAGATGGCTTGGTTAAAAAAAAAAAAACAGTTGCCATTCACTAATAAAGGAGACGCAAGTCTGAGTTGGGGATGAATGCGAGTTCTGTTTATGACAGAGTTTGAAAGCTCTGTAGGATATCCAGCTGGAGCTAGTTAGATACACAGGTCTAGGGCACAGGAAAGAAACCTAAGCAGCAGCATCACTGGAAACCATGGAATAGACATAATCATCCCAAGTGTGTACAGTGAAAAGGCAGCTGCCTAGGAAAGAACCCTGAGACTGGGTGGAGCGGAGCATGGGAAGAGAAGAGAAGCCTGAAAACATGCGATCCTTTATCAAAGTTACTGGGACTGCCAGTCTACTGACAGTCTCTGCCTGAAGACCATGAGCACCCAAGCAGGGCCTGTTTTTCAGTTTGTTTGTCTTTTTCTTTTTAATTACTCTATGCATTCTAACTTCCTAGCCCAGGACCAGGCCTTTGAATTTTCACAGAATTGAGGATCCTCCTGAATCACATCCAAGCTTTCTACATCCAAAGTCTACAAAGTGACTGTAAACATTCCCTAATCCCTCATCACGTTTGGTTAAATCTTACTTTACATCACCTCCTGCTCATTAAAGGCTAGAATAATGCTAAATACTAAGCTTATTTGTAGATAAATACCACTACTAATCACCTAAATTTCGTTATTTGTTTAACCCTGTGATAGTCTAACTATGCTCATGACTGCTAGTGAAAAACGTACTGGGTGTATAAATAATAGGAACAAAGAAGGAACCAAAATTGCACTGAAGAGAAAATTATTCTGTGTGCATTTAAAACCTGATCACCATCCTAATCATACTTTATAATTGGACAAGTTTTAAGCTACGTTATTTCAGAATTATTGTCAAGGATTCTGAAAATTACAAGCAGCGGGGTTCAGGACCTTAAGTCGAACAGACTTGAGGTTCAAACCATCAGTCCATCCCTTATTAGGTATATGTCTTATGAGCAAATTATATTACCTCTCAGCCTCAGTTTCCCCAACCACAGAATAGGGCTTATGGCCGTTAAGGACTAAATGTAATAATGCTGGCACAGGGCTTCACACAGTGCCTAGCATCTGGCAAGCACCTGAGAACAGCCAGCAATTATTTTCATCATGGAACATTAAATCTCTTTCACCAAGGAGCCAGTCACTTTAAACCTGATCCTTACCCTTTCATCCTAGAAAGACATTTTCACGTTGTTTTTTAACTCCCCAAGCCCCTCAACCTTGGATTGATAAATCTTATCCTTGCTTTACTTCCTTGGTTCCTCTAATCTATCACCTCTGAATTTATCAGAGCTATGGATAAGGAAGAAAAATGTAAAAAAAAATCTGAAGTAATTTTTTCAGATGTCCACTGCATAGGTAATGGTCTTGTGACCGGCTGCTCCCACATCTATACCCAACATCTGGCCTCCCTCAGAACTCTGAGTGAACAGGGTCAGCATTTGGCTCAGAAGGATTAGGATTTGAAGAATCTGTGTTTGAAGGACTCGGCTCTCCAACTGGCTCAAAGGGTCGCAAGTTCGCGTAAGTCACCTCTTGGGCCAGCTGCTCCAGGGAAGGGCGGCCTAATACCAGATTTCGAAGTGAGATACAAGTCATCAGAAAGCTGAAAAAGAGGGAAAAAGCCAGCAATCCAAACTCCTGTTTCAACATAGGCATTCCTGCCAAAGCCCTTAGGGGACACCTGGTCCTACCCCCTCACCCAAGCATAAATGAGACTCTCCCCCCAGGCACCCCAACACCCCAGTTGGAAGGGCACCCCACTCCTTTTACAGTCTGGTAGAGGACTCCAGGGTGGGGTAGGAATAACCCACAGGGAGGCTGGAGAAAAGCTGAGGCAGAACAAAACAGCGGCCATCAGACACCACTTACTCTCCCATTCAATCAGGGAGAGGAGAATGGAGAGGGCAAAAGGGAGGAATTTAGCACTGGATTGACCTTTCCTGGGAAACAGTCCCTACTGTTACCCTCAGCAGAGAAAAGTTACTCAGCCTGCAAACATCTGATGGCAAAGACACATACTGTTGTGGGTAAAACTTACCTGCGGCGAAAGACATAGAGCTTTCGCAGCAAAAAGCGGAGGAGTCGCTCGTGGAAAGGGGCATTTCGCCGGCGTTCGATCTCCTGGAGCCTTTGCTGGCGTCTAAGAAAGGTCTGAACCAGCGGTGTTGGCTCAGGGCCCCCTTTGACTTCCCCTTCCAGCAGAGGTTGCAGCTCTGGAGGCAGAGGCTCTGTTTCTGCCCGGAAGAGGGCAAAAAGAGGAATCACTGAGAGAGAGAGAGAGCATTCTCTCTCCTAGAACTCCCCTTTCCCCAGCTAGACGCTTCAAGTTCATTCTTTAATGGCTAGATCCTCACTCACAACCCTGACTTCTTGTAAAGCGGGCTATCTCAGCCCAAATCTTCATATACTCACCACTTCCATTCTCCACCTTCTCCTTCAATTCTTGCAGGTATGCCAGGTCTTGCTCCAGTGCAAGCTCTGTAGTGTTGACATAGATGTACATGTAGCAGGAAGGACTGGGCGACACTGTATACACCTTATGGTACTCACCAGCAGGCAACTGAAAAGAGGGAAGAAACTGATCTCTTTCATCCTCTAGCCTTTCCCTAGCCAGCCTATGGCCTCCCTACACTGTACCCCGCCCCAGACATCTTTTTTCTTGTGTTTTGGAGTCCAAAGGAACTGACCTCTAGAACCCTGAATGAGGCTATTCACAGCCCCCCTGGGGCCCTTGCTTTTTTGAGCTCCCACTGTGTTATTGTTATGTTGAAGTATTTTGAGTCTGTAATAAATCAACTCTACTCATCTAAACTTTTCTACCACTGTTTTTTTCTGTCGTTGTTTTTGTTTTTTTAATATTTATTTACTTATTTGGCTGCATTGGGTCTTAGTTGCAGCATGCGGGACCTTCATTGCGGCACACAGGTTTCTCTCTAGTTGTGGCGCATGGGCTCCAGGGCGTGTGGGCTCAGTAGTTGTGGCATGCGGGCTCTCTAGTTGTGGCGCAGGCTCAGTAGTTGTGGCGCGGGCGGGCTTAGTTGCCCCACAGCATGTAGGATGTTAGTTCCCCAACCAGGGATTGTACCCATGTCCCCTGCATTGGAAGGTGGATTCTTAACCACTGGACCACCAGGGAAGTGGTGGTCCCTCTACCATTGTTAATTCAAGCAAAATACCTTCATTTTTTCTCCCTCCTGAAGAGTCTGGTTCTTCTGTTCTGCCACCAGCTCCACAGTTACCTCCCCCTGCAGCAGCTGGATGCTAGTGTTGCCCAGGTCTTCGCTCACAAAGTTCTCCAGGTGCAGCCCTGCCAGGGGCAAGAGTTCCCCAACCCACCCCATGGTGGAGTGAACTCACCACCAGCCGGAACAGAGAAATCACACCTTCACCGCCACCCCCCACCTCAGGTTTCAAAAACCTTCCTCCCACCAGGAGAGGCCCCTCCCCGCTCCATCACACGCCATATCCCTAGCCAACGAAGCCAGGAGGGAGACAGCAAAGCCTCCTTGCTCTCCTCCGTACCAGGGAAATCTGCGATGAAGACCACTTCGGTGTGGTTGTCCAGGCTGCTCTTGATTTCCTGTAATTTGGTTCTCCAGGGAGACAGGTCCATCAGTAGCGGCTGCAGCCAAGGTGTACGCTGGAAGGGGGACCAGGTAGCCTGCACGATGTCCACACGAGGGTCAAAAATCCTTAGGAAAGAAAACCATGTTCTATGGAGGCCACAGCCACCTATGCACCGGCATTTCCGATTCTGTTCTTTTCATCACTGTTCCCAGATAGAGGAAACAGGGTTTTCCAGAAAGAAGAAATGGCCTATGTCAGCATGTTATTGCCAGTTTGGGACAGAGAGAGGAGGGGAAAGAGATTCTGGAGCACTGGGAAGAGTGGGAGTTAGTGGCCACCTGAGGAGAGCTGTGATAACAGCTTCTAAAAGAATAAGTGCGTTACCTTTTCTTCAGGGTGACGGTGCCCCCTGCTGGAAGCAATCAGCTATGCCCACAACCAGGTCAACAGGGACATGCACCAGAGGACAGCCTTTCAAGCAAGACAACACTGGGGAGCATGGGCTATTCATCTTGGCAGAAAGAGCTAGACTTCATTTCTCCCCCTTCTCTGCTCCCCTTGCCCACCTCTGCTGGAAGCGGTCATTGATGGAGACCCAAATATCAAAGAAGATCTGGGGCTCAGTGACATTGTACTTGGGAAGCAGGTGGCTCAGGCAAGTGGCATATTGCTTCAGCATGTCCGCATGATCCTTCCAACGCCGGCTCTGTGTGAATACCTGCCCCAAACCCCCACGTTAGTCCCACCTCATTGTTATGGAGCCTCTGGACAGGTCATGCAATGCCAATGGCACAGAGAGACCCCTGCCTGCTGCTAGTTCTGACAGAGAAACAGCAACAACAACAAAACCCAAAAAAACTCACTGGAAAAATTTTTCATTGCTGGGCTAGTGGTACTCACCTTTCCTAAATCTCATCTCAGTTCAGGGAAGTGAACGACATCACCCTATTTCAACCCCCACCAAAGAAGCGCTCCACGGGGCTCCAGAGAAAGGGCAGAGTGGACCCAAATGTGTTTTATTTCATAATTGTGTTTACGATCAAACCAGACCCCAAAGCTCAAGGGGGCCTCTGAAGGCCAGTAAATCGTCAGCATCAGACATCTCACCCCAGGGTTGAGGTAGCCCAGCTCGCCGGTGCGGCCATCACGGTAGGTGATCTTCACGTGCTGGTGGGAGCGGGAGTGCACCATCATGTCCCAGGAATAGCCGTACAGCCCATTTGTCCAGTTGTTATAGCCCTGAGGAGGCAGGGCAGCGGCAATCGGCTCGACGGTCCTCACGCTAACACCATCCTCCGCCAAGAGAGGTCTGCAACACCAGCCCCATTCTCTCCCACTTGCCGTCGCCTCCACCGCTACCCAAGGTAACCCCCAGCCCACACGTACCTGGGTGAGGAAATGGGAATAGGGCAGGAAGAGCTGCTCCAGGAGGTAGAGCAGGGTGAAGGCGGCGCCCAGCCGATGGCGCAGCCCTGGGTTCTGACCACCTTTGGCCCGGCTCCTCTTATACACGCAGGAAGCACTGGGCTGGGGGGCAGTCCTGAGGGGCAGCAGTTCTTGCAGCCTTTTCGGGCAGTGAGCCACCAGCTTCCGAGGCCACTCGGGAGAGCAGAAGAGAGGGCTGCTGGCCAGCATGACGTAGGGGAACATACCTAGAAAAGCAGGGAGAAAACCAGCACGTCGGGAGTTTGGCCGGAGGAAAACGTGGGTAATCGCCTCAACCCCCTTCCCCTAGGCAGCCTTTCCCAGGT
Organism: Balaenoptera acutorostrata; assembly: GCF_949987535.1. Lineage (NCBI taxonomy): Eukaryota > Metazoa > Chordata > Mammalia > Artiodactyla > Balaenopteridae > Balaenoptera > Balaenoptera acutorostrata. The sequence goes on along the minus strand of NC_080075.1, from coordinate 15,428,010 downwards.
ACTCCACTGATGATGAAAGAAGTCCTCAACTCCAGTCTATCTCTCCCCGGAGAAACTTACTACACAACGTACTAACTGAGCCCGGAAGCCGCCAGCCGCCTCCCTGTTTGTTTCCATCTCACAGAGACCGCATCTGGTACAGCTTGGCACCCGTCCCTGTCACCACCTCCCACTGCCACACATGCCGCTGGCTCGTCCCTCCCCTGCACACCTGTGGTTTCCTATTTCCCACCAGACTACAGGAACTGACCAATGCTGAAGAGCTGGGAATTCATGCAGTGGAAGTAGGACACGAAGAGGAGGCCAATGGACCTTGAGGCGTCAAAGAAGAGCAGGAAACCGGCAGAGAGGTCGAGCAGCAGTCCGCACCAGTGCACCACCAGCAGACTAGTCATCTCCTCAGACAATACAAATCTGCGGACACCAGGGTCAAAGGTCAGGCACCAGCACTCACGGCATACTCACAGCAGATGTACCGCTGCTGTCCTGTCCTTGCTGCAGGATCCACCCCAGCAGGTGCGTGGAAGAACTCCGCACAAAGACATCCTCTGGTAGGGTTTTCCAACCCCTCTTCATTTCCACATACTTTAGGCGGCCATCTTTTTTCAACATACCCTATGTAATAAGCAAGAGTGCATCTCCGAGGGCACAATTTGATTGAGCAGTGTGTGTTGTGGCGGGCAGGTTCTTCGTGGAGGTTATACATGAGAAGAAACTTTAACAGGGGAACGCTTGGCTAACATCAACATGGTGTCAAACTTTAGGAACTGGGAGATGACAGGAAAGAGGGAAAAGAACAAAGTAAAACAAGAGGAAGGAAGAAATGGGAGAAAGAGTGAGGTCAGAGAGGAGCAGCTCTGTTTTGGAAAGAGTTGGCAACAATGGTATTGTCGGCGTAAGGGGCGCCGACCGTCCATCTGCTCCGCACGCCGGCCAAGGGGTCCCAGCGAGAGGCTGGGGTGGCAACCCGAGGACAGAGGCACCACCACAGCAACTGCTGGGGCTACTGCCTCACTCACCAAGCCACCTAGCACCGGCGCTTTCCTTTCCTTGACTGCTTTTCCCTTTGTTTCCGCCCACACTGTAAGTCTCCCAGGGGCAGCAAGGCCTAGGTCTTTTGATACCATCGACTCTGCCTTCCGCTGAACAGGGAGATGAGTGGACAGAGGGAAACACGTGGCAAATTCAGGCAAAGTGGGAAGAGCAGCTGTGACCGCAGACCTGAGGGAGGCGAGCCCCCCACTCTGCACCTGGGCCACCTGAGGCCTCTGCCCTGCCGCTCACTTGAAGGGACTGAAGAGCCAGTGCCGGGACAGGTAGTCCATGGAGTAGCCTTCCACCCAGTCTGCGTCCAGCTTTTTCACGCCCGCAATGAAGTACACGATGAAGATCTGCAAACACAAGACAAATGTTCAAACAAAGTCAGAACCTTGTCCTCCACAGACAGTCACAAATCAATTCTGATGCCAGTTCAGGGCCCAAGGGAGACTAGATCCATTCTTCTATTCACTCATCTCACATATTCACTCACCCGACATCCTACAGAGGCCAGGCACAGTACTAGGCACCAAGGAAAGTCATAATGTTACTCTTTCCTCATGAGGATTCTAATCCAGCGGGAACAAAGCTCGACTCTTTCTATGACAAGGTGAGAGACCCCAGAGATTAGGGGGTTGGAAACAAGGGGAAAGCCAGCCCAGCTTTCCAGCAAAAGGGGAAAAAGAGAAGATCCAGGGAGGCAGAGCAGAGCGCAGTCTGGCAGTGCGACAGCGGTGCTGACAATGGCTGTTGAGAACACCTCCCCCTCTCCTGAAATCCTGTACCTGGCCACGCAGCACAGCATAGTTCCAAAGGGGCACGTGGGCGTTCCGCTTCCGGGCATTCAGCAGGCCGTCCACAGACCTGCAGCAAGGGGGAGAAGGATGGAGGACAGCTTCTTAGTCCAGTCCCATTTCTACCTTGGGATTGGTAGAAATGCTTTTTATTTTTTTTATCTTTTTTTTTTTTTTTAATTATTTATTTATTTATTTTTGGCTGCATTGGGTCTTCGTTGCTGGGTGCAGGCTCTCTCTAGCTGCGGCGAGCGGGGGCCACTCTTCGCCGCAGTGCGCAGGCCTCTCATTACAGTGGCCTCTCCTTGCCGCAGAGCACAGACTCTAGGCATGCGGGCTTCAGCAGTTGTGGCACGCAGGCTCAGTAGTTGTGGCGCACGGGCTCAGCTGCTCCGCGGCACGTGGGATCCTCCCGGACCAGGGCCTGAACCCGTGTCCCCTGCATTGGCAGGCGGACTCTTAACCACTGCGCCACCAGGGAAGTCCCAGAAATGCTTTTTAAATATAATGCCCTCTCTAACCCAGGACGTCTCCCACACCTTCTCTAGTCCTCTGGCTATTCTGAGGTTCTTTAGAATTATATGAGCATACTGCAACAATGACTATTTTAAGTCATAACAGAAATATTACTAGTGAGTTATAACAACAAAAAGTTCAGTGTTTACCATTCGTTTAGTTAGCAAATTAGTTTCTCCTACAGAAATAGATTGGGAACAAGACTACAATGCTAGAATATGGCTGAATATGAAAAAGAACGAATTTGAGGCAACACTTGAAAAGCTAAAGGTGTATGAAAATATATATAGTGCATTTAAAAAAAAGTTTCAATTTCCAAGACAAACTGACACTCCATAGACCTGTATGCTAGGATCTAGTGCCAGAGGGTACCTGCTAACAGCTTACCTAGGCTAAGAACTGATAAAACCAGGCTACTAAGATTAGATGTATTCTGGGGAGGCAGAAGCAAAGTAGGTTTTCAAGAAGACACAGAATGAGCAGAGAAGCCAGGAAAGGGGCAGCTTACACTTGTGGTCAAGAGCATGGGAGTCCGTAGTTAAGGAGACCTGGAATCTCACTTATGCCTCTTACATGCTATGTGACCCTAGGCAAGTCCTTTACTTCTCTAAGCCTTAGTTTCTTCATCTATAAAATGGGAACAGCACTATGGACCTAATGGGGTTATAATGTGGAAAAATTACAAGTGTTTAGCATAGTGTCTGGCACGTGGAAAGCCTTCAGTAAGTGATGGATATTTTTTCAAACTGTGTAAAAGTCATAAAAATGAGACTTTTCAGGAGTATTCTGTCAAAAGTGCCTCTTTGTGATGACAGCTGGCCACTCTGAATGAATGTGAAGGTTTACAAAAGGGGTATCTGCATGTGTGTGTTGATGAATGAAGTTTAATTAATGACTGATAAATCACCAACAAATCCAATGCTTGAGATTTTTTCCCTCTATACTCATGTTACTGACAGCTCATACTCGCTTTTCACTTAATAATGGGAGAATCCTTAAAGCTCATCTACCCTGCCACCCTGTCTCCAAATCCCTTCTCCATCTCCCCTGAGAGATGGTCACCTGAGCCAGAGGTCGAGGAGCATTACCTCCTCCCGGGACAGCACTACTCAGCAGCCCTGGTGGGCCCTCTCCTTCTGACATGACTCTGTCCCACAGCAACTTCTACTCTTGGCTCTAACTCTGCCCCTCTGGGCTCACACAGAGAAAGTCTGCTCCCTCTTCCACATGACCACCCTTGTAGTATCTGAAAACAGCTATGTCTGGCTTTAGTCTTCTCTTCTTCTCTAAGAGGATTACAGGAAGTGGATAGATCAAAGCACCTGGGGAGATAGGGAAAGAGTGAAGGGGTGGGAATGGAGCCATTTTGCTTTTTTGTCACCCCAAGAGCCCCAACCTCACGGACCCTTCCCTCTCCCAAATCCATCCAAATCAAAGTGTCACCCTGTAACCACACTCTGCAACGCATGGCTGAAAATACGTTTGCTGGGACAAATTCTCGGACCTCACCAGGCCCCTATCTCTGGTAACCATCCTGACGCAGCCAACCCCTCCCTCTTTTCCCCGGACTCATACCAGTAGCGGTTTGCATCCATGAACGTCAGCTGAAAGGCCAACAAACCATACAGATAGGAGTGGTTGTTCCACGATGTCTTGTCCAGAAGAAACACATACCAGTATGGCAGCAGGAATAACACACAGCTTATCCGGTAGCGCAGGCCCAGCATCATGCCCAGCGCCCCTGGGATTTGAGGGGGAGAGGATTAAGATGTCAGAGGGGCACAACAGGCCCAGCTCCCCTGGGACAGGCTGTGGGTAGGATTAGGAAAGGTTATCAGACATTTTATAACCAGGTGAAAATGAATTTCAATTAAACGTTATTTCAACATTTTAAACAGAGTTACGGGGTCACAGCTCAGATGACACACAGGTCAGCAGGATGAAATTGTAAGTCGCAGAGGAAGTGAAATAAGAAACCCAAGACCTTGGTCATTCACCAGCATGCTTTGTATTTCTGGGTTTCTCTCCTACAGTTTCCCTCACCCAGAAACATGATGGTGTAGACCAGATACATCCAGTCAAGTGGCAGTGGCTGCAGGGCGTCAAGCAACGGGAAGCGGCACACCTCCAGCCCATCCAGGTATCTTTGGTCCAGGGAGCTGAGCCCCCGCTCCTGGGGAATGTCCAGCACCATCATCAGCCCTGAGAAGGCAGAGGGGGAGGGGGCCGTTAGGCCTTAGCAAAGGGAGCCGTGGAACACGCTGGAATACAGTCGAGCACACCCAGCTCCAGGGTGAGACTTCTTTCCTAACCCCGGAAAGAATTCATTCAACAATAATCACGGAGTGCCTACTCTGTGCTAGGCATTATGCCAGTTGTGTGATCTCAGACAGCCACTGCATCTCACTGAGCCAATTCCCCATTTGTGAAAGGGGGCTCATAATATTTTGCAGGGTTTCAGAGAAGATTAAATGAAAGAAGTGTACAAAATGCGATCAAAGCTGTTCAGGTTTTGATAGTAATATCTGTAAAGGTCTGCCCTACTGGCTACAGAAAATGCTCTGGGGTGGTGCTGCTCAACCTCTTTTACTTCCTGGCACACCTGGCAGAGCAGTATCTGGCCAGCACACTGGGGTAAACAGAAGGGGCTACTCAGGCCAGGAAGGCATCTCCAGTTAAGACAAGATTTCTCAACCCCAGGACTATTCAGTTTGGCCTGGTTAATTATTTGCTGGGAGGGCTATCGTGTGGTTCATAGGTCATGCAGCAGCATCCCTGGCTTCTGTGTAGATGCCAGTAACCACCTATTCCCCTTCCCTCCCACCCCCAAGATGTGACAAATACAAATGTCTACAGACATTGCCAAATGTCCCCTGGAGAGCAAAATCACTCCCCGTTGAGAACCACTGGGTTCAGGGGAGTACTATCTCAGCATATCTGTAACCCATTCCAAACATACATGCTGTGGCCTATGAGTTAGAAAGATTTGGATTAGGGAGTCACAGCCTAAATGTCTGCCCTGTCACCCCTGCCATTTCTCTAAAGTCTAGTCCTTAGCATACTTACTGGGCAACTTCATGCCACAAATAAAATGGGTTCCTGTTCCTCTACCTCTATATTTCCTATAGCCTCAGATCAAAGCATTTCTGGTCTCCAAATCCTAATCGGAGACAAAACTGGGCCACAACGACCTCTTCCAGGATATAAGTAACTTCAGCTCTTAGGAAAAGGTGGGTAAGTCCACTAAGCAAGTAAGTATCCAAGAAATGGACAAGGGACGATTGTCATTTTCCCACCCCCAACCACGCTGGCCCCCTCCCAGAAACTGGACTTACCAAAGAGAAAACGGAAGACTGCCAGGCTTGCAGGATCCGTTGGTCTATTCAGCAGGGTCACCAGCCTCCCCCAGCTGGACACATCTGTCCACTCAAAACCCAAGAGCTTCCCCATTCGGCTGCCCTGACGGCGCCCTGAGGTCTGTCCAGCTTTATCTTTTTGTACTTTATCTGCAACCGATAAATGGAGAAAGTTGTGTGTGCGCGTATGGGAATGGAGATGCTTTAAAATAGGCTCCTCCTCAAATCACAGAAATCACAGGCCCAGGGCTTCTGTCCACCTGGATTCTCCCACTGATCTCTGACTACCCGAAACATCCCTGCAGTGCAGCCCCTCCTCCAGGATCCCCCAGTGCCCCAGAACCTTTCTCAGACAGCAGCCCCCTAGCCGCAAAGCGTCCCGAATGTCATCACCACCCCGAAGCCGAAAACTGCAATCTCTCTCTATGGCTCCTTCCCATCGGAGGCTCCCTTCCCCAGGTCCCACAGGGAAGTCCTCCCGTCCCCACCCCTCTGAAACCCGCGCCCCTCTCTATCCGCCACAAGGCGGGGCTCTGACCCTACCTGAGTCGGGCGGGGACCGCGCAGACCGAGCAGACACCACCATGGCCTCAGGGAGGTAGCTCGGCCACAGCGACAGCGTCCGAGTAGGTGGCGCCGCGAGGGAAAACTCCCCTAAGTCCCGCCTCCCCGACACATCAGCACCCGCGAGGCCGGCCGGAAAGTGCCGGGACTGTCGTGAAGAGCCCTAGTCGGCCGCGCCGGGCTCCCTGCTTGGCGGCAGAGGGCGGGGCGAGGAGCCTTGGGGCGGGGCGAAGCGGCCGCGAAGGGGCGTGGTCAGGCCCCGCCCTCCCCGGTGACCAAGGGGGAGCGAAGATGTCACCGGACTTTCCTCTCTTCCGCCGAATGACCAGTCTCTTCCCTGAGGCCTCCCGATCCCTCTCCGCGCTTTCAACCTAAGAAGACTCCGAGCGCCCGCAACTTCCCTGGGTCACTCCCCGCCCCCATTAGGCCTCTGCAGATGTGAGCAGCGCGGGCGCAAATGTCAGACTCTTCCCAGAGAGGTTCCCGCCGAATTAGGACGCACCTGGAAGGGCTGCCCCGGTCTAGAGACTGTGTGCAAGTTTCTTTATTCTCTCTTCAGTACCTGCCATGAACCAGAGGTTTGAAAGCAGCAGGGAAAACCGGAACAACATAGCTGCAGAGGGTATGCAGAGTAGGGGCAGTGAATAGAGTGGTCGATCAAGGAAAGTCTTAGAGAGGTGAGTCTTGAACAGCCTTGTAACATCTAATTCTCTGCACTGGGACTGACCAGCAGGATCAGAGGAAGGCACCTTAGACCAGGGGTTCTCACATTTTTTAGTCTCAGAACCCCTCTACACTGCTACACACATTATTGAGAACCCTAAAGAACTTTTGTTTATAATGGGTTATATTTTCCCGTATTTACCGTATTGGAAATTTACACTGAGAAATGTTTAAAATATGTATTGATTCACTAAAAGAAAAAAGTAATAAACCCATTACATGTTTATATAAATAACCTTTTTAAGAGAAAAAGTATATTTTCCACACCAAGAAAATACATGAGAATAGTATTATTTTACATGCAAATCTCTTTAATGTTTGGCTTCATTGAAGAAAGCTGGATTCTCATATCTGCTTCTGCATTCCATCTGCTGTGAAATGGTGTTGATTGAAGTATGTGAAGGAAAACTGGTCTTACCGATACTTAGTTGGAAAAAAGAGAAGCATTTTAATAGCCTGTTTAGATAACTGTGGATATTCTTTTGTACCACACCAAAACTTACAAGTAGTCATTTTTTAAAGGTTAGTCAGATGTGAAATTGGAAATCATATAATGAACTTTATGTTCTATTACATTAAAATCATTGGTATATCTTGCACTTTGAATGGACCTTTTACTCACGCATGATTTTGTAAAATATGCATGGTAATTTGGAAAACATTGGTTCACTGAGTTACACAACTTTTTTTTTTTTTAACTTTTTTCTTTTTTTTTTTTAAAGGAATTCCTTTATTTTTATGGCTGTGTTGGGTCTTCGTTTCTGTGCGAGGGCTTTCTCTAGTTGTGGCAAGCGGGGGCCACTCTTCATCGTGGTGCGCGGGCCTCTCACTATCGCGGCCTCTCTTGTTGCAGAGCACAGGCTCCAGACGCGCAGGCTCAGTAATTGTGGCTCACGGGCCCAGCTGCTCGGCGGCATGTGGGATCTTCCCAGACCAGGGCTCGAACCCGTGTCCCCTGCATTGGCAGGCAGATTCTCAACCACTGCGCCACCAGGGAAGCCCTACACAGCTCTTTTAAATGCAGAGTCTCTTAAATGTTGGGAAACTGCCAGGCTCACAGTGGCAGATACAAGTTTTCAAATTTTTAATTTTCACTTGAAAGCTCAAATTTACCATTGGCAACAAATACCATTTATTTTTTTCCTTGAACGAACCGGCTCCTTTCATTTTTGAGAAAATATTTGCTAAATGCACCAGTTTGAATAACCATAGTTTGTCCAATGTCCTTTCAAGTAAAATGGTACTTTGTTTAAAAAAAAAAAAAGACAAAAGCAAAGATGCTCAACATCTTATATTATTAGGAAATTGCAAATTTGGGAATTCCCTGACGATCCAGTGGTTAGGACTAGGCGCTTTCATTGCTGTGGCCCGGGTTGAGTCCCTGGTTGGGGAACTAAGATCCTGAAAGCTGCTTGGCGTGGCCAAAACATACAATACAGTAAAATAAAACAGCAGTGAGATACTATTAGAATAGTTGAAATCCAAGGCACTGACAACAACAAATGCTGGCGAGGATGTGGAGCAACAGGAACTCTGCTTCCATTACTCGTAGGACTGCAAAATGGTACAGCCACATTGGAACACAGTTTTGGCAGTTTCTTACAAGACTCCACATACTCTTACCATATGATCCAGCAATTGTGCTCCTTGGTATTTACCCAAATGAGTTGAAAACTGATCCCCACACAAAACCTGCACGTGAATGTACAGCAGCATTATTTATAATTGCCCAAACTTGAAGGCAACCAAAATGTCCTTCAATAGGTGAATGGGTAAAATAAACTAGCACATCCATATGATGGAATATTCAGTGATAAAATGAAATGAGCTATTAAGCCACAAAAAGACATGAAGGAAGCTTAAGTGCATATTGCTAACTGAAAGAAACCAATCTGAAATGGCTACATACTGTGTGATAACCTGGAAAAGGCAAAACTATGGAGATAACAAAAAGATTGGTGGTTGCCAGGGATTGGGGGGAGGAAGGGAGAGAAGAATGTAGCACAGAGGGTTTTTAGAGAAGTGAAACTATTCTGTATGATACTCTGATGGTGTCATGGTGAGTTCATGTCGTTATATATTTGTCAAAACCTATAGAATGTACAATATAAAGAATGAACCCTAATGTAAACCGTGAACTTTGTTATTAATATCACTATTAGTTTATCAATTGTAATAAATATACCACACTAATGCAAGATGATAGTAATAGGAGAAACAGGGAGAGCATGAAGGGGTGTATGGGAACTGTCCGTACTACTCAAAAAAATAAAGTCTATTAATTTGAAAACAAACAAAGGTGAGTTGAGCTCACAGTTTAATTGCACAAGTGCTTTTTCTTAGAAACTATGAAACATCGTATTTGGGTATGCAGAATCATTGTATGCATATTTCCCATTTCTTCACACAAAATAGTAAAAAGATCTGTATTCCAGTGTCAAGAGTTTATAAAATTATTAATTTGTACTTCTTCGTTAAGGGTGTTCTTAATTGACACTGGCATTTTATTTTTTATTTTTAATTTTTTTTAGGCTGCACACTGGCATTTTTTAAAAATTGCAAATGCATGGCAAGAAGGAATGCAATGACTACTACTACAATTTGGTGCCACTGTCTCACTCCTGCTAAGTTGCCAGCAGTTTTGCCACCATTGCTTTCTTTTAAAATTTATTTAATTAATTAATTAATTAATTAATTTTTGGCTGTGTTGGGTCTTCGTTGCTGGCGCACGGGCTTTCTCACGTGGAGGCGAGCGGGGGCTGCTCTTCATTGTGGTGAGCGGACTTCTCACTGCGGTGGCTTCTCTTGTTGCGGAGCACAGGCTCTAGGCGCGTGGGCTTCAGTAGTTGTGGCACGTGGGCTCAGTAGTTGTGGCTCACCGGCTCTAGAGCGCAGGCTCAGTAGTTGTGGCGCACGGGCTTAGTTGCTCCGCGGCATGTGGGATCTTCCCGGACCAGGGCTCGAACCCATGTTCCCTGCAATGGCAGGCGGATTCTTAACCACTATGCCACCAGGGAAGCCCCCACCATTGCTTTTTGCATCATCAGTGCAAATGTCAACACAGTTAAAAAGGCAAATAACATCTCAGTATTATTATAGTAGTTTTGTCCCTAAAGACTCCAGGGGGTTCATGGACCGTGTGCTGAGAACCACTATCCTAAAGGGAAAAAGTGGCAGGGGTAGATGTAAAAGTAGAGATTATTGGGCACGGTTGTGTTTGGCAGGTGGAATCACTGGGCTAATAAGCGTTCCTGCTGTTGAGGGTCTGGCCCACTTCTAGGTCATCCTAATAGGCAAGGGGGGCCAAGTCACTTTGGAAGCCATAGATCTATTTAGGGGCTGGATCTCTTAATCCATTGTCAAATCCCAGTCCAAATGAATACAATGTGGGCTGGGAAGTTTGGGCTAGATCTTCCAGGATCACTCAAAATTAGATGGTTCCATTAAGTTCAGTGTTGATGGTCTGTTACGTGCCAAGAACTGGACAAGTTACAGAGGAGGAAACAGAAATGATTAAGTTGTGGCCTCTGTCCTATAGAAGTATAATAATAAAAATATATAGAAATAATAAAATAATAATAAAATATAGGAAGTCATAAGAATTAAGTGAGGTTCAAAGTGCTATGGGAGCACTGAGGAAGAAATGAATTATGACTGGAGAAATCAGAAAAGTTTTTTTGAAAACTTGGGCCTTAAAGGATGAGTACAATTTTGAGAGGAGAGAGGGAAATCAAAAGTTCTCAGTAGTCTTGGGTGAACTGAGAGCATTCTGTGTAAGAGAACTACAGCTAGTAAATGATCTGGGCTAACTCTTCACCTCTCCATCCCATGATTTTAACTTGTTTTTGTTCAAGGCGTTGATTTCCAGTTTATCCTTTCAGGTCCGATATACAGAGACTCATGGCATCAAACATTCATTTATCCATAAAATAGTCCAAAATTTACAAAAGGAATTTCTTCATGGTTCTTTTCTAATAAAAATTCTCTTTCTGTCTGCACTGTGGAGAAAGAAGCCCTCTTTCAGATCTCTCAATTCAATACCCTAAACATTTAGTGAGTGCCTACTATGTGCAGGATATATGTTATTTTCTACGAGGGGTGCCAAAGTAAAAACACAGCCCCTGCCTTCACAGAACTTAGAGTCTCAGAGGAGTCAAATGTGTATGTAGTTAATGGCAAAGCATATTATAAGCTCTATAAAAGATACAGTGTGATGGCGATCAGAAGAGGAAGACGTTAACTTCAGTGGGGAAATCTGGAAGACTTCATGGAAGCAATGTCTTAAATATGAATAGACTTGCCATAGACAGTGATGAATGAAGGAGGATATTCACTCATCATGAGACAAGTCCACTTGAACAAAGGTATAAAAGGGGATGGTGTGTTATGGGAAGGGCAGGTAATTTAGTATGACTGGGGGGCTGGGAGGTGAGTCTCATGAGAGATAAGTTTCAAAAAGCAGGTTGACAGCAATCTTGGAATGCCAAGCTAAGGAGTTTGGGCTCTACCCTGGAGGTGCAGCATACTCAAATCAGTGTTTTGGGAAGATAACAAGTAACCCCAGGAGGAATGGATGGGAAAAGAAAGGTCAGTTTGGAGGTGGCTGGAATTGTTCAGAGAAGAGATAATGCCCGGCATTACCTAGGATGCACGAGCTGATATGGAAAGAAGGGGGTGGATTTGAGAGACATGACCAAGACTTAGTGATGTCCCGTTGTGTGTGTAGGATGGTTTAGGGGTTCCTAACTTGGGACACTGATAGAATGGGAGTACTATCCAGGAGGAGGAACATGGGGAAAAGATAAAGGGTTTGGGTTGGCTGTTGGATGTGTCTGTGGACTGACCAAGGTATTGGAGAGGAAGCAGTGGCAATTGAGAGTGATGTACGGATTTGGGGATCGTCCATAAATGGCTGTTGAAACTGTAAAGGCATTGATTGCACTTCCAGAGGGAGAGCAGGGTTTCTCAACCTTGGCAGTATAACATTTGGTCTGCATATTCTTTGTCGTTGCGGGGTGGGTGAGGTGAGGGGAGGGGCTGTCCTTGGCATTGTAGGAAGTTTAGCATCCTTGGCCTCTACCCACTAGATGCCAGTAGCACACCTCCGCCACCAGTTCTGTCAAACAAAAATATCCCCAAACGTTGTCAAATATCCCCTGGAGGGCAAAATCAACCCCATAGAGAACTATTGCTCTATCGCGGAGCCATAAGATGGCCAAGGGCAGAACCTTTGGGTTCTAAGGTCACGGTCAGAAAGGAAGAGCACATTGGGAGAGATGGGGGTGACTGTGTCACAGATGGGGTGGCCAGTGGTGTAACAGTCTATAAAGAGGGTTTTGGAGACAAAAGAGGCCTTGGCAGTGGGGAGAGCTTTATGATCTTTCAGGGAGCAATTCCAACTGAGCCTCCTGAATGTACTTTCTTCTTGTTCGCTAGCCTTTTCCCTGAGAGGTACAGGAGTCAACTGCCCCCTTGGGCCATAAATGAGACTGGGATATATGCCAGTGTACCACAAAGCTTGCCTGGTTGCTTTGCAGGCTGTTCATATTCCTCTTCCCCTATTTTCTCATTCCATTTGTTCTATTAGTCTCCTTTTTCATTTGTAATGTGCTTTAGCAGAAATATAGAAATATATACCCATACCATTTAATCCTGATAATAACCCCACAAAATAGCTTTCATTCTTATTCCCATTTTGCAGATGAGGAAACCAAAACTCCCAGAGGGAAGCTTGCCTAAGACTGCACAACCAGGGAGCCATAGAGCTGATGCCCAAATCTTCTGATCACGCAGGGACTGGGAACACTCTTCATCACACCCCAATTGCTTCTTTGGTTGCAACTCCTACCATGTAGCGTCTTTTCCTTACAAAGTGACTGACACTCCCCTTCTCCTGGGATAGAGCCTTCCTTGACTGTAAGGGAATCAGTGACTTTTGTTCTCTTGTTCCCTGACCATTTCTGCTCATCGAGTATTGTTTGGTGCCTTACTGAATGTCTCACCTTGTGAGGGTGTTAGCCAGCTGGTCTTTTTTCCTTCTTCATTTTCTTCTTTTTTTGGCCACGCCTTGCGGCTTGTGGGATCTCCGTTCCCCGACCAGAGTTTGAACGTGGGCCACGGTAGTGAAAGCCCAGAATCCTAACCACTAGGCCAACAGGGAACTCCCAGATGGTCTTCTGACAAAGGGTAACACTGTAATGTTTGTACAGGTGAGGCCAAGCCTGCGGCAATTCTGTATGGTGAAGATGAGGACAGACAGGTCACAGGCCCAACTGTGGGCACTTGAGAATCTCCCTGATGGTTGCTGGGTCTAGGCCAAGGGTCATCTCCCTCAGGGACACCAGTGTATGTCCAAGGCTTGCAGTGGCATACCAGACCCCAGTAACTCCTCAACTGCTGTAACTGTCCTTCCCTCCCTGGGAATCCTCTGTCATTTCCTCCTGCTCCCCACAAACTTCCTACTCTGACCCTTTGTTTCTTGGCACCCCTCATGTTCCCTTAACCACCAATTCACTTAGCATCTGGAATCCTTAGTAATAGTAATCACAAAAGCCACCATTTACTGAGGGTTTTTAAAGTACCAGGCATAGACAATGGAGGTAACTGAGGCTTAGAGATGTTACATAAATCTGTCCAACGTCACATAGATATTAAGGTACAGATCAGCATATCTAATAGAAATGTAATTTGAGCCACGTTGGTAATTAAAATTTTCTATTAGCCAAATTAAAAGAGAAAAGAAACAGGTGAAATTAATTTTATCAACATTTTTTTTTTTATTTAACAATATATCCTAATTGTCTATCAACAGACTAATGGATAAAGAAGATGTGGTATATACATATATACAATGGAATACTACTCAGCCATAAAATAGAGTGAAATTTTGCCATTTGCAACAACATAAGTGGACCTCAAGGGTATTATGCTTAGTGAAATAAGTCAGACAGAGGAAGACAAATACTGTATGACAGGGGTCCTCAACCCCTGGGCCTCGGACCGGTACCAGTCCACATCCTGTTAGGAACAGGGCTGCACAGCAGGAGGTGAGCGGCAGACAAGCGAGTGAAGCTTCATCTGCCGCTCTCCATCGCTCGCATTACCGCCTGAACCATCCCTCCCACCCCCCCACCCCTGTCCGTTGAAAAATTGTCTTCCACGAAACCCGTCCCTGGTGCCAAAAAGGTTGGGGACCACTGCTGTATGATATCACTTACTTGTGGAATCTAAAAAATACAACAAACTACTGAATATAACAAAAAAGAAGCAGACTCACAGATACAGAGGACGAACTAGTGGTTACCAGTGGGGAGAGCGAGGGGGAGTGGCAATTTAGGGGTAGGGGATTAAGAGGCGCAAGCTACTATGCATAAAATAAGCTAAAAGGATATATCGTACAACCCAGGGAATATAGCCAGTATTTTATAATAGCTATAAATGGAGTATAACCTTTAAAAATTGTGAATCACTATAGTGTACACCTGTAACTTATATAATATTGTACATCAACTATAACTCAATAAAAAGATAAGGCACTTGGGCATTCCCTGGCAGTCCAGTGGTTAGGGCTCCGCGCTTCCACAGCAGGGGGCATGGATTCGATCCTTGGGGGGGGAACTAAGATCCCCACATGCCATGTGGCCAAAAAAATAAATAAAATAAAGCACGTTACAAATTTTTTTTTAAAAGGGGAAAAAAAAGATCCAAAACATTATTCCAATGTGTCATCAATATATAAAATTACTAAAGAGATATTTATAGTCTTTCTCTCATAATAAGTCTTTGAAATCTGCTGTGTGTTTTACTCTTACATCTCATCTCAGTTTAGACGAGCCACATATCAAACGTTCAACGGCCGTTTGTGGTCAGTGGCTACTGTACTGAACAATGAAAGTATAGATCAAGGATTCTGAGCCACCTCCGCTTGGCTTCATTGTCGCCTTTCTAAGGATGGTGAGGAGACGGGCAGCCACATTCTCTGTGAAAGCAGGCTGATCCTGTCCCCCAAAATTCAGGCCTGAAAAAGATAATAATCTTATCTAATTGGGAGTAAGATTTCATTATAAATGAGAATAAAGGGTCTCCAAATGCTACAGTGGTCCAAAATTTATTAGCCTCTTTAAAAAAGCATTTGTCGGGCTTCCCTGGTGGCTCAGCGGTTGAGAATCTGCCTGCCAATGCAGGAGACACGGGTTCGAGCCCTGGTCTGGGAAGATCCCACATGCCACGGAGCAGCTGGGCCCGTGAGCCACAACTACTGAGCCTGCGCGTCTGGAGCTTGTGCTCCGCAACAAGAGAGGCCGCGACAGTGAGAGGCCCGTGCACCGCGATGAAGAGTGGCCCCTGCTTGCCACAACTAGAGAAAGCCCTCGCACAGAAACGAAGACCCAACACAGCCAAAAATAAATATAAATAAATAAAAATTAAAAAAAAAAAAAAAGCATTTGTCAGAGAAGCTGACATTTCCCTCTTGGAACTGTTACTTCTTCTGGGATGGGACAGGAATGTTTGTTCCCTTCTGCACGTCCCTGCTATTGTTCTTCTATCTCCATAAACACTGTCCAGGAAGAGTGGATTTTCTCTGGCCTGGAGCCAGGTTGGTGGAAAAATCCTTTGCCCTGGGCCCTCTCTCTTGTCCATAGGGCAGTCGCGTGACCCTTTCTGATGGGGCTCACCAACCGACATGGTGGCCTCGGAAGGGACGTGCAGGATTGTTGAACTCTGGAAGGAAAGGAGGGTTGGTGAGCCATCATTCCCTGATTTGAGCAGTGGGCAGCCCTTCGTTCCAGGCACTGTGCTAGGCACATGGCATGTGCTATCCTTTTACTCCTCACCACCACCCTATGAGGTAAGCATCAGCACCGGCAAAACCCAAGCAGGTGAAAGAGTTCACTCAGGGTGTGCAGCTTTCCGACACCAGAGCCCAGGATTACAGCATTCCAGACTTTGGGGGTTTCAATGCTTTCTCCACTAAAACGGACATGGGAACAAGGGTTGTCCAGCAAGAAGTGTTCATATGTGCGTTCTGTTTCCATGTGAACAAGGTCTGGCAGGGTGCTTAGGGTTGATTTCAGTCTCTAAGAATTGGGGGTGAAATACTCAGAACATAAAAAAAGGAGATGGGGGACTTCCCTGGCGGTCCAGTGGTTAAGTCTATGCGCTTCCACTGCAGGGGCCATGGGTTCCATCTCTGGTCAGGGAACTAAGATCCCCGGCATGCCGCGTGGTGCAGCCAAAAAAACATAATAATAATAATAATAAAAATTTAAAAAAGGAGTCGGCTGCCCTTTCTATATCAGGAAACCTAAGAGGACTGCTTGATCTTTCTTTTCTTGTTCCTGACAAGTTAGAAGGAATGTGGTGGCGGGGGGCCCTGTCGCTTTAAACCTAAGCCCTGGTTTCCCAGGAGACTTGGGAGAGCAGTGGCGAGTGCCCGCCTACCTGGGGAACCTGCGCGAGGTGTGGCCGTAGAGGCTCTGGATGCGAGGTGGGCGGGGGCGGGCTGAAAGTTGGACAAGCAGGAAGTGAACCGACGGCTGCCCGAGAGGAAACAGACTAGGCGAGAGTCCCGCTGCCGACAGGCCCGAGCCGCTCGGAAACATGGTGAGAGAGCTGGAAACTAAGAAGGGGCTGATTTCACGAGCAGCCAGAGGGGGCTAGGGGCTGGGGATCAGCAAAGGAAAGCTGGTGGCAAAATCTGAGGGCTGGGCCAGCGCTGACTGTGACCTCTGTTCTTTGACAGCTGGGCTGCAAATAGGTCTGAGCTGCCTGGGCGGGTGTTCCTGCTCCTTCTCTGCTCCCTCCCTCCCCTGAGCCCTGAGCTGGCCTGGAGTGGAGCTGCGGTGGGAGTGGGAGATCCTAATTCATCGCCTCCTCCAGCCCTCCGGCCTTCGGGTGCTGTGACATTCCTGGGCAGTGCCTCTGCTGTTCCCGGCGCAGATTCCAGCCCAGCGGCAGGAATCCCGCTCTGCCTCTCACTTTATCCCTGTACAGAAACCCAAAGAATTTGTCTCTCCGTCGAGTCCAAGGAATCTGCCCCCTCTCCATAAACATGAGGAAGAGAGCTGAGGGTTTGTAAAAAAAAAAAAAAAAAAGTCAGAAGTTGGTTCTCTGTGATAATCTAGTTTGGACCCATGCCCCTGGCTTGTGTCTGGAAGTCCAGTGGGTCAGGGAGGGAGGAGCTTAGCCGTGTTTTTCCCTCCCTGTTCAAAAACCTTATCAGAAAGCCTGAGGATGAGGCATCAGGGAGGACTTGCCCTCCATTACCCCCAACACCCAGGCTGCTGTTTGTATATTTCATACTTGCTTAAGCAGGCAATGGCGTGGTGTCTTCGCGCGGTGCTTAGTGGTGGGGAAAGCAGAAGTTTGTGGCCCAACGGCTGTCTCTCGTGGGGCCTTGTGAGGGACTTGGAGCCTGGTTGCCGGGGCTCAGGCTGCCCAGGAGGTCGGAGCAGCTCTCCAGCTGCTGTCTTGAAGAGAGGGCGGGTTAGGCTAGGGGAGGGTGGTCTGCGGGGGAGTGGGGCACAGGCATTTTTAATGAGGACCGGTGGGATCTGGGAATTCATAGGTAACGGTGGGGCTGTGCCTTGTGAGGTGCTGGCTCAGCGGTCTCCTCTGACCCTCTCTGAGGAACAAGGAAGCAGTGGAGAGGGCTTTGGGAGCGTGCTTCTCGTCCTCTCACGTGCCCTGAGAACCCACAAAGAAGTTGGATCCAGTCTGTCTCCTAGCATGACTCTCACCATCTGGGGCTTAAAAATGCATTTGTTTTTGATTACACAAGTACTACAGGAAAACATTCTCTTTGCAAACAGTTCGAGCATTACAACAAGCTAAAGTCCACCTTAGGCCTCCCCCTCCTCTGGCCTCTGAGGCTGAGTCTCAGTCCCTCCGGCCCTCGGCCTAATTAACCCCTGTGTGGCTGCCCAGGAGGAGGCCAGTGGTGGTGGAGGAGATGACCGTGTGCGAAACCTGCGGAGTGAAGTGGAGGGAGTCAAGAATATTATGACCCAGAATGTGGAGCGGATCCTGGCCCGGGGAGAAAACTTGGACCATCTCCGAAACAAGACAGAGGATCTGGAAGCCACAGTGAGATGATGGGGAGCCCAGTGGGGGCCAAGGGAAGAGGGGGAAGGAGGATTATTGGGGGCTTGAGGCTTGGTGGTCTTGGTGGCAGAATGATCAGGAGGGAAGTCTGCCTTTTTACCTGCGTTGGGAATTGATGTGAGCTGAATCCCCACTTCTGATTCTGCTCTACTCCACTGATGGGTACTGGAGTCCAGGGAATGGGTTCAGGGACTGGGGCTGGGGATGTGGGGGTGGACCCACGGAGACATTTTGTGAGACAGATAGATGGCTCAGTCAGCCTGTGCTTTCTTAGGCTTCTCTCCTATGAAATCAACTTTCCCTTTGAAGGCTGCCCTTGACAATCATTTGGACCTGGCCTCCCCAGGACAAAAATATTGGCTCCAGAAAATCCTCTTAGGGCCTTTGGCCTTCCCCAGGAGTTATTAGGCAGGGGGTGGAAAACTGTTAGAGTCTTGCTGAGCCAGCTTTAAAAAGAAGCTGGGAAGAGGAGTAAAAGTCTTTGATCCCAGGATCCTCTGCTGGCTGAAGGCTGGAATAATATCTCCCACACATCTTGCTAGATCTCATTCTTCTCCCCCTCCAGCCAGAGGCTGAAGCCAGCTGTTCAGGGAGGGAGTAACTCTAAAGTTCAACAGAGGGCTGGAGACTAAGATTCCACGTCCACGGTGAGAGACTGGCCATGGCTTTCTGAGTCCTGTGTGTAATCTTGAACATAGCTCATTTGACTCCCTGGGACTTAGTGTTTCTTTCCACAGCCCAATCTGGGAAGCGTGGCGCAGGGAAACAATTTCTGCAATTCAGGTTGGGAGAGGAAGAGCATTTTCCCTCAGTTCCAACCCCGGTACTGCCCCGGCCCCTCCTCCAGCTTCAGCAGTCCTCATGTGGCCAGGAGTTATGGAATCAGGGAGATGTGTCCACCTGGAGCCTGTACCCCTCAGCCCCAGTGTCTGCCCTCCCAAGGGTGGGTTGTGCTGCCAGTGTCACAACCCTGGGTGTGAGCATGCGTCAGAGGCCCCTCAGTGTGCATGGCAGTGCAGGGGTAAGAAGAGAAGGGGGCAGGCAGGGGACCAGAGGGAGCCCAAGAATTCTAAATTTGAATTGGTTCACCAGATGGTTGTGAAGGTACATTTGTCAAGGTAGGAGGACAGAACTAACTATTTTATTTAGCAGTCTGTTACCTCAACTTAGCACTTAAATGTTTAGATGTATGGAATGTGGGTCTCGGTATGCTCATTCCAGTGGCAGGAGGCACTGGGTGACTCTGCCTTATCCCCAACAGTCCGAGCACTTCAAGACCACATCGCAGAAGGTGGCTCGGAAGTTCTGGTGGAAGAACGTGAAGATGATCGTCCTCATCTGCGTGATAGTTTTTATCATCGTCCTCTTCATCGTGCTCTTTGCCACGGGTGCCATCCCTTAAGTAACTTAGGGAACCCCTCCCACCCTGCCCTCTTCTTCGGGGGCAACCTTCCATAGTGGGTGCCAAGAGGGGCCCTCCCTCCTGTCCTTCTCCACAGGGAACGCTGCTCCATCCTCCCGCCCCTCACTCTGAGGCCCCTCTACCACACTGTCTGCCCCAGGGAGCACCTTGGTCCCCAGAAGGAGAGAGCTGGACTGTGGCTGTGTTTCAGGTGTCCTCAGAGTTGGTTGGAGAGACCCAGAAGGGCCAGCACATGGCTGGGAAACTGATGGAACTGAGGGTGGCCAGTGGGCAATAAAGACCTTTCAGTATCCCTATGCATGTGAGGTACTTTCTCCCTTTCCATTTTTCCTTTGGCCCTTCCATTTCTTTTCTCCCCAAGGATGCCCTCTGGCAGAGATCCTCCCTTTGGAGGCCCAAGCTGTTGGAGGGGTGGAGAGCATATGTTTGGAGGAAAAAGATGGAAACTCTCTGTCTTTATCTCCCCTTGTTCCATCATTGTCACTGGTCTCAAGAACAGGAATTTTCTGGAGGTCTTGGTGTATGGAAAATTCAAAACCTTCCCAGCATTTTAGGGTAGTATGTAAGACTCTCAAGTATCCCCTCTGGGTCTTGCCATTTCCTTTATTAGTTTTCTGCTGGAAGTGTTAGCCGAGACATGAAGCCTACCTGGGCAGAGCATTTAGGAATCTGGTTAAGGGCCTCCCACCCCTCCCATCATTGCCGTTTCTCTTTGGTGGCCCTGTTGTAGTCTTAGAGTGAGGGGGTTAGAGGAACTGAACTGCTTTTCCTTCTCTTGTGGTTCTGCGAGTTCTATTTGTCTTTTGTCTGCCCCTGTCCTTCTGGAACTTAGCAGGGCCTCTGGGTCTCAGCTGTCCTGAGGGGCTGAGCATCTCTCACCCGTATCTCGTGGCTGGGCACAGTCAGTGTCACAGGACAGGGCCTATGGCCTTCCTTCCCCTCCATGGACAATGGACCTCTCTGTCTTTGAGCCTCCCTCCTCTCCACCAGGTTCCACCATCATTGTCAATCTTTCCAGTGCCCAGTGCGCCTTGGTTTGGGGGAAGGGTTCGCGTCATCTCTGTCCCTATTTCCCCCATAGGCTTTCCAGAATTGAAAAGAACCTGATTTGGGGAGGGAGTCTGGAAGGGGCGGGGTTGGGAAACAGGACTGGGGACTAGTACTGGCAAGTCAGGTTCTAGAATCATGCTCCGGGGACTTCCCTGGTGGTCCAGTGGTTAAGACTCCACACTTCCAATGCAGGGGACATGGGTTTGATCCCTGGTTGGGGAATTAGGATCCCACATGCTGCGCAGCGCAGCCAAAAAAAAAAAAAAAAAAAAAAAAATAGAACCATGCCCTGAAAACTAGGAAGGGAGGAAAGCACAGAAGAGACCCTGGGGGCAGACTTTGTCAGGATCCTGTCCATCCTCTCTCTTCTCAGTCCACTCCTAGACTCGAGGTCCAAGCAACTGGGGTGATTGGGACCTAGTCTGTCCAGGCTGGGGGTGGGGTCTGTGCTCACATGGGGCTCAGCGTGGGAGAGGGAAGCCCCCAACCCCCTTCCCCCAGAGGGGCCACCTTTGAGATGTTGGGATAGTATGGGGTGGCATAGAGAACAGGTGGCTGGTGGCTTCTCTGTAGCAGTGAAAGGGCAGGCTGAGGATGGATAGATTCAGCTCAGGGAGGCTCTGGACAGAAGGTTAGACACACCAGCCTCCCTAATCCTCCAGCTGAGGAAGGGGGTCATATCAGGACAGGGCTGCACTTGCCCACGTGGTGAAGGGGAAAGAAAGAAAAAGCTAGAGCTAGCACCTTCTCCACGGGGGTCTGTTTTCTCTTGTAATTGAGGTAAAATTCGCAAAACATACAATTGACCGTTTTAAAATGTACCCTCCAGTGGCAGGTAGTGCACTCATGATATTTATTGTGAATAAACTTTATTTAGTTTCAGAACTTTGGTGTGGTCGGTTTTTGATTATGGGTGAGTTGCACTCACCCAGGTGGCAAAGACCCTGTCCAGCTGTTCACTGCGTTTCCTGCGCCTAGCACAGTGCAGGACAATGGCGCTCCTACAGGTGCTTGTTGAATGAATAAATGATTCCTCCCCAGAGCAACCCGGTCTACCTGAGCTTGGATGCCGTTCCAGAGAGGATTCCCTGAGCCCGTTCCAGAGCCCACTCCACTGGGACCATTTCATAGACTGGGGTCCCGAGCTGTAGACCAGGCACCAGGCTGATTGGGCGGAGGCCCCACTTCACCAGGCTGGGCAGTCATCCCGAGCCGGGCGCCGGCGGCCCGGAGAGAGGTGCCGAACCGGGATCCCGGGAGCCATCGCCGGCCGCTTCCGATTTGACTGATTTGACTTGGTTTCGGTCGCCGCTCCCAGAAGGCGCGCCCCCCGCCCCCGCCAGGCAGGCCCCGCCCCGCCCTCCGCTTCCTCCCAGCTCCCTGGCACTGCGGCCGCTCGGGCAGAGGAACCGGAGCGGGGAGGCAGCGGCGGCGGCGATGGTGAGGGCCCGGGGCGGGGGGCAGAGGGCGAGCGTGGGTGGGGGGAGGTGCGAGGCGGGAGTCCGAAGTCCAAGGGCGGGGGCGTCCTTCGGAACGGCGCCCGGGAGCAGGACCGGGGCCGGACCCTCGGCTCGTCGCGCGCATCGCGGGAGGGAAAGGTCGGCTGTGCGAGGGTCCCGGCTGCCCCGCGCCGAGTGAGCGGGACTCCGGCTTCCCACTTGCCGGGGCCAAGCGGTTACGAGCACCGGCTTCGGAGTCAGACTCCAGGCTGAGATCCTGGTGGTGGCCACTTACCCGCTCTGTGACCCCGGGCAAGTCACTTAGCTTCCCTGAGCCTCTTTTTCCGCATCGTGAAGTGGGGTCAGCGATACCCGCCTTGCTGGGTCCTTAGGAGGTTAGAGGAGATACAATGGCAGAGACCTGCCTGGCCCTCAAAACCTGCTCCTGAGAAGTGGTGGGTAATATGGTGACCTCTTCAGCCCTTCCTGGAGCTGTGAAGAGCCAAGTCTGGCCCAGGGGTTGGAAACCTGAGCCGATGGGGTGGTAGAGGCCAGCCCTGTGGCAGGGTGTTGGAGGGCAAACTCCTTCCCCTGGGGACAGAGAAAGAAAGATGTTTACTATAAAAGTTCCACTGAAGTTATCAGTGTGGCATAGCCTGACTGCCTTCTAACCCGTACCTAGGGACACATTCTTGAGTTGAGTCATCCCCCACTCCTGCTGTAGACTCTGGCCTCTGTCCCCACTTGTCATTTCCAAGGCAAAGGTGTCAGGAGCAGTTGGTGCCAGTCGCTTCTCCTCTCCCGTGGAACTCCTGGGAAGTTGTGCCCAGCAGGAAGCAGGCTTGGTGCTTTAAGATTCTGCCATGGAGGGACTTTCCTGGGGATCCAGTGGTTAAAACTCTGCCCTGCCAATGCAGGGGGCACAGGTTCGATCCTTGGTCAGGGAACTAAGATCCCACATGGCATGGCCAAAAAGAGAGAGAAAAAAAAAAGATACTGCCAAAAAAAAAAAAAAGATTCCGCCATGGAGAAGCCAGCAGAGGTGTGATGGATGTGGATGTGGCCTGGCTGGGGGTCGAGATGCCTGGATGGCTTCATCTCCAGGGAACTGGAGGCAGGAAGAGGAAGCGGGGCAGGAAGGTAGCACTGAGCTCTAAGGCCAGGCCAGGAAACTGAGGGAGGCCCAGGGAATGGGACGGAGCCCAGAGCCCACTTCCCAGCGGGCAGAGCAAGGAATCAGGCAGGGTTAGGTTGGGCTTGTGGCTGGCCCTTAGCACTTGGTGAGAAGAGGAAACTCTTGAAATGAAGGCTGAGGCTGTGATAATTTACTGGGGGGTGCTGGGAAACTCTGGGACTCTCACAGGTTCATCTGAGGCAAATAGTGGATCTGAGCCTGGGGATTGATCTCTCTCTCCCAACCATCTCCTAGCCCCTTCCCTCTGTTTTTTCTCTTATTGCTGCCCCTTTGTCCACCCCTAGCGCTTTCCCTTCCTTCTTCCCATCCGCCTTCCCTACCTGGTCCTTCTTGCTTTCCCTTCTTTTCTCCTCTTTTCTGATTCATTCAGTTAACAAGTGTTTCTTGGGCATTTCCTTTGTGCCAGTCGTGGTGACTGGTATAGGGGATAGAGTAGGAACAAAATAGTGATGGGAAAGATAGAAATTGAATGGGTAATGAATTCATTCATCTTGTAGATGGTCCTCACTCATGCTCTGTGCAAAGAATTTGGGTTTTGAGCCACAGGCCTCCCTCATATGCACACAAGTTGAGTTGGCAGCATCAAGCTTGGTGAGTCTTTAGCCAGCCAGCTAAAGCATTTGACCTCCCTTTACCCGCATCCAGTTTAACACAGGGGTTAAGAATGTGATCCTTGGAGACTAAGTTTGTTCAACTCCCAGATCTTCTACTCACTGGCTCTGTGACCTTGGATGGGTGATTTAACCCCTCCGAGCCTCAGTTTCTTATAAAACTGGGATGAGAGTACTTTCCTCAGTGGATTGTAGTGAGGCTTAAATGAGATAAAGTGAACAAAGAGCTAGCAGCATAGTTCTCAGCTCAGAGTATGTGCCCATTGAGTGGGAGCTATTATTACTGTCAAGAGGTAAAACCTTCTCAACAGCCTGCAGCGCCTGATGGAAATAAAATAGATATAGGTTATCAAAGACCCATGTCAAGTTTTATATTTAGGTTAGAAACGATTAAGTGCACAAGGTGGCAACAGGGAAGAGCTTGCTTGGCTGTGTATTTCGTAAAAATATTTAAGAGGTTTTATTGACCACAGGTGTGGTTCCTGGGATCTGACAGCTAAAAAAAAACCTAGGGAAACTTGGGCTACCGCAATAATAGCTATTATTTATTGAGCATTTTAGTATGTGTCAGGACTTGTGCTAAGCACTTTATTTATAACATGCCACATGCCTTAGCTAATGTTATGGGAGATATTATTGTCACCACTTTATAGATGAGGAAGCGGAGGGGTCAGAAAGGTCATATCCCCAGTCTTTAGTCACTCAGCTGGTGAGTGGCAGAGGCAGGATTTGAAGGAACCCAGGGCTGTAATGCAGAGCCCGGCTCTTAGGCTCTGAGCTCAGGCGAGCGCTGACCCAGGAAGGAGGTGATACACCAGGTCGCTGCCCGGGTCCCTCTGAAGATGACAACAGTGACAGCTGGGATAGGGTTTTGTAGGCACTAATCAGGAAAGAGGGGAGACAGGAGAGTTTGGACAGGGAGGTTTTTGAGAGCTTTCTTTTCAGAGGAACCAGCTGTATTTGGCCTGGAAAAACCCGAGGAGAGATTTGAGAATTGAAGGAGGGATATTCTGCACACCAGGTAACAGTCTGTCAATTTCCTGTGTAACTACCACCCTCCGTCTGCCAAAAATGCTGCCCCTACCCAAGCTCGGAAGTGCTTCTCACCCTCCCTTCCTCTCTCACCCACCCTTCCTCTCTTGCCCTCTGTTCCTCCCGGCCCCCCAGCCTGGGGACCTCTTCACATACCCTTGCTGATAGCATTTCTACATGCCTTCTGGTGTCCTCTGGCCTGAGTTATCTCACTTTCGTTCATGCCAGTCTACCACCAACAGAGAAAGTCTCCTGAAGCCCCTCCAGGCTCAGAAACCTACACAAACTCTTGATCCATCCCTCCCTCCACGGGAGCTTCCTCTTCTTGACCTTTACCCTCTGCCAGATCCGTCACTGTCCAGAGTGTGTCTCTGTTTGCCTGTGGCAGTAGTCTCCACCACATGCCGCCACCGCCCCCCGCCCCCCGCCCCGTCCATCTCGGTTCTCAGGAATCACCTGTCTGTGGGCGGCTCAACACTCGCTATTTGTATCTCATGGGGTAAACTCATTACTCTTCTCTAACTGTATCATACACACCTCTTTCCCCCAGCCTATAGCGATCTTTTCAAGAACCGGCCCAACTCATTCAGAAAATATTTTCCACGCGTTCACGGCGTGCCAGGCACTATGTTGAGTTCTATGTGGCAGGATGCAGCGTGGCCACCCTCCGGTCTTTTACCTCCTTCCACACCCGGCAGTTCTTTATTTGAATCACCGTGCCAGCAGAGACCCGTGCATACAGTGTCCTTTTTCCTCTGGTTGAGGAGGGCCAAGGAGGGCTAGAGACTTGAGCCTCAGCCCTCTGTGTTCCCTGGTGCGAATGTGTTCTTTTAGGCCTGGGCGCATCTGGGCTCCGGACAGGCCTGGCTTCGCAGTGGGGGAAGGAGGCTACAGCTTGCAGTGGGAGGCACAGCCAGCTGTCCTGAAGAATGTGACCCAACATCACCCCATGTTGGAGAATAAGATAACAACAGCTGTAGCATTTAGATTAGAAAAAATGATATGTAACATCCCACCAATCTCTAGCAGTGATTCTCATTTTTGAATCTTGGTCCATTCCCAGGTTTTTGCCTTGGACTATTTGAATGTGAGAGACTCCAAGTAATGGAGACTTGTTGAATAATTTAGTCATAATAATAGTGGTGATAGTGGTTGACTCAGGAAAACTCAAGAGATGAGTACAAATTCCCTGCTTTCTTCATTATGCTTCCTTGTTCCCCAGCTACTGCTTCCCCCAGCCCATGAGTGTACCGCTCTGTCGTGGTTTGCCGGCCCCCTCTGGAAATGGGTTGCTTTTCTAGCTCATGAGTAAATATTGACCTACTTGGGTTTCAGATGCCTGCCCCTTGAAACTCCAGCTGGGCTAGATAAACACACTGGGATAACAAACTTGAGAATGACAGTTGCATTTGGATAAGTTATAATGCGATTGGCTCACTCATTGAGTCCTTGCGGATGGTCAGCATTGTGGTGGCCTCCTGGGCCTCCAGGCTGGTGGCAGACAAAGGCAGGGCACTGGCCCCTGCCCTCCCCCTGGGAGCTTATGGTCCACTTGGGGAGATAGGATTCATATACTGGGAATGCTTGGAGGTTACATGCAAGGCAGCTGCAGGGATCCTGAACGGGGATTCTTGGCTGAGTAGGAGGTGGCCCTCTGTGACCACCAGATCCCTTCCCTTTCTCTGGTTTTAAGTGGAATTCAGTCAAGTGCCAAAATGTCTGCTGCAGACAATGGGCAATATAGTCTGGCAGGAAAGGGAGCTTGGCCCATGCTCTGTGAGGAGGAGATGAGAACAGGGTTGGGCTCTGGGGGACAGGGCTGGGGGAGGGAGTTCCTGTGGTTTGTTAATCTGCTGGGATTCATCTCCCGACATGTCCCTGGACCTCCAGCTCTTACCAGGGCCTCCTGCCCTGGGTCTCTCCCAGTTGCATGTATCCAAAGCCCAGTTTCTTTCTTGCTTGTGATCCCTGTGTTCTTCCTCTTCCTGGCCTCTCCCCCAGCTTGGACCCTGCATCTCCCTTCCCAGTCCTCTGAAATGAGCTGGGTTCTTTTGTCAGGTGAGGCTGCTGCCCAGGCTGGGAAATCCAAGAGCTGGTCTCTCCTGTGTGAGTTGGATCCCAGTGAAGATCCTGGCTAGCTGGAAAGCTGGAGGCCAGAGGCCAGGAAGGCCGAGGCTCCCAGGCAGACAGCGAATAGACTTTGAGCATTGATGTGGGAGCAGGGTCAGGCCAGGAGGCAGAACTGGCCTGACCAGTCAGAGGCTGGAGGAGGGAGGGGAGTGAGATCTGATCTCAGTTTGTGTGTGTGTGTGTGTGTCTGTGCGTGTGTCTGTGTGTGTCTGTGGGGTTAGGCAGAGGCTATAACGTGTGGTGGTCCAAAATTATCCCTCTAGCTCAGTGGGCTGGATCTCCTCCCTGTCTGGCTCTGGCCAAGCAGCTTGGTTCTGTGTTCTTTGCTGCCTCCTTAGGCCAGTGGGAAGCCACAGGGCAGGTGCACAGTAGGTTGAGGCCATCCTGGAGCAGGTGAGCCAAGTGTCTGCTTTGTGGGAGGGTGGGTCCTGGGAAGGTCCCATCCTCAGGCATCTTAGAGGAAGCTGAGATGCTGGAAGTCAAGGCCGACCTAGGACCTGCCTTGATGGGCAAAGGGAGGAGCCAAAGGTGAGCCGTACACACCCAAGAGGCCAGCCCTTCCCTCCGCACATATCAGACCCTTGCATGAAAGGCGCTGTTCCCCTTACTCATACACGTGCATGCGCACACACGCGTGCGCTTGTGCAGTGGGGCAAGGAGGCCTCTAGGTCTCAGGACCAGATGAGGGTCAGGAGGGGGCCTCATGTAGCCCTGACCTTGGGCTTGGTATCCAGGCAGGGAAAGAGTTGGAGCGGTGCCAGCGGCAGGCGGATGAGGTGACAGAAATCATGCTCAACAACTTCGACAAGGTCCTGGAGCGCGACGGGAAGCTGGCGGAGCTGGAACAGCGTTCAGACCAACTCCTGGACATGGTGTGAGGCCTGGAGAAGCAGAGAGGGGGAGGGAGAGGCTAGGAGGGGCCCTCAGGGGGAGCTCTCAGGCTGTGCTCAGGGTCTCCCGGCCGTTGGTAGGGCCTGAGGCTCACCCAAGGGCCGGTGTGGGGACTGTGGGTTTCTTGAAGCATCCCTAGCTTAGCTATGCAGTGGGTGGGGAGGTCTCATGAAGTACGAAGGCCTTGGTTTGAAGCTGTGGATCTTCCTACAGGTTGAAGACTGGCATTGTTAACTGGGGGTGAGCCTGTAGGGCTGTGAGTCAAGGGCTACACCAGTGTGGGAGACCAGGAGTCAGGTTGGGAGGGTCCCAGGGCAGGCTGTGTAGAGAAAGGGAGCTGACAGGATGGGGAGGCTGCGGGAGGAGGCTAGGCCTTGCCGGGGCTGGGTTGGAAGGAGCTGGTCCAGGGCTCTGGGGAAACCACTAACTCCTACCCTGTGTCTGGGGGTGTCCACAGAGCTCTGCCTTCAGCAAGACAACCAAGACTCTGGCCCAGAAGAAGCGCTGGGAGAATGTCCGTTGCCGGATCTACTTGGGGCTGGTAGTAGGTGGTGGTCTGCTCATCCTCCTGATTGTGTTGCTGGCCATGTTTCTCCCACAAAGCAGCAAGGGCAGCAGTGCCCCACAGGCCCAGGATGCCGGCGCTGCCTCAGGGCCTGGGGAATGACACAGCTGGGCCTGGAAAAGAGGCCGAATAGCCACACTGGTCGGTTCTGGTCTTCAGAGAACCCTGGAGTTTGCTCCCTTCTGAGCCACCCCAGTGAGCGTGGAAGGGCAGCACCAATTTGTGCACCTTTGTTACTTCCTATCACACCAGAGACTGGCCCTTGAGGGCAACCTGCTGCGCTGGCCATGCCAGGGCAGCCCCACCTGGAGCTTAGTAAAAGCTGCTGTTGGGTTAAAAGCTGCTGTTTGGTTAAAAACTGGTGTATGTGTGTATGTGTGTGTTTGAAGGTCTTCAGAAAACAGAAAAAAGTCCCAAAGGACTCCAGCCTTGGGAGGTGGCCCTTCTCCCTTCTCAACTTGATCCAACCCTACAGACAGATCCTTCTGGGGTGCAGGTGTAAAGACACAACAGCCCCCAAACCAGACCCTTCAACCAGTGCCCTCCAAGTCTGTTTCCCTGAGAATGAAATCTGTTTTTTTTCTGAGTCTTGGGATGTTCAGAGGACCCATGGGACTCCAGATAGGATGACAAAGAGGAAAGCACTTCCAAGATCTTTATATCACAAGGTTCTCACCTTCAGAGAGACTTCTCCCCTTGAGCACCTCTGCTCCAATTTCTCCCTCAAGCTTTACGCCAGATCACAGGTGGGGTAGGTGGCAGGAAAGGGAAAGGGCTTCCTTCTATGGTGCTGTAATGCAGAGTCACAAAGTTTGCCCTGTGGGAAAGAATTGGGGCTTTTCAAAGAGCCAGGGAGGCAGTGCCTTCAGGGCACCAAGTAAGATGGTTGGGTAAAGGCTGGGGAAGAAGGAAAGGCCCTACCAAGACCTGGGAAACAGGGCAGCCACTGCCTGAACTCCTTAACTGCATGTCAAAGTGGGTGGGAAGGGGAATTCAGGGTCAAGTGTGCAACAGAAACAGTTCCTTGTTAGGTGGAGTGAGGGCTACTGACGGAGAAACAAGAACAAACCATCGAGTTGTGTGGAGCTGTACCCGCACAGAGCGTGTTACTTTTGCTAGGCTCACCACCATCTGCCTTTCCTGGGGAAGATGGAGGCAAGCACCCGGTGCTGCACTTAGGTGTGCAACACCACTAAGAGGCCCTGTGAATGTGGACTTGGGTTTTACATATGTAACAGGGGATAATGATACTAGTTCCCAGGATGATTGTGAAGAGTATTTATACCCTATGTACAATATCTCTCAATGTAATGGTTCTAGATGCCAACTAAATGCTAGCTATCATCCAAATCATTTAGTGCAGTCGTTCTCAACCTTGCCTCACATCAGAATCACCGGTAGAACTTATTAAAAAAGTACCACTCCCAGGCCTAGATCAGTTAAATCAGAATCTTTGAGGCTAAGTATCAGACACGGTTTTGTTGTTTTTTTCCCTAAAGCTGCAACCCCTCCTCTTCTCTCTCCAGGAGATTCATGGGTAGTCGGGGAGGCAAACCACTTATTTAATTCAAGCCACTGGTTTTACAGAAGCTAGGGGAGAAGTTGAGCAATGGGCTAAAGGTCACACACATAGTTCCATGAGCTGGTAAGGCCCCAGATTCCCCTGCAGGGATCGTCTTCCTCTCGGCTGGGGAGGCTGCCCCAGCCTTTATTATTGTGCCTAACACAGAAGAAATGAGCAGGAAATTTTTGTTTGTTTGGCGGGAGTCGTGGAGGAGCGAAGCGCCAAGTCCTGAACAAAACTAACGTGCAGAAGTGCCCGGCGAGGCCGCGAGAGAGCAGCGGGAAGCACCCTGACACCAGGCCTCCCTAGGCTCGCAGAACCATGATCCCTGGGTCAGGGCCTCCCTCTCTCTCTCTGAGAGACCTCTGACATCTGCCCTGCCGAGACTCTCTGAGCCGCAGAGCGGATGGAGGACCCCTACAGCCCAGACCCTTGGTTTTTCAGGGCTCTAGGGACGCGATCCACACGTCACTCCCATGAACCTACCCTAGGCCGGGACTGCAAATCGAAAGTTTTCTGACCAGCCCCGGCCCCTGCCATTGGCTTCAGCCTTTGGTCACCTGACTTAATCGAGCCAATGAAAGGTGATAAAATCAATACTTCCGCTTTCCCTGAGGCGAAAGAACCACTGTGCCCGCCTTTCGGATGCTATGATTGGTCACCCTCCCTCAACTCGCCAGTTTATTGGCCAGCACCGCTAGGCTGAGGTTCAGCGGGGTCTGAGGGCTGTGTCAGGCCCGCTGCCATGGCGTCTTATTTCGATGAACACGACTGCGAGCCGTTGCGCCCCGAGCAGGATGCCCGAACCAACATGCTGCTGGAGCTCGCAAGGTGGGTGCGCGGGGCTGGGAGGTAGGGCTCACGCAGCAGGTTTCTGGGCTGAAGCTGGCTGGAGAAGGCGCATTATCTGGGGCAGTAGATTAAGAGGAGGACGGATAATCAGGAGAGTTAGTTCCACAGTGAGATTCGGGGGAAGTCGATAATTTGGATCGTCCTTGGAGGGGCCCGGGCAAGGGGGTTCTGGAAAAGACGAGCTGGAGAGTCGGGGGAGTCGGGGCCGGAGGGCAGTGGGCTCTAGGAGGTACTGGAGTAGGCGGGTCATGGGGGCGGGGTAGGAACTCCAAGCATGGAAGCCACACTGCCACTTGGAATCTGGCTTTACCAGGTCATTCCTGCGTGGCCTGGGTAACTTCTCTGAGCTGTTGCCTCATGTGTAAAACGGGAATAAACAGCCTGCGTGCTTGGGGTTGTCTGATGGCAGCTGTAAGCCATTTCCCACTGTGCTTTTTATGTAGTGAGCACTACTGAGGGGTAGCTATTAGTACTAGTAGCTGGGCAGAGTATTTATCTGTTAATGCTTAGTGGACTGTGGGGGCAATGAGAAAGCATGGGTTTTTTTGTTTTTTGTGTTTTGGCTATGCTGGGTCTTCGTTGCTTCACACGGGCTTTCTCTAGTTGCAGTGAGCGGGGGCTACTCTTCGTTGCGGTGTGTGGGCTTCTCATTGCAATGGCTTCTCTTGTTGCGGAGCATGGGCTGTAGGTGCGAGGGCTTCAGTAGTTGCAGCACGCAGGCTTAGTAGTTGTGGCACGCGGGCTCTAGAGCGCATGGGCTTCAGTAGTTGTGGAGCACAGGCTCAGTAGTTGCAGCTCGTGGGCTCTAGAGCGCGGGCTCAGTAGTTGTGGTGCACAGGCTTAGTTCCCCTTCAGCATGTGGGATCTTCCTGGACCAGGGATCAAACCCGTGTCCCCTGCATAGGCAGGTGGATTCTTAACCACTGGACCACCAGGGAAGCCCCGAAAGTATGATTTTTCTTTGGTTCTAACCTTGGATTCTTCTTCCCAGGTCCCTTTTCAATAGGATGGATTTCGAAGACTTGGGGTTGGTAGTAGATTGGGATCACCACCTGCCTCCACCTGCTGCCAAGACTGCAGTTGAGAACCTCCCCAGGACAGTCATCAGGGGCTCTCAGGCTGGTGAGAACACTAATTCTTTCCACGATTTGGGTCAGGTCTGCCAGACCCACCCGCTCTGGAAGCCAGACTAT
Source organism: Balaenoptera acutorostrata (assembly GCF_949987535.1). Lineage (NCBI taxonomy): Eukaryota > Metazoa > Chordata > Mammalia > Artiodactyla > Balaenopteridae > Balaenoptera > Balaenoptera acutorostrata. The sequence goes on along the minus strand of NC_080075.1, from coordinate 15,395,971 downwards.
GATCTGGCCCTTCAGTTTTCCAGGCCAGGTTGGGGCAAGAAGTGTCCTTCAGGAGTGGGAGCTGGGAGGTAGGGCCGATAGCAGCTCTCCTGATTAGCACTCCCTCCTCAAGAGCTCAAGTGCCCCGTGTGTCTTTTGGAATTTGAGGAGGAGGAGACTGCCATTGAGATGCCTTGCCATCACCTCTTCCACTCCAACTGCATTCTGCCCTGGCTGAGCAAGGTACTGCTTCCTTTTTCCCAGCCCTCACCCTGCTCTGGGCCCAGTTCTCAAGCTGCTTTGTTTATGGACTACTGGGGGGATCAGAGACGGGAGAGGGGTAGGGGTGGGATTTGGGTGCTGGAGACGGTTTTTAGCTTATCAAGACCAGACCTGGGCTCGTACACTGCACTGCTTTTCCCAGACAAATTCCTGCCCCCTGTGCCGCCACGAGCTGCCCACTGATGATGACACTTATGAGGAGTATAGACGAGATAAGGTAGGGGGCTGGGTAAGTGGAGTGGGTGGTAACGGGGCTCCCTGAGTCCGTCCTTGACGCTCTCGTTCCCCACCTCAGCAGGCCTGAGTAGGCCTCATGGTCCCTGACTCTGGCGGCCTTCCCAGTGATTTTAGCGAGGGGCAAGAGGCTTGGCATCGCAGGTGCCCAGGGCCTGAAAACAGTGAGCCAGCCCCACGGTGGCTGCTCTGTCCCTTCACCCACAGGCCTCGGGGGACGGCCTCTGCCCAGTGTGCCCTCTTTTCTTCAGGCTCGCAAGCAGCAGCAGAAGCACCGACTCGAGAACCTCCATGGAGCCATGTACACATGAGGTGGCTGGGACGGCACACCAGCCCTCCTCCACAACACCTTCCTCTTCTGCCTCGAATTCTCATTAAAAGTTTCTTTACCCATCTTGCCGCTCCATTGCTCACGGGCCTGGGCAGGGACTCTGTACCCTCTAGTGGGTCTCTACTGCTATGGGGGAAGGTGGTCCTGAACCGTAGAAGGTACCAGGCTGTGTATCCCTCTCTGCCAAGCCTGCCGGCCTCAGGGCAGTAGGGCCCAGGTCAAGAACCTGGCCACCAACCGGACCAGCCAGGGCTTGGGCCTCTGTGTCTGTGGTTGGAAAGCAAAATGCGTCAGGGTCTGGCACGCAGTAGTTACTTAAAAATGGTAAAGAAAAACTAGCCCATCTCTCTCCCTCCCCCTGCAATCTTTAGTCAACCTTAGAATCCCAGGGGCTTTCTTTAGCTTCACTGCAAAGATTGCTTCTAACAAACATTTTCAAGTTATTCTCTGTATCCTCCCTTCCTCATATCCCTTAGTGTGGAATCAAACTTCAAACCAGACTCTGAGCAGGACAGGAAGTGTGAAATGATCGAGTCGGCTCTTTAGACTGTTTAAAGGCCAGAAAGGGCTTCAAGCCCTTGCCGGGTATTTGGATAGCGCTTGGCATCCTTTGTTTTTGGCAGTCCTGCTCTCAAAGAGCAGCGGGCGCTCAGGACCCTCCCTGGGGGCAGAGGCTTTCTCCCATCCTTTGCCTAGGGAAAGCCAGGATCAGGCCCTCTCCGACTCTCCAGAACAGACTACAAACATGCAAATTAGAATTCTTTTAATAGATATATATATAAAAAAAAGTACTAAAATACCCACGTGGTTCTGCTGTGTTATTTGCCCTAAAGAAAGGGACAGAGTGAAGAATCCCAGTGCAGCTCAGTGGGCCCAGAAGTGGGCCTTCCCAGACTAAGGAGTGCTCACCCCCGCCCCCAGACTGCTGTTCCTCTTGCTGTTCCCAGCCCCCAATTCCTGCAGCAGGAAACCCCAGTGGTCTGGCCTTGGCACCGGGGGAGTAGAAGGCACCTGAAGGGCTGGCTGGGTGAATGAGGATACGTGACCTTTAAAACATAAAAATAACACTGTGGTGTGGGGAGCAGGCTGTGCGCGGCTCGGGCAGCTGCCAGGGCCCGCTCCTGTATGGCACAGGTGGGTGTGGGATGGCCACTCCCCCAGGAGCGAGGAAGCCTCTGTCCCAACAGAATACTTTCTCAAAATCGTTTTTTGGTACAAAATAAACGCAAAGGAGATACGGGGTGGGGAGCTGCGCAGGCCGGGCCAGCCACCCTCCCCAGGCCTCAGATCATGGCGACGCTCTCAGGGGCACAGTTGAGGTGTGTGGAGGTGCTGCTGCTCCCGGACGACTTGCAGGCCCGGCCGGGGGCAGGCTGCAGTGTGGCCACCAGCGTCTCCGAGGAGACTGCCCCGAACTCATAGCTGAAGGTGCCGTAGAAGACGAGGATGTCGATGACAAACACCCACTCGCACAGGGCTGCCCCGTGCTGCAGCTGAGAGCTCTCGTGGATGAAGAAGACCCCGCCTGGGGTGGGGCTAAGGAAACGTTCAGTAGGATGGGCGGGAGCCTCGCGACACCCTTTCTGCCTTACCGGATATGCGGCTAGGCTGGGGCAGAGGACCAGGCCTCACCTCTCGGGGAGAGGGGGGCAGAAGACCACCCTGGGTGGGGGCGGATCCCCATCTTGGGTGGGAGAGGGCCTGGGCTACAGGAGGAGCTCCTGGCCGCCCTGTCCTGGAAGGATACTGAGGATCAGAGAGACAAAGGCGATGGCTGCCAGCACGATCCGCAGGTAGGCCACAGCCAGGTCCTGGGGGGCAGTGGCCCCGTGGTAGGAGAGGGCACAGTGCAGGCAGACAAAGAGCAGCCCGGCAGTGAAGGCCACGCCGGTTCCGACGTAGTGCAGAGACTTAGCGTGATCCACCTGGGCCCGGAGAGAGGGGCTGACCCGTGAAGCAGCCCCCCTCCACCCCCCTCCGTCCCTCCCTCCCGGGCTTTTCCCCTCCTGGGCCCTGTTCTTCCCACCCCCAACCTTGAGGGGCAGACCCCGCAGCCTGGGTCCACCCTCGGGAAACTGAGGGCCCCTGCCGAAAGCCTGGCCCCCTTCGGGGAAGTTCAAGAGGTGGGCATGCGGGCGCACCTGGAAGTTGCCCACCACCACCAGGCCCGCAGCGTTGGTGCAGCCTGTGATGAGCGTTGTGGTGTTGACCCAGGAATGACGGCTCTGCTCCAGGAGCTGCCCGTAGCGCAGGAGGCAGATCAGGGCCACTGGGGGAGGAGAGCACAGGTGGCGCTGGCTCTGGCCTTGGCCCAGCCCAGCCCAGCGAGCCGACCAGCTTCCCCCAGATACTCTGAGGGCAGGAAGGGAACGGACAGGCGGGTGGTGTGCCCTACCAGCGTGGCTGTGTACGAGTCAGCCTGGGGCCTTCAAGGAACGGAAGGGAAGTAGGTGGCTCGAGGCCAGGGCTTCCTGGGCCTCTGTGGGGAGCAGGTGTGAGGGCAGGCGGGACTGAGCGGGGCGGTGGTCGGGCCGAGGGCACAACTCACCCATGAAAGCACCCACGTTGCCAATGAGGCTGAAGAGGCAGCTCTCTGGGGGGTATGTGCCGCACTTGCTGAGAGGAGGGGGCGAGGACAGAGTGAGGGGGGGCAGGAGCACCGGAAGGCCCCATTCTGGCCCGCCCGCTCTCCCTTGCCTTATCTGTGCCTGTTCCTTAGCAGGCAAGCCCGAATGATGAGAAGGGCCCGTGCCCCTCACAAACATTTGGCCCTAGGCTGGCCGCACCTCCCCCCAGGGCAGAGCTGGTGTGCGTGCTGGGGTAGGGGGTGCCCAGGATTGCTCAGCAGACCCCGAGGCTCTTGGACGCCCTGAGACTGTCAAGGCCTGCAGGGGGTTTGGCTTCCCTTAAGCCAGAACTTGGGCTGGGCAAACAGAGAGCTTGAACTTAAATCCAGGTGCCTCCACTTACTAGCTGAGAGACCTGGATGGATGACATAGCTCTGTCTCACTTTCCTTGCCTATAAAATGGTGAAAGCAACAGCTGCCTTAGTGCCAGAAGAATTAAATGCCGCTACGCATGTAAAGCATTCAGCACAGGATCCGGTACATAGTAATTGGTAAGTAATATTGTAATTAAGTGCTCTTAGTGGAATTATTATTCCTGAGACCCAAGGACAGGCCTTTGCTGGGGGGGGCTTAGTTGGGAGTCTAGCAGGGCCTTGGGTCTCTGTGACCTGCGCGGTTTCTAGGCCTTACCTGATGAGGGGGACATCGTCCAGGGTGCAGCAGGTCTTGGGGCCCCCTTGCTCAGTGGGGTCAGGAGAGCAGGATTCGTTGTAGGACCTGGCAGGCAGGACAGAGAGTAGCCTGGGGGACAGGGGTTCCCCCAGGCCCTTGGCCTGTAGCCTCAGGCCTCTCGGAGACCACCCTCCCAGACCTCCCTTGGCAGGGGCAGAAGAGCCCACTTCCCAGGGCCCCCCTAGGACAGAAGCCAAAGGGGCGAATGACGGTGGGAAGCAGGTAGGTGGGCACGAAGCCACGCCTGGGGAGGGGCAGGCGCTGCCAATGTCAGAGAAGAGCAGTGAGGCCCAGTGTCTCCATCTGGCTCGAGGCAGCCCCGGCCCCAGAGGGAACAGAGATGAAGGGAGCTTTAGAGTGAGGCTGTCTGCAGAGTGCGCCATACCAGTTCTCCACGGGGCACACGTGGTGGTTCATCACGGCCATGGCATACCTGCGGGAGCACAACGGTCACCCCGCCCCATGGTGCACCCAGCCTTCTCCCACTGGCTCTTTTCCTTTGATTCTGCCCCCATTCAGCCTCATTGTCCTTTCCGGGGACTCAAGTTGGGGTGGCCCTGCAGCTTGACACTACTCTAGAACCCACAGCCTAGTGCCAAGCTAGAGGACCTCTGGAAGTTGCCCTGGCTAGAAGTGTGTCTGTCAGGGCCACCCTGCTGGACAGCAGCGGTGCCAGCTTGTCCCAAGGGGCTGTGTGCCCAGGCACCAGGCCAGGCTTTGCAGACAGCCAGAGTGACCCTGGGTACCACCCTGGAGCCTGCAACAGGACAAGGGACTTTGTGTGTGCCATCAGGCTCCTGTTGGGTCCTGTCCCTCCTCAGCCTGGGTCCACTTTGTCCCCTAGTTGCCTCCCCCCATCCCCCTCTTTACTCACACAGTCCATAGGCCAGTGATGGAGAATGCTGACAGGCTGACAGGAAGGAGGATCCAGGCGGTCATGAGGGAGGGGAGCCAGGGTGGTGGTGGTGTGGGGGGAGGACAAGAGGTAGGTGGGGAAGAGGGGGTGGACCCAGCTACCTTAAGGTACTTCGCCAAAACCATCAGCTGCCCGGGCCTGGTGGAGAGAGACAGGTCAAAGTCCAGGGTCTAGTGACTGGCCAAAGCCGGTGCGGGGGAGAGGAAGGTGGTCAACACCAGAGGCAGGGCTCCCGCTGCGGCTCTGAGCGCCCACACTTCGGGCTGAGCCCCCGCCGCAACGTGGACACCCTCCGGCATCCACCGGGGGCCTCCGCGTTCCACCCAGATGTTCAGAAATGCCGAGGGGCCCTAACATCCAGAAAGGGAGCCACTCTCCCTGGCCTGAGGGTCCCGGGCTGGGAGAGGGGCTGGAGTCAGGACAGTCCAGGGGGCCACGCCAAGGAAAGCCTGGGAGGGGATCCGGGGCTGGGTGGAGAGGCGGCCGGGGGCAGGCAGCCACCTGACCACCAGCGCCGCGGGGAAGGGGCGGGTTCACGAGGGAAGCTCAGCCCGGCCCGCTCCCGCCCGCGTGGGCGCCCGGAGCCCAAGGTCCGCGAGGCCCCGGGATCCGGGGACCCGCGCCTCCGCAGGTCCGGGGGACGAAGGGGCCCAGTACGCACCTCCCCGGAGCGCCCCGCCGCTGCCGCCGCCGCGTCTGCTCGGCCCCCGCGTGGCGCCGTCCCCGGCTGCGGCCCTCGGAGCTGCCCTGAATGGTTTAAAGGGCCGAGCAGCCCCTCCCCCGGCGCCCCGGGCCGAGCCGCGCCGCCCGCCGGGACGTGGAGTCCGCGCCGCCCCAGCCCTGGCGCTCGCGCCCAGCCGGGAACTACAACTCCCGAGCCCCCGCGCCCGCGTCACGCTGGAAGGGTGGGCGGTGCCCTGACTTCTGGGGACCTGGACGCCGAGGGCGGTGGCGTGGGACCCCAGCGGAGGCTCTGACACCGAAGCCAAAAGGATAGCCCCGTCTACCCTGCTCCTGCGGGGTAAGCTTCGGGAGGCGGGGAGCTCCGAGTGTGCACTGCCTTCCTGCTGCACGTGTGATTGTCACCGCGCACGTGGCTGGAGGAAGCCTCCCTCAGCCGCCGCGCACATTTTGCAGCCTGGACTGGCCGACAGTGACTTCGGGCAGCCTCCCTCCATGTGGCACCCCGTGCCTGCCGCTGTCCAAGGCGAGGCGGGTCTGCAGAGAAGCAAGCACAAAGCCTTGGCTGTTCCTTAGGAAACTCTAGCGCCCTGGATTTGGCTTTTGCTTCCCTCAGCTCAGCAAACTCTGGAGGAGGTCTACTTTCATCAGATACATTTTATTTTCAAGGGTACAAGTACACGGTGTACTGTCCAGAAGTCAGTGTCCAAAATGTGTTTCCTGACTGCTGAGCACTCACTTGAAACAATATCCATTCTAAGTAGACACACTTGGCCAGGTGTTGGGAGGCAAAGGAGAGGAGAGGAAGGCAGGAGACCCAGAGCAATCTGGGAAAAAGCAAACAGGATACTGTGAGGATAAATTACCCAACAGCTTCACCAAAATTTATGGTGAATGAAAAAAATGCACAACCTAAAAGTTGAGAATTGTTTTATTCGGTAGACTTTCTGAGGACTCAAGCCCTGGAGGCAGCCTCTCTCGGATACCTCTGAGGGACTGCTCCAAAGCAGCAGGGGAGAAGCCAGGATGGGAGTTTTTGCAAAACCCAGGTATTTGTAATATCAAAAGCTTACTGTTGGACTTCCCTGGTGGCGCAGTGGTTGAGAGTCTGCCTGCCAATGCAGGGGACACGGGTTCGAGCCCTGGTCTGGGAAGATTCCACATGCCGCGGAGCGGCTGGGCCCGTGGGCCACGGTTGCTGAGCCTGTGCGTCTGGAGCCTGTGCTCCGCAACAAGAGAGGCCGCGACAGTGAAAGGCCCGCGCACCGCGATGAAGAGTGGCCCCCGCTTGCCGCAGCTAGAGAAAGCTCCCGCACAGAAACGAAGACCCAACACAGCCATGAATAGATAAATAAATAATAAATAAATAATAATAATTAAAAAAAAAAAAAAGCTTACTGTTAATTAAAGACCAGTAAACAGACACCTCAAGTTAATGAATTAGTGCTTTTCTATGTATGGGAAGATACAGGAGTCTGGGCTCTTTGAAATCATTCCCTTGATATGCACCTTAACTATCTAGGGCCAATATCCTGCTTTTCTCCATCCACCCTGAATCCCCTCAGGGTGCACAGTTGGGGGTGGCTGCAGGCTTGATGGTCACATCCTTTTTTTCCTGATATGGCAGGAGACATTCTTCGCCCACACTTAACAGGCCAAGGGTGCCCTCCTAGACATTCTTTTCATGATTAAAAGGGCAGGAAATCTTCCTTTCACACACCGGAAGTGTACCTGGCACTCTAAACGGCAGCCCAGCATCTGTTGGAGCCCTTGTGAGACAACACTGGGGCCGACAGACCTTTACCTGAAGGGAGCATGGGCCCAAGCTGCTGGGAACCAGAGAGCTTAAGTTCGGCAGCACTGGTGAAGCAAACGTAATAGGCAGAAACAGGGCCCTGTACCATGGGGGAAATGGAGAAGATAAACTAACTGGACAACAGCTTGAGAAAGGAGAAACATTTTTGGACCTAGTGTAAGGTAAAAATGGAAACAGGAAACCTGTTGGAGGGCCCTCTTCCAAACTGCATCAGCACAAGTAGTTAAATCAGGGTCAAGAAGTATGGCAGTGCACATCAATCACTCTACAATACCTGGCTGAAGGACGGGGGTGGGGGTGGGGGTAAAATCCAGTCCGTCTGCTGGCCATGCTGTGCCCCAGGACAAGGGAGTGCCTCTTTCTAATTTACCAAGAAGCACCATCTTCCTGCCCAGGGGTGTTCTCCTTGGAGCAGGCACCTTTTTCTCATCTGCCCAATGGTGCTGTGAACCCTCAGCATTTCCTACTGCTTTGGAAGCTTTGCAATTTTTTTTTTTTTAGTATTTTCTTTTTTTGATGTGGACCATTTTTGAAGTCTTTATTGAATTTGTTACAATATTGCTTCTGTTTTTTATGCTTTGGTTTTTTGGCGGGGAAGCATGTGGGATCTTAGATCCCTGACCAGTAATGGAACCTGCACCCCCTGCATTGGAAGGCAAAGTCTTAACCACTGGACCACCAGAGAAGGCCCCTGGAAGCTTTGCAATTCTTTTTTTTTTTTTAATTTATTTAATTTTAGTTCACTTTAATTGTATTTTTAATTTTATTTATTTATTTATTTATTTATTTATTTATTTATTTATTTATGGCTGTGTTGGGTCTTCGTTTCTGTGCGAGGGCTTTCTCTAATTGCGGCAAGCGGGAGCCTCTCACTATCGCGGCCTCTCTTGTTGCGGAGCACAGGCTCCAGACGCGCAGGCTCAGTAATTGTGGCTCATGGGCCTAGTTGCTCCGCGGCATGTGGGATCTTCCCAGACCAGGGCTCGAACCCGTGTCCCCTGCATTGGCAGGCAGATTCTCAACCACTGCGCCACCAGGGAAGCCCCAGCTTTGCAATTCTTTTTTTTTTTTTTTTTTTTTTAATATTTTTGCCTTGTTTTGTGTCCTCAATTGGTTTTTCACTTCAGTTACTTTTTTTTTTAAATTAATTAATTAATTAATTTATTTTTGGCTGTGTTGGGTCTTCGTTTCTGTGCGAGGGCTTTCTCTAGTTGTGGCAAGTGGGGGCCACTCTTCATCGCGCTGCACAGGCCTCTCACCATCGTGGCCTCTCCCGCTGCGGAGCACAGGCTCCAGACGCGCAGGCTCAGCAACTGTGGCTCACGGGCCCAACCGCTCCGCGGCACGTGGGATCTTCCCAGGCCAGGGCCCGAACCTGCGTCTCCTGCACTAGCAGGCAGGTTCTCAACCACTGCGCCACCAGGGAAGCCCCAGCTTTGCAATTCTTAATCAACATTTACTATCCCCTGTTGAGCTGGGTTTCAGTTCCTCTCCAACCACAATCATGGGGAAGGCCTGAGAGGGCTACTCAGGTTCTAAACTGGCCATTCTATCCTAAAGTGGGGGTAAGGCAAGCACTCCAGAGCCTTGACAAGGAGGCAGATTTTGGTTTAATATGACAATCGGAGTCATCCTTAAAATAGAGAAGTAGCCCAAGACAAAAGGGCTCTTCATGGGTAGTCGGTAGGGAGGAGTTGCGTATCAGGTAAAAAGTAGGACCAGATGTCTTTAAAAGGCCCTTCCAGCTCTAATGCCACGTGAGTCTACTTGTTATGCTCCAACCAGGACAGTTCTTAAAATAGGCAGAACAAGAGATGAGATTTCAAGTGCTGATTCTGTGCTGCTGAATGACTTCAGGGCAGCATGTAATCTTCACTTCCTTATGTACACAAGTGATTTCACAACTCTTGGCAAAAACAGTGCTATAAAAATAGTAAGTTTATTGGTTGAAAAAAATACTGTATTTGATGAGTACCTTCCTTCCAGGATTTTCAATTTCCACGTCACTTTATTCATCCATACGCATAAACATGGGAAATGAGAAAAGAGAAGAATGTATAGCTTTTTACACACTTAACACGACAGAGCCAGTGCAACCAGTCTCATTCTGGTGGCTCTGGGAGGGCCGAGGGGCCATTCACTCTCTTCCCTTCTGGCATCACTCCACCTCCTGGGGAAATCTGGGGTGGGTTCCCGTGGCTTCTTGGTCATTTGATTCCTCAGGGACAGGAGTTCAAGGAGGGAGCTTAAAATGTTTCAGATAACTGTCACCATTCCATGGTGCTTCTTCCCAAAGAAGGCTCAGAGGTAGGAAAGTAATCTGTCCTTAGTTTTCTTTCTATATGCCTCATTTATATTTGGGACCAGCTGGGGGACCCCCTACCCTACCATCCACAGATCCTGCCAGATGCACAGCAAACTGGATACCCACCACCCCAAAGGGTTTCTTCCAGTTTCGTGGGCTAATCTCTAGATGGCAGTGCCCCTCAGAGTGGAACAATGGAGACAGAATGTCCCTTTCAGAGGCTCATCCACAGGGAGAAGCATTTTTTTTGGCCACGTCGTGAGGCACGTGGGATCTTAGTTCCCCGACCAGGAATCAAACTCGCGTCCCCTGCATTGGAAGCGCAGAGTCTTAACCACTGGACTGCCAGGGAAGTCCCAGGACAAGCATTTCTTATTGCCCACGTTGGTCCTACTGGCTGGCCGGGCTCCTACTCTCAGTACAAAAAGCTTTGCATTCTCCTTTTCCCTTCTTGCGTTACCTTCTTCAAAGACTTCCATACTTGCCAGCTGGCTGGAACTCAAGCTTTAGTGTTTACTCTCGCACAGCCCAAAGCCCCTGCAGGCCCCAGCTTCCTTCTATTAGTAATCACCCACGGTGGCCCAGGAAACACAAAGCCTTAAAATCCAAGGCTTAGCCTTAGTAAGTGAAGATCACTTCATTTTGGATTAATGTGAGATATGCTTGTCAGGCTACAAGACTTTCTTTTATTAGGCGGCTGAGAATATATCTAGTTAAATGAGAGCTGATTCTGAAGCAGTCTGCCGGAAAGCCCCAGCTAGTCTAATGCTGTTGCCACTGCACCAAATGGCACGGGACAGTCCTCTTTGGGACATCTCTAGAGCCTCTGGGAAATGCTCTGGAACATGCTCCTTGATGGCAAAGCACTGATATTTGAAAACAGCTGGAAGACATCGAGAGGCAAGTCCGGTAACCACACTGGATAGTACTACCTTGGACAGGGATGAGGTGTGGCAGAAGCAATGAGCGGGGCTGTAAGGCTGTCAGTGGGCTGAGGGCCATCACCAGAGAAGCATCTCAGGCACACCTGGAGTGACGGCACCATCACCACCAACAGGCCTGCTCTGAAGGACAATGCCTCATTTAAGTACCAGGCTTAGCGCTTTACACAGTCTCGTGGCACAAATTAGCTACAAATTAGAACGTTTTCTTGGGTGGAAAATATTTTATATGCACTTGATAAAAGCAAAGGGCCTCAAGAAAAAGCTTACAAGCAAGATATTCCCATCATTCTCTTACCTGAGAGTGTTAGGATTACACGATAAACACACAGAAGGACAGGATAGGGACACAATTCTCACAGGAACGGAGGCTAAAATTTCAGGCGCCATGCCCCCAACCTCCTCTTCTGGACTTGTTTCTCAATTCTACAATAAATCCAGGAAATGGGCCATCTAGCCGTGAGAAGACGAACCTCAAAATATTTCCAAACTAGGAAGCCTAAAAGTTCCAGTGAAATCCTATGTCCAAGTCAGAAGATCAGCTGAAGAGCTGGAAGACGAAAAGAGCTGGATGACTGGTGCTCTGAGCTGCAGGAAGGCTGGGGATAGAGTATGGCATAGTCTCCTTGACCCAGGAGGCTCTGGAGGGTAGTTAACGTTAAAAGTCAAAAGGCACTTCCAGCCTGGCTGAACGAGGACAGACTTTCTCCTTTGCAAGCAGAACTGAGCCCAGGACCGGCAAGTTTCAGGCATTTAACCTTGGGCCAGCTCTGGGGGTCAGGAGCATGCTGGTCCCTGGCTGCCCCCACAGGCCCTGCTAATATATCCTCCTCGCTCACCTTCCCAGCGAGCTGTGACTGGCTGCACTTCAACGATGGAGTCGAAGTAGCCGCCTTGCCCCATTTCAGAGGGGGTAGATTTTCAGGGGTGTAGGGCATGAACCAAAAGTGCTCTCAGGTGTCCTTTAAGAGAAAAGCTGCTGAGAGGGACCAGCCAGACTGATCTTGAGACCCTGATGAGGAAAAACCTCTGGGGCAGGGGGCTTTGGTTTGAAGAAGTCTCAGTGCTCACGGGCTCACTTAAACCCCATACTTCAAGTCACTGAGGTTAGGCCCATTTGCTGGAAAACTGAAGTGGCTTGGAACTGCAGTGCATGGGATTGCTTGTGGATTTCTCAGACTGTAGCCCAAACCTGCATTAGGAAAAATGTTCACTTAGGTGAAAGCAGTGATATTCCTGGGATCTTTATTCTCAGGATCTGTTGGGAGTTTTATATACTCTATACTCTTGGGAGGTAGGAAAGGAGAAAGCACAGAGCAGGGGAAGGGCAGATGAAAGAGGCTTGTTTCGCTCCCTCTAGGGCTCTCTTCAGGCTTTTTTTTTTTTTCTTTTTCCCAACTAGGGCTTGAAACAGGTAATTATTGCTAGTGTTGAATTTCCCTTTGTATGTACATTCAAGGCTGTTAAATCACAATTGGAAACACGGTTTCAGGCTTGTTTTGATAATTCCCTTTTAGCCTGAGCAGAGGATGGTCTGTTCACAGCTAGGGATGAGGTTGGAAGCTGGAATTCTGTAGTCCGAACCCTGGCAGGTTTTGCTGCAAGAAATCCTCACAGTTTAGTTCTGGCGTCATCTTTCTAGATCTCCTTACCTAGACCGTGTGAAGTGGTGGAGCATGCGAGAAACCTGCAAAAACCATGGAAGGGGAGGAAGACATGCTCACAAGTAGGCGTCAAAGAAGATCATCTCCCTTGACTAGCATCAGAATTACTGGGAGAGCTGGTCAGAAAGGTAGACCCCAGAACCCCATCTCCAAAGTCCTGAGCATCCGTAGGTGCGCAGTCACACTGGGAGGTGGGGGGCGGGGTGGAACTGATGGATTGAGAAACAAAAAAGATGAAGGAAAGAAAAGAACAAAGAAACAGAGCTGAAAAGATGATCTAGGAAAGCACGGATGGAAGTGAACAGAAACACAGAAGAAAGGAACCATAAAATAACAAACGGGGCTTATGGAGCTGGGCGGAGCAGCATGGTCAGATGCCCTGGGGCACGTGACCTTGGTGAGAAAGCAGCACGTTGGCAGAAGGTCTCATAAGCCTCATCTCTCCCCGGAATCTTTGCTTCCAGAACACCAAGCTAACCAAACAAAATTCTCAAAAACGTCCAGAACATTAGGCTGGTCAAATGGGCCAATATACGAGAAAGAATGGCTACAAGGGAGGTGGCCAGGCGTAATCCCTGTGACACCCTTTTCCTGTGGATGTGGCAGCTCTGGGGCGGGGAGGCTGGTCCTCAAGATCAGCTCAGACTGGTCCTGGCACCCCCAAACTAGGGGCGGCTCCCTGGACAGCGACTCCAGTCTGGTCAGTGTCGGTTCTGGCGCTTTGCAATCTCCTCCTGGATGCGCAACTTGAGGGCCTCTCGCATGGGCGGCTCCAGAGGTGTGTGTGCCGACACCTCCTCACTCACCCTTCCTGGATCATCATCCTACGTGGAGGAAGAGTCAGGAAGCTCAGGGCCTGGCCTCTTCTGAAGAGGCGACCTGCCCTGTCCCTAGACAACTCTCTCACAGAACTCTGCTTGACTCACAACTTCTTGCCAGTGCCTGTCATTTCCCAGGTGTCCCCTGTAATAGTGACTCTCAACTGGGGGCCATGAGCCCTCCCTGTTGCCCGCTGAGAATCACTGTGTGACGGCAGTGACTTGTGCTCAAAAGCATCGCCCAGCAGTCTGTGCTCTCATGTGGAACAAACACTTCCCACTGGCCCTGAGGAAAACAGTGGCTCCAGGTCCGGCAGTGATTTCCATCACGGCCCAGGACCTTCAGGCTGCAGCTGTTTCCATCAGGCGTACCTGATACACGATAACTGAAGTGACGTCTCCGCTGTCCGCCTCATATTCTAAGCAGAAGAGCTGATGGCCAGGGGGCTCTGGCTCAGAGCTGCCACTAGTGCTGCTTTCACCAGACTCCTCACAGTCTGGGTTGCTTGGGTGGGTAGAGCCATCTGGAAGGATGAACCAGAGTGAGAGGGAACAGAGGAAGGCTGCTGGAACCCCTGCCCAGAGATGATACAGGAAAACATACTGTAAAGCCCCAATCTTCTCATGGACCTAGAATGTACGTGTGTGTGTGTGTGTGTGTGTGTGAAATCAGCCACCTATCAGGAATTTTATTCACCTCTGTATCCCTGCCCCAGGACCAGCACAGTCCTACCACGCAGTGGGTATACAATGCACATCTGTCTACACGGTTGGAAGGTAGTGGAGAGGTGGATAGGGCTCTGCCTGGGTTCAAATCCAGGCTCTGCCATTTATTTCTCTGAGATCTCCAACAAGTTACGAAACCTCTCTCTGCCCGTTTCCCTGACTGTGAAACAGAAATGATAATAGTTCCCATCTTACCGGGTCCTCTAAAATCTAAGTGAATGACTGCACATAACCTCTAAAAACACTCTTAAGGGGAGCTCAGCAAATTTAGCATCATACGTTAACTACCGTAATCTCTAGATCACAAGTAAGCTGGGGGAAAAAAACCCATTAACTGGGTTTGGGCTTCGTTCCACAATTATGTCCTGGTCGCCTAGAGCTGTGCCTAACTTTTTTCCTGTTAGCTGGTGGGAGTGCGAAAATATAGTACGCTGGGGGCAAAGCGGCGGACAACTTGCCGACTCTCAGGGACGTCCGGTAATAGTGATGCTTAACTGCGGGCCTTGAGCCCTCCCTGTGCTGCGGGCAGAATCACTGAGCGGCGATTGGGGAGCGTCGAGATAGACGTTGGAGATGAAATGAGCCTTGAGAAGTAAAACAATTTTTTCCCAGACAGAAAAGAAGAGCGCGTGGAGGCAGAGGGCCCGGGGGCAGAACACCGCGCGGGGCGGGCGGCCTCACCTCGATGTCGCGGCAGGTACACCTGCAGGTCGGGCTTTCGGGGACGAGTGGGCGCGGGCGTGTGCCGCCTCCTCGCCTTCTCCTTGGCCGCCTGCTTCACCTTCTTGTCGTACTCGTCCCTGCGGGGAGCCGAGCGGGAGTCAGGGACGGCCGGGCCAGGCCAGGCTGGGGCTGGCAGCCGTGGCGCGGGGCGGGGCGGTACCGGGCGAGCTGGTTCCGTCGGATGTGGTGCACGAAGCCGTGGCTCATGTCCAGCCGCCCGCCAGGCTTGCAGCAGAGCCCGGGCCCGGGACCCGGCGCCGCTTCCATCTGGAGCCCCTGTGCGCGGAGCCGCGGCCACCGCCGCCGCCGCCGCCACCGCCTCCTCAACTGCCCCAACTGCCACCCTCCTGCCCCGAGAGCTCCGCGCCCCTCCTCACTCGACTTTCGACCTCGCGCCCTGACGCCGGACGGGAAATGGCCAGCCGGGCCGAATGTCCCAGCGCGCGGAGTTCCCGGAGCGGGAGGGGCGGGGCGGGGCGGGGCGGGGCGGGGGGCAATGGGGCATGCGCAACTTCCATTCCCGGGCGGGGCTTTTCTTTCGTTGTGACATTATCAGTAGGAAACCAGGATTTAGGCTTAGTGCTGCTACATCAGAAAATCCAGAAAAACACAAAGCACCCATCACAGCACTCAGCGTTCGGTGTGGCGCCTTCCCGTCCTTTTTCCTGTGCTTGGATGCTGTGAAATTCCATCACCAGCTGCGTGACCTTGGCTGACTGTTGAACTCTGCTGTGTCTCAGTTTACTCATTTGCAAATGGGGGCACTGAGATCACCTACCTCCAAAGAGATCGTGAGGAGGCGAGTGCCAGGGCAGGGCACACAGCGGCGCCCCGGCCGCCCAGCCCAGCCCAGCCCGCGGCCCGCCCGGGGCTCCGCGCCGCCGCCGGCGGGGACGCTCCTTCCAGCCCGCCCAGCACTCGAGCTCTGCGGACTTTCCCGCCGCCCAGCTCGTCTCGGCGCCCACCGGACCGATGTCTTAACTCTCGGCGTAGGAGGACTCAGGGCCTTTCAGGCGTCTGAGCCTGTGCCATTTTTGAATCCTCTTTAAAAAGAGACAAAACTAGGAATCCGTGATTAGAACAGGGACAGACTGGTACATCCACACAGTGGGATGCCGCTGAGCAATCAAAAGGAACGAGCACTCAACAACTTGGATGAATCGCAAAACAAATACGCCTAGTGAAAGAGGCCGGGGATAAAAAGAGGACTCTCTGGGTGCTTCCATTTATATAAGACTCTAGAAAGTGACACTGATCTCTAGCGACAGAAAGCAGATCAATGGTCGGGAGAGGGGAACACTTTTGGTGGATGGTGGTTAGGTTCATTATCTTGATCGTGGTGGTGGTTTCAGAGTGTATACATACCTCCATCAGTATTCAGCAAATTGCACACTTTAAACGTGCATTTTATTGTATGTCAATCACACCTCAGTAGAACTGTACAAAGTATTGAATAGTTCAGGGTTGTGGAAGGGGTCGTGAAAGTCACAGACCCTGAAGCTTGAGCTTTATTAGCGTCGCTAGTCTCCTTCTGCTCGTCGTTCGCATTTTTCTGTGATACCAAGAACAATCCTCTAAATGTGGAATTAGAGCCGTCGGATTGCTCCACGAAGGCGATGACTTGGGGATGTCGCCTAGTTCTGTGCAGGGCCGTCGGTCTCTGAGGCGCGGAGACTGGAGACGACCTGCCAATTCTGGTTTCGGGACACACAGTATCTTGAAGACACCTGGGGCCCAATGCCAGCTTTTTTAATCCAGAAATTCCGCAGCCAGTGAAAGGTTCCTGTCTCTTTAAGCTGGTAATAATGGGTAAAGTGGCAGTAGGCCCGCCTATCGGTCTCAGGTGCGCGCGCACCCGCAAAGACCCGCCCCCCCCCCCCCCCGAGGCGTAGTACTTCCGAGGAGTTCTCTGCGGCGTGATTTGTCCCCATCGGCGACTCGTAGAAAACCTTGGGCTTGATAACGGCGCCGCTTCTGATTGGCTGATTGCCGCGTGCTCGGTCTTCCCTGGAGTCTGTGCCGGGCGACTCGGGTGGTAGTGGCGATGTCCGGCCGGTCCAAGCGGGAGTCTCGTGGTTCCACCCGCGGGAAGCGCGAGTCCGAGTCGCGGAGCAGCTCGGCTCGTGTCAGACGGGAGCGAGATCGGGAGCGGGAGACCGAGGCTCCGAGCTCCCGGGGCAGTCCGGTGCGCGTGAAGCGAGAGATCGAGCCGGCGAGCGCGCGCGAGGCCCTGGCGCCCGTGGTCCCGGCGGTGCGGGTGAAGCGGGAGCGCGAGGCCGACGAGGACTCGGAGCCTGAGCGGGAGGTGCGAGGTGCGCGGGGCCGGGCGCGGGTTCCACTCTCGCGTTCTTCTTTTTCCAGCCTTCTCTCCCCACGGGGAAGTCACACTCCACTCGCGACCCGACTCCGTTTTAATGAGGATAGTATTAGTCTTGATCAGGATCGTAGCTATAGCATTTCTAACAGTAATAAGAACAGCAACTTTCCTTTATCGGATGTCTAATGCGGGCCAGGCGCTGTGCTAATTGTTTTACAGGTGTTCCTTCCTTTTAGTTTTTTACAAAATACCTGAGGAGTGAGTCCTGCTGTAATTTCTGAGCGGAGAGCCTGAACGCTGTGCATTTGGACCACACTGCCCTGTTACCCAGGGCCGTAGCAGCCAGGAGATATGGATTCTAGTCCTGCCTCTGAGACTGAGTCACGGTGGTTTGGGAAAGTGATTTTCACGTGTCTGTCCCTCTCTAGGTTAACGGAAGGAGTCCTGGAACCCATGACCTTTGAAAGCCTTAATAAGCCAGTGAGTCTGTCAGTTCCCATCCATGACTGTACCCTCTGCCTCTTTCTGCTGGACTCATTCTGCTTCTCTTAGTAATTTCTGGAGACCTCTTGGCCAAGCCATGGTACTCTGTAGTGTGTACACTCTTTTCCAACTTTTGATATCTTACCAATCATTAAGTAGGTTTCCATCGTTTCTGAAGCTTTTCCTGTTTACCTCAATTACATCTTTTCCTTCTCTGAACTTGGAACTTCTGCCTTGAATATGTTCCTATGTACTTGTTTTCTGGTAGGTTAGCAGGTGAACATATCACAAGGCTACATGTTAGGGACAGTGTTCATTGGCGGGGGGGTGGTCTTCATTCTCCAGGTTTTTATAATTCTGTCTCTGCACCTGGTAATCTATATAAGATTATACTCTTATGTTAACTCTTAAATTTCTAGCTCAGGGTCCTGTGTTTGACATGTTTTTATATTACCCTCAGGGTCCAGAATAGCACCTTGCTTGTGGTAAGTGCTTGATAAATGTTCTTTGAATAATCTAGTTAATAATTTCAGGGTATTCTTTGATTTCCTTTACTTAAATATTCTGTCAGCCTCACGTTTCCCTTTCTTTGGAAGAGAAATTGTTTCTTAGATATTTTGTATAGTTATGGTAAGGAGATTGTTTTCTCTGGGACACACTAGGATCCCAGTTGAGGTTACTGCTGGGTTTTTTTTTTCCCCTTTTATTTTTTTCATGAAATAGATTACAGGTATTAAGATGAGCTAAATGTCATGCACATGTATAGTTTAAAGAAGAGTGTGGATATATACCTTAAATCTACCACTTGTCAAGAATTGTGAAGGGTCTGAGATTTTACCCTTTTTGTACGCTACCAAGTTAGCCTGCCGTGGTTTCACGGATGCTGATGGAAGACATGGAGCTATTGGGCTTGAGACAGCTTATTGCAGCAATAACAGTAGCCAGAATATAGCATTGTCACTTCCCTGAGTCAGTTCCCACAGCGCAACACGATGAGAATCCAAACACACAGTGGGGGTCCTCACAGGACGAGAACTCTGAGCTTAGAGAACCCAGATCTTCTATAATGGGCTGTGAGCTTGCCTACCCTTTGCTCTGTAGGGACACACTGTCTCCTACTTCCAAAGCTATAGAAACAAACTTCACTATACAAACAACTTTGACAAGATAGTCTGGAGGCAGTCAGTGCCTCTGGTCACAATATGTGCAGAAATTCGAGAGACCCATGGAGAGTTGCCTCCCGACGCTGTTCAGCTTAAGAAGTGGTACTTAACCCGTACCTTAGAAGCTCCCGTAGGCCCCTTCCCAGTTGCATCTGCCTTCCTTACTTGCTTGGGTAATCACTGAATTTTTTCTAATCATTTCTACTTTTATTATTTTATTATTTACAGTTTTACCTCACATATACGTCCCTAAGTAGAACTGTATTTTATTTTGTGTTTGTTATAAATGGAATCATACTATATGTTGTCTTCTGTTTTGCCTTTTTTTTTTGCTAGCCATATTGTTGAGGTTTATCTGGGTAGATGTTCATGGCAACACAGTGTTCTATTGATGATATACCAAAACATATTCCTCCCATTTTTATATGTTGTAGACATTTGGGTTGTTTCCAGTTTGGTCTCTTTCAAATATTGCTGCTATAAATATTTTTTAGTAAAGCATTCCTGATGGCACATGTGCAAAAGTTCTCTAGGGTATATAAGTAGAAGAGAGATTGCTGGGCCAAAAGGTCTGTGTATTTTCAGCTTTGATCTTGCTGTACTATTTTCTAAGAGGTTGTAACAGTTTATACTCCCACCAGCAGTTACATGAGCATTCTCATTGTTCTTCATATTCGCCAACACTTGGAATTGCCTGATTTTATTTTTTCCTCTCTGGTAGGTGTGAAGTGGTATATCATTGTGCAAGGAAATTTGCATGTTCTTGATTACTGGTGAGGTTGAGCATCTTTTCTTTTCTTTTCTTTGTTTTTTTTTTTTTTTTGGCCATGCTGTGAAGCTTGCAGGATCTTAGTTCCCCAACCAGGGACGAACCCCAGCCCCCTGCAGTGGAAGCACAGAGCCCTAACCATTGGACGGCCAGGGGATTCCCATCATTTTTTCATAAGTTTGAGGGCTGTCTTCCTCATTTTCTTTTGGGTTGTCTTTTTTGTTGTTGTTGTTAATCTCTTCACCAGATTTCTTTGTGTAATTGCAAGCAATTCCTTTGTTGGTTATACGTGTTTCAAGTATATTCTCTCAGTCTGTGGCCTGTTCCGTTAAGTGGGCTTTTTTGGTGTTGTCTGGCTACCTGTGCAGGAGCTCATCCTGGTTAATTTTTCCCATTTCTGTGTTTGTTTGTACTGGTAGTTGACCCTGAGTATGGGTTTCCCATCTTCACAGCTTTTGGTGCTTCTCCTTTCAGCAAAGAATGGCCGCATGGATTCTGAGGATCGGAGGAGCCGCCACTGCCCCTACCTGGATACCATTAACAGGTCGGTAGCACAGGGATGCCTAGGGCAGCAGCAGAACAATGGAGTCTGTGCAGAAAGTTCTTCGGACTGTGCGTTACACAATACGTTCAAAAACTTTCTCTCTTTTAAAGCTTTCTGCCCAGAAAACTGTGCTTCTTGCCTTGTTTTTTAATCTTTGCCCTCCAATTTAAAGTGTCAGAGAGCATGTTGTTTTAGGGTGGGCACATGCAGAAAGAGCTTTTAGCTCATTTTGAATTTGTACGTGGAAATAGAGGGATATGTGGTGTCGATGACAATAGCAAATTTAAATATTATTGAGCACTGACTGTGTGCTAGGTACTACTCTAGGTGCCTGGGATTCAGCACAGGAAAAACAGACAAAAATATATCCTAAAGCAGAGGTGTTTACCCCATCTTGGTATTCTTTGATCCCAGATGCATTTTAGGATGGTTTTTCATTTATGCTGTAGGGTGGCACTGTCTAGTGGGCTTTTTTTGCAACAATGGAATTGCTCTTTAAGGGCTGTCCATTGTGGGAGGCACAAGCTACTTGTGGATATTGAGCGCTTGAAATGTGGCTTGAGGAACTGAATTTTAAATTTTATTTAATTTTAATTATTTTACTTTTAAACACCAATAGCCGTGTGTGGCCAGTGGCCCCTTTGACTGACAGTGCAGCTTTCCTGGGACCATTACCAGTTAATTAGAGTTAATGCTTGAGAATGAATCCCCTTGCCACCTGTGAATTCAGTGGAGGTAAATTTTCTTTTGTCACTTAACCCGTCCAGTACTCATATATCATACTTTTGCACTTGAATAGGTAGATCTGTTGGTAGGTATTCCCCTAAAGTTTCACCCTAACGATTACTTCAGGCACAAAAATAAAATTTTCTTTGTGAAAGGGTTAATTCACTCTTTTTTGACTTCCTTTATGTCCATATCTAATTTTAATGCTTTTGAAATGTTACTAGCCTCTTGTGGCCTTTTCCTCCAGAGAAAGTAATGGAAGATTCTCAACTGGTTGTGAATACTCAAAAGAAAGAGGGTCGTTGGTGGAGATACCTTTGCACTGCTTTGGGGCTTGGTGGGTGGCGGTGCTATATTAAATGCCCAGGTAAGGAAGAGTTAATGTTCCCCATGGTTTGTATGTGACTGTTGAACTGTTCTCTGAAGGCGGCTGCGTGACTGCAGAACAGGGGCCAGCGACACTGCTTCGCTCAGGTGCTCACCTAGGCAGCCATCCCTGTTAATTGTTTCTGTTTTGTTTTGGTTCTCTTAGGAGTGTGCTGGACTTTGACTTTGAGAAACTGTGTTCCATCTCCCTCTCGCATATCAATGCATATGCCTGTCTGGTGTGTGGCAAGTACTTTCAGGGTAAATAAATGTCTTGCATCACATTTTCAGCACTAGCCACAGTTCTATTCAGGGATTTTTTTTTTTTTTTTTTTAAGTAAGTAAGCTGCTGTTAGGAGTCATGTCTAATAAGCCCTATCTTTGTTCCCAGGAAGTTGGAATACTCTTAGAAAATCCACAGGAGGTTCTCTGATTGGTCAGAACCTGAATACATGTGAAAGCGAGAAAGAACTAGCCATATGAGAGACTATGTAGGAAGTATCAGAGACTCTGGGTTTTTGAATCTCTGATGTTTTCTATACTTATGTCTTTTTCTGAGAATCCTTTTACTCTAAGGACTTTTTCATTCTGTTCTTTTCTGGAAATTTATTATTTCAGTTCATTCAGAGCAAGCAAATGCTTTGTACACAGTATAGTGGAGGATTCAAAAGAAATATAAACTACATTCTTTGCTCTAATAAGGATCTTATAAACTGTCAAGGTTAACACGTAAAACAATCAGCAAACTCTCTTAAGACCATAAAGATTACGGCTGGCCTGTGTGGCGCTGAGTGTAAATAGGGATGATAGGAGTTGAAATATGCAAAGATCATTGTTAGCTGGAGTGTTTATGTAGAGTTCATGGAGGAGGTGGAACTTGTACTCTGTATGCAGGACGTAGAGTTTGAATAGGTTAAGGGTGAGATGCTCTAGAAAGGAGTGGCAACGTGAACAAAAGTATGTAGGTACAGGATTGTCGTGAATGTGGACAGTTGAAAAATCAGGACTAAGTGATGATGGACCGTCACAGATATGTACGTGTGTATGTGCAAATCTGCGTATGCATGTACGTACATGTACTGTATATAAATATATGTGGATATTCCTAGTTTCTAATACATGAAACTAGTTCATATACATAAACACATGCATATATACACACAAACACTCACACACATATACACACACACGCACAAATACACCCACACATATTTTCTATGTTCATGTATATGAAATTAGTTCCCTTATGTCTTGTGCCATCTAGGGAATAAAGATAACGTGCTATTCTTTCTTGCTAATTTTTGTGATGAGAGGAGTTCATGTGGGAGATTCCTTTCGTGGATGGCGTAGTACTTTGTTTTTGCTGATATTAACATGTTCTGGTACAGAATAATGAAAGGAAAATTACCCCTCGTCTGTGTGCTTATGGAGTCTGCCCTTCTCTCATAGCCTTTCACTCTTCCCTACAGGCCGGGGTTTGAAGTCTCACGCCTACATTCACAGTGTCCAGTTTAGTCACCATGTCTTCCTCAATCTCCACACCCTCAAGTTTTACTGCCTCCCAGACAACTATGAGATCATCGATTCCTCGCTGGAGGATATCACGGTGCGTGTCCAAGAGGGTTGGTTTGGAACTAGTTATCCTGGGAGCCACCCCAGGGCTCCTGAGGATCTGCCCCACCCAAGGTCAGGGAAGAGTCTCAGTCCCTTGGGCTTCGAGAGGCTCCTTTCGCCTTGGGAGGAACCAGGGAAACAGAGTAAGGAGGTCACAATTCATAATTTTGGCCCGTGGTCTACAGTCTAGCTCTCATTTCTGCTTTTAATGTTGAGGGTTAGGACTGAAGAAATATTGCTACTTTTCAGTTAGGGTGAAAGCATTTTTGTGAAATAAATTATCCTTCCATATTTTGGAGTAGGGATGTGAATTGGGCCTGCTGTAGGACAGTGGATACCAAGAGGTATACCAGCTTCCGGCTACTTTTGACTTGATGCTGCCAGAATGGCCAATATGTCCATCTGTGGGCTCTGGTTTGTGACCTGTGCCAAGAGTCACTGCACTTAAGTGGGGAGTATGGAAAGTCCTCTTGGGCTTTGATTACTGTTGGAACTGTTGATTATTGCTTTCCTTTTCAGCAGTGGCTGCATGTTCAGTAGAGTTGAATGCTCAGTTTATTAAGGAAAGCTTGGTGTTCAGAGTATTTGAAACACTACTTACTCCACTTCATAAGTTTTATAACATTCTATTAAAGTTGAAGTTAAAGTGGTTAAGGACAGTATTTATAGATGGAGAAGCTGAAAGGAATTCAAGCTTTCAAAGTGAGTTAGTGGCGACCCCTGACCAGTGTGTGACATGATGACCCTCATAGCTCTAGGACAGGGGAGGTTCTGATCCTGCCCCTGCAGCCACAGGGAGTCCCGAGATCTCAGTCCTGCACAAATAGGAGGTGACACTCCTGCTCCCGCACCGGGCCCACGTGCTGGCTCTGTGTGAGGTCCCACCTGGGACTCAGACTCCTGCCTCCTGCAGACTTGAGTGTCCTGCAGCTTCTCCCTGTTGTTTGTCATGGGTTTGGCTGGACCTGTGGTCTGAGGAAAGGCCTGGGGTTCAGTGACTTTGGGTTAAACACAGAGATCGCCTTCTAGGTGAGCAGCGTGGAGCGGGCCCATTCCACGTTACCTCAGTCCTTAGACCTACTGTTGGAAGCCCTTTGGGTGGGTGGTGAGACGTTCACGACCAAAGTATCTCTTCTTTTGGCAGAAATTGCTGTTGCGGATATATCTTGTGAGCTCTGTAGACTGCCCTAAAACAGCCTAGGATTTTCTCTTGCTTTGCAGTACGTGTTGAAGCCCACGTTCGCAAAGCAGCAGATCGCTAACTTGGACAAGCAAGCCAAGTTGTCCCGGGCATACGATGGTACCACTTACCTGCCCGGGATCGTGGGCCTGAATAACATAAAGGCCAACGACTACGCCAACGCCGTCCTTCAGGTAGGTTGGAGGTGGGAACCGTGAGGGAGGGGGTAACCCGGGAACACTGTGAAGCTTGGCTAAGAAACAGCTGCCTTCTGGTGGAGTGCAGTCGGGTGGTCCTCAGACCCCGAGTCTTGCCAAGGACTCTTCTCGGGTGTTTGTTCTGCACCAAGCAGAACATTCCTGTCTGCTTGAGGGGCTGCCGCCAAAAGGTGGGCCTGTTCCAGCCTCTGGAGCTTCCAGGGAATGGGGGACGGAGCTGCGCGGGGCCTGCAGTACCAAGTAAGAGACACGTGAGCTAGATGATGCTTTTTCTTTTCATGGTGCAGATGTTCATTGTGTTGGCTCTGTGATGTCTCTGTCCTGCCCCTGTGCTGAAGTCCTGCAATGGATAAGGCAGAAAGCCAAAGTTGTCCTGTTTGCAATTGTTTTGCTTTTTAAAAAAAATTGCATAAGTAATATGTGCGTATTGTAGAAAAATTAGAAAATGTTGGTAAGCATAAGAAAATAAATAATCATCCTACTTCACTCAAAAAAAATTGGTTAAGAAAAACTATAAACAAGCACTTGTGTAGGGGGAAGATATAGAAAGTATAAAACAAAAGCTTCATTCCTTTCTTTCTCTAGTACTCTGTCCTGGGATAGTTAGCAGTATAGAGACCTCCAGAACTTTATTCTAAACGCACGTACACACGTGCATTATATCCTGTCATGTGGTAGTATTATGGTTTATTTTGTTATTTCCCAGTTGATACATAAAATTTCACTTGTCTTACATTTTTATTTCTGTTACCAGTGTTGCAGTGAGTATCTAAATATATAGTCTTGCATTTTTTGTGACACTGTTACATTTGTTATATTTCTTTTCTAGACTTGAAAAATGCTCGTATTTTTTAATCTATAAAGTAATGTAGTATGTATATGTATCTCTATTTTAACTTAAAAGCATATTATGAAATCAATAAATATTCTTGTGCAGCATCCTTAATGATTACATGTCAGTCCATTTTGTTGAATTTAATTTATTTAACCTTCTCTTCTTGTATTAATGCACCTTGGGCCTAGATTCTAGGCTGTAGGGGGTTTGTAGCAATTTACAAACCCACCAGCAACACAAAAGAGTGTTTTTCTTTTTCTTTTTTTTTAATTGAAGTATAGTTGATTTACAGTGTTGTGTTAGTTTCTGGTATACAGCAAAGTGATTCGGTTATGCATACATATATATATATCTATTCTTTCTCATACTCTTCCATCATGGTTTATTACAGGATATTGAATATAGTTCCCCGTGCTATACAGTAGGACCCTATTTATCTATTTTATTTTATTTTATTTTATTTTTTTATAGATTTATTTATTTTTATTTATTTATTTATTTTTGGCTGTGTTGGGTCTTCATTGCTGCACATGGGCTTTCTCTAGTTGCGGCGAGCGGGGGCTACTCTTCATTGTGGTGCGCGGGCTTCTCATTGCGGTGGCTTCTCTTGTTGCGGACCACAGGCTCTAGGTGCGCGGGCTTCAGTAGTTGTGGCACACAGGCTCAGTAATTGTGGCTCGCGGGCTCTAGAGCGCAGGCTCAGTAGTTGTGGCGCACAAGCTTAGTTGATCTGCAGCATGTGGGATCTTCCCGGACCAGGGCTTGAACCCGTGTCCCCTGCATTGGCAGTCGGATTCTTCACCACTGCGCCACCAGGGAAGCCCTTATCTATTTTATATGTAGTGGTTTGTATCTGCTAATCCCAGACTCCTAATTTATCCCCTCCCCCACCCTTTTCCTTTTGGTAACCATAAATTTTCTGTCTGTGAGTCTGTTTCTGTTTCATGGATAAGTTCATTTGTGTTGTGTTTTAGATTCCACATGTAAGTGATATCATATGGTATTTGTCTTTCTCTTTCTGGCTTATTTCACTTAGTATGATAATCTTTAGGTCCATCCATGTTTCTGTAAAAGGTTCTGTAAAAGGCATTATTTCATTCTTTTTTTATGGCTGGGTAATATTCCATTGTATATATGTACCACATCTTTTTTTTTTTTTTTTTTTTTTAATATATTTGGGGTTCCAACTTGTGAGAGAAGATAGTGTTTTTTTTGTTTTGTTTTGTTTTGTTTTTTAATATTTTATTTATTTATTTATTTATGGCTGTGTTGGGTCTTCGTTTCTGTGCGAGGGCTTTCTCCAGTTGCGGCAAGTGGGGGCCATTCTTCATCGCGGTGCGCGGGCCTCTCACTATCGCGGCCTCTCTTGTTGCGGAGCACAGGCTCCAGACGCGCAGGCTCAGTAATTGTGCCTCACGGGCCCAGTCGCTCCGCGGCATGTGAGATCTTCCCAAACCAGGGTGCGAACCCGTGTCCCCTGCATTGGCAGGCAGACTCTCAACCACTGCGCCACCAGGGAAGCCCCCACATCTTCTTTATCCATTCATCTGTTGGTGAACATTTAGCTTGTTTCCATGTCTTGGCTGTTGTAAATAGTGCTTCTATGAATATTGGGGTGCATGTGTTTTTTCGAATTATAGTTATCTCCAGATATATGCCTAGGAGAGGTATTGCTGGATCATACAGTAGCTCTATTTTTAGGTTTTTAAGGAACCACCATACTGTTCTTCATAGTGACTGCACCAATTTACAGTCCTACTAACAGTGTAGGAGGGTTCCCAAAAGGGTGTTCTTCATCTTGCATTGTCACTGTTACCACTGAAAAAAACTTTTTCCATTTTTTTTTTTAACGTATTTTATTTATTGATTTTTGGCTGCATTGGGTCTTCGTTGCTGTGTGCGGACTTTCTCTAGTTGCGGCGAGTGGGGGCTACTCTTCGTTGTGGTGCATGGGCTTCTCATTGTGGTGGCTTCTCTTGTTGCGGAGCACGGGCTCTAGGCACGTGGGCTTCAGTAGTTGTGGCACGCGGGCTCAGTAGTTGTGGCTCGCAGGCTCTAGAGCACAGGCTTAGTAGTTGTGGCACACGGGCTTAGTTGCTCCGCGGCATGTGGGATCCTCCCGGACCAGGGCTCGAACCCATGTCCCCCGCGTTGGCAGGCAGATTCTTAACCACTGCGCCACCAGGAAAGCCCAACTTTTCCCATTTTGATAGGTATCTCCATTTTAATTTACTTTTTCAAAATTCACTTCTAAAGTTGATTCTTATATTTTTTCATGAGTTTTTGGGCCTTATGTGCTCATTTTTCTATTAGTGGTCCATTTTATTGAGGATTAAAAGTATACATATATATATTGGCCTTTTTTTTTGCATATGTTGCACATAATTTGTTCTAGTTCTTTTTTGGCCTTTAAACTTTGTGGTATTTTTGCATGAAGAATTTGGTAAAAAATTGTAAAAGTATATCTGTGAATTTTGGTGTCTGCCATTGGTGTCATGCCTGGTCCCTGGAGAGGTCAAATTCTTAGGTGGAGAGAGACTTTGGGGACTGTTTCTCTTACAGCCTCTCGTGGCTTTGTGAAGACTGTTACAGGATGGACAGATAGGATTTGAATATGGGCAGGGCAGTTAGTTTTGGCTTTGTGATGGGTTTCAGTCCCCATAGGAAGTTCTCTTTATTTATACAAATAAGTAGATCACCTGGCTCTGTAGCACAATGGATAGTACATTGGACTTCTATTTATACAAACAAGGAGATGCACAAATCCTTTGTGATGTTTCCACTAAAATGGGATTGAATGGACCAAGTACTCCATCTGGAGGCTGAATAATTTCTCTCCAAGGACACCTACTGCTTGTATTGTTGCTGAAACCAGAGAGCAACCTCTCTCCACAGCATGGATAACCAAGAATTAGTATAAACTATCCATATGCTTCTCCTTTTTTGAGAGTAACTCTAAGCAGGAAATCCTTGTTTCTTCAGCTGAGCTAAGCTTGTAGGGGCTTTCCTGATCACCTCTATCGTTATCCTGAGTTGCATCCTGAGTTATCTTCCCCAGACATGTGGGTCTTCCCCAGAGACACCTGGGTTTATTGTGTTTAACAGCATCCTCCTATCCTTGCTAAAGGAATTACCTTGTCAAATAAAGTTGTGCTCATGGTAAGCATAGCACTGACGAGGATTCATGAACCCATCAGGAGGGACCTATGGGGAGACTATGCATTTATTTAGGGTCTGTTCCGTGGTCTCCTTCCCAGTTTCATAACTCACACTAATAAGCATGTGTTTCTTCTTGAACTAACATGGCTGGTCTTTATCTTTTTGCTTAATGAGATAAAATTAATTTTTGTTCTCTTAAACCTTTTGACTATTTTCCATCATAACAGAGTACATTCATTTTTATATACAGTTGTATCGTTTTGTTCTCTTTTTTTTTGGCCGTGCCACACAACATGTGGGATCTTAGTTTTCCAACCAGGGATCAAACCTGTGCCCCCTACAGTGGAAGTGCAGAGTCTTAACCACTGGACCACCAGGGAAGTCTCTGTATCGTTTTATTACCACCCTCTCAATACCGCATTTGGGGAAGACACCAGGTTTTACTAAGATGTTTTTCATATTGTTTTAATGTACAGTTGAGAGATGGGGGAACTGTGGTCTCCAGATAGTTCTCTCTGCCCCAGCCAAATACATGGTGAAGAAAGAGTATTTGGGTTTCTAGCCTTCAGTTCCTGTGAATCCGAACATAGTCACAGGTCTAATTGGAGTAAACAGAGGAAATTATTAATGAAGTTGGTCAGCAGATAGGGATTTGGGAAATTATTAATGAAGGTGGTCAGCAGATAGGGATTTGAATACCTTTATTTTAAAACTCCTTTGTTATACCCACGTTAGCAGAGTGTCTGCAGAACTGAACTTTCTATGAAACTCACTATAAAGGATGTTTCTCTAATGTGAACTCTGGGGGGGGTTCTCTGGGAGTGCATTTGCTTCTGATTCTTTAAGGCATCACAGGCACAGTTCTATTAGAAGAACTTTAGGTGGATGAGCTTGGCTCCCAGGGGTCCTGAAGAAGGGCTGTGGATTAATCGGAGTGTTTGTTTGATTTCCAGGCTCTGTCTAACGTTCCTCCTCTCCGGAACTACTTCTTGGAAGAAGACAATTATAAGAACATCAAGCGTCCTCCTGGGGATATCATGTTCTTGTTGGTCCAGCGTTTTGGAGAGCTGATGAGAAAACTCTGGAACCCTCGAAATTTCAAGGCACATGTCTCTCCCCATGAGATGCTTCAAGCTGTCGTCCTTTGCAGCAAGAAGACTTTTCAGATCACCAAGCAAGGTAAGGAAGGAGTAATTCATGTTTTCTGACTTTAGGGCAACACAACTAGTTTGATGAGCACATTTACTTCCACTTTGCTGTGAACCTGACAGCAGCCGGAGCGAGTGTCCAGTGCATAGTGTGGTTAGGTTCCTCACTCTTCCTTCCTCAGCCTGCCCTGCCCAGAGTCCCAAGTGATTTCAGCTGGATAGAAAGTCTGTCTGCTTTGGTGAACTAAACTCTACGACTCAGGAAAACCAGGAGGCTGGGAAAGGCACCAGCCCATATTAAGCGCCTGCCACTTTTGGTTCTCATTTTGCCATGTTGCAGACTAGAATATTCTATTTTGACTATTTTTATCCCTCCAAACTCAATTAGTTATTGCCACATGAGTAGCTCTTAGTACCTGTATCTGATAGGATATTCTCTAGCATCCAGGTCAGTTGATTCACCATTCACTCATGGTGCTAGTAGGTTTTAATGCTACCAGGATAAGAAACACAGTTTTTTCTTCCAGGAGCTCCTATTCTAGTGGGGAAGATAGTTACGTAGAAAGATGATTACAGGGTGTTAAGTGCTGTGATAGAGGAAGCACAGCATGCTATGGGAGGGAGCACAGAGTAAGGACGCCCGTCGAGCACATGGGAGGTGGGCTGGGGGTCAGAGTGAAGGAAGAGACACCTAAGTTTTAGGTAGCGGGGAGACAGGGTGGGGTTGGGCATTCCAGGTAGAGAGGACACTGGACAGGAGCATGGAGGTGCCTGGTGCAGAGAGAAGACTGCATGTGGCTGGACCCTTGGATCCAATGATGAGAGCCGAGATGGACCAGGTGTTGGGTTTATATGCCACTATAAGGAGGCTGGATTACATCCTGATAACAGTGGGGAGTCAGTGAAGGCTTTTAAGTAAAGATATGCCTTCACATTTTTGTTTTGAAAGCATTCTGGCTGAGGAGTGACTTAAAAGGGAAGTTCAGTAATGGCTTTTAAAATTTTTATTTTAATTTAATTTTTTTTTCTTTTTTTTTAATATTTGGCCATGCCACATGGCTTGCGGGATCTCAGTTACCCGACCAGGGATTGAACCAGGGCCACAGCAGTGAAAGCGTCAAGTCCTAACCACTAGACCAGCAGTCAGTCCCCAACCTTTTTGGCACCAGGGAACGGTTTCGTGGAAGGCAGTTTTTCCACGATCGGGGGGCGGGAGGGTGGTGGGTGGTGGTTCAGGCTGTAGTGGGAGCGATGGGGAGCAGCGGATGAAGCTTCCCTCGCTCGCCCGCCGCTCGCCTCCTGCTCTGCGGCCCGCTTCCCAACGGCGGTCCTCGGCCCAGGGGTTGGGGACCCCTGCACTAGACTACCGGGGAATGCCCAGTCACGGCTCTTGATGGGTGATGAGACTCAGGATTGGAATAGAGATGATAATCGAAGATTTTGGTTGAACCAGAGAGCCAAGGGGAAGAGTAAAGATCAGAAGGCTGGAGTGCCAGCGTGTAGTGGCCAGGTAGAGGAGGATGCCCAGGGGACGGGTGGCGTGGCCGGAGAGGAAGGAGAAACACTGAGAATGTGGAGTCATGCCAACCCGCGTGTGGTTTGGACTATCGTACTGTCTCCCAGCTTTGACGTAACATCTTTCTTTCTTTTCCAGGGGATGGAGTCGACTTTCTCTCCTGGTTTTTGAATGCTCTACACTCGGCTCTGGGGGGCACAAAGAAGAGAAAAAAGAGTAAGTCATGTTATTTTGTGAAAGGGAGCACTTTTTTGTTTGCTTTAAAAAACGCTTTGCAGCTTCCCATCCTTTTCTTCTTACCTGTTTATCTTTTTGTGTTAGGGTAGTGTCTCTGTATATATGGGCTAAATCTTGTTCCTGAATGGTTTCCTCTCCATTTTTCTTTATTAGAATATGGTTATATCTCATGGCATTTTTAATAAGTGGAAATGGCTATATAATTGTGCTCTAGAAATCCTGACCCAGTTTCAAACTGGGGGGCTGGGCAGCATGTTGTAGACATGCTAGTGGTGCCAGAGTGAGGGCTTGGTGGGCGGATTGCCTGGCTTGTAATTTGGTGGAACAGACTAAAAGCTCGTCCCTCGCCCTGAGCGTGTACTTGGGGAGATGAGGCTGGCCGCTCTATAGATTCGCAGACCTTGAGTCTCTGTGTTTCTTAGCATCCAGGTTGGCTTAGCACTAGCTAGACATTTTTCATGAATGCCAAAAATAACTCTTAGCTTAGAGACTGCTGAACCAGGTGAATAATTTTGGAGACCTAATGCAGTTTTCTTCTTTCTGTGTTCTGATGGTGTTGCTTTCTTCATGTGGGATTGTGGCCTCATGCTTTTTCTATCACATAGCCCTGCCACCTCTTCAGGTATCTTCAGCCTGTGCGCCCCATCTCTCTTGGGAAGAAGATAGACATAAAATAATTATTTACACAAATACTTATAAAGGTATAATTTAGTGGTATATGTTACAAAGGTTCTTCTGTGCTTAGTGAGAGCTTTGGGTCTTATGCTGGAAGATGCTGGTTTATTTCAGAAATTGAGGAGTTAGGACTGTATTTTGGAAATGCTTTCCAAACTGACAGAATTTGCATTTTGATTTCTGTTTGTACAGCTATTGTGACTGATGTTTTCCAGGGTTCCATGAGGATCTTCACTAAAAAGCTTCCTCATCCTGATTTGGTGAGTGGCTTGAACCGAGTTTTGGACCGATTTATATCACCTGAGGGGATTTAGGGTTGACAGAGAGATGCTTGGATAACTGGTACAGCCTTTTGCTCCAGGAAGAGGTTCTACAGTACACCTGCCAAGTGGCACTTCCCCTAGGTTCCTGTTGCACCAGTGTGCTTAAGTTTGGGAGGTAGTGGTTGGCTATACAGTTGACCTTTGAACAACACAGGTTTGAACTGCACTGGTTCACTTATACATGGATTTTTTTCAATACATAAAACTACTACGTTTACGTTTAGCGGTTGGTTGAATCCGAGGATGTGGAATCTGTGGATATGGAGGGCCAACTATAGGACTTGAGCATCCGTGGATTTTGGTATCCAAGGCAGCTCCTGGAACCAACCATAGATACCGAGGGATGACTGATTTCAGTGTTCTGGCCACTGGGTGGTGCTGGCGTGTTTTTTCCAGAAAGCTCAGATAAGCTTTCTAGATCATCTAAAATCTAGATGAGTTTTTAAAAGAGTCTGGTAAAGAGTCTGGTATTTAAATAAAATCTCTCTGAAGATGGAAGCCCGGTTTTTGCATTAACCTAAACAGGTACAACTGCACGTGAAAGTGCCCAGTCTCTTGGGCACCCCTCTTGGTTCACTTCAATATTAAATGAAGTAAATGTAACAGAAACATCGTTTCTTCCCACCTGTGGTGTTCTCCACTCTGCTCACACTCCTTCCCTCCTTTTGCTTCTCCCTCACTGCTAGCCAGCAGAAGAAAAAGAGCAGCTGCTCCATAATGATGAGTACCAAGAGACGATGGTGGAGTCCACGTTTATGTACCTGACGCTGGACCTTCCTACTGCCCCGCTCTACAAGGACGAGAAGGAACAGCTCATTATCCCCCAGGTGCCGCTCTTCAACATCTTGGCCAAGTTCAACGGCATCACTGAGAAGGTAGCCCATTAGCACACCTGCCCTGCTGATACCCCTTTCTCTCTCTTGACATTTTTCTTTTTATACTTGGAAATTGCCACATGTATGTAATGCATTTATTTTAAAGTGTATTGTGTTTATTGAGCCTCCCAGACTTCCTGATGTTTCACCCCCACCTCTTAACTTGAGTTACAGTGCCTCTGGGTAGTATGGAGAAAGGAAGGGGGTATTTAGGATAGTAGAAACTCACAAAAGTACGAAACTCCCGTCTTCTAAAAAACATGACATCAGTATTAAAGTGGAAAAAAAAAGAACGAAAATACAAATACAATGAAAAAATTTATTCTTATTCTACCATCGCTCTGCATCAAGTGAAAGGTTTCTTTTTATCTGCTGAGTTAACCGTTTCTTGGTTTAATTCCCTTCTTCATCCTAGACGAATTTAATCCTTTTTGATTCTTTTAAACTTTTTAACTTTGGTTCTTTTTTTTTAACTTGATGCCTCATTCCAAACCCTTTCTGCTCTCTTTTTTAGCTAAGGTTCATTGGTTTTCAGATAGTAAATGCCCATTTCTCCCCCCCACCCCCATCCCCTCCTCTCGCTCTCTCTCACACACGCACACGCACATGCACACGCACACGCATAGAGATAGGTAACCTAAAATATCTAGCCTGTTTCTTAGGCTCATTTCATTTTGAGGAGGCAAGAGACCTTGGGGCTCATCTAGTTCAGTTTATTTTATTTGGTTTTAGTTTATATTGGTTTTAAATGACAGAGCTGGGGATTTTTTCATCTGACTTTTTCAACTATGCCACATGGTCCCTATTATTACTGTTTGTTCAAATTTAAGTAATATTAAGATTCCCATGGGCCTTCAGTATTGATTTAAACTTATTGTTATTATAATATTACTTAACTTAGTATAAACATCAATGTTGGTATAAGCTTTTTATACCTACAGCTTTTAAGCATGTATTAAATTATAACAAACTTTTATACAAACAAAACTTTGAAACCAATAAAATTGGTTAATAGTGCTCTTGTAATGTGAGTTTAGCTAAAACCTTGCTGTGTGAATGGGGTACTGATGTCCAGGGTGAAATCCTTCCCCCCAGTATTTTCTCATAAATTCCAGAGAAACCTTTTCAAGTTAGGCCATGACATCATTTAGGTGTTAAATCTGTCTATCCTTCACTACTCTGAGATAATTAAAAATAGTGCTTCTTGATGTCAACTTGTTCATAGACACAGATGTGGACAGTGAAATCTCTTGGCATTTACTTGATTAAAAATTTTTCTTTGCTTTTAGCACAGTATTTTATTTCAGTCACGCAGAGATGAGTTACTTCATATCACCAAAAAGACATTTTTTTCCAATAGTGATTATACCCTTAAATGATCAGAAATTTACTTAAAAGAAGGTGTGGCTGTGGTATGTGTGCTAGAGCTGGAAAGTTTTTATTTCTCCAGCGCTGTCAGGTTACTCATCATGTGGCAAGGGAACTTAGTTTTTTAAAAAGTAGCGGTTCTATGGAGATACAATTCACAGCACCTTATAATTAAGTTCAGTGGTTTTTTCCTACATTCACAGATCTTTGCAGCCACCACCAGAGTCAGCTTTAGAACATTTTCATCATCGATGTTTTTTTATCGCCCTTTAGTTATCATTCCAACCCTCTTGTCTCCCCCAGCCCTAGACAACTGCTAATCTACTTTCTGCCTCTATAGATTTGCCTCTTCTGGACATTTCATATAATATGTGGTCTTTTGTGATTTGCTTCTTTCGCTTAGTATAGCGTTTTCAGGGTTCATTCATGTTGTAGCATCTATCAGTATTTCATTCCTTTTTGCGGCCAAATAATATCCCATTGTATGAATACACCACATTTTGTTTATTCATTCATCAGCTGATGGACGTTTGGAGTTGTTTTCACCTTTCTGCTGTTATGAATAATGCTACTATAAATACCAGTCTACAAGTTTTTGTGTGGACATGTTTTCATTTCTCTTGGGTGGGTATTGGGGAGTGGAATTGCTAAGTCATATGGTAACTCTTATGGTTAGCCATTTGAAGAACTGCCAGACTGTTTTCCAAAGTGGCTGCACTATGTTATATTCCTACCACCAGTGTATGAGTGTTCCAGTTTCTCTACATCTTCACCAATGTTCGTTATTGTTCATCTTCTAGATTATAGGAATCCTAGTAGGTGTGAAGTGGTATCTCAGTATGGTTTTGATTTGTATTTCCATGATGACTAATGATGTTAACCTTTTTTTCATGTGCTCATTGGACATTTGCATATCATCTTTGGAGAAATGTTTATTTAGATACTTTGTGCATGTTTAAAATTAGATTATTTATCTATTTATTATTATTGAGTTGTAAGAATTCTGTATATAATCTAGATACCAGTCCCTTATCAAATGTATGATTTGCAAATATTTTCTCCCATTCTGTGGCTTGCATTTTCACCCTCTTGATAGTATCATTTGAGGCATAAAAGTTTGAATTTTGTTGAAATACTGTCTAGTTTTTCCTTTATAGTGTGTGCTTTTGTTGTCATATGTAAGAATCCATTGTTAAATCCTAGGTCATGAAGATTTACTCTTGTGTTTTCATCTAAGACTTTTGTAGTTTTAGCTCTTACATTTCAGGCCTTTAATTCATTTAAAGTAAATTTTAGTATATGGTATAAAGTACAAGGTCCAGCTTTATTCTTTTGCATATGACTGACTGTCTGGTTGTCCTAGTACTATTTGTTGAAAAGACTATTCTTTTCGCATTGAATGGTCTTGGCACCCTTGTTGAAAAATCATTTGACCATAGACACATGGGTTTATTTCCGGACTCTCAATTCTATTCCATTGACGTATATGTCAAGATCACAGTCTTGGTTATTACTGCTTTGTAGTTAGTTTTGAAATCAGAAACTGAACCCTCCGACTTTGTTCTTTTTCAAGATAGTTCTGGCTATTTTGGGTTCCTTGCAATTCCTTGCACGTTCAAATTTGAGGATCAGCTTCTGGATTTCTACAAAGAAGCTAGCTGGTATTCTGACAGGGATTGTGTTGAATCTGTAGATTAGTTTGGCGATCATTGCCATCTTAATAATAGAAGTCTTCTGATTCATAAACATGGGATGTTTTTCTATTTATTTATCTTCTTTAATTTCTTTCAACAATGTTTTATAGTTTTCAGAGTATGTTTTGAACTTCTATTAAGTTTATTCCTAAATATTTTATTCTTTTTGATGCCATTGTAAATGGAGTTGTTTTCTTAAGTTTAGTTTTGGATTGTTAATTGCATGTGTGTAGAAATACAGTTGATTTTTGTATATTGATTTTGTAGCCTGCAACCTTGCCAAACTTTTAAAGTGGATTTCTTAGGATTTTCCACATACAAGATCATGTCATCTGCAAACAGAGATAGTTTTATTTCTTCCTTTCCAATCTGGATGCTTCTTATTTGCTTATTTAAGTTTTATTGCCTAATTGCTCTGGCTGGAACCTCTAGTACAGTGTTGAATAGAAGTGGTAAATGCAGACATCCTTATGTCATACCTGATCTTAAGGGAGCACACCCAGGCTTTCACCAGCAAGTATGATGTTAGCTGTGGATTTTTCATAGATACCCTTTACCAGGTTGAGGAAGTTCTTTCTATCTGTAGTTTACTGAGTGTTTTTCTCATGATAAGGTGTTGGATTTTGTCAAATGCTTTTTTGTGTCTAATGAGATGATTGTATAGTTTTCGGTTATTGCTATTTATTGCCTTATTATTTTATTAATATGAAATGGTATATTACATTAATTGATTTTTGGATGTTAAGCTACCTTTGTATTCCTGGATAAATCATACTTGGTCATGTATAATTGGTGTATAATTCTCTGTTGTTGTTTATGTTGGAATTGGTTTGCTAGTATTTTGTTGAGGATTTTGGCGTCCATATTCATAGAAATATTGATCTGTAGTTGTCTTTTCTTGTGATGTGACGCTCCAGAGAGTGATGGTGTCATTGGTATTTCCTCTCTGATTATGATTAGTCTTTCATTCCTATCTCTTAGTTTTTACTGTACTACATTGTGTTTGTGTTAAGGAAAAGTAAATATATGTTCACTAGCTTTTAAGCCTCTTGGGCTGAGGAGAATGTCCGGGGCCCCCACCACTCCATCCCCTCAAACGTGCTGAGTGAGGCCTCAGTAAGTGTTGCCCACCAGATCGCACTTGACCCACCAGTCTCGGGGCCTTTGAGGAGGAAGGAACGTGGGATGTCAGTTGACAGCTCTGCTGGAAAGCCCTCAGTGATGAGGGGCTCCTCTCTGCCTCATAAGTGCCTGTTCCACAGTGCATGCGTCTAATGGTCAGGAAGCTCTTCTTTATTTTGAATTAAGTGAGACTCTCATGGTTTTTAAATTCTGAGCTTTTAGCAAACCCTCTTTTTCACTTGACATTTTTGTTTTCCTTATAGAAAGGAATATCCATGTTACTATGGTTGGAGTTCAACAGTATGATTGTGTGCTGGCTGAAATGCAGCCCACAGTTGAGGTATTTTAGCCGTAGCTAAACAGCTATTCCTCAGCCTTGTAGGTGGTTTCTGGGATCAGGTGTCTTCTGAATTCTACATGTAAGGCAAAATTATATTAAAAAACCCAAAACAAGCCAAAACAAAACTCATGTCCCTGCTCTAATTTGATAATTTTCTTTTCTCTCTCTAGGAATATAAGACTTACAAGGAGAACTTTCTGAAGCGCTTCCAGCTCACCAAGCTGCCTCCATATTTAATCTTTTGTATTAAGCGATTCACTAAGAACAATTTCTTTGTGGAGAAGAATCCGACTATTGTTAACTTCCCTATTACGTGAGTGTTCCCCTCCTTCACTTCCTCTTAGGGGAGCATGAGCTTGAATTTCTTTTTATATCTTTGTGCCACTCTTAGTTTTGGACTGTCTTAGTTGGAGATTGCAAGGCACCTACCTACACTACATAAGTTAAAGGTTTTTATTGGAAGGATAGAGATATTTTAGGGGCCTCAAAGATGGATGTTTCCCTGGCGGCAATTCCTCTTTTATCTTCTCTCCTGTTGCTTGCTGGGAATTGTAGTCTTTCAGTAAAGGGAAGAACAATTGGTAAAAGTAGGGTAGGACAGGTAGGATTCTCCTGGCTTTGAAGATAATCCTGAGCAGTTAGTCTGTCCATCTGTTTGCTGGTCATTGCATCTTGTATGCTGTAGTTAAGGAGGGACAGTGGGGATGACTCTAGATTTGTCTTGCTTTCTTGGGGCCCTACTACCTTATTTCTCCCCTAGAGGATAAAGTCTGAAATGTGTTAAGTTTCTCCCTATTGATGAGGAAGGTATACATTTTGATGTATAGTCTTATTTTTAATTGACCATGCAGTTGTCCTTTTGCAAACATTTATGAGTGTTCTAATGGGAAATTTGGAGGAGTCGCAGAAGGCTCCTGCAAGACCCTTTTGGGGGTAGACAGTTGGTTTCCAGTTCTCAAGCGACATGGTGTTTCACACTCTGAAGATGATCTCTCTGAGAACCCGGAGAAGCCTGGTGGCAGGGCTGGTGGGGAGAGATGTGGGTCTGTGTGTGGGCGTTTAGATAAGGTAAGAGCGGAGCCCTAAGGTGGTTTCTTACTGAGAACGATTTGGATGGATGGATGATAGGATTACCATGCTGTAATAGCTCAGGAGTGTGGTGTTTTTAAACCTTAGAAAGTAGTTTGGGAGCTGTAATGGGCAAATGTTCATCTTCTTCTCTGTCTTTCTACCTCCATCGCCTCCATTTTCCAGATGCCCAGACTGTTCTAGGACTGCCAGTGTTCTCCTTTGAAAATAGTACCGGTTATTATTATTTTTTTTAAATAAATTTATTTATTTTATTTATTTATTTTTGGCTGTGTTGGGTCTTCGTTGCTGCACGCAGGCTTTCTCCAGTTGCAGCGAGCGGGGGCTATTTTTCTTTGCGGTCGCGGGCTTCTCATTGCGGTGGCTTCTCTTGTTGTGGAGCACGGGCTCTAGGCGCGCAGGCTTCAGTAGTTGTGGCGCTCGGGCTTAGTTGCTCCGCGGCATGTGGAATCTTCCCGAACCAGGGATCGAACCTGTGTCCCCTGCATTGGCAGGCGGATTCTTAACCATTGCGCCACCAGCGAAGTCCCAGTACCGGTTCTTAATTCTGTGTAGTGTTTAAGAGGGTAGCAACTAAAATTAAAGAAGTCTTGAGTTCTGTGCTGTCCTAGCCATGTGGCCTTGGGCAGGTCATTTGCATTTCTCTCCTGGATTAAATGAGAAGCTTGGACTAGATGAGCCCTAAAGGTCCTTCCAGGTGTAACATTTTATTGTTTCTGGTACCATCATCACCAGGACTCTTGAGAACAGTGGGGGGTGAGGAGAGAAAACCTTTGTAGTTAGGATTACAGGAGAACTTCTTTTTCTCTTTTCACACACTTTTCATCCTGTTCTTCTCTAGTATCGTGTTTGTGTGACAAGTAGAATGAAATGGGGGGACGTGAAAGCCAGCTCTCTGCCAACTTGCGTAGGACCACAGAGAGGCTTTCCTTGAAAGTCTGTGTGTATCAGGGTTTTAGTTCAGAACTGGGCTTTTGTGAATTGCCACAGTCACCAGTTTGTTCCTGGAAGGAAGGAGCGCCCTTGACTCCAGGGCAGCTCCAGAGGAAGGACTATGTGTTGGTGGTAGTTCCTGCTCAGTCACCACAGAAATTTCCTTACTCCGGCAGTTTATTTTATATTGGACCTGGAGTATGTTTATTTTACCACCAGTTGCATTTGGATTTTTGGTAACTGTGACTTCAGTAGTTTGTCTTTCAGAAAGCTTTGGAGAAGTTGAGAAAAAGATTACATCTCAACCAGTCAGCCTTTTAGAGAACATCAAACTGTGTGACTGATTCTGGAAACCTGTACTTTAATTACTTTGTGCACTGTCATTACTTTTAGACTAATATGGTTCTGGGTTAGCCAAGGTCCCTGCTTCTTGAAGAGGACCCTTATCAGACCTAATTCTTCTCCTGTGTTTTATTCATAACACATCTTCTTTTTACCAGAGATTGATCAGACTTGCAGGGATTAGGGACCCTCTGCTCATTTGGAGATAGGGTTTCTGGAGCACAGGTTTCAAGTTTCACTTCCAGCCAGTTAGGTGGTCTCAAAATTGGACTGCTCCGATTGGCGGTTGAGTATGGTTTGCTCCGTTGACTGTTTTCTAAAACAAAATGATTTAACATGTATTTATTCCCTTTTGTCACTTAAACAGTTTCGGTTCAGTCATGGAAACTTGAGTATAAATACTTCTGAAGATTTCTCTAGGACTCATTCAGAGAAGTCTGAACAGCCGTTGTTAAAGCTGAGAAGACAATACAAGAAGTCAGTTTTTGGCAGCCGGGAGGCATTTCTAGAGCTCACATGGGTTTCCTCGGACTCATATCTAAATTTTCTTTTATCAGTGACTGTTTAGGGAATTCCGTGGTGGTCCAGTGGTTAGGACTCAGCGCTGTCACTGCCGGGGCCCGGGTTTGGCCCCTGGTGGGGGAGCCAGCATCCCTCAAGCTGCGTGGCGCAGCCGCCAGAACAAAACAAAACACCCAACAAAAAGCAACAACGAATGTTTGATCTGTGTGGGACACTGTCAGTCTTTAGAAATAAATAGCTATCATGAACACACAGAAAGTTACATAATATAGTTAGAACAAAGTTGTTTATTAATACATGGTTTGCATTGAAAACTTTTTGTATTTTTGGAGAGATAATATATTCATAGTGTAAAATTCAAAAGGAGATACATATCTGGAAGTGACCACTGGATGTGACCGCTATTAGCATTTATTGTAAATCCTTCCAGAGATGACATTACTGTGTTTTGTGTTTTGAGTGGTAGCACATCAGACAGTTCTACAGAGATTAGAAATAGGATATAATCTCTCTTATTCTACATTGTATTTAAATTTTTATAAATATTTGTAGGCTACAGAAGGTTATATTTTTCCTGAAAATAGTGTAGTTAGCATTCTCTTAATATTCATGTTGGGCTTCCCTGGTGGCGCAGTGGTTGAGAATCTGCCTGCCATTGCAGGGGACACGGGTTCGAGCCCTGGGCTGGGAAGGTCCCACATGCCGCGGAGCAACTAGCCCCGTGAGCCACAACTACTGAGCCTGCGCGTCTGGAGCCTGTGCTCCGCAACAAGAGAGGCCGCGACAGTGAGAGGCCAGCGCACCGCGATGAAGCGTGGCCCCCACTTGCCGCAACTAGAGAAAGCCCTTGCACAGAAATGAAGACCCAACACAGCCAAAAATAAATAAATAAATAAATTTAAAAAAAAAAAAAAAAAAAATATTCATGTTAACTGTCAATCTACTTCCCTATTTAGCTATTTGAAAGATCTTAGTAATTGTCATGTAGTCTTCACAGTAAGCATTTATTATATAGCTCTTGACTTCGTAATAACTGGTGTACATGTATATACTTCAACTGACAGAATTCAACAAATAAAACACAAAAGCAGGTTTTATTCTAAGTACATCAAGAATGTTTCTCTATATTTTAAAAAATGAATGCTCAGGTATTAAAAATAAATTTTATATTTCTAAGTCCCAGTTGAAGGAACCTAGTCAGTAGTTTCTTTTGGCAACCGGAACTGAGAGATTTGGAAGCTGTGGGGTAGCCAGTGTGGGTTCCATAAAGGAAAGAAAGCTGGGTGGGAAAAGAGTAAAGCTGATGTCAAAGCAGAAAAGAGGGCAGGTAGCTCTCGGATCTTGCTGCCTCTCCAGTGCTTGGTTTCAGCTGCATTTCCTAGTCTGAAACCCTTGAATAAATACCCCTTTTGTGCTTAAGCTACCTAGGGTGGATTTTTGTTACTTGTAACCTTTTGCTTATTTAACTAAAAGAAAAACAATCAAATAAAGAAGCAAGGTTCCAGAAGATCAAAGAAAAAAATAAATCGGGTTGATCTGCCTGGTTTGCCATATTGAAATTGTTACAGTGATTATATACAATGACAACCCACATGATCATGTGATCAGACTTTCATAGCCTAAGGCCAGAGACCAGGTGTCCTCTTGACACTGCAGCTACAGCTGATTCCCAGATAGGGCAGAGGGTGAGGAGGTTACACTTGTTCTCATCTCAGAGGAGAAGGTGACTCTCATTCTCATAGAGGAGCCCTGGGTTATGTCACCTGCTTAAACTCAAACACAGCTCTGAGGTGGCAGAGCCCCGATTCCAGATCAGATCTGAATGACTCCAGGCCGTGCACTTTTGACGGCTAAGCATGCTTTTTTTTAGATTTTTAAAAAATTTATTATTTATTGATTGGTTTATTTATTTCTTTATTTTGGCTGTGCCGGGTCTTAATTGCAGCACATGGGATCTTTTTTGCTGCATGCGGACTCTTAGTTGCAGCATGCATGCAGGATCTAGTTCCCCAACCAGGGGTCAAACCTGGGCCCCCTGCATTGGGAGCATGGAGTCTTACCCACTGGACCACCAGAGAAGTCCCTAAGCATGCTTTTATTTTTTACTTTTTATTTATTTATTTTTTTAACATCTTTATTGGAGTATAATTGCTTTACAATGGTGTGTTAGTTTCTGCCTTACAACAAAGTGAATCCGCTATACACATACATATATCCGCATATCTCCTCCCTCTTGCATCTCCCTCCCACCCTCCCTATCCCACCCTTCTAGGTGGTCACAAAGCACTGAGCTGACCTCCCTGTCCTAAGCATGCTTTTAAAGTGTGCTTTTCCCATAGAGCCAGTCTTTCCAGTTTGACTCATTTTTATGGCAGATTATATGAATTTCCACAAACCTGGGCTCCCATGGCTCTTCAAGCCCACCTAGATCCAGGGTCCTGAAATAGGGTTCCACAGCTTCACGGCCCATTTGGGTAAGACAGTTAACCTCTACAGGGCTAACCTAGTAGGCCTTGTCGGATCTTCACTTTATTTTCATCATCATCAGAAATGTGGATCTGAGAGAGTACTTGTCTGAAGAAGTACAGGCAGTGCACAAGAATACCACCTACGACCTCATCGCCAACATTGTACACGACGGCAAGCCCTCTGAGGGCTCCTACCGGATTCACGTGCTTCATCATGTGAGTGGGGCTGACTTCTCATGGTGCAGTGGCAGGAGCAGGTGGGGTTCCTTTGGCATTTCAGAGGGCGCTCCTTTCAGTTTGCTCTTCTTATCCTTGACTTTGGGATTCTGCAAGTAATAGAGCTGACAGTGGTCAGTTTAAGGCAACGGTTCTCAATTCTGGCTGCACATGGGACTGCCCTGTGGGCAGATTTTTAGACTCCTGACACCTGGGCCACCCCAGGCCAGTTACGTGAGAACAACATAATTTGTGCCTGTTGGTTTTCAACTGGGCAGAGGCCAGGGATGGTGCTAAATATCTCACAGTGCACCGGCTGCCTGCGCAGCGAAGAATTTTCTGGCCCAAAGTGTCAGAGTTAAGACTGCATTAGATTATCTGGAGGTGGGAACCAGGCATCATGATGTTCTAAAGTTCCCAGGAGATTTCCAGTGTGCAGCCAAGATTGAGAAGCACTGTCCTAGACTAGAGCCTTACCACCTAAAGTGGAATCCTTGGACCCGCAGCACTGACATCATATAATAACTCATTACAAATCGCAGAATCTCAGACCCCTCCCACACCTCCTGAATCACAGTCTACATGTTAACAAGACCCTCTGATTGGTGTGAAATTAAAGTTTACAAAGCACTGTTGTGTAGGTTCCCTTTCAGCTAAAAAAATTTTGTGAATTTGCTGAAAATGGCTGAAACGCGTTTAAGCTATATTTGGTATCACACAGCTTACTAGCACAGATTGTTCTAATTTGATTAGTCTTCTGGGGCCGTGGGTTTAATAATAACTAGCTCTGTCTATCAAGCGCTTTGCTGTGTGCTAGACAGTATGCCACGTGCTCGTGGATGTTCATCTCGT
This sequence comes from Balaenoptera acutorostrata, assembly GCF_949987535.1. Lineage (NCBI taxonomy): Eukaryota > Metazoa > Chordata > Mammalia > Artiodactyla > Balaenopteridae > Balaenoptera > Balaenoptera acutorostrata. The sequence goes on along the minus strand of NC_080075.1, from coordinate 15,352,162 downwards.
TTATATCCTTAAAACACACTTTCAAGATAGGTGTTAATACTGTCTTTTTACAAGTGAGGAACCTAGGCTCAGAGTTTGAATAATTTATCTGAAGTCAGTAGGATTGGAATTTGAACCTAGATATTTGGTTTTACCAGGAATAGGGACTTGATTATGTGATCCTGAGCTTTTGTTGTGTTTCCTGTTCTGAACTACTGGAATATCCAGAATATCTGGAATATATCTGTCTTTGGCATTTCTTAGAAGTTTGGATGGGTGAGGCTGGTGAGCTTCCAGAAGTGCCTCTGCCATAATCCAGAAACCTCTTTTCCCCCTTGTTTATGGAAGCATGAAGTAAGGTAGGTTTTGCGTATTTGCAGCACTGTTTTTTTAGGCCAAAAGAGACAGGTTAGTATGGTGGACAGTGTCCACCAAGGACACTTTTTCTTGACTAACTTGCTGTGTCCTCTGGGACGGGGGGTGGGAATGTCCACTTGTGGTTAACACTGCACCTCCTAAGTCAGTGTGTCTATTCCGTCACTTCTGAGCAGCAGGGATACATCTTAGGTGAGGAGTAGAGGGCTTCCTCTTCTTTCTCTTTATTGTCCTTAAAAGGCGTACAGTGTTTGAGACTCCATTGTACTTCAAGGAGTCCTCAGCAGGAATTGAGTTTGCCAAGGTGAACATCCTAAAAAGTCTTTAAATTGAATGATGCCCAGCAGAAGCCATGCACCCTTTTACGTTCAGCTCTTGCTGGGTGATGGTCTAGTGACTATTCTGATTTTTCTAGCTTTCAGCTGTGATCCCTTCCCTCTTACACCCTTTCAGTTTCAGAGAGCATACTAACCCAGCCCTTCGTACTCTCTGCAGGGGACAGGCAAATGGTATGAATTACAAGACCTCCAGGTGACTGACATCCTTCCCCAGATGATCACACTGTCGGAGGCTTACATTCAGGTGGGTTGGCCGCAGACGCCACGAGCACGGAGGAGATGGAGTGTGGGTCCAGGGAGAGCAGTGATGTGGGCGAAGGCACGGAATGGGGTTGAGTTAGGTTGGGCGCCTTTTGACGTGCACCGGGGAGTGTGGTGGGACCAGATTATATGGCCCTTAAAGCCCAGGAGTGATCTTCAGGGAAGAGAAGGGTGGAGAAGCATGGAAGAGTGATGAGTGAGCAAGGAGGTTCTGCTAACGGTGAGCCAGGTTAGTTTTGCGAGTGTGGGGTCTGGTTTCAAGGAGGAAGAGCCCAGAACCATCCGGGCCGCCAGCTAGGAGTTGTCTCTGAAGCTTCCCCAGCCCCCCGGGCAAAGTCAGCACTCTTCGTGACCCCACCGCACTGTCTCCTGTCTCCGTGGAGCACCAGCTGGACTGGTTTAACTGTCCTCTCCACTGGGTTGGGAGGTCGTGGAGTAGAGGATCTTTGTCTTCTTTTTTTAACTGTCCTAGTATCTGCAGAGAAGGAAGACTGAGGCTAAGAAGATGCTATAGCTTTGTAACAAAGGAGGGAGACGCTGCTCGTTCCAGAGATCACTCTTTCCTTGGGGACTTTGTCTAAAGTTGCAGGTCTGACTATGAGTCACTTTTTAGCAAAGGAGTTTGGAATGGGAAGAGAAGGATGGGTAGAAAAGTGACAGTTGAATGAAAGGGAATTTTCTGAAAGATTATGAGTTAGTTTCAGGGGACTTAGCAAATACACAAGTGGGCTGATAGTTTGTCCATTGCCTAGTGCAGATTTAGGTACTTGATAAATATTTGTGGACTGAATGCCGGCTCCTAAATATCTATTGTATTCATTTCTTACAGATTTGGAAGAGGCGAGATAACGATGAAACCAACCAGCAGGGGGCTTGAAGGAGGCATCTAGAGCTTTGCTCCCAGGGGGCTTTGGCTGAAGATGGAAATACGAATACTGAGCACAGGCTGATGGCCCAGCCCCTGAGCCAGCCCAGGTTTTATGTGTCCTGGTTCACACCAGAGCATCCCCGGTCCTTCTGCCTAGGATGGCTCTGTGCTGTCACTCAGCTGGTCTTTGATCAATTTATTGTAGATGGATGCTCCTTTCTCCTTCCTGTCTGTCTCCCTTCTAGCAGGCCAGGACTCTTTTCCAGATGTGTGTAATTTATTTCTGAATAGCTGGGAGTAGCTGAAGGACAAGATAGTTTTCTTCTAAGCATCAAAGCCTCAAGATTATAGGAATTAGAGCTTGAAACCAGTAACACCCTTCTTCCATCATAGGTAGATAGTTTTCTTATAGTTCTCTTCATTTCTTGGTGTGTGTTTTGGTATGGATTAAATATTTTCCTGTTTTTAAACCAGCCTCTTGTTTCATATCCTTCCCTTAGGCTGCTGCCTAAGGGGAGGATTTAAAAAAAAAAAAAAAATCCTCACAATCTGTCTACCCTATAGTCTGTCATCCGGTAGACGTCATGCTTGTCTCTTCCTGTCAGCCTGTGGGTGGTGTGTCAGTTTAGGATGCATTTATCTCTTAAGTAACAAAATATCTGACTGAAAGAGATAAATTATTATTGGGCTTAACTAGAAGTCTGGAGGTGGGTGGTTTCAACCTGCGGTGCAGGGCTGTGTGAGGAAAGAGGGAGGGAAGGAGGTAGGAAGAGCATCTGACTGCAGTGCAATTCTGAGAACCTCTCAGCCAGGCCGGTGGGAAGCCTGGAGCACGGAGGAATCGAGCAGAAGTGGTTTTCGGCAAGCTCATTGATTAGGAGCTGCCTGGAGGAAGGGTGGCCTTGGCCTGGGCACTGTGGCAGACCTGAAGATGTGGGAGATCTGAAGATACAGCCGTTGGTGGCCGTCAGTCAGCTGAAGCGAGTTCTCTTAATGGGAGGTAGGAGCCGTGCACCTCTGGCTGCCACCCTTTGCTTCTGGGACCAATACAGTCATCCCTCAGTATCCTCAGGGGATTGGTTCCAGGACCCCCGTGGACACCAAATTCTGAGGAGGCTCAAGTCCCTTATATAAAATGGCATAGTGTTTGCATGTAACCTACACACATCCTTGCATATACTTTAAATCATCTCTAGATTACTTATGATGCCTAATACAATGTAAATGCTATGTAAATAGTCGCCAGCCATGTGGCAAGTTCAAGTTTTGCTTTTTGGAATTTTCTGGAATTTTTTTTCCGGAATATTTTCAATCTGAGGTTGGTTGAATCTGTGGCTACAAAACCTGCAGATGTGGAGGGCCGACTGTACTGTCCTTATTTTCCTCTGCCTCTCTTAACAGCTTCAGCATTCCTTTGCGGGCTCATCTTCCTCTATCCAGCCATTAAGAGTTGGGATCCCTCAAGACTCAGTGCCAGGCACTGTCTTCTCACTGTTTACTTTTTCCCTAGGCCATTTCAACTATGCCTGTGGCTTTACTTACCAGTTTAAGGGAGATGACTCCAGTCTTAATCCCAGACTCCTCTAAATTCTTGAACTTTAGAGACAACTGCCCACTCGATATGGTTTGGGTGTCTTAAAGTCAACTCAAGCTCAACATTGTTCAAAACTGAGCTTGTGAGTTTTCTCCTCAATCGTGACCCCTTTCTGGAAGTTTCTGTGTAGGTGAAGGGTTCCCCTGTTCATCTAGTTATATAGACTGGACAGTTTTCCAGGTGTCATCCTCCCCTCACCCCTACTTCCCTTGTCTAATCTGTTACCAAGTCCTGTCTTTTACTTTGTGTCTTTTGAATCTCCCCACTTCCTTTTGTTCTCTGCCACTGTCTAGTCTACGCTAGTGCCAGCTTAATCCAGGTCCAATCAGGAGAGAGAAACCATACAAAAATATGATCGGGGAAAGTTTACCTTCAGGAATTAATAGCTATTATCGGACTGGAGTAATGAGGAAATGGCTAGTAATGGGAGAATGTAAGAATAGCAGACAGAAGGAGTAGCCACTGCTCCTTGGGGTGACATAGAGTGTCCAAGGCTGAAGTGTAGACCTTGCTGAAAATCTGTCCCGCTGGAACCTGTCAGAAATCTGCTCTCCAGTGCACTAAGGAAAGCTGTTTACTTTGTGAGGGAGGCTTCTCACTCTGCTACCAGACTGCCTGGGGAGGAGGGAAGTGCCTGGTGAAGCTGCTGGCTGCTGCTGGAGGCCGTGCGCTGCAGAATCTTCGGGCGCGGCAAGAGCCTGATGCTGAGAAAGCTGCACACGTTGCCTTCAAGGGAGCCCCCGGGAACCGGGAAGCAAAGCCCTTTCTCCCTGTGGTGTGTCTCCAGCACCCTCTTCTGCCAAGCCTCAGTGGCAGCTGGCAGGAAAAATCTAAAGGGCTCCAATCCATTCAGAGAACAGGCAAAAGGGGTGAATTTGGAGCTGAGGGGCACTAAATTGATAACCTGCCCAGTCCACCCCTTTGATGACTCAGCTGCCCTGTGTGCTCTTTTTTTTTTAAAGTCTTTTGAATTTGTTACAGTATTGCTTTTGTTTTATGGTTTGGTTTTTTGGCCAAGAGCCATGTGCGATCTTAGCTCCCCGACCAGGGATCGAACCTGCACCCCCTGCGTTGGAAGGTGAAGTCTTAACCGCTGGACCACCAGGGAAATCCCACAGCCTATGTGCTCTTTCACACACACAGACTCCCATACAGTGGCCACCACAACGAAGAAGACAACTCCTTATGCCTAATAGAGACAGCTGCCCTTCCTACGAGAAAACAAGTTTTCAACCTTTCTCAAAATGAGGTGCAGTCCCAAGAGTCACGTATCCTCTGATAGTTATATGTATTACTCCTCAAATCCAGTCATAGCCACACTGAATATTATGTTACCTAAAAAGATTAGGTTGCAAGGTTAACTTCCAACAAGTTAACCTAAAAATGGGAAGAAGAAAAAATGGTTAGCATAGACAAATTATCTATTTTACATGTTACATGTACATGTAACAAGCAAATAGAAAGTATGAGCAAAGCTACTTAGAGTCCTCATTTCTGTAACTGGTCACCATACTGTGATTGATACCTGTGCGTGTTTCTTCCACTCCCCCTCCCTGTGTTCTCTGCCCTTAGCTCAAACCACAGCTATTCGGGGTTCTTTACCTGGTACAGTGACCCAAATCTTCAGTCTCTAAGACCCTGGCTCCTTAATCATCCTGCCCCCACCCCCCCTTTTTTGGTTGCTGTAGTTTTTCATGAACCTTTGCTATTGGACATACTTGCCTCCGTTGTGTAGAAGCCAACCCAATTGGCCTTTGGTAGTCAGGATCAGTCACTCAGGCACGTATAATAGATTACACTCCTCCACCGTACTGCCCTCCTCCACACCTGTTGATTCACTAGCATAAGGAGCCCAAAATGTCCAGGTGGCCGTCTCATCTTATAATTTAGTGGAACCATTGTTGTGTCCTTTGGTGGAAGCATTCCTTCTTTGGGAACTAAAATCTCCAAACCAGCAAGGGCTTAAAATTGCTGGGATGGGAAGCAAAAATTCTGCGAGAAGTCTGTTAGTAATAGGGGAGTCACTCTGACATCCACCTGTTTTCTAGACCCATATATTTTGAAGAGAGCACTATATATACAATGGTCTCTGATTCAAAGCATGTACTACATCCTGTAAAACAAGAGCACCAAATGGTACTGTAACTTTTGTTTGTTTGTTTTAAGACACATGTACTTATTTATTTATAATTGGCTGTGCTGCGCAGCTTGCGGGATCTTAGGTCCCTGACCAGGGATTGAACCCAGGCCCTTGGCAGTGAATGCACCGAGTCCTAACCACTGGACCGCCAGGGACTTCCCTGTAACTGTGTTTTCAGTAAGCCATTCCACCTTTCAGTTAGGCTACCCACTTCCAGATGATGGTGTGTGTATGTGGTAAGTCCAGTTAATCCTATGGGCATGAGCCCATTGCTGCACTTGCTTTGCTGTGAAGAATTCCTTGATCAGATGCAATGCTGTGTGGAATGTCGTGGTGATTGATAAGGCATTCTGAGAGTCCATGGATGGTGGTGCTGGTAGAAACACTGTGGGCAGGGAAGGCAAATCCACATCCAGAACACGTTTCTAGTCCTCTGAGGTTGGATCTATGTTCCTTCCATAACAGAAGAAAGTAATCAGCCTGGCACTAGGTGGCTGGCCAACCCCCACAAGGAATAGTGTCCATACTGGGGACTCAATGTAAATCCCTGCATTGGCAAATTAGATAACTCAGCAGAAGTACTACTCAGGTCAGGGGAAGTCTGTTGTTGAGCCCATGCATAACCTCCATCCCTGCCACCATGGCTCATGAGCTCATTGAGCAAGCGCTGGGGGAGGCTGGAGGAAGAGGCTGCTGACTACATCCACAGAGCATGTCATTTGTGTACCCCTGACTATTAAGGGTCTCTAATGCGGTGGATACCTTTTGGTGGGTATTCATATGGAGCACAACTATTTTCATAGTATAGTCTTATTCAAGTTGTCCACCCACATACCTCTTCCCCAAACTTCTTTTTCACCAATGTTACAATCCTGTTCCTTCTGAGTCCCTAACCATCCAGTCAAATCATTGGCAACCGCCCCTGAATTAGTCTAGATCTGTACTTCTGGCCATCTCACACTCCAGATGGTGAACAACCAAATATACTGCTTGAAGCTGTGGCCACTAGAGGATTTTCCTTTACTTCTGTCTTTTTCAGTGTCACCCTGAGTGGGGATGAAGTGCAACTGTCCACTTGCTGGTTCTGCCAGCATATTATACAAACCCATCTATAAACTGGGCTTGAGTTTTGTCTCTTTTGGTCAGCTGGTCTGAAGGAACACCCCAGGAGGCAATGCAACAGGAGCTGTGTCAAAGGAATCTGCTCATGTTAACTTGTGCCTTTTGGGCCTGCCTGAGCTTGGCATTCCATTTTTTTTTTTTTTTTTAATTTTATTTATTTATTTATTTATTTATGGCTGTGTTGGGTCTTCGTTTCTGTGCGAGGGCTTTCTCCAGTTGCGGCAAGTGGGGGCCACTCTTCATCGCGGTGCGCGGGCCTCTCACTATCGCGGCCTCTCTTGTTGCGGAGCACAGGCTCCAGACGCGCAGGCTCAGCAACTGTGGCTCACGGGCCTAGTTTGCTCCACGGCATGTGGGATCTTCCCGGACCAGGGCTTGAACCCGTGTCCCCTGCATTGGCAGGCAGATTCTCTACCACTGCACCACCAGGGAAGCCCTGGCATTCCATTTAATGGTAGGTTGCAGCTGTACCTGCCCAACATGGCAAGGTGTCAGACGACAACCAGTTCATGAGAGCAGGATCAGGCTGCGTGATCACCTGATGTCCCATTGTTAGGTGCTCCGTCTCTGCCTTGGCCCCATAGCTAGCCACAAGCTGTTTCTCAAAAGGAGAATAGGGGGCTTCCCTGGTGGCGCAGTGGTTGAGAATCTGCCTGCCAATGCAGGGGACACGGGTTCGAGCCCTGGTCTGGGAAGATCCCACATGCCGCGGAGCGACTAGGCCCGTGAGCCACAACTACTGAGCCTGCGCGTCTGGAGTCTGCTCTGCAACAAGAGAGGCCGCGATAGTGAGAAACCCACGCACCGCGATGAAGAGTGGCCCCCGCTCTGCGCAACTGGAGAAAGCCCACGCACAGAAACAAAGACCCAACACAGCCAAAAATAAATAAATAAATAAATTTATTAAAAAAAAAAAAAAAAGGAGAATAGGTATTTGCAGAACAGGGCATAGCCTTGCTCCAAAATCCTGGAGTTCTGCACTGTGATTCTCCCACTGGTCCTTGCTGGAGGCTCCATACAGCATTCCCGTTTGCCCTGGTCACTTCGAAATAGCGTTGGCTCTCCTGGATCATAAGGCCCAAGTAGTAGAACAGTCCGTTGTGCAACCTAAACTCGCTGCAGAATCTTCTCTTATTCTGGTCTCCATGAAACTGTAGTTATACAACTGTAAGTGACTCTCTAGATAGGTCAAAATAGCACACTCAAATGTGATCTATGTTGTCTTAAAAAGTCAAAAAAGCCTATTGTACTGGCTGTGTGTGTGTGTGTGTGTGTGTGTGGTGACATGAGGTACAGCAGCTTGGCAGAGATGCTTTGACATACTTTCGACCATTGACCCTGAGAAACTTCATTGAGGTGACTGGCCCCTGAATTGTATTGGGGTTAAATCCCACCCTCTTGTTTGTGTATGTCTTACTAAGACATTTAAAATACTTGGTACTTCCTGCTTATTGGACATTGATGACATCCAGTGTCATCAATATAGAGGACTACTGTTATGTTTTGTGGAATGTCAAGATGATCAACATGGCTGTGGACTGTGACGGTAGAGAGTGGAAGAGTTGACGTTGTCTTCATGCAAAAATGTGAAGGTATACTGTTGGCCCTGCCAGGTAAAAGCAAACGACTTCTGGTGACCTTTATAAATTGGCATGGAGAACGAGGCATACAAAGTGCCAGAGGCTGTGCTGTATCAGTAAAGATGCTACGACTGGGACAACAGCTTCCATCGGAGTCAGCATCTAAGTTTATGATTGTCTGAAGTCACTCTCCAAGATCCATGTGACTTCTGCACAGGCCCTCTGCCACTGTCATTCTAGTCTATGCTACTGACAGTTTATCCCCACATTCCCTTGTCCCCTCCCCCCAATTCATTCACACTTTAGCCAGAGTGATCTTTTTTTTTTTTTTTAATATTTATTTATTTGGCTGCGCTGGGTCTTAGTTGCAGCACGTGGGATCCTTATTGTGGTGTGCGGGGTCTTTAAGTTGCAGCATGCGGGATCTAGTTCCCTGACCACGGATCGAATCTGGGCCCCCTGCATTGGGAGGGCAGAGTCTTTTTTCTGAATTTTTGAATTTTATTCATTTTTTTATACAGCAGGTTCTTACTAGTTATCTATTTTATACATATTAGTGTATACATGTCAATCCCAATCTCCCAATTCATCCCACCGCCACCACTCCACCCGCCGCTTTCCCCCCTTGGTGTCCATACGTTTGTTCTCTACATCTGTGTCTCTATTTCTGCCCTGCAAACCGGTTCATCTGTACCATTCTTCTACGTTCCACATATATGCATTAATATATGATATTTGTTTTTCTCTTTCTGACTTTCTTCATTCTGTATGACAGTCTCTAGATCCATCCACGTCTCTACATATGACCCAATTTCGTTCCTTTTTATGGCTGAATAATATTCCATTGTATATATGTACCACAACTTCTTTAGCCATTCGTCTGTTGATGTGCATTTAGGTTGCTTCCATGACCTGGCTATTGTAAATAGTGTTGTAATGAACATTGGGGTGCATGTGTCTTTTTGAATTATGGTTTTCTCTGGGTATATGCCCCATAGTGGGATTGCTGGGTCATATGGTAATTCTATTTTTAGTTTTTTAAGGAACCTCCATACTGTTCTCCATAGTGGCTGTATCAATTTACATTCCCACCAACAGTGAAAGAGGGTTCCCCTTTCTCCACACCCTCTCCAGCATTTGCTGTTTGTAGATTTTCTGATGATGCCCATTCTAACTGGTGTGAGGTGATACCTCATTGTACTTTTGATTTGCATTTCTCTAATAATTAGTGATGTTGAGCAGCTTTTCATGTGCTTCTTGGCCATCTGTATGTCTTCTTTAGAGAAATGTCTATTTAGGACTTCTGCCCATTTTTTGATTGGGTTGTTTGTTTTTTTAAATTGAGCTGTATGATCTGTTTATATATTTTGGAGATTAATCCTTTCTCCGTTGATTCATTTGCAAATATTTTCTCCCATTCTGAGGGTTGTCTTTTCATCTTGTTTGTAGTTTCCTTTGCTTTGCAAAAGTTTTAAGTTTCATTAGGTCCCATTTGTTTACTTTTGTTTTTATTTCCATTACTGTAGGAGGTGGATCAAAAAAGTTCTTGCTGTGATTTATGTCAGAGGGTTCTTCCTATGTTTTCCTCTAAGAGTTTTATTGTGTCCGGTCTTACATTTAGGTCTCGAATCCATTTTGAGTTTATTTTTGTGTATGGTGTTAGGGAGTGTTCTAATTTCATTCTTTTACATGTAGCTGTCCAGTTTTCCCAGCACCAGTTATTGAAGAGGCTGTCTTTTCTCCATTGTATATCCTTGCCTCCTTTGTCATAGATTAGTTGACCATAGGTGCATGGGTTTATCTCTGGGCTTTCTATCCTGTTCCATTGATCTATATTTCTGTTTTTGTGGCAGTACCATATTGTCTTGATTACTGTAGCTTTGTAGTATAGTCTGAAGTCAAGGAGTCTGATTCCTCCAGCTCTGTTCTTTTCCCTTGGATTGCTTTGGCTATTCGAGGTCTTTTGTGTCTCCATACAATTTTAAGATTTTTTGTTCTAGTTCTGTAAAAAATGCCACTGGTAATTTGATAGGGATTGCATTGAATCTGTAGATTGCTTCAGGTAGTATAGTCATTTTCACAATATTGATTCTTCCAATCCAAGAACATGGTACATCTCTCCATCTGTTTGTGACATCTTTGATTTCTTTCATCAGTGTCTTATAGTTTTCTGCATACAGGTCTTTTGTCTCCCTAGGTAGGTTTATTCCTAGGTATTTTATTCTTTTTGTTGCAGTGGTGAATGGGATTGTTTCCTTAATTTCTCTTTCTGATCTTTTGTTGTTAGTGTATAGGAATGCAAGAGATTTCTGTGCATTAATTTTGTATCCTGCAACTTTACCAAATTCATTGATTAGCTCTAGTAGTTTTCTGGTGGCATCTTTAGGATTCTCTACTTATAGTATCATGTCATCTGCAAACAGTGACAGTTTTACTTCTTCTTTTCCAATTTGTGTTCCTTTTATTTCTTTTTCTTCTCTGATTGCCGTGGCTAGGACTTCCAAAACTATGTTGAATAATAGTGGCGAGAGTGGACATCCTTGTCTTGTTCCTGATCTTAGAGGAAATGCTTTCAGTTTTTCAACATTGAGAATGATGTTTGCTGTGGGTTTATCATATATGGCCTTTATTATGTTGAGGTAGGTTCCCTGTATGCCCACTTTCTGGAGAGTTTTTATCATAAATTGGTGTTGAATTTCATCAAAAGCTTTTTCTGCATCTATTGAGATGATCATATGGTTTTTATTCTTCTATTTGTTAATATGGTGTATCACATTGATTGATTTGTGTATATGGAAGAATCCTTGCATCCCTGGGATAAACCCCACTTGATCATGGTGTATGATCCTTTTAATGTGCTGTTAGATTCTGTTTGCTAGTATTTTGTTGAAGATTTTTGTATCTATATTTATCAGTGATATTGGTCTGTAATTTTCTTTTTTGTAGTATCTTTGTCTGGTTTTGGTATCAGGGTGATGGTGGCCTCATAGAATGAGTTTGGGAGTATTCCTTCCTCTGCAATTTTTTGCAAGAGTTTGAGAAGGATGGATGTTAGCTCTTCTCTAAATGTTTGATAGAATTCACCTGTGAAGCCATCTGGTCCTGGATTTTCGTTTGTTGGAAGATTTTTTATCACAGTTTCAATTTCATTACTTTGTGATTGGTCTGTTCATATTTTCTATTTCTTTCTGGTTCAGTCTTGGAAGGTTATACCTTTCTAAGAATTTGTCCATTTTTTCCAGGTTGTCCATTTTATTGGCATAGAGTTGCTTGTAGTAGTGTCTTATGATGCTTTGTATTTCTGCAGTGTCTGTTGTAACTTCTCCTTTTTCATTTCTAATTTTATTGATTTGAGTCCTCTCCCTCTTTTTCTTGATGAGTCTGGCTAAAGGTTTATCAATTTTGTTTATCTTCTCAAAGAACAAGCTTTTAGTTTTTATTGATCTTTGCTATGTTTTCTTTGTTTCCATTTCATTCATTTCTGCTCTGATCTTTATGATTTCTTTCCTTCTACTAACTTTGGGTTTTGTTTGTTCTTCGCTCTCTAGTTCCTTTAGGTGTAAGGTTAGATTGTTTATTTGAGATTTTTCTTATTTCTTGAGGTAGGCTTCTATCGCTATAAACTTCCCTCTTAGAACTGCTTTTGCTGCATCCCACAGGTTTTGGATCATCGTGTTTTCATTGTAATTTGTCTCTAGGTATTTTTTGATTTCCTCTTTGATGTCTTCAGTGATCTCTTGGTTATTTAGTAACGTATTGTTTAGCCTCCATGTGTTTGTGTTTTTTACATTTTTTTCCCTGTAATTGATTTCTAATCTCATAGAATTGTGGTTGGAAAAGATGCTTGATATGATTTCAGTTTTCTTAAGTTTACTGAGCCTTGGTTTGTGACCCAAGATGTGATCTATCCTGGAGAATGTTCCATGTGCACTTGAGAAGAAAGTGTAATCTGCTGTTTTTGGATGGAGTGTCCTATAAATATCAATTAAATCTATCTGGTCTATTGTGTCATTTAAAGCTTGTGTTTCCTTATTAATTTTCTGTCTGGATGATCTGTCCATTGGTGTAAGTGAGGTGTTAAGGTACCCCACTATTATTGTGTTACTGTTGATTTCCTCTTTTATAGCTGTTAGCAGTTGCCTTTTGTATTGAGGTGCTCCTATGTTGGGTGCATATATATTTATAATTGTTATATCTTCTTCTTGGATTGATACCTTGATCATTATTTACTGTCCATCCTTGTCTCTTGTAACATTCTTTATTTTCAAGTCTATTTTATCTGCTATGAGTATTGCTACTCCAGCTTTCTTTTGATTTCCATTTGCATGGAATATCTTTTTCCATCCCCTCACTTTTAGTCTGAATGTGTCCCTAGGTCTGAAGTGGGTCTCTTGTAGACAGCATATATATGGGTATTGTTTTTGTATCCGTTCAGCAAGCCTGTGTCTTTTGGTTGGAGCATTTAATCCATTCACGTTTAAGGTAATTATCGATATGTATGTTCCTATTACCGTTTTCTTAATTGTTATGGGTTTGTTTTTGTAGGTCCTTTTCTTCTCTTGTGTTTCCCGCTTAGAGAAGTTCCTTTAGCATTTGTTGTAGAGCTGGTTTGGTGGTGCTGAATTCTCTTAGCTTTTGCCTGTCTGTTAAACTTTTGATTTCTCTGTCGAATCTGAATGAGATCCTTGCCGGGTAGAGTAATCTTGGTTGTAGGTTCTTCCCTTTCATCACTTTCATCACTCCCTCTGGCTTGTAGAGTTTCTGCTGAGAAATCAGCTGTTAACCTTATGGGAGTTCCCTTGTATGTTATTTGTCATTTTTCCCTTGCTGCTTTCAATAATTTTTCTTTGTCTTTAATTTTTGTCAATTTGATTACTATGTGTCTCGGCATGTTTCTCCTTGGGTTTATCCTGTATGGGACTCTCTGCGCTTCCTTGACTTGGATGGCTATTTCCTTTCCCATGTTAGGGAAGTTTTCGACTATAATCTCTTCAAATATTTTCTCGGGTCTTTTCTCTCTTCTCCTTCTGGGACCCCTATAATGCAAATGTTTTTGCATTTAATGTCTCAGAGGTCTCTTAGGCTGTCTTCATTTCTTTTCATTCTTTTTTCTTTATTCTGTTTGGTGGCAGTGAATTCCACCATTCTGTCTTCCAGGTCACTTATCAGTTCTTCTGCCTCAGTTATTCTGCTATTGATTCCTTCTAGTGTATTTTTCATTTCAGTTATTGTATTGTTCATCTCTGTTTGTTTGTTCTTTAATTCTTCTAGGTGTTTGTTCTTTAATTCTTCTAGGTCTTTCTTAAACATTTCTTGCATCTGCTCGATCTTTGCCTCCATTCTTTTTCCGAGGTCCTGGATCATCTTCACTATCATTATTCTGAATTCTTTTTATGGAAGGTTGCCTATCTCCACTTAATTTAGTTGTTTTTCTGGGGTTTTATCTTATTCCTTCATCTGGTACAAAGTCCTCTGCCTTTTCATTTTGTCTATCTTCCTGTGAATGTGGTTTTCCTTCCTCAGGCTGCAGAACTGTAGTTCTTGCTGGTGGACGAGGCTATCTAAGAGGATTGTGCAAGCTTCCTGATGGGAGGCGGGAGGGCAGAGTCTTAACCGCTGGACCACTAAGGAAGTCCCAGCCAGAGTAATCTTTTAAGGCACAAATCTAACCAAATCATTTCTCCCCCACCCCCGATCTCCCGCTTAAGACCCTTCATTGGCTCTTAGAATAAAGCCTGAAATTAGCCTCTCTAGTCTCACCTCTCGCGATGTTTCTACTGATCCTGATTTCCAGACTCACTGGTTTTTATTCTGTTGCTCAAATATGCCACAAGTCACCAGGCCTTTGTGCCATCCACTTCCTTTCCTTGGGGTGCTCTTTTTCTTTTACCTTGCTCTTCTTTCACCTCTCTGACTCTCGTATCTGCTCAGTCAGCACCATGCATTGGTCTAATTGATGGCACTTACCCCACCTGAAGTATGCCATTTTTTTCTGTGATTCTCTGATTAATGTCCATCTTCTCAACTAGACTCTAAGTTCCAGAAGGGCAGACAGCAACTGTTTCTTTTGTGCCCAGCCCTAGGGAAATGCTTGGCACTTAGGAGTCAGTGACTAATAATGTTCGTTAAGCAAATGGCATAGTGCTGAGTCTGTGTTTTCTGTATCCTTCTTTTGCAGAGATGACTTTGCCTCCTTACACCCTCCCAAGGTGTTGAAGATAGATGCAGTTGCCTGAAAGGTTGGGGACCACTGCTCAGGCTGACTGTCATGTCCTGTGTGTGTAGCTTGAGGTCCTTTGTGGGTGACATGTGGGTGGCTTCCACCACTGCTGTCTGAGCTGGGGGCCTGGCCCACGTGTCTTTACAGCTGTGATTCCAGCATATGCTTTCTCTTTGGAGACATAAGGCTCTGGCCAGTCTGAATCACAGATGGGAAAGAAGTGAAATTCATGCTTTCTTAGCTGGATGTCACAAAGGAAAAGATAGATATGTGGAAAACATATCCTAAATTTGAGAGACTTATGCTAGGGGAAAATCTGCACCATATAGGACAGTAAATAAATAAATATACCTGATATATTTTTACTGGTAAGACAATAAAAAGAACACCCCAGAGGAAAATCAGGCAAGAGACCCAAATAGGCATTTCACGAAAGATGAAATATAAATGGCCAATAAACATGTTAAAAAAGTTTACTTAGTAACCAAAGAAATGCAAATTAGAATAACCGGAGGTCATTTTATAGTTTAGCAAAGATTTGAAACATTGCTAATATCCAGGGTTGGAGAGAGTGAAAAAGAGGCACTTGTTTACTACTGAGATAGAAATTGGTATGGCTGGTAGAGGGCCAGTTTGATAATACAGACTATGTTAGAAGTAAAGATGTACATGGTTTTTGTCCCCAAAATTTCGTGTCTTAGAATTGATTCTAAGGAAATAATCAGACTAGTAAGCAAAGATGTTACTGCCAGGATTTTTATTCTTCACAACATTGTTGATAATAGTTGTTTTAAAAAGTAAAGAGTTTTGGGACTTCCCTGGTTGTCAGTGGGTAAGACTCCACGCTCCCAATGCAGGGGGCCTGGGTTTGATCCCTCGTCGGGGAACTAGATCTCACACGCATGCTGCAACTAAGAGTTCACATGCTGCAACTAGGAGTCTGCATGCTGCAACTAAAAGATCCCACATGCTGCAACGAAGATCCTGCATGCCGCAACTAGGACCCAGTGCAGCCAAAATCAGTCAATCCATCAGTCAATCTTTAAAAAAAAAAGTAAAGAGTTTTTATCAAGAAAAAAAGCATGCAGCAATTAGCAGTGATGATAGGTATCTATATTTATTGACATGGAAAAGTTAAAAAAAATTTTTTTTAATTTTTTCTTTCCTTGGTTGATGTATAGTTGATTTACAATGTTGTGTTAGTTTCAGGTGTACAGCAAAGTGATTCAGTTATATACATATATAAATATATATAGTTATTTATATATATATAAATATTCTTTTTCAGTTTCTTTTCCATTATAGGTTATTACAAGATACTGAGTATAGTTCCCTGTGCTATATAATAGGTTCTTGTTTATCTATTTTATAGGAAAGATTATTTTATTTTATTTTATTTTATTTTTTAAAGATTTATTTTTTTATTGATTAATTGATTGATTGATTGATTGCTATGTTGGGTCTTCGTTTCTGTGCTAGGGCTTTCTCTAGTTGTGGCAAGCGGGGGCCACTCTTCATCACGGTGCGCAGGCCTCTCACTGTCACGGCCTCTCTTGTTGCGGAGCACAGGCTCCAGACGCGCAGGCTCAGTAATTGTGGCTCACGGGCCCAGCCGCTCCGCGGCATGTGGGATCTTCCCAGACCAGGGCTCGAACCCGTGTCCCCTGCATTAGCAGGCAGATTCTCAACCACTGCGCCACCAGGGAAGCCCGGAAAGATTATTTTAAATGAACAAGGCAGTTTACAAAACAGCATGTATAGGGTGTTCCCATTTTTGTAAATCTGTTATATCTATTTTTGTACATGTGCAGAGGAAGGTTTGGAATAATGTTATATATGTTATAAATGTTATATTGATTGTGTAGTGGATTTAAAACTTCAGTCATTAATTGCGGGACATAAATATAATTGTATTTGTCTATAACTGAAGTCATTTTGGCCCATAAGCCCCCCATACTTAATATTTCCACCTGAAAATAACTCAGTCCCTTCTTGTTTAATGCACAGCCAGCCCATCTTGGGCAACTAACCACTGAACCCTCCTTCCCTTACCCCTGGGATTGATTTACACATTACCCTGTTGTGAGGAGAGATGTTGGTGACTGTGCTCTCCCGGGCACTCCAGGTCTCCACCCAAGCGTCACTCATCTTGCCTGATCTTCACCGTCTTGTGTTGGCTACACATGTCTGACTTCTCATCCTCTCAAGGTCCATGCAACTGTCACTGCTTTGTCGCCAACCATGGGCTCTTGTGGGCCCACCATCTTGTCCAGAGCCCATCCTGATGGCCTCTGGGCTGTGAGGTGTGCTTGCTCTCCTGCATCATGTGGGTGGGCTCCCCCTGGGGCAGCCCCCAGGCCTGTCTGCCCAGGCCCCTCCCTGAGGCCATTCTCTTCACTCTTTCTGATGTGTCCTCCCCAGGCTGCACCCTGGCAACTGAAGAACGAGCCCCTCTACTGCTCTGGGGCACTAACCCCTCTTGGGGCTTTTCCTTCTTACCTTCCTCTGGGGTGCAGGGTGCTGGGAATGTCTCAGAGACCCCCACCCTGAGTCTCAGCTGTAGCCACTTCTCTCCTCCCATAGCTGGTTGGCTCCTGACCTTTTGAGTGAAGCCTCCTCTTCCATTATCAGGAGCTCATTCCCACGCTTGCTTTTGGGATAAACTGTTAATGCCTCCCGTCCTTCAGACTGTCATTGCACTTCATCTTCCCAACCAAGCTTTTTTTCAAAATTTAAAACACTCTTTTCTCTCAGGGACCTTAGTCTTGTAATTGAAATAATGACTTTCAAGACAATAGTCTGCTATAGATTTACAAAAAGATTTACTTAAAAGTTCAAATTCAGAGGCCAAGAGTTTGTGTCAATCTTCCCTACCCCAAGCGCAGGTTGTATAAAAAGCTCTTCCTGGTGCTTGAATGGTGGAGCCATTCAGGGTGGAGCCAAAGGGTGGGCAAATGGATTGAAAAAGTCTAGTTCAGGGTCAAAGTCTACATCCAATATAGCTCTCTCCTGGGATTGGTAGGATTGTGGGTGATTTCAAATGTTTCTTGGTCTGCAATTTCTGAATTTTCTACAATAAACATGTATTTCTTTTATAATAGGCAACATAATAAAAGTTCTTTTATTAAGTGAAGGGACACTTCCAGGCATTTAGGTCTTTAATGCTAAAGGTTAATTAATTTGGTTGGTTGTTTTTTTTTTTTTGGTATATTTTGAGTTTGGGGTACCCTAACGACCTCACTTCATCACAGTGGGTGGGCTCTTTGGGAGGGGGGAGGGTAACAGGTGGGGGCCAGCCTGGAAGCAATTACAGGAGGGAGAGATGACGTAGGCGTATATTTCTCCATCATGAAGGAGGGTGGGGCAGCCCCCCCCCCCCCCCACCGCCACCGCCCGGCTACCTTCAGGGTGAGGCTGCAGCTTCTGCAGCATCCTAAAGGGCAGTGTCTTTTCTTTTAGGACAAGGAGAGGGCACTTTGTTAGTATCCTTATGGTTGCTGCATTACATGGGAACTGATCCCCAGCGTGACCAGCCCCAAGTGAGCTTTGAGGAGATACATCACAGCAGGAATCGAGTCACCCTGGCATTTCAAACAAAAGTTGGGAGTTCAACCTTACAAAAAGCAACAACAGCTCTTAAGCAGGAAAACGTTCAAATATTGAAAGTGCCCAATCACCTTCTACCGGGCTTGAGCACTGCCGTGCTCACCTTGGACCACGCCAGGGGTTTCCTGATGTTTAAAAAAAGTTTAAGGATTTCACATGTCTATCTTTTCTGGTACTTTATGTTCCCATTTTTTATTCTTCTGAATCTTGAATTTTGTGAAAGTGTTAGCAGAATAATTATAAAAGCTAGGATCTTGTGCACGTGGAGATCGGAGTGAGGCAGGGCCCAGCTTTTCCCCTGCTGTCCTCTTGCAGCCAGGACTTGGAGAAGCACTGGGGGCCCACAACGAGATCCCCTTGGCCCAGCCCTGGGGAGATCTCTACCCCGTGAGAGCAGGGATGGCTCAGGTAGTGTGTGAAGGTGGCCCCGGCCCGGAAACCCCCTCTGCAGACCCCCTCCAGAAGATGCAGCCTTGGCTGTGCCTCACACCCAGAGTGGACGGAAGTGGCTCTGGTTTCAGGCTGTGGTTAGAGATAGGACAGACCAGGCTGAGGATTTGGGGAGCAGGCCGGGCTTCCCCCTGACCTGCAGATGGAAGAGGCTGGCCCCGGGGTGTGAGCTCCAGGAGGGCAGCGGGCTCACTCTTTTATTCACAGCTCTGGCCCTTGCCCCTAGAATGTGGCCTGGCCACAGGCACTCACTGCATTTTTTAAAAATGAGCGAAGAAATGAATAAATGACCTTTGTGTTGGGGCCTTGCTCTGGGGAGAACTGTAAAGTTGACCAGGTTTGTTCTCAGGGGCACTTCCCTGCCCGGAGGCACCTGGCACAGAGGCTGCATCTGACCCACCCCTCCATCCTAAGGTGCGGCCTCTGACCGAATGACAGGGAGGGAGAGAGGGATGTGTCTCAGGAGCGGGGAGACAGGTGATGGCGGAGTTCCTGGCCTCTGAGGGGGTGTCATCTTCGGGCAGCAAAGTCTGATTTCCCCTGAGTTTCAGGAAAGGCTGGCCTTGGTCTAAACACATCCAAGACTGAAGAGTGCAGAGGGTGAGCTGTAAGGGGGAAGCCTCAGGCAGGCACGGAAGCTCCCCTGAGGGCTGGGCCAGGGCGAGGGAGCTGGGAGCTGGGCCTAGCACCGAGCGCCACAGGGATTCTGGGCAGAGGGGTGAGCGGGTTCGAGAGAGGTCATTCTGGTGAAGGTGCTGCCAGGGGCCCTCAGGAGCCTCGAGTCTGGCCTGTGAAGAGGAGGGTGGAGCAGCCAGAATCAGTGGCTGTCTTTTCCTGCTTGGGGACAGAGGGGCTCCCCTCTTGATGGGAGGAGGACCTGCCCACACTCCCATCAGTTGGGGGCCTGG
Source organism: Balaenoptera acutorostrata (assembly GCF_949987535.1). Lineage (NCBI taxonomy): Eukaryota > Metazoa > Chordata > Mammalia > Artiodactyla > Balaenopteridae > Balaenoptera > Balaenoptera acutorostrata. The sequence continues at coordinate 15,332,721 of NC_080075.1, read as the reverse complement.
ACTCACCTGGCAGGGCGTTGAGTTCTCGTCAGAAGTGGGGTCTGTGGACGCACTGGAGAGGACTGAACGGGGTCGTGCACATCCCCAGGGCCTGCCACAGGGACAGCGTTAGGGCCTGAGGCCTTGCACCCCCCATTCCCAGCTCTGAGGATGTTAGGGAATCTCCTCCTAGAAGGGGCGGCTCTCACTCCACCTGCCACCTGGTGGGAGCTCTTGAGGTGACCTCGTGGACTCCTTGGGCCACTCCCTGAGCCACAGGCCTTCTGGGTTTAGAGCTGGAGGAGGTGGGATGCTCGCCCCAAGACTCTCACTTTGTAACCCCCCATCAAGCACACACTGCTCAGTGAACACCCCCCCATCCCAGAATGCACCTCAAACCACGCTCCTTAAAGCTGCCCTCTCCCTTCCCATACTCCTCTTTTTCATTCTTTCGTGGCTTTCTCTTGACTTCTCTGAGCCTTTTCTATTGTAAAACATGCGAGGGCACGTCCCAGTTGGGGGCCTGCACTCCTGGGGCTGCCCTGCACCCGGGGGAATGGGGCCCTTGAGGAGAGGGCGGGGGTCCTGGGAGCTGAGGAAAGTCCCGGATCAGCTGGGAAGGGTGGGTGTACCTGGCAGGCGGTGTGGGCGTCCCAGCCCCCGGACACTAGGGTCTGCACCTGGGGTGCGTGCTGCGTCACAAACTGCTCACACTGAGGAAGGAGACAGACACAGGGCGGGGTGGGCCCAGGCCCAGGGCAGGGCTCTCCTGCCTGGCTGACCAGGCCTCCCCACTTAGATGGATCACCCCAGGGCTCCCCCGGACCTCGTGTAGGTCCAGCCCTCAGTCCCCACTGAGCAGCTCCGGCTGTAACACTCTGAACAAGCCGCCGTGGGCTGAAATGGGGGTTTCTGCCGGGAAAGCCAGGGACGTTGGAGGTGGAGGCACAGGGGCAGAATCTCATCCCCTTTTTCCCCCTCCCCCTAAATTTCAGTTCTGGAAGGCATCCTAAAACTCATCTGGTCTTGGAGACCTGATGTGATGGGCAGTAGGGAGTACCACGTGGAAAGCAGCCTCCTGGGACGGGAGTCAGCGGGCTTGTCGCCCACTCTGAGTACGGGGACTCCAGGACTTCAGGCCCAGCCCTCTCCTGCAGGGGGGTTGGTCCCCACTGAGTCACACCGGAAGGAGGGTTGGCGCTGGGACAGGACTGGGACCCTGGAGAGATGGCCAGGCCCTCTCAGGCTCCAGCCGGCCCTGGCATTACTCATCTCCTGGTAGATGACTGGGCCTCCCTCCTGGTCCATGAGAGAGGCCTGCTGGTCCTCCAGAGCCCACGCCCTTTGTCCAGAGACGACTCCTGACCTTAGCGGGGTTTGCCCTACGTTACAGCACCACCACTGTTTGGCCCACGTCCCGTCTGCCTGTCTGAGCTCCTTAACGGCGGTGGGGGGGAAGTATCTCAGTGTATCTCTGGCTGGGAAGTCTTTCCTGGGCTCCACCCTCCACCACCGGCAGCCCCTGGGTCCCAAGCCCCTTCTGTGCCTGCCCCTCACCTTTTGCCTATCCAGCCAGGAGCCCAGGCAGGCCTGGCGCATTGCCTGTGGCATGGCCTGCTCGCTGCTCTTCCCTGCCTGGGTGGTCACAGACACGCAGAGCTGGCACTCAGTGTCTTGCGGAAGCCATTCTCCTGGCAGGGACCCCAGAGCGGTGAGGGCTAGAGAGAAAAAACAGTCAAGGATGCCCTGCAGAGTATTCAGTTCCTGTCCTCACTGGCGCAGTGCAGGGGCACCTGGGAGGGAGAGGGTCGTGCAGGGCCAGGGTGGGGAGGGATGAGAGTGGGCGATGGGCAGGGGCTGGGACTGCAGGCTCACCTGGGCCAGCGCCGTCCTCGCTGGAGCACCGGAGGATGAGGCCGCAGACCAGCTGGGGCAGCACGCGGTCCAGCAGTGTGTTTAGCAGGATGGCGACGTAGCGCTCGGCAAGGCACTGGCAGATGCCGCCCACCACCAGGGGTACCACGTGGCACACTTGGGCCACAGTCGTGGCCAGCGTACCCTGGGGCGGGGGCCGAGAGAGGGCAGGGTCGGACCTTCTCTTGAAAGACCTAGTCAGTGCCTAGCACTAGCTGGGTACTTTGTAGACCTTACCTTGTTCCCTTGGAGAATTATTATACTGTTTACAGATAAGGACCCTGAGCATCACAGAGTCCAGGGGACTTGCCCAGAATCACTGAGCTGGTGCAAGAATCAGGCCATGGACCCACCTTTGACTTCAAAGAGTCTGGAATTGCTGAAATTCCAGAGTTGCCCAGAGAGGTGGGCATTGCCAAGGCCACATGGCAGCCTGGGGCAGAGGCAGAACCAGACCTGAGTCTTCTCCCTCCTGACCCGGGCATGCTGTGCTTTCCCGCTCCTGTCTGTGCTCCAGAGCCTGCAGTTTCGGGAGTCCCTGGGGGAAGCCAGGAGTTTCCCCACCCCACCCTTGATTCCAAACACAACCTCCCAGCTGAGGGGCAAGGAGAGAGGTGGCAGGCACGCTCATCCCTCCGCTCCTTTATTCATTCAGCCAAGAACTTACATGCATGAAATAAGCTACAAGGACATATTGCACATCACAGGGAATATAGCCAATATTTTATAATAACTATAAATGGCATATAACCTTTCAAAGTTTTGTGAATCACTATATTGTACACCTGTAACATATAATACTGTACATCAACTATACTTCAATTTAAAAAAAAGAACCTATATGCAGCAGGCTGGCCTGGGCCCTGCTCCTGCTTGCAACCCTCCCCTGTCCCCTAGCACCAGAAAGGCCGAGGAAGGAGTAGGGCAGAGGGACGTGTACTTCTCTGGGATGTAACACATTCCAAATGGTACATCTCACCAAATGTACCCATTTGCTTACAACAGATCCCACACTCGGCCTCCTCTCCTGCTATGATGAGGTATCCCTGCTCTGTCAAAAGCTGGCCCATCTCCTTGTGCATTGGGTCCACGCTGCCCCCACCTGCACACGTGCTTCACCTCTGCATCCCCCTCTCTGTCCTGCCTCGTTGCTATTGCCTCCTGCCCATTGGTCTCTTAGCATGTGAACACGCTAAAATAGCTTCTGTCATTAAAAAGCCTCACCCCGGGACTTCCCTGGTGGCCCAGTGGCTAAGACTCCGTGCTCCCAATGCAGGGGACCTGGGTTCCATCCCTGGTCAGGGAACTAGATCCCACATGCTGCAACTAAGAGTTCACATGCCACAACTAAATTTCCTGCATACCGCAACGAAGATCCTGCATGCGGCAACGAAGATCCCGTGAGCCGCAACTAAGACCCAGAGCAGCCAAATAAATAAATAAATTAATTAATTAATTAATTAATATTTTTTTAAAAGAGCCTCACCCATCTCCACTCCCCTTCCCAGAAAAGCTTCATGAAAGAGTTGTCAGTACTTAATGCTACGCTTTGGTCCCCGTAACTCCTCCAAAACAGCTCTCAAGGTCACAGCATCCCCCTGGACATGTGTTGTCGATCCCTCAGCAGCTTTGGGGTCCGATGACCGCTCCCTCCTTGCTGAAATGCCTTCTTCTCTCAGCCTCTGTGACCCTCATGCCGTGGTGTCCCCACCTCCCTTGCTGTCCCTCCTCAGGTTCTTTCGCTGGTGTTTCCCTTTGCTTGGACCGGGCCTCCTTCTCCTCGACCTGGTCCACACCACGTCCCTGGATGATCCCAACCGTTCCCTGGGATTTAAATCTTGTCTGTAGCCTCGACTCTCAGACTGATGTCTCTGGACCTGGCTGGGGGATCCGGCTGCCTGCTTGTCGCCTCCTCTTGCATGTTGCACAAGAGTCTTGAACTCAGCATGGCCAGGAGAGAACTCATGATTTTTCTGCCCAGACCTGTTTCTTCTCAAATCTACTCATCTCAGCTGGGGGCATTCCAGAGAACCCATTGCTCAAGCCAAAGTCCATGGAGTCATTGCCGATTCCTCTCTCGTCCCCACTCCCCAGGTCCCGTCCATCGCTGAGTCCTGCAGAGCCCCCGTCCCAGACACGTCCCCAGTCCCCCTCCTAGCTCCACCCCCCATTTCTGCAATCATCTCCTTGCTCTCATTTTTTCTCTCCCATCAGCCCAATTCATTCTTCAAACCGCAGGAGCTCGATCTTGCTGAAATGTAAATCCAGTCATGGCCTCCCCCTGCCTGAAACCCTTCCACAGCTGTGAACTGCGTTCAGAAGAAGGCCCAGCGTTCCCTCGCTTGGCTCCGGTGTTTCTCCCGGGCCCGCCAACCTCCGCTCTGCCCCCTCGCCGACCACCCTCCCCGAGCCCACCTGAGGCAGCCACACAGCTGACCAAACTCGGTCCTTGTCATCCTCCAGGCCTCAGCTCAGCCATCACCTCCTCAGAGACGCCTCCTGACGACCATCCTAAACCCCCTCCCCCATCACTGTCCCTCCCCTCATCTGTTTTCATTCTCTGCTCTGAACTAACCACTACCTGAAAAAAACCTCTCCCACCACAATGCAAACTCAGGAGGGTGGGGACGCCCTCAGTGACCAGGCGGCCGTGCAGGCCCCCATCTGGAAGGGCCGACGGGGCAGGGCCTGTCCTCACTTGGGCCCCATTTCAGGGCAGGGCCGTTGGGTGATGGTCACTACAGGTCTGGAAGACCCCACGTTTGGGGCAGGCAGGGATGGAGTGTCCATCTGCGGAAATTCTCCTTTTGTAAAATGAAAGAGCCTTTTCTACAGAGACGACTGAGATTCTTTTCTGTACTTTGACACCTGGCATAGTGCCAGGCACACAGTTGGGGCTTCACAGTGGTTTTGTTTCTGTTTGTTTTTTTCTCCCCCATGGCTTGAGGGAGCTTAGTTTCCCGGACCAGGGATTGAACCTGGGTCACGGCAGTGAAAGTGCCGAGTCCTAACCCCTGGACCGCCAAGGAATTCCCCACAGTCGTTGAACAGGTTCTAGGCCTGGCACCTACCAGGTCCAGCCTGAGTGCCAGGGTCCCTTGGGTGGGGACAATGCAGCCAGCTGGCCCCTGGTGGGCATATGGGGAGGGGTGGGGGGAAGTGGAGGTGTGGGCGGCCTCGTGGCCCTGGACGCCTCACCTTGGGAATCACAGCTTGGATCCGCTTGATCAAAGTCCTGCAGAGCCAGCAGACGGGGAGGGGGATGGGGAGGGGAAACCGCTGCTCGGAGAGATCCTGGGGGAGAGAATCGCGCTGGAGGCAAGCTGGACAGAAGGCTCCTCCGGGCTCTGCCTCGCCCGACTCGCCTCCACTTCCGTGTCCCCTCCTCCTGCTCCTGCCGTAGGCCCTGCCTGGAGCTGCTGGTCCCCTTCCCAACGCTGCCCCTCCCAGGCCAAGTGATCCAGGGCCTTGGCCATGGCCCTCGCTCTCTGGATCTCCATCTCACCTGTGTCTGCGGCCCGGGCCTCGCCTGGAGGGCCCCAGGCAGCACGGAGAGGACCAGCTTGTCCTGCAGGGGGCCTGACGGCTCTGGCTCCTGCCGTGGCTCTGGATGCCTGCGTTTGCACAGGCCCAAGTGCTCGCAGGTGGCCTTCGGGCTCTAGGGCACAACGCAGGGTGAGAAGGTGATTGGGGCGGGGGAGGGGACCCCACTCCCCCTCCGTCTGGCTCAAGGACTCAGGCACCAGGCCACTGCCTTTAGGCCTGGAATGCGGGGAGCAGGCTGGTTTGGGGCTGTGGTTTAGGATTCTGTCGGGGTGGGAGAGGAGACCAAGGGTAGAGAGGGGGTCAAGTGGGGACTTTGGGGCACGTGTCTGGGAATGTGTGTGAATGAGTGTGAACGCGGATGTTTGTGAGAATGAGTGAGTGTAAGTATGTGAGAGTGTGTTTGTCGTGTGAGCGTGTAGACGGCGTAGGTGTCGCGTGAGACTGTGCGCAGTGAGTGTGTGACTGAGCGTTTGTCTGTGCGAAGGCTGTGAGGGTGTGTGCCGGTGCCTGAGAGCGCGCAGGCCCACCGTGTACGGCTGAGTGGGGGGCGCTGTCACCTGGCTACTGGCCGAGGGGCACTGAGTTTCCTGCACCCCGTGTGGGCAGGGGGTGGGCTGCCACGGTGGGGGGGTAACTCAGGGAGAGGGTGGGCGTGAAGGCCATGCAGGAGGCAGGGTGCAGGCGAGGCGGGAGGGCCTCACCATCTGGTTCTGGAAGTGGTGGATGACCAGTGGGAAGTAGGTGTCCAGCATGCGGTGGCACTGGGACCCCAGCAGCTTCAGCGGGAAGATGTCGCACTCGTGCTCCAGCAATTCCCGTATCGTGCCCTGGGAAGCAGGCGGGAGACGGGGCCGTCAGCCTGGCCTCTCTGAGGTTTGCCCCTGCCTGAGCCACTGGACATGAGGCCATTGCCCACCTGACTGGCCACCTTCACCCAGGGCCCTGGAGTTGGGAGGGTGCTAAGGCGCCGCATACTTGGGCACAGGTGTGACTGCTCCCCTCAGGAAAGACCGTCTCTGGCTGTGCTACTGAGCTCGCTTCCAGAGCCGTCTCCCGGCCAGGAGGCGCCTGGAGTCCCCCGGGGGAACCCAGGCATCACCCCCGAGCTGGAGATGGCTCCTTTAAGGGGCTAACCTCTTCCCTATCTCTTAATCCCCAAGCTTCAGTCCAGGGTCTGGGCCTCATTACCTGGGAAATGACCTCCTTGGCCATCTTGGTGAGAACGTAGGTGATGTCCTCACATTCCTGGCACAGGTCATCCTGAAGAGAGGGCCCCAGTTTGGGGCACATAAGTGGAGGCCACGCTCCCAGCTCAGGTGGCTGAGGCTGATAGGGTGCTCCAGGACACTGGCAACTGCCCACGATCCCATCCCATCCCATCCCATCCCTCCCATCCCATCCCAACCCATCCCATCAATCCCATCCCTTCCACCCCAACCCATCCCATCCCATCCCATCCCATCCCAACCATCCCATCAATCCCATCCCTTCCACCCCAACCCATCCCATCACATCCCATCCTATCCCATCCCATCCCATCAATCCCATCCCTTCCACCCCAACTCATCCCATCCCATCCCATCCCAACCACCCCATCAATCCCATCCCTTCCACCCCAACCCATCCCATCACATCCCATCCTATCCCATCCCATCCCATCCCCTACAGGGGCTCCAATCCCTCAGGCCCATCCAGAGCCTACCCAGGACCCTCTATCCCAAGACCTTTGGTCTCGGTGCATCCTTGGGTTGTACTCACAGCTTCCACATGTCCCCAGACTTCCTTCAGGCAGTGCCCTAGGGCTCTGCACTGCAATGCTTGCTCCAGGCTTTGGCACCAGAACTCGGGGCCCTGGGCACAGGCCAGGGATGGGGTGGTCCCGACAGCTGCTGTTTGGGGCCAGAGCAACCTTGGGGTCCAAGCCACACCTGGCACCCTGGCCTCACCCAACCTCCAAACCCAATTTTACTGGGACGCATGACCGTTAAACATGCTGGAGTCGGACGGCTCTGGGTTCTACCTGCTATAGTGCCCGCCAGCTGTGCGACCTTGGACAAGCCCTGGAGTTTCTCTGAGTCAAAACTCCCTCATCTTTAAAACGAGGACAAGGTACAGCCTGAGGATAATGCCTGGGACAGAGCCAGGGCTCGGTAAGGGGTGGAGGAGGTCGTGATGCCCCCTCCACACCTGGCCCCGGGGTGGCGAGTGGGGTGAGGAGAGGCTGGGGAGACTCACCAGTGCCTGGACCACAGAGTGCGGCCAGCAGGAACAGCCACGGCAGCAGGTGTGACTTGGCCATGACTCCTCCACAGCCTGGACACCCTGCCTGGGGTGGGGCCCTTATAGCTGGGGGCTGGGGTGTGGGGGCAGAGCTCTGCGGGAGCAGCCGTGACCTCAGTGTTTGCCTTTGCCCTGGAGGGCCCTCCAGGTGCTTTGCTTTGATCCCCTCCTCTTCCCAGCAATGACACTCCTGCCAGCCGCCCCCCCCCCCAACCCCGGCTCCTGCCTGATGCCCATCCTGCTCCCCTGGTCCCCCAACCCCTGCACAGCCACATCCTATCCCCCATGGGCCTGGACTCCCTCTAACCAGGGGCCTCTTGAGCCTTTACATCTGGTCCCATCTCTCTGGGTTATGGAAGGGAAACTGAGGCAGGACCGGGGCAGCCAGGGTGACTTCCCCCGGCTCCCATCTCTACCCCAGGCCTCTCAGCCCTCCTCTGCTCTTGAGCAATTGCTCTTAAGAGCTTCCTGCCTGGCTCTTGACCCAGGGCAAGCACCGGAGGGGCGGACTGGGAACCCTCCAAGGCCACCTACCCCGCCCCACCCCCTCCCTATCCTTTCCTCCAGAAAACTCCTCTGGTTCTATGAGAACATGGCTGGCATTAGTCAGAAGAGCATTTACATGAACCAAAGGAAAAAAGCAGAAGTGCCCCAAGAGTCTGAGCCAAGGGGCACAGCTTGTTCAGGAGGAAGAAACCTCTGCAGCTGCCAGGTCAGGCCCCCCCCGAGGCAGCGCACACCCAAGGACAAGCTCACCACCCCCGAGGGGCGGACACGAGGGGCGAGAGCAGGGAGTCGGGCGTTGGCTCGTGGCCACCAGCGTGGCTGAGGCCTGGGGCGCCCTCTCCAGCGGAAGCTCACGGGCGCGGGCAGGGCGGGAATCAGCGCCAATGGACTCGGGATGGCCCAGTGACTCCCTCAAGGTCACACAAGGACTCGGGCAGTTTCTGTTGGCCTCAAGCCCTCGCTGGTATGACCCAGAGTGTGGTGTGTAAACGTGTGACAAAGATGGGGACCCCATGACTTGTATTCCGCCCAAGAAGGTGGGACAGGAGGTGCTTGTAGTTTAGTGAGTGTTAAACAAAGGAGCCGCGCAGGGCACGCTCAGGGCTGCCCGAGCTGCAGGGGGCGGGGTCTGCGGCTGGCTGCCTCTGGGGGTGTCGATCAGGGTGTCTAACTGCTGTCACAGGGGCTTCCCACGGCCCCTGCTTCCTTCTCACAGCGCGGAGCAGGCTGGTTCAGGAGGTGAGGCTCTGGTCCGCGCTGTCACTCAGGAGCCCAGGCCCCTCCCTCTGCCTGCTCTTCTGTCCCCCAGGGCTCGGGGTCCTCCCCTGGATCCTCTGCATCTGGCCAGCAGGGCAGAGAGAGAAAGAGGGGGAGATAAGGAGGGGAGAGTTGGGGGTCAGGCCTGGGAGTGGCCTTCATTTCTGCCTCCAGTTTTTGGGCCAGGATTCCATCACACTGTCCCACTTAACCACGGGAGGGCTGGGGGACATCATGTGCCCGTGTGCCCAGGGGAAAGCGACATGGAGTTGGACACATGGCATTGTCTCAGATCCACCACACTGAACACAAAACTGGGTGTTCTGTGGGGTTTTCTGGAGAGTGGGTCCATGGCTCCTATCAAATCCTCAAAGAGGGGTCAGTGTCTCCACACCCTTGAGAGCTGCCATCCAAGAGGAAAAAATAAAGAAAACACAAAAAGCCAGCCATTGACCAAGCTGCCCTGGCCTGGGGCAGGGGTGAGGATGTCTGCCTCGTGGTCCCTGGGATGGGTCCCCGGTTCCTCTTGTTCTGACGCGAGTGGCACCACATTCTCTGATTAAAATTTGGCTTCTCAGTGAGGTGGGAGAAAGATGGACAGGCAGTTTGGGGCTAGTAGACGCAAACTATTACATATAGGATGGATAAACAACAAGGTCCTCCTGTATAGAATAGGGAACTATAGTCAATATCCTGGGATAAACGATAAGGGAAAAAATATAAAAAATAATGTATATATGTGTATAACTGAGTCACTTTACAGTACAGCAGAAATTTACAAAACATAGTAAATCAACTATACTTCAATAAAAAATACATTTAAAAAAAAGGAAAAGAAAGACAATAAAATTTGGCTCTTCTCCTGGGGCATGGCTACAGAGAGAGCCTGCACAGATCTGCTGTACAGCCAGCTGTCCTCCTGACCCATCTAGTTCTCACTGTAAATGAATAAAGAATCATCCTGAAGAAAAAAAAAAAAGAAACATTCTGTTAGCCACCCCAAGATCTGAGAGTTTATTAACTTGAGTTTGTCAATAAGAAGTGGGTCCCCTCCTGGCTTGTGGACAATTTGACATTTCTGAGGGCCAGCTCCTCGTGACCAAGCTACACAGTTCATGCTTCCTGCTTAGTACCGTGCCCACAGCCCACCACAGTCTACACTGCACAAGCCTACTCTTGCCTGTCCCCAGTCACCCTGTCTAGAAAGTGCCTTCACCACACTTCTGGAAAGGGAAGCCCCATGGACCCCTTCCCTCCATCCCCCTGTCTGGAGTCTTTTGGGCCAGGAATAGACACCTGACCCAAAGAGAATCAATCCATTGGTCTGGCTGAGCCAACTGGATTTTGAACTGGGAGATAAGAGGTGAGTCAGTTGGTAGTGAGACAGGAGAGAAGCAAATGTGTGAAGAGCCAAAGCCACATTAATGGTGGATTAAAAGAGCGTCCTTGACTACTTACTGTAAAGTGGCCTGGAGCAAATCAAAACCGCACTTTACACTTCCTAGCATGGCTATTATTAAAAAACAGAAAATATAGCTGGTCCTCTGTGTCTGCAGGTTCTGAATCCATACATTCAACCAACCTTGGATCCTACACGACATGGAGGGCCGGCTATGGAACCTGAGCATCCTAGGATTTTGGTATCAGTGACAGGTCCTAGAACCAATCCCTTGCAGATACTGAAGGTCGACTATAACAAGTTGATGAGTATGTGGAGAGACTGGAAACCTAGTGCATTACTGATGGCAGTGTAAAGGGGTGTAGTTGCTGTGGAAAGCGGTTTGTGCAAAACAGTTCTGCAAAACAGTTCTTCAAAACGTTGAACGTAGAATTAATTACCTTATGACCCAGCAAGTCCACTCCTAAGTGTATGTCCAAGAGAATGGAAAGCAGGGACTGCAACAGATACTTGCACGCCCATGTTCATAGCAGCATTACTCATACCAGCCAAAAGGTGGAAACAACCCAAGTGCCATCAACTGATGAATGGGTAAACAAAATGTGGCATATCTATACAGTGGAATATTACGTGGCCATAAAAAAGGAATGAAATTCTGACATATGCTACAACATAGATGAACCTTAAAAACATGATGCTCAGTGAAACAAGTCAGACACAAAAGGACAAATACTGCATGATTCTATTTATATGAGTTCCCTAGAGCAGTCAAATTCATAGAGACAGAGAGTAGAATGGTGGTTGCCAGGGGCTGGGCAGAGGAGGAATGGGGAGTTAGTGTTTAATGGGGACACAGTTTCAGTTTTGCAAGATGAGAAAGTACTAGAGGTGGATGGTGGTGATGGTTATACAATATCGTGAATGTACTTAATGCCACTGAACTATACACTTAAGATTGTTAACATGGTAAATTAATGTTATGTATGTTTTACCACAAGTTAAAAGAAGCGGGGTGGGCAGGCGAGAAGAGAGAGAGAGAGAAGTGAAGCTGGAGGTGAAAGAAAGTTTGTTTTTCTTTTGATTGTGGGAAACGTGAGGTTCCAAAGTGTGGGACTTGAGAGAACTGGGGGCTGAGACCCAAGGGAATCAGCAAAATGTTGTTACAGGTTGTATTTTAAAACCACGTTTATATCCTTTGGGAGATGAAAGTGAACAGCAGAATTCCTATTAATTCCTTTTGTTTTGGGCTGCATTTCCCTGACAGTGCTCTGAGACTGACTCATCAGGGCCTGTGACTTTCTTCCCCTCTCCCACCCCGACTCTTTTATTGGAGTGTATTTGAATATAGCTTCGGAGTAACCCATGAGGAAAACAAGGCAAATACCACCTTTCCCAGCACAGTCCTTTCTTACGTTTTACTTTCTTTCAAAAGAAGGAACTTAGGGACTTCCCTGGCGGTCCAGTGGTTAGGACTCTGCGTTTCCACTGCAGGGGGCATGGGTTTGATCCCTGGTCGGGGAACTAAGATCCTGCATGCCACACTGCGAAGGAATTTATTTGGGGGAGGAGGAGGGAGGGCAACTTAGAATTTAGAAACAACTTTCATTCATTCATTCATTTGACCAAATAGTAGTTAATGATGTGGGAGCTGGGACCACAGTGCTCACAGCCTTCATGGACACCAGGATTAGCCCAGGAACTCCCGGAGACATTGGGAGTGGAGGAGACTTTGTAAGGGCTGAGATTCTTGCAGTAGCTGGAAGGGAGGGACCCTGGGAAGTTCAAGTTATTATTCTGGCATTGATTACATTTTTAAGCCCCTGTTGGGATGACTTGAAGAAATAATGGCTCTATTTATTTCACTCAATTAAGAAATATATATATATATATATAAAATTGGCAATGTGCTAGGCACTATTCTAGGCATTGGAGATGCAGCATTGAACAAACTCAATAATGGTCTTGCCTTCAGGGAGCTTTCCTCCTCGTGGGTGCTGTTTGGGGAGCCAGATATCTGTGTCTCTCTCACTGAACCATGGGCCCTGGGAACAGGAATCTCATCTAATTCTTATCTGTGCTTTCACAACACCCTTGATGGGGCTTTGTCCACAGTGGGTGCGCAAACATACTTCCTGAATGGAGTGGTCCTTATGAATTAATCCTGCTCAGGATGTTAACAGCTTAACACGTGAAGCTCTCCCAACATGGCACTTTTGCTATATCCAGAAACTAGAAATATCTGAGGGCAAAGGAGGAACTAAAATCACAGGGCTTTTTTTTTTTTTTCACACACACACACACTGTATTTTATTTTTACAAGAGATACATAAACTGACACCAAGCATTGTAAATGGATAACCACAACAAAAGCAACAACGATTGCAATTACCAAACACGAAACACTCATACTATGTCATAATATTGATATTCAGTCCAGTAATCCTCCACTGTAACAGCTCCTTTACTTTGCAGTGAAAATTGATTTGTATATTTTTTGCCTCTGAGTCCTTGTGGGATTTTTTTTTTATTCAAACAGAAAGTCACAAAAATTATAATCATCCTCATCAGTTCACTCAGTCCCATGTAATTAATTTTTTTTTCATCTTGATCTTTTGTTAGCACTTTTATGAATTCATCAGTTTTCCATTAGAGTTCTGAAAATGCTTATTCATTCAGTTCAGCAGTACAGTCACTTACCAGAAACCTGTACTTGTCGGAGTCTTTTCCATGAATTCCTTGAAGATGAAACCCTTTCATAGGAACGTTTTTGCAAAAGCATCAGAGTACACCCAGAACTGTCTGTAAATGACAAAAGACTGAAAAATGACCACGGTTAAAGATTTGATGAAAGTTCATAATAATGCAATTGACAAGGAAATTTAGTTATTTCTGAGATATACATTTTAAAGTAATAACTAGAATTATGACTTATAACATTATACCAGAACATATAAGATTTTTAGAAATTTCATGTAATGTCTGAAACATTTATATGAACATATTTCCATACAAATAACCCAAAGAAAGTTTAGTATTAGTTGTTGTTTTTTTTTGTTTGTTTGTTTTATACTGCAGGTTCTTATTAGTCATCAATTTTATACACATCAGTGTATACATGTCAATCCCAATCGCCCAATTCAGCACACCACCATCCCCACGCCACCGTGGTTTTCCCCCTTGGTGTCCATACATTTGTTCTCTACATCTGTGTCTCAACTTCTGCCCTGCAAACCAGTTCATCTGTACCATTTTTCTAGGTTCCACATACATGCATTAATATACGATATTTGTTTTTCTCCTTCTGACTTACTTCACTCTGCATGACAGTCTCTAGATCCATCCACGTCTCAGCAAATGACTCAATTTCGTTCCTTTTTATGGCTGAGTAATATTCCATTGTATATATGTACCACAACTTCTTTAGCCATTCGTCTGTTGATGGGCATTTAGGTTGCTTCCATGACCTGGTTATTGTAAATAGTGTTGCAATGAACATTGGGGTGCATGTGTCTTTTTGAACTATGGTTTTCTCTGGGTATATGCCCAGTAGTGGGATTGCTGGAGCATATGGTAATTCTATTTTTAGTTTTTTAAGGAACCTCCCTACTGTTCTCCATAGTGGCTGTATCAATTTACATTCCCACCAACAGTGAAAGAGGGTTCCCTTTTCTCTGCATCCTCTCCAGCATTTGCTGTTTGCAGATTTTCTGATGATGCCCATTCTAACTGGTGTGAGGTGATACCTCATTGTAGTTTTGATTTGCATTTCTCTAATAATTAGCGATGTTGAGCAGCTTTTCATGTGCTTCTTGGCCATCTGTATGTCTTCTTTGGAGAAATGTCTATTTAGGTCTTCTGCCCATTTTTGGATTGGATTGTTTGTTTCCTTGATATTGAGCTGCATGATCTGTTTATATATTTTGGAGATTAATCCTTTGTCCGTTGATTCGTTTGCAAGTATTTTCTCCCATTCTGAGGGTTGTCTTTTCATCTTGTTTATGGTTCCTTTGCTGTGCAAAAGCTTTGAAGTTTCATTAGGTCCCATTTGTTTACTTTTGTTTTTATTTCCATTACTCTAGGAGGTGGATCAAAAAAGTTCTTGCTGTGATTTATGTCAAAGAGTGTTCTTCCTATGTTTTCCTCTAAGGGTTTTATAGTGTCCAGTCTTACATTTAGGTCTTGAATCCATTTTGAGTTTATTTTTGTGTATGGTGTTAGGGAGTGTTCTAATTTCATTCTTTTACATGTAGCTGTCCAGTTTTCCCAGCACCACTTATTGAAGAGACTGTCTTTTCTCCATTGTATATCTTTGCCTCCTTTGTCATAGATTAGTTGACAAACTAATCTATGCGTGGGTTTATCTCTGGGCTTTCTATCTTGTTCCATTGATCTATGTTTCTGTTTTTGTGCCAGTACCTTATTGTCTTGATTATTGTAGCTTTGTAGTATAGTCTGAAGTCAAGGAGTCTGATTCCTCCAGCTCCGTTTTTTTCCCTCAAGACTGCTTTGGCTATTCGGGGTCTTTTGTGTCTCCATACAAATTTTAAGATGATTTGTTCTAGTTCTGTAAAAAATGCCATTGGTAATTTGATAGGGATTGCACTGAATCTGTAGATTGCTTTGGGTAGTATAGTCATTTTCACAATATTGATTCTTCCAATCCAAGAACATGGTATATCTCTCCATCTGTTGGTATCATCTTTAATTTCTTTCATCAGTGTCTTATAGTTTTCTGCATACAGGTCTTTTGTCTCCCTAGGTAGGTTTACTCCTAGGTATTTTATTCTTTTTGTTGCAATGGTAAATGGGAGTGTTTCCATAATTTCTCTTTCAGATTTTTTATCATTAGTGTTTAGGAATGCAAGAGATTTCTGTGCATTAATTTTGTATCCTGCAACTTTACCAAATTCATTGATTAGCTCTAGTAGTTTTCTGGTGGCATCTTCAGGATTCTCTATGTACAGTATCATGTCATTTGCAAACAGTGACAGTTTTACTTCTTCTTTTCCAAATTCTGCCTTTCTCCAAGGGTTGGAGGTTTGGGTTCCCTTATAACTTGGGATAAATGTACATCATAGTAAATAACCTGGGCACATGTCCCTGAGGTACTGCAGGGACAGAATGCTCTGCATACAACTGGAAATGGTTAGGGACAGGGAAATAAGTAAATTGACCATGTTGACCATTTCCTCCATCCTATGATTCAGTGAGCTTGACCCTGCTACGTTCCCATCACAAATCTGAGGAATGTTGAAATAGAGCGTAGGTAATCACTGGGCTTTTCCTGTGAGTTGAATAAACACTTGGAATTCCAACCCCCTTCCCTTTTCATCCAGGTGACCTAATTTGTCAAGTGAACTCAAGTTTACTATGTTCTGATCAGAAGTTGCCAGTTGGTGGATGGTTAGGGCTAGCAAATTTTATAAACTTCTTTCCTTTTTTGGTTAAGAATCTCAGGAAGTTCATTACCCTGGGGTACAAGGGTCACATTTGGCCTTTGGATCCCAAATGTGGTAGGGAAATGGGGAATTCTTTCTTCCTTAGCATGAGCTGTTGTATCAGCCAGATTCACTCATGGCAAGCAACAGAAACTGACTCAGGCTAAAGTAAGAAAAGGGAAGTGATTGGATGTCCATGGATGCCTCAGGGTGGAAGGGAAGACCTAGAACAGAGCTTGGACAGGAGCCAGGCAGCTCAGAGGGTCTTGGAAGGAGGGATGGAACTTCAGTCTGGCCCAAGTGCAGTCACTGGGATGAATGAACTTCCACCATTCCTCTGTCTTTGTGTCTCTTGCTTCAAAGCCAGATTCCTAGGAAAGCAAGTTCAACTGGCCAAGCTTAGATCAGATGCTTGCCTTTGGTTGTTCTAAGATGGTGAGAGGGAAGTCTGGCACCAAGAGACTTGGGTGACTCTTTTGGCTTATGAAGTGGAGGATGGATTACTGTCCACCAAGACTGTACACAGTAGCTGTCAGATCATTCCCCAAAGGAGATTAGAGTGATTATTAGGAAGAAGGAGGAGATGCTGTGTGACCAAACAGTGTCAAACATCCAACCCAGCTTGTAATGATGGTAAGTACTGTCTCTGAAGTACTTCAGAATATGAGGACATTTCTCTGATGGGAATCAGGAACTGTGGATTCCTGGTTCTAGGGGCTTGCCTGACCCAAAGTAGGATGTGCTTTCCCATATACTCAGGCTGAGAACCTTGGCGTTTACTCAACAGACTTCCAGAGTACTGCCTGTGGGCACAGGCCAGGGGCCCAGACAGGCGTGGGTTTCATTCAGATGAAGTTGATCTTGGCCGCCACTTTGCCTCTTTGGTTTCCTTATCTGACATGGGATCAAAAATACTTGCAAGACTCCTGCAATGTTTGTTAAGATAACTCATGTGTGTGCCTAGCATGGTGTAAGCTGTGCTGAGAGGTTGGGGGAGTTACCTGGAAGGTGCTGGGGAGCCAGTGAAACATTTTAGGGAGAGGATGAGGTGATCAGAATTGCAGTTGTCCATAGTTAATGAGATAATTCTCCTCTGCAGGCTGTACCCTAGGGAGAAGTTGGAGTCATCAACTTGCCTTGCTGCAGACTCAGCCCCTGTTCCAGCAGTTGGGCAGCTGCCCCATCCCTGGAACCCGGAGCCCGGAGGTGGGCTCCTATCCTGAGGCACAAGACTCATCCCACATGCCTGCCTTATGTTTCTGTCTTAGATGCTACAATCCCTCCTTAGTGTCTTGCTGAGGACCAGAGAATCACTGTATCCTCAGAATCGTTGTTGGATGCCGCTCCCCTACTGCCCAGGTCATTCCCACCCAAGGAGATGTTTTTTGGCAGTGGGGATGATGATCTGGAGAGCACCTGTAGGTGCTCTTAAAAATCACAGGACCCAGGCATTGCAGGCTGCACGCTCACGGGCAGAGACCTAGGGTGGGGAGGGGCATGGGTCCCAGGCCAGTGGGACCCCAGCGCCTCTGTGCAGCCCCAGGTGAGGGGACCAGGTAGGAGTGAGGGCTGGTCCAGAGATTTAAGTTTCAGTCAGCTACTTTGAAGGTGGACCTGATGAAGCAGCCCAATGTAGTACTGAGGGGTTGTATCCCAAATTTTTGAGGATGAAGACACTTTACCATCAAGACATTTTACGGAAACCAACATGGTAAAATTTGAACCTTAAGTTATATTGACTGAGAAAGTTAATGATGATCATTAATATATATTAATATAAAATATTAATATAATAATATATACATATAATGCTATTATTAATATGAAAAATTAAGAAAGTTACTATGTTCAATGACACCTTTAAATACATTTATATTTTGTTCACAACAGCATGTGCATATCTTTGAAAAATGTTTTATGTGTGGGTTGACTTTTACCGGTCTATTTCTGGCTGTCCACCTTTTGGAAGGAATGTCTTTCCAAGGTGCTGGTTGCCCTCAGTGGCCTTTCGACCTCCATTCCCACCGGCCTAATCTGATTGGACCAAGGAGATGTCCATAGGGGTGGAGCCTAGCCTATGGCCTGGTGCGCAGAGATGCGCTGGGCCAATCAGAGGCCTCGAGCTAGAATTAGAACTAACACACCGGGAGGGAGGAGGCTGGTGAAAGTTACAGTCCTGGGCAGCTCTAATGGCTGCAAACAGGGGGACCAGAAAGCATAATGAAGCAGTTCATGATTTCTCTTCATTTTATTTTCATTTTGAAAATAAAATTACAATAATAATATTTGTGGTAATAAAAATAAAAGCTAAGCTTTGTTGAGCATTGTCTTTATGCCCAGCTCAGTTCTAAGTACTTTATAGTATAATCTCACGCAGTCCTCATGAAAACTCCAAAGCTGTAAGGAATTTCCAGATGGGGAAATTAAAGTTCAGAAAGGGTAAATAACTTGGTCAAGGCCTACGCCTAGGAGGTGGCAGATCTGGGATTAGAGCCCAGGCCACCTCTTGCCCTCTCCTGCCACTCCAGGGGGCAGGACTGGTAGCCCTAGGGCGGTGAAGGGAGACAGCGACTCTGTGTAGCCACCTTGATTTCCTGAGGCAATGTCTTTTTTTAAAAAAATTTTATTTATTTTTGGCTGCATTGGGTCTTTGTTGCTGTGCGCGGGCTTTCTCTAGTTGCAGTGAGTGGGGGCTACTCTTCGTTGCGGTGCGTGGGCTTCTCATTGCGGTGG
Organism: Balaenoptera acutorostrata; assembly: GCF_949987535.1. Taxonomy (NCBI): domain Eukaryota; kingdom Metazoa; phylum Chordata; class Mammalia; order Artiodactyla; family Balaenopteridae; genus Balaenoptera; species Balaenoptera acutorostrata. The sequence continues at coordinate 15,314,169 of NC_080075.1, read as the reverse complement.
CTTCTCGTTGCGGAGCATGGGCTCTAGAGCATGCGGGCTTCAGTAGTTGTGTCGCGTGGGCTCAGTAGTTGTGACGCACGGGCTTGGTTACTCCAAGGCATGTAGGATCTTCCCAGACCAGGGCTCGAACCCGTCTCCCCTGCATTGGCAGGAGGATTCTTAACCACTGCGCCACCAGGGAAGTCCCCTGAGTCAATGTCTTGATCTGTGGTTGGATTGCCACAGGATTCCCCCGTGGGACCCCATCCTCTTCCTTCAACTCTTCTTTAACCATGTCGACTGCGTCTCTTTTTCTTGCCTCAGAGGGAGACTCTAACCTGTAACCCGAGGCAGTGAGGGTGCACATGAGGATTCACATCCCTTTATAAGTTTCTGGGGACCCTAGAGTATGAAGGGGCAGGGCCCTGAGAACCTGCTCCAGCTCCTTGCTGGGACCTTCAATAAGTCTGGTCCAGCTGGCTCTCCACCCCCAGTCTCACCCAGGGATGATGTCCCGAGGCTGGGGGGCCTGAATTGTGCCCATCTAGGGGGAGCAGATGCCCTGTGGCCTGGGCAGGGTTTGGGCAGACTTGCTTGAATTCCTTTCCCAGACTTGCTTAGATGTGGGCTTTTTTTTTTCCCTTTTCTTTTTTAAAGTTGTGGTTTGTATGAGTATATTAATCCTGAAGTTGCTTCCTGTCTCCAGCAGTCTTGGGTGATCTACTATGATGACACTATTATCTAGACGCATTAGGAACCCACTCAAAGGCGAAGGCACAAGTGCTGCCACCTACTGGACGAAAATTAACAGTTTCATCACAACTATATGAAAAAATTTTGCAAAAGCCTCAAAGCTCCCAACCTCTTTCTTTCTTTCTTTTTTTTTAAATGAGGTGCGTTCTAAATTTATTTATTTATTTATTTATTTATGGCTGTGTTGGGTCTTCGTTTCTGTGCCAGGGCTTTCTCTAGTTGTGGCAAGTGGGGGCCACTCTTCATCGCGGTGCGCGGGCCTCTCACTGTCACGGCCTCTCTTGTTGGGGAGCACAGGCTCCAGACGCACAGGCTCAGTAATTGTGGCTCACGGGCCCAGTTGTTCCGTGGCATGTGGGATCTTCCCAGACCAGGGCTCGAACCCGTGTCCCCTGCATTGGCAGGCAGATTCTCAACCACTGCGCCACCAGGGAAGCCCCTAACCTCTTTCTTATTGTCCGCATATTAACTCTAACTATTCTGGGTCAACTTTTCATAAAAACAATTAGATTCCAATAGAAAAATTTCCTCTATTTCCTAATAAATAGCTAATAAAAATGTGTGCTGTTTATCCAGGATTTCCTATGTGCTGAGCACTTTACATGCATTATCTCTGTTATTCTCACCACAATCCTATGAGCTAGATATTGTTATTATCCCTGTTTTATATATAAGGAAGGTGAGATTTGGAAACACTAAATGACTGCTTGCTTCCAGAGTCCACCCAGTTAAACACTGGGCTGTCTTGCCTCACCTTTAACAGTAACAGTGTAGCACTAACATTTCATTATTTGGCTAAAATCACACAAACTTAAAAAAAAGGCATCACAAATCCTGAAAATATTTCAAGTGTATTCCATGATTAAGAAAATAAGTAAATATATTATAGATAGTGAGAACCAGGTCTTTTACTGTTGAAAGAGGAGTAATAAAAATGGAAAGGAGGACGGTTAGAATGCACCCTGTGGTGTTGGGTTGGAATCAGGGGAATTGGTGTGAACTCATGCTTTTATACACATAGATGGTTAGATATAGAAATAGAAATAGATGTAGGTGTATATGTATGTGTGTGTGCATACAGACGTATATTCCCTAGGTAGGTCCTCTGGAAGGGACTAACAATAATGATACCACAGTAGCTATGCATATACTGGCCTCTAGATCTTGATTTCCAAGTACCATTCACTAATGAGAAAAAAAAAATTCAGGGCTCCTTGAAGAAACGGCTGATTCTAGGGCTGGAGCAGGGAAAATATAAATGAACTTGGGGGATTTTGCTGTGCTAGAAAAAGTGCTCAGAAATGATGAGGCTATTACTAAAGGACGTAGGGGCCACATTGAAGGGGCTCCCAATGGCCATATCTGAGACAATTTTAGTAACAAAATAATGATAATAATATATTATAACTCCTAGAATAAAGCAAATATCCATGACTCCACATCGATATAAATAATTGCATAAATAAATAAATGAAGAAGAAGAGAAAGCTCTTCCTTACAAAAGAATTCCAACGAATAAATGCAGAAGGAATGATGGAAATAGGAAATCACCATTCGGCTAACAACACAGTAATTGTTGCAGGCAAGAATCATTGATGAATAGACCCACAGACACAGAAAACAAACTTATGATTACTGAAGGGGAAGAGAGGGGAGGGATAATTTAGGAGGATGGGATTAACATGTACATACTACTATATATAAAATAGATAACCAACAAGGACCTACTGTACAGCACAGGAAACTATATTCAATATTTTGTAATAACCTATAAGGGAAAAGAAGCTGAAAAAGAATATATATATATACATACATATATATATTCACTGTGCTGTACACCTGAAACTAACACAACATTGTAAGTCAACTATACTTCCATAAAAAATTAAAAAATAAAAATAAAAACAACAGAGAATCATCGATGAATGCTAAAATTAGTGCGGGAAAGTATAATGAGAAACCAGACTTACGGTCATAGTCTCAAGATATGTCCCCACAAAATACTTATAAATTACAAAGGGAAAGAGAGTAACTTTCCAGTGGATAAATCTGATAGGCACCACCATATCCAAGGGGTGAAAGTTCCTATTAGCAGGAATGAGATGTATCAGCTTCACGTGGCTCCTGGTCTGATGCGCTGAGAAGGACACAACATCTCCTCTGTGGTGTTTGTGCCAAAAATGCAGAACCTCAGTCTAATCATGGGAAAGCACCAGGCACGCCCAGAGTGAGAAACATTCTACAAAACAACTGGCCACTGCTCTTCCAAAGTGTTATGATCAGGAAAGACAAAGCTTGAGGGAACTGTTCCAGACTGGAGGAGATTAAGGGGACGTGACCACTCAGTGCCGTGTGTGAGGCCGCATTGGACCCTGGGCAGAAGGAGAACCCCAGTGGGGCAGTTGACAAAGTTGGAATAACGTCTGGAGATAAGTTAGTAGTGTTGTATCAGTGTTCATATCCTGGTCTTGATAATTATGCTGAGGTTATAGAAGATGTTAACATTTGGGAAAGCTAGGTGAAGGGGACTCAGAAATTTTTTTCTACTATTTTTGCAATGTTTCTTACGTCTAAAATTATTTCAAAATGAAAAATAAAAAAATTAAAAACAAGCCTGTAATGAAATATACATAGGTAAAAAATGCTTTTAGAAAGGCATTACACAAACTATTATAGATAGAGTGGATAAACAGCAAGGTCCTACTCTATAGCACAGGGAACTATATTCACTGTCCTGTGCTAAACCATAATGGAAAAGAATATAAAAAACTGTATATATGTGTATAACTGAATCACTTTTCTGAACAGCAGAAATTAACACAACATTGTAAATCAACTATACTGCAGTTAAAAAAAAAAGGGTATTGCGAAATGTATCAGGTTTCTGATTATCCAAAATCTGAAACCTCCCCCAGGCCAGAGTCCAAACTCTTTGGTCTTCGGTCTCTTCACCTGTCAGAGAAAAACCTCTACGTTTATCACAACACAGAAGTAGAAAGAAGGGAAGTATTTGGGCACATATTGAGCAAGACACACGTAAATGTTCCTGAGAGGTTTTAGTTGAATTGTAGAACACACATCAGACTGACCAAATCCTCTATTCCAGTTTTGGAATGTTCTGACTACAGCTTCTGGTTTATGTTCCTATGTTTCACAGACATCCCCAGAGCTGCACGCAGCAGGATCTTAGTACCCCAAGCAGGGATCGAACCCGTGCCCTCTGCAGTGGAATCGTGGAGTCTTACCCACAGGACCGCCAGAGAGGTCTCCCAGGACTTGCATTTCTTGCTTTCACAGTACTGGCCCTTGGGTGACACACGTAAGGGGGCTAAAGCAAAGAGATCATATCTGCTGAGGCTTAAAATAATAATAATGATGATGATAGCTAAGCGATCACATGCCAGGCAGTGATCCAAATGCTTTAATGCTTAAACCAACCCTGGGAGGAAGGGTCTATTACTATACACACTTTAGGGAGAGGGTGACGGACTTGACCAGGGTCCTTTTCTCTTTCATGCACAGCCAGTAGCTGGTGGAGCCAGGATCTGAGCCCAGGCAGAGCGCCTCCAGAGCCCACATGCTGATGCGTTAGAAGGGGGCGCAGGGCTGAATGCACTGCGTCTCAGAACAGAACGGGATCAGTGATGGTAAAGCACCGGCAGGGCCTCTGGGAGGTCGTCCTGGACCCGCTCTCATTTGCCAGAGCTGTGGATGTGCTTGTAAAGGGCTGGTGCGTGGACTTCCCCATGACACCAACTCTTGTATTATTAGCTGTTTACCCGGCCACTTAGCACTTTCTCCTGTTAAGTACCACAGTCGGGATGCTTGGACGTTCTGATTCATGGGGGTTCCTGATACTCCCCCTTCTTGTCAAAGTCCTTTCTGATACTTGGGGTGCCTGAGACTGTTCCTGCTGCTGAATGAAGCCCCAGTGCTGACCCCTGAGGTGGGACAAGCACCCCTTCCGGGCCAGTGCAGGATGGAAACCTAAATAGGAACAAACCTGAACAGCCACAAACTCCCCCCCCCCCCAGTTTTTCTCCCCCCACGTCATGTCCTCTGAGAAGTAACATACATAGAAAGCAAGGGTCTGGACCAGGAATCCTGACCTTGCTGTGTGACCTTGAGTAGAGTCCTGCCCTCTCTGGGCTTTGGTGAACTTAGCTGTAAATGAGGGGGTGGGATCTGGTGATTTCTAGGGTCTCTTCCAGCTCCTGCGTTTTGTGGCGCCAGGAGCTCGTGACAGGGCAGGAGGAAGCCAGGCCCGTTCCGGATGGACTCGAAGGTGTTTGCTCTGTGCTCTTGCAGAAGAGCTTGGCCGAGGTGTTAGTTAGGGAGGGACTGTCGCTGCTCTGGCCGCACACACACAATTAGGGCTGAGGTGACTCAGAAGGGAACACGCCATGTGTTAAAATAAGAGTTGGCATTTCTGAGAAGGGAAGTCCAGGAGCCAGCCAGGATGGGATTAGCTGTTGATAAGGGCCCAGCATTGTTCTCAGTCTCCCCTGAGGCCCACACCACGTCCTAGAAGAGGAGAAGCCAGGTCCCTGGGCCCTAACAAGTTTGGGACAAAGCCGAGGCATTGCTGAGGATGAGGTCCAGGGGGGCCATCTGGGACTGCGGCCAGGACAAGGCAGGGCGGTGCAGTGGTCAAGGCTGCCCGGGCCTGAGTGCTGAGTGCCCTGCCCTGTTGCTGGACTTGGATTCTCACTCCAGGGCCAGAGAGGGTTTGAGAGGGGACGATGGACGTGGACGCTGAAAGCCTAGTAATGGACGACCTGAAACTGCTGTCCAAGCCCAGCAACCCTGAGCAGTCCTCAGCCCACCCGCAAAGGTTCAGGCCGGAGCCAGGGATTGCTGCGTGGGGAGTGGGCAGCACTCCGATTCAAGACTCTTCAGTCTCGAGAAACAAAGCCTGACAGAAATGCGAGGAAACCACTGTTTACTCTTTTCAAGTGTTCCACCAAAATGTGTTCTAAAATGTCTCTGGGGGAGGACGATGAGGGGGGCGAGGCCCGAGCTCCAGGAAGCGGAGATGTGGGCGAGGACCCTGGGCTCTGCAGAAGCCACAGCGAGGAGGCCACCTCTCCTCTAACTCCCGGGGAGCAGACCCACGGGGAACGGGGTGCAGGCCCTCTTCGGAGTTGAAAGAGAGCCGGAAAAAAACGGGCTCAGGGGATCTTGTTGGAGCAGGAAAGGCCCAGATTTATGTTCCAAGAAGGGACCTGTGGGGGGCAGTGGACGTTGGTGACTCTCCCAGGGGTTGGTGGGTGGCAAGCGACAGACACCTGTGAAGCTGGCTCAGCTAAAGAGGAAATTAGGGCAAGGATCCCGCAGGACCTGAGGGTAGCGGGGGGATGAGATCAGGCACCGGGAAGCTTGTGGAACAGAGTGGGCGCTAAGTCACTGTCTCAGCCCCCCGCCCCCGGGCTGCCTGGTCACCTGTCTTGGTTATCCATCCGCAGACTTGGTCTCCCAGTTGGACCATTGTTGCTCGCGGCCTCAAATGGTCTTTCCCTACTTGGCAACCACAGGCCTTGAGATTTGTAACCTTCCAGATACATCTGACCAGAGGCCCTGGGGCTGAGCCCTAGATTTGAGAGAGAGAGAGGGAGAGAGAGTGATCGGCCCAGCCTGGCCAGGATTCACAGCCGTCTAATGGGCTTGCCAGGTGAGGCAGGTCCACAAGGATAGCGTGGGAGCCTCCACTTCGGCTTAGGTGTGTGTGTGGGAAATTCTTGCATCCCAGAAATGACAGAAACAAGGGGGGAGTGGAGCCAGGAGGCCAGGAGTGGAGCCAAGAAAACCTCCTGACGCTAGGGCTCCAGGTGAGGAGAAGCCCAGGAGAGAGCTGGGAGGGCAGGGGAATCCAGGACATGCTTCCACATCCATGACCCGGACAATGTATTCACAGATGGTGAAGAGTGGTTTGAACTTTTTTTTAATATATTTTTTTTAATTGAAGGAGAGTTGATTTACGGTGCTGTGCCCATCTCTGCTGTACAGCACAGTGACTCAGTTATACGCATAGAGACATTCTTTTTTTTTTAAATATTCTTTTCCATTATGGTTTATCCCAGGATATTAAGAGTGGTTTGAACTTTTTGTGTTAGAACCTCCTGTGAAGATAATCTATAACCTGATTGCCACTGATACAGCCAAAGGGTCTGATTTATCGAGGTCATTTTTGCTCAAGGTAACCTCAGAGAGAGAAGTAGAGTTTAGAAGACACAAAACTTTTTATAGCCAGGGGAGAAATTTCCTGCCTAGAAAGGGTTAAGGTCAAGAAATGTATATGTGTGTGCAAATCTGAGCCCCACCCCAGACCAAGGCAATCAGAATCTCTGGGAGGCAGGATGTTGAGTCCCCCCCGTGTTTCCCATGTGCACCCAGGGGTGTCATTCGCTGGTCTCGGACAGACAACAGGTCACGCTCCTTTTCTCCGTGATAGGCACCCAGATATTTGGAGATGGCTGATAGAAGTCAGCTCGCTCCATTTCCTAGGCCCTGGGCTCTGCCAGCTGACCTCTAAGAGCCTCATGGTGCAGAAGGGTGCTTTTGATACCCCTGTTTCTGTCAGCGAAGCCCTTGCCCCTGCCCTGCCTCTTAGCAAGGCAGCTCTGATTCCTTCTCCACTAGGTGTTCAAGCAGTCAGCGGGCATTCACCACGTTCAGGAGGCTGTAAAACATCCTGTCCATGAGAAGCTTCTAGAACTATTGAAAGATAGGGACAGTGCTTAAAGACCCCAACACTTGTAGGGGGGCTGACTGTCTTAGTTTTCTGGAACTTTCTCAGTTTTAACACTGAAAGTCCTGCATCCCAGGAAACCCCTCAGGCCTGGGCAAGCTGGCCCAGTGACTTACTGAGATGGAGCACACGTGGGAAAGATACTAATTCAGCGTCAGAAAAGCCCAGCACCGGGCTCTGCCGTCTTGGAGAATGTTGACTTTTCTCACACGTGCACATACACAAGCAAAAAAAAAAAAAAAAAAAAAAAAGGAAGGCATTGTTTAAACTTATAGCAGTTTATATTCTAGGAAAAGGTGGTGTAAGTCAAAAAGATAAAAATTGGATCAATTTTCCCACAGAAGCAGTACCATAATGAGAAACCCTGAGCAAGGAAAACTTCTATAAAAAGTTCTGTCCCGGCCCTGAACAAAACTTCTTTAATTTTCTAAAACTTTTGTAAGTATTTCTCTGAGGTAACATGGAGCAAAATGTTCTCTTAGAAAAATCAGACCCCAAGAGTAATTAACTGGACATTGAATACCTGTACATGTACACCAAAAGAAAAAGACAAATCAGTAATTTGTCACATGCAGTGTTATTTAATTTGTTGAAAAGATACCTATGTAGGGGTTCCCACTGAGAGTTAGAGGGGTGCTTCCCCAATCATGGCAGCACGCTGGAACCACTGGGGAGCCCTAAAACCTACTGATGCCTGGGTACCACCCAGAAATGCTGAAGAACTCGGCCTGGGTGCCGATGAGTGGAGGCTCCACCTGGGGCCAAGAGCTTGCAGCAAGAGAGGGGCAGGGGAGGAGGAGGTTGCCTGAGGTCTGGGTTCAAGGCCTAAGGTCTTGAGTGCTGGAACACTGAGACAGACTAACCGGAAACAAAACCTTAGTGGTCACTGAAGTCAGTCTTCTCATTCTCGGGAACTAGATCTAGAGATATGAAGGGATGTGTCCAAGTCCTGTAGCATTTAGATGTAAAACTAGAACATAGGTATTTTAACGCCTTATCCTTGTATTCTTTTCACACTTTGGTGGTTTTAAGATATGCCCACAAATTCCTTGAAATTCTGCTCTTTGAAAAGTGAAGCTTAGACATATATACGCTACCAAATGTAAAATAGATAGCTAGTGGGAAGCAGCCGCATAGCACAGGGAGATCAGCTCGGTGCTTTGTGACCACCTAGAGGGGTGGGATAGGGAGGGTGGGAGGGAGACACAAGAGGGAGGGGATATGGGGATATATGTGCATGTATAGCTCATTCACTTTGCTATAGAGCAGAAACTAGCACACCATTGTGAAGCAATTATACTACAATAAAGATGTTTAAGAAAAAAAAAGTGAAGCTTAATTCCCTTCCCTTTGAGTGTGGGCTGACTTAGTAACTCATTTTAATGAACAGAATATGGAGGAACTGATGGTTTGTGACTTTTGAGACTAGATCGTGAAAGCTCTATCTCTTGGATCACTGGCTCTGGGGAAAGTTAGCTGACATGCCCATGAAGACACTCAAGCAGCCTTATGAAAAGGCCATGTGTTGAAGATCTGAAGCCTCCTGCCAACAGCTTTGTGCAGGTGCCATCTTGGAAGCAGACCCTCTGGCTCCAGGCAAGCTCTCAGGTGACTGGGGTCCTGACTGACCTTTTGTCTGCCACCTCCTGGGAATCGCTGAGGCAGAACCATCCAACTAAGCCACTCCTTAACTCCTGACCCACAGAAATGGTGAGATAATAAAAGTTTTAAGCAACTAAGTTTTGGGGTTATTTGTTACACAGCAATTATAGCAAACACACACACCAACCTAAAATATAATCTTTCAGAGTCAGGTGAGGACAAACTCTAGTGCAGTAGGAGAAAATGAATGAAAGGAATAGGAAGTATAGCAACATTTTGCTTCTAAGGGAAGATGAGGTTGGGGTGGTAGGAAAATCACTCTGTATACTCATCCTTTCTATTGATAGAGGCTGGAGGAAGGAAAGGTGGAAGCTTCAAGGTGTCTGGCAGCTCTTCAGTCTATTGAAGCTTACAACCTAGAGTTGGTGACTTCTGTTTTAACAGGGCTTACGAAGCAGGCCTGAAACTGCATAGGGGTGGAAAAAAGGGATGGAGCAACTTATAAGAATCATGGTGTCTGACATTTCATCGTATTGTTGGTGCTGATGTGAGGTAAACTCTAAGTGTCCTGTGAGGTCCGCTGCACACACAGAGGCCCCGGGAGCTTGAGGAAGGGCTCTGAGCTCTCTGCGTTGGTCAGTGCTGAGCAGGGGTGGGAAGGGAGTCGGGAGAGGGCCTGCGTGAAGCTGATGGTTGAGCCAGGGAGCAGAGAGATCTTGAGGGCCATTTCATCGGTCAGGCCATCAGGAAAACAGAAGCCGTTCTGCGTCTTGGGGACCTCAGCTTGCAGCCCTGGAGTGTGAGGGGAGAAAGTGGCAGGAAGTGGGAGCTCTTGAAGTTCTGTGATGCACTTGCATCTGACCAAGCCTCTGAGAAAAATGGCTTCTGCTTCACTCCTGCATTCTAAGTCCAGGGCAAGATTCCCTCATCGACAAAGTCTAACCTGGGAGCACACGAGGAAGGGGACTGTGGGAAGCAGCTTCCAGCCCAGGTGGTGAGGTGACACATTGGGGTCAGCACTGGACTTCCCAATGGACAAGCCCTTGGGGAGCTACCACTGAGGGCTGGGTCACCGGGGGATGTTCCCTCTTACTTAGTATAAAGAAAGCAAACAGTCTTATTTGCTATTTACTTGCCAAATGTTATCTTCAAGAAATATCCAGAGAGAGGTCTTTATGTCGACCAGAAACTGTTGCTCAGGAAATAAGTGGATGGTCACCGTGGCTGGTGACATAGGGCTCCCTGGTGACAGCCTGTAGACAACTGGCCTCTGCCCACAATTCTTCCTCGGTCACGTCTTCATTTAATGCTTTGATGTCTGGTCTATGTGGAAAGCGTCTCTTCAGCTCATTGGAGACCCTTATCTTTGTTGGGGAAACATTGCCTTCTAGGTCTGCTTTTGGTGATTCTCAGAGCACACAAGTGTATTCATGACTCTGAGAACACTCTTTTCAGAGCGTGTCTGTTAATGGCCTGTGGTGTTAGATGTGAATGGGGTCTGAGTAGTCAATGCTCCATTAAATTGGAGAAATAAGGATGCTGGTTTGGAATGTGTGGACAACGGGAATAAAGATTCCTGAGGGCAGCCAGTGAAGAAAACAACTCCAGGGACTTCCCTGGTAGCGCAGTGGTTAAGAATCCGCCTGCCAATGCAGGGGACACAAGTTCGAGCCCTGGTCTGGGAAGAGCTCACATGCCGCGGAGCAACTAAGCCCGTGCACCACAACTACTGAGCCTGCGCTCTAGAGCCCGCGAGCCACAACTACTGAGCCTGTGCTCTAGAGCCCGTGCTCCGCAACAAGAGAAGCCACCGCAATGAGAAGCCAGTGCACCGCAACGAACAGTAGCCCCCGCTCGACACAACTAGAGAAAGCCTGCACGCAGCGACGAAGACCCAAGGCAGCCAAAAATAAATAAATACACAAATAGATTAAGAAAACAACTCCAGAAAAGTTTGTGAACACTCTCCATGTGAAGGCATGCAAAAATGTGAATTGTCATATAATTCCCAAATTCAAGTATTGCCTAAAATAAGGCCTAGGAATTATTGGTGCTATTGACCGCACAAAGTTGTTGAATACGCTCCCTACCCGACCCCCACACCCCCAAAGCATGTAAGAAAAAATCTGTCTTCCTGAATTCGGGCCTCTGTAATTAAGAATGGATGCTAATTAATTGCTACCTTTGCATACTCCAGGAAGAAAGGGCTGTCATGCAAATGAGTAGAGTAGGCACGTTTACACTAGAGAGATTTTAACCTCTGAAGAGGAAAAGTTCATTTCAAGCCTCCTGGAAGTACTTACTTGAAGCCCTACGACTAGCCTTAGAGGATCAGAAAAGGCGCCCTTCTTTCCTTCCTTAAGACACCTGACTGCTACCTGCCAGAGAACTGTAGTAAGTATTCAGGTTCACAATCAGTGCAATGCGAAGGGGGCCCTAGGGTTGTGCAGTGCACTTGCTGGGCCTCTGCACATGGTACCCTGGTGTGCTCACAGGTACAGGTTGTTCAGGTTTCAAAGGACATTCTGCCAGCTTTCACTTGCACCTATTGAATGTCCTTTAAAAACAAATGTTGTATTTCTCAAAAAAAAAAAAGAAGGTCCCAGCTTTCATTCCCTCCTACTTCCTGAGTCTCCTCTGCCTGCTGTAATCTGATAAGCAGAAACCTACCAGGTGCCCACCTTGTCCTGTCCCATTCAAAGGGAAGAGCCACCCCCTCTGTGGGCTCCTCCCCACCCTCCCTCCATCACCGGCCCTGCCCAGGCTCCTCGGGCAGCCCCCCTTCCTGCATCTGCTCCAGACCTTCCTTCTGGTCTCCCTGAGGTACCTCCCCATTCTATCCCAGGCCTGTGGGAACCTCTAAGAGAAGGGAATCTGGAGCCCTGCTTGCCACAAGTGGCTGATGAAGCTTGTGGCTGGACCCCCCAGGGCCTCAGCCTTCCTTGTTGGAGGATGAGGGGTGTTTTGTGGGTGTGAGGACAGTGGTTTGCTTGGTCAGGCCATCTGTGAGGTCTGGTGAGTGAGCTGGACCAGCAGAGAGCGTATCCAAGACCCAACGTGAAAATGACCTCCATGGATTCAGGCAGGAAAGAGCTGGGTCCCAGGGAAATCAGCCGAGGCAGCAGCTGAAGAGGCTAAATTGCTCCCAACACCAGGGAATGAGGTCAGAGTTCACAGGGCAAAGGGTCTCCGAGAGCAAGTGACACTTAGATGTGATCAATGCCAGGGCAGAGGCTATGGACCCTGCCAAGTGTGTCGCTCGTGAGGAAGGTTCCACTGGGATAAGGCACTGACTCTGGGATGGGGCTCTACGTTGGCATCCACGTCATTGGTCAACTCACATGCTGAGTTGGAAGAGACCCTTGACTTCCTGAGCCACAGTGCCCTTGTCTTTGACACAGGATAAGGCCCGCCCTGCCCAACTCAGAAATGTGTTGGGAGGAGAGGGGTTTGGAGGCCTAAGGGTCCTTTGAAAGCAGTGATGCATGGAGGGGCCTATGGGTTGGGTGGCTGGAAATCGGGGAGCTCCAGACCAGGGTCAGTGATCCCAGTAGTGGGGTGGAAGGAAATACAGGACTGGCCTGTCCCCAAATTTCTCCATCTGTAGGGGATGGAAGCACCCGACCTTGACCTTGGCAATTTCTAGAGAGCTGGCCAGGCCAATGCTCTCTATGACGGCAGCAGCTGGCTGCTTCCCTGCTGGGACTGGCTGCCCGCTCCTCATTTTTAGTGCATGTCCCCTGCCTCTCTCTGTCTATTTTTTTTTTTAAACAAAATAAGTGTATTCTATATATACTGTTCTGTACAGTACTTGTTTGTTTCTACTTAATATTACTTGGTGATTGTTCGATCTCAGTACAAATATAGTTGCCTTATTGTATTTAATGGCCGCATTACTTTATTGTATGAATGTACAATAATTTATTTTAACTGATTCTCTATTAAATTGGTTGTTTCCAATTCTGTGCTAGAAAAACAAACCTGTAATGATTATTCTAGATCAGGTGCCTTTGCACACATGTGCAAGTATGTATGTAGGATAAATTCCTTCAAAAAGTTAAAGGTATGTGCATGTAAAATTCTCACAGGGGTTGTCAGGATTCCCTTCCAAAATTTTTTTTCTTTTTACCAGTCGACATTTTCACCATTGATACTTAGGACTCCTGCTTCCCCATCTCTCACCAATACCAAATGTATCTGAATCCTTGTGGCTCTTTCAAAGTTTCAGTGCAGCAGTGGAAAGGCTGAGTCTTGGAAGCAGGCTGACTTCAGTTGGAATCCTAGCTTCTGCTAGTTACTAGTTTGGGGCCTGTGGGTGAGTTATTTAACATCTCTGAGACTTGTTTTTCATATCTGCAGAGTGGGATAATGATTGTACTAATTACAGTCTCTTTTTGCAGCAAATATCAGAATTGCCTCTGGTTAGCTTAAGTTGATAGGTAATTTACTCGTTAGACTGGGAGTGGCTCAGGGCTTCTGGGCAGAGCTGGAGCACTTGACCTCAGGCAGGGCCAGATAAAGCCAGATCCAGGACGGCTAGCAATGGGTTTGCGAACTTTCCTTTTAGAAGAGGATTGCTCAAACTCTCTGTGGTTGAAGGATCATGTTTTTAAAAATTCCAAACGTCACGTTCCAATGCTTTTGAAAACGCAATAAAAGCAAATGACTAGAAAAATGAAATTTTAAAAGATATACATAATACTAACCCCATTTTAAATTCTTGGGTTTAACACACATAAAGTTACTTTGTTAAATTGCCATAAAAGTTTTTCAATGCTTACTCAGTTTCTGTGCTTACCTTGTTGAGGCCTGAGAACAATGGACAGACCTCCTCTGGCCTGAGACAATACTTTGGGTATCACTGCTTGCTCTAGAGAGCTGCTAAAACACATTTACTTCCAAGGAGTTCCAGTCTTTGCCACTCAGGTCAGTATTCCAAATTCTTGGTAGGAGACTCTGATGGACTCAGCTTGTATCAGGTGCCCATGGGGACAGATTAATACCTTGGGAGAGATGGGCTTACCTCAGGAACAGTTATAGACAAATAAGAGGGTGCGGGGATGAGCCCGGGAACTCTGTCGCCATGAGGTTGGGGGAGGATGAACGGCCGGCCAAAGAGAAGACAGGCAAAGACAACATAGGTGAGATATGTCAGCAAATTCAGAAGATGAGGTGTTGATGGATGAAACAAAACTCAGTGATGGGGGAATGCAAAAACCCAACTGCCTTCAGAGGAAGAACAGATGAATTCTATTGCCCAGAATAGTGATTATAGTCAACAATACTGTATTATAAACTTCAAAGTTGCTAAGACACTAGATCATAGTTGTTCCCACCACAAAAAAGAAATAATACTTTTGTTAAGGTGCTAGAGGTGTTAGCTAACACCGCAGGAGGTAACCATACTGCAATATATGTGTATCACCTTAACGTTTGTGCATCTTAAACTTACACAATATTATATGCCAATTATACTTCAATTTAAAAAAAAGCAAGCTGATTGACTCCATAGAGCTGCTGACTAGTTCAGGGATCAGAGGCCCTGGGTTTTCTAAATGTGAAAAGTAGGGTTGGGGCAGGGGTAGGGCTGAATACAAGTGGATTGGCTAAAAGTCTGTATTTGATCCTGCAGACCCCTGTACTGACGCCAGCAGAAGGCAAGGCATTTCTTCTCTGGAGAAACTGAACCAAGGGATACTGGACTTGAGGACACCGGGCACAGCAGAGGCAGGGGCGAGGCAAGAACTTGAAAACGGGATGATTAAATTAATGAAGGAAATGGCTGAGTCCCACTGAATAACCCTGGAATGAAGTGTGGAGTCGACAAGCTCTGCTGCCCTACACAGAGCTTCCAGCTGGCTTTAAATTGTTAAAATTGTCACATGTCATATATACAGAGGAGAGCATAAAATGTATAGGTACAGTTTCAAGAGTGACAAGAGTTCCCTGGTGGCCTTGTGGTTAGGATTCCAGGCTTTCACTGCCATGGCCTGGGTTCAATCTCTGGTCGGGGAACTGAGATCCCGCAAGCCGCTCGGCCAAAAAAAAAAAAAAGAGTGACAATAAGATGCACCACCAGTCTACCAGGGACCCAGCAGCAGGTAGAAGGATGGAACATCACCCGGTACCTGCGAGACCCCTGGTCCCCCTTGGTGTGGCATCCCATCCCCTCACCCCCTAACACTATCTGGACCTTTGTCTTGATCATCCTCTTGCGTTTCTCTATAGTTTTACCCCCAGTAAATCTCTTCCTATCTAAGCAGCGTATTGTTTAGTTATGAATCTCAGAGTGACAAGCTCAAAGCTCGCTGTGTGAGGAAAGGGCAGTTTACACCATTGGACGCAAGCTCCTAGGAGAGGAGAAGCTGAACAAAGTCTGTCTTTAGCCTCCCTGGGAGTTTCCCAGAGACCCTTTGCAGAAGTCACTGGGTGAGGTCACGAGTGAACCTTGAAAGATCAGGGCCATCACAGAGCGGGGGATTTGGCTGGGCCTTCGTGTGGACCAGGGTGGATCTCCAGCAGAGATGCGGTCAGAGGACAGTTGCTCACATCCCCCGCTCTCAGGAGCAGGTCAGAGCAGAACACCTGTGCGGTGAAGCTGAACCTCCCTCCTGGAGTGGAGAACAGGAACTTACTTCATCAGCCAAGTCCAGATGAGCAGCTGAGCCTGGGCCAGACTCCCTGGGCATCCTTCTGTCCTCAGATGGTGTAAGGAAGTGGGCACCTTGGGGATGGCAGCCTTCACTGTGCCCGTCTCCCATTGGTGCCCATCACCCTCCACATCAAGTGCCCAGCTCCCTCCCCTCTCTCCCTTCCAGTCATCCTGGGTGCCTTCCTCCTCCTGCCTTGAACACTTGTTTCCTGGTTTCCTGCCTCCTTCCTTCTGGACTTTCTTGCTGTGGTCCAGCATATCCTCCAGAAACTTTGGAGAAAGGCTGTATTCTAGGTAAATTTTTTGGGACTTTCCATGTCTGAAAATGTCTTTTTTCCTCTCCCTACTTGACTGAGATTTTTCTAGGTTTAAACATCTAGATTGGAAATAATTTTCCTTGTAAAATTGCTTCAATGTATTCTTGCCTTTAAGGTAGCTATGAAGCAGTCAGAAGCCATTCTGATTCTGAGCCTTTTTCACATGTTCTGTTTTTCCTCTCTGAAGCTTGTCAGATCTCCCCTCATTCCCCCATGCTCTCCAATGTCACAACAGTATACCTTGGTGTAGGTCCATTTTAATCTGTTTGTCTGGGTATATACCATCCCTTTCAATCTGGAAATGTACATCCTTTAGTTCTGAGTAATTTTCTTAATTTGTTTCTTTATTGGTTCCTTCCTTTTGTTTTTTCCTGATCTCTCCTTCTGGAACTCAGAGTGATTTGGATGTTGGACTTCCTATTCTGGGTTCTCCAATTTTCTCTTTTTGCTCTACTTCTGGGAAATTTCCTCAGCTTTTTTCTTTCTGTTGAGTTTTTCAATGCTGCTATCAATTTTCACCTTTAAAAGCTTTAAAAAATTCTCTTAATGCACTTTGAAAAAAAAAGCATCCTGTTCCTATTGATAGAATATTTGACGGATACAGTAGCTTTTCTCAACTCTCCGAAGATGTTACTATATTAACATTAGTAATAGTCCTCTCTTGACACACACACATATTGTCTGTTCCTGGGCTGTTTACTGTTGTGTGTGTGTGTGTGTGTGTGTGTGTATGTGTGTGTGTGTGTGAAGGGCTTTAGGTCTTTCCTTGTGGGATCTCAGATTCCCTGGAGAAGTCTTCTCAAATCTCCCGCCTGGAGGTAAAGATCTAGCTGGGTTGTTCTCGGGGCCGGTGGGGAAGGAGAGCCAGGGGGCCTCAGCTTTCAGCACACAGCAAACCCACTTTTTTCTCTCCTGCAGCTCACACCCTCGCCTGTGCCAGTGACCTCTGTCTGGCCTGAGACCCTCAGTATCCCCCTTTCCAGAGAAGACACTTTTGGGCTTGAACGGGTAGGGGAAGGAGCTGCCCAGTGTTGCAGGGGAGGGGAGGAAGGAGCAGCTGCCTCTCACACAGCTTCCCCCTCATCCTCCTCAGTTCAGGCCCCTGAGCCCTCCATCCGAGAGTTTCTGTGGGCTGCCATCTCCTGATTTCTTGAAAATCTCGTAGCCGAGATGCAGTGGTTCTTAGCTTTCCCCACCTCTGGCATCAGCTCCTCCTGTGCTCTGTCCGATCAATCCCTCCTTACCCATCTGGTTTCCAACTTCCAAAGTTTGGCTGCCGTGGTCCCCTCTCCTGTTTTCTATGCGTTTTGGTGTCTCTCTCTCCCACCCCCTTTAATCTCTTTACTATAATGTTGGTGGGGTTCAGGAGGGAGAAACAGTGCGTGTGTGTGCTTAACCTGGTCTCTTAACCTGGAAGCTTCCAATCAGCTTTCTAATATCACCTGTTTATACATGAACAGCCAAAGATCAGCTAGTGATTGAGGAAATGCTCTGTATGAACAAGAAAGAAAAACCAAGGCAAACTAAAGCAGAACAGGCCTACAAAGGGAAATAAAGTCAATGCAGGAAATCGAGGAAAACTTCAAGAAATATAATATCCACATGGAATAGTCAGTATGTATGTTTTTTTCCCTTGAAACAGATAACTAGAGAACTTTAGGGACAAGTAGTCTTTTAAAATCTTAAAAACACATGAAAATGCACATGTAAGAGTATTTATCACATGGTTTCTAATAGCAGAAAATTTATATAACCTAGATGTCTAAAAATAGAGGACTAATTTAATAAATCATAGTATACAACTATAATAAATCATACTCTACAACCAGCCATTAAAAATGATGTGGTAGAAATGTATTTATGCAAATGGAAAGTAACTCATAATATATCACCAAAAGATTACAGTACAGAATCAAAATATTTACAGTAAAATTCTATTATGGAAAAAATATTATGTATATGTGCACAGAAAAATGTACTACTCTAGCTGCCAGATGAATTCTGTCAGACTGGATTTAAAAACCTTTATATACAGTTACAAATCTGGAAAAATACATCTCAAGAATATTAGCAGAGATTACCTGCAGGTATGGAATTACAGGTGAGCGTTATCTTCCTCTTTGTATTTTTCTGTATTTAGTCAATTATTTTTCAAAATGCACATATTACTTCATAACCAAAATTCCATGTTTCTTTGTTTTGTTTTGTTTCTAATGTTTATTCCATTTGATCCAATGATTCCTTTCCTACGAAAATACCCTAGAGAAATAGAGCAGATCAGAAGAATTATCTAAAACAATTTTTCACAGTGTTATTTAGAATTGCCAAAAAAAAATTGGAAAGGAGCTAATAACTGACAAATTGAGATTGGTTAGATTATATTACACTTATACGTTGGACTACTCAGCTATTAATTCATGCCAGAATTTTTTGATAGATAGCATGTATAGATATAGACAGTATGATCTCTGTGTTGTTTAAAATAACTAGATATATAATTAGATATATTTAGGAAAAAGACTTGAGGAAGCACATCAGACTATTATCAGTACAGTAAGTTCCCTACACACGAACCTTCAAGTTGTGAACTTTCAAAGATGCGAACGTGTGTTCGCCTGTCCAATCACATTAGGCATGAGTGGAATTGCAGCTTGCCCTCCGTCTCCTATTGCTGACAATCCTTCAGCTCTACCATCTCCCACCTCCTCTCCCTCCTCCGGTCAGTAACTCTTCTTGCCTGTTCACTCGATGCCAGCCCCGGTATGCCAGCTGTTGTACTGTACTACTGTACTTTTCAAGGTACTATAAGATTTTTAATGTTTTCTTTATTTTTTGTGGGTTTTAAAAAATGTATTATTTGTGTGAAAAGTATTATAAACCTATTACAGTACAGTACTATATAGCCGATTGTGTTAGTTGGGTACCTAGGCTAACTTTGTTGGACTTATGAATGTGCTCTCGGAACGGAACTCGTTCATATGTAGGGGACTTACTGTAGTTGGTTGTCTCAGGATGATGGGATTGCCTTACCTAAGCGTGATTTCTGGGAGGGTTGAGATGCGGTCTCTTATTCACCTTTCCATTCCCAGGATCTTGTTGCTCCTCACAAATATCTGCCGAATATGTGAAGGTATTATAGGTGGTTTTGATTTTCTTCTCAATACTTTCCTGTATATTCCAAAATTTCTACAATAACATGTTTAATTGCATCATTGCAGTACATTAAAATTTTTAAAAATAAATTTATTTATTTTATTTATTTATCTTTGGCTGTGTTGGGTCTTTGTTGCTGCACACGGGCTTTCTCTAGTTGTGGTGAGCGGGGGCTACTCTTCATTGCGGTGCGTGGGCTTCTCATTGCGGTGGCTTCTCTTGTTGAGGAGCACGGGCTCTAGGTGTGCGGGCTTCAGTAGTTGTGGCTCACGGGCTCAGTAGTTGTGGCGCACGGGCTTATTTGTTCTGCGGCATGTGGGATTTCCTGGACCAGGGCTCGAACTCGTGTCCCCTGCACTGGCAGGCGGATTCTTAACCACTGCGCCACCAGGGAAGCCCAGTAAGTTAAAATTTTTTAATGAGGAAAAGTATAAAGAAAAGGGAAAACAGTGGAGGAGGTGGTGCAGAAAAATTCATCTTTTCCTAAATTGACTTCATTCTCCTTCCACCGAACACCTCACCCCCACCTCCCCAGCTTGGCCAGGTTTGGGGCTTCCAGACCATCCAAGGCACAAAACACTGGCACCTGGCCCTATTTCCCTGAGTAGGCGGACCTGGGTGGGCTGGGGGGAGTGTGGCAGTTCTGTTCAGTTTCTCCAGCCAAGCCAGGAGTCCCCTGAGCCAGGCCTGGTGCATTTCACTTGTCATCATATTTTGGTCTTGCAGATGTCTAGGCCACCATGGGCATCCTAATTATTTCCTTGGGTGCAGATTCTTTGCCAGCACTGGGAGGTGGTAGCAGGCAGGAGGTGGGCTGGGGGAGACAGACTACTGGAGAGAGGGTCTCATGGAGAAAGGGGATGACAGAGAGAGTAGAGGAATGAGACAAGAGAGTCACCAAGATTCTCTGTTATAATAATAGCAATAGTTACTGCCTTGGGTCTTTACGGTGTTCCAGGTACTGTGCTAAACGATTTTCATGGATTATTTTCTTTACTCTGCGCAAAACCCACATAAGGTAGGATCTGTATTATCATTCCCATTTTACAGATGAGAAAACAGCCTCCGATAGGTGAAGGAGGCCACTGAAGATCACACCATGAGTTAAACTGCAAAGCTCTGCGTTGAAAAACACCTAAGGCCCTATTCTTAGCTGTGCCTGGCATCATGTTGCAAAGAGGCATTTCCCAGACAGCTGTGAGGTGGGGGGGTCCCGTGAAAAATCTCTTGTCTTCTCCATCGGAGTTGAGAAGTTTCCCAGAAAGCAGAAGCTGGAGGCCTTGGAGACCCTGCTCAGCTGAGGCCCTGGGGGCCACCAGGGGGCAGCAGAGGCCTGCACTGGCCAGGACGGCCATGTCCCCGGTTGACTGCAGGCTCTGGGCAGCTGTCCTGACTCAAAACCTGAACTGCCAGTGGCCAAGAATAGCCAGGGGCTGTAGTTCACGTGGGTACTCCTTCCCAGGGTTTCGAAAGCCCCTCACGTCATCCCTATCATTTCACAATCCTGCTGCTCACAGAGCACTTTTTCCATCTTCCTCAAACAGGTTCTATCTTGGCCGGTGAGGAGAAGGCCTGATTCAGGGACACACACACTTCCTGCAGACAGCATGTGTGATGCTGGGCTGGGCGCTGGGATTTTAAAAACACCCCATCAAACAGGTCTTACCCCCAGGGAACACTGTCACAGAAATAAATAACCAAGGTACACTGTGTAAACTGCAATAATACATATACATGTGAGATGTGGTGTCAGCACAAAGTGGGAGAAAGAGGGGTGGAATTATACCTTAGGAATTTAGCTCGGAGGTAACCCAAGGGAATGTGTCCGTCTGTAGGAGTCATCTTTCCCGTAAGTAGAAGCAGAGAAAGAGGCTGAGAATGCTGGTCTAGAAGGGTAAGGGGTCCCAGGTTGAAAAATATTAGATGCGATGAGAATGCCAAGTGTTCTAGAAATCATGAAGTTTGCATCTCTTAAGTCCTGCATCAGGGTGTGAGTTGGGACAGTTGAAGCAGACCTAACCGGGGCTCAGGAAGCTGGTGAGGGAGGGTGGAGGAGGGTAGTTGGGAGGTGGTTATAGGGTCCGTTGTCAAGGTCAGTGGGCTCCAGGACCCAGCAAAGCTAGCTGGGAAGAGACCCAGCCTCTCCTACCACCCTTTGTTTACAATGGCAGCCACAGTCCTTCATCCCCAGGGATGGCAGAAGAGCTTGGACCAGCCCAGGGGCTGGAGTTCAGTTGACCAAGCCATTCTGGTTAGGTAAGGGTCACCCTTAATACATTTAAAATTTTAAACTTTTGGAGTTAGACATCATTCTAAAATATAATCTCATCAATAAATATTTAGTAATATTTAATAATTAATATGAATCAGTCTTTCTACATTTATATAGTCTCTCTCTATCTTTTTTTTTTTTTTGGCCATGCAGCTTGTAGGATCTTAGTTGCCTGACTAGGGATTGAACCCGGGCCCTCTGCAGTGAAAGCACCGAGTCCTAACCACTAAACTGCCAGGAAATTCCCTGTGTTGTCTTCTCTGGGGCATTAATGGATTCCCACTCCACCGGTTTTCTAGAACTAGAAATTAAAGAAGTGGGAGATGGGAACTTCCCTGGGAGTCCAGTGGTTAAGACTCTGCGCTTCCACTGCAGGGGGCATGGGTTCAATCCCTGGTTAGGGAACTAAGATCCTGTAGGCAGCCAAAAAAATAAATAAATAAAAAAGTGGGAGCTGGGGCTGAATGAAAATTTATGACATTAATGTGTTACATTTTTTGGTCACATGTTCCCTCATTTGTTTCTGTTAACAACATTGGGAATATTATTACCATAGATATTCTCATTGGACCAAGGAAGAAACTGAGGCTCTGACTGAGGCTTAGCCCCATGTGGCTAGTGAGTGGCGAACAGGTCTTCCACGAGGTTCTCTGGCGTTCGGCCCCCAGGCCTCCTTCTTCTTCCTGGGGCTTCTGTGGTGTGGGAAACACCTGGGCAGCTTTGACTTCGTTTGTTTGTTCCAACAAAACTGGACTGCTCTTGCGGCATCTTTTCCCCACACTGAAGGCCAATCCCCAAATAACTCCAAGACACCGAAGGGAAAGGGAGAGACCGTGAGCTGTGTGTTGGGTGTGTGACAAAGGCCTACGTAAATGCATTCAGTCAGTAACTCTTTGTTTGAGCTCCAACTGTGTGCTCAGCGTGGGGCAATCGAGTGACCCACCAGCATGTCCTCATGCCTGTCCATAAACCCTCCAAGGGCAGGCCCTGGTGGCCACCTGTCTACGGAGGACCGAGTCACGCCTGAGCTCCACCAGGCTGCCTCGACCTGCCCTCGGGGTGCCCCTCGTCAGAGGAGGAAGTGGGCAGGTAGGCTGTGAACCCGTCTGCCAGCCCTGCCGGTTGAGCTCAGTGTGCCTGAGGAGCTCAGAGGGGGGCTCGCGAACCTGCTAGTGGGTGAGGGGCAGAGGGGGTCAGTGTGGGGAGATGTGTCACTGAGGAGGTGACGTTTGAGCTGCCCTCTGAAGGATGAAAGAAATTCGCCAGGTGGAGGGAGGGCACTCTCGGCAAGAGAACAACGTGAACAAAGCTCAGAGGCTTGGGCGTGTGAAGCACAGAGAGGATGGTATGGGTGTGAAAGTGCATGTGTGTCTGTGAGAGACAGAGAGACAGAGACAGAGAAAGAGGCTCCATTTATGCTCACTTAACTTTCTTTGGTCCCTGATTTCCCCCTTGAGCCCCTGCCTCAGGGCTCTGGGCCCAGCTGTGACCTCTATGGGCCTCTCCCTGCTCCCCTGTGGGCTCAGAGCTTCTGCACTTGAGCCCCACAAGGGCTTCCCTGTTCCCTCAGCAGCTCCCGCCTTGACTTTGTTCTTCCTAAGCCTGCCCCAGTCTTGGCTTCCACCAGGACACTTGATCCCATCCCGTGGCTGGCAGTGGGGTGCGGCCCTCAGAGCAGCTGCAAGGATGGTGTTGACTCCAGATGGAAAGTGTTTCGAGAATTCTGACATGACATCACACTGTCAGGACATTGCGCTGACGGTAACCGATCTGGGAGTGGCCACTGCCCACCTTGCCCCTTGTCCAGGGCTGGCTCAGATCAAGGCGCTTGGCTTGGCGGGTGGGGATCTGGAACCAAGGGGTGGCACAGGGAGGGGCCTTCTGGGGGTCCAGACCATCGCCAGGAGCAGCCCAGAGGCAAACGGATGCCCGTCCTCCGCTTCCTGTGACTTGGGCCCAGCGGAGGCCCCGCACTCACATCCCCGGCCGTGGGCGAGGCTCGTTTTGGCTGCTCTCCTACCCACCTGGGGCCTCGGCCACCTCTCCTCCCGCAGGCCAGGCCTCCACTCCCGAAGGGCCACTAACACTCCGCATGTGGCTTCTTTGGCTTCAGCCCTGCCAGCTCTGCTAAGCCGGGCTGAGCCAGGTGAAGAGCGGGGGCTGCCCCAGCCGCCTGCCGGAGGGTGAAAGGGGAGCCCTGCCACAGCTGACATCCGCGCCCGGCCCGGACCCAGGGCTTGTCTTCAAGGCACCGTCTGTTGCCTGCGAGGGCTGAGCGGGGACAGGAGGCTGGCACTGGCGCTCAGAAGGCAGGGCTGGGAGGCGGAGGTCATGGTGGTTTGGGCGTGCCCTTGTTACCCCCTCTTCTTCTGCCACCATCACCCACTTGTGCGGAGCTCGGACCTGGGGCTGAAGAAGAAGAGAGTTAGAAGTGATCAGCCCCCAGCTCAGGCTGGCTTTGGCTTCCCCAACATCAAGAGCCTTCCCTTCTGGGGAAGCCAGAGGGCACAGCCAGATGGTCTACAGCCCAGGCAAGCGTCCAGTCCTACGCATCACAGCGGTCACCGCAGAATCATGGGACTGGAACTGGGCACTGGGCATTGGGCCACAGGATGGGCTGCCTGGGGTTGGTGCCCTGGTTGGCTCTGCCCTTCCCCGGGAGCAGGCCAGGCTGAGCACAGAGCCGGACACAGTGGGAGACACCTCGGGGTTGGAACAAACCCCCAGATGGTCAGGACCCTCAGGACAGGACCGGGTTCGCAGGGACTGGGGAACAAGAGAGCCATCTGGGCCCTTGGCCACCTGCTCCTGCCGCCTGCTGTTTGGAAGGGGCCAGTGGGTCGGAGAGAAGAGAGGAAGGGAAGGTGAGGGGATCTGAAGATCGGGAGGGAAAGGGAGAAGGCAGAGAAAGATGTGAGAGAGGAGAGAGAGGGGCGAGGAAGGGCTACAGGTAACAGAAGCTTAAACGAGATGGCAGTTTTTCTTATATACAGCTGTAGGTAGGTAGTCCAGGGCTAGAGTGAAAACCAAGGCTTGCGTTCTTTTTCCACCGTTCCTAACAATTCCAAGCTGCAGCGTGGAGGAAGGGGTGGGGGAAGGGCACGCCCCTCGCTTTAGGGACCCAAGTGGGCATTGCACACATCGCTTCCCCTGACAGCTCACTGGCCAGAATGTAGTCACCAGAGCTACATCTAGCTGAAAGAGAAGCCGGGAATCGTAGTCTCTGTTCTGAGCATCGATGTATCCAGAGTAGAAGGAATGAGAAAGAAGGAAACTGGATATAGGGGCAGGAAAATAAAGAGGAAGGGAAGCTCTTGGAAGGAGGACGGGGGTGGGGACAGGAAGGGAAGGAGGGTAAAACCCTTTGGAACAGCTTGTACTCGTGGCTAAACCTGACCTCCCAGCACACCTGGCTCCACCCCAGGGTGACCAGGTCTAGGGGTTTGTCATAGGCAAGTTCCCTGGGGGCTAGGAGCCCTTCCCCTTCTCAAAGACTGATTAACCTGCGTTTGGCGCCCAGATCTGAAGTGGTCTGTGGCTACTTCAGTGAGGTCTCTGGGGAAGGTCTGCATCTAATAAAAGGAAAGAAAATGAAGTGCAGGGTTTTGCTTTCCCACTTAGCCAAGCAGAGGCTCTAGAGTGTACCTGGCAGTTGTGAGGAAGGATGTGATAAGTCATACTGAGTCCAACTCTTTCAGGATGTAAGGAAGGAACTTGTCCAGTTTTCCTCAAGGTATGTGAAGGTACATAAAACATGGGACCATCTCACATTATCAACTAGGTTGCTCTGGATCACAAGTAACAGTAAACCCAACCAAAATGTTCAATAAGAGCAGTTATTATCTCCCAAAACAAGAAGTCCAGAGGAGGGTAGTTCCAGGATCGGTTAATTCAATAGCTCTGTGATGTCTGGGCTCTGATTCCATTTCCCAGAAATTCTCATAGCTTTTCTGTTTGGTTGTAAGATGGCAGCTGGACTTCCAAGCATTATGTCCTCCTAAAATTGCTTTCAAAGGAAGTATTTTCCTCACCAGTGTCATTTTATCTGAAAGGATAACATTTCCCAGAACCTCTCCATCAGAATTCCCCTTCTTTTGGCCAGACTGGGTTACATCTCTATCCCCCAATCGAATACTGGCAAGGGGGAATGGGATTACCCCTTCCCATGGGATGGTTGGTTTAGGCCAATCATGATTCATCATCTGGGGCCCACCTTCTCTGAGTACACTGCATCTGGATTCCCAACAGACAAGTTCTGTTATCAAAGAAATAGGGCATCATGTTGTAGGGAGCCATGGCTCTTGGTTAGGCTTAGGGCAGACATTACTAATCACTTATAGCTCTCTTTCTCTGACAGTCATTGTCAATCAAAGTTGGCACAGGAGATAAAGCACGTGTCATCTCGGCCTTAGATAATGCGAAGTAAGGGAGCAATAACTCAAGGTATCTTTAGTGACCCAGTCATCTAACTGCCTCACATGGTGTCTTTAAATATGTCTACAAATTCTTTGACAATCTTTCCTTCAAAAAGTGGCAGCATATTCCCCTCCCCTTGAGCGGGGGCTGGACCTGGTGACTCATTTCTAAGGAACAGAAAACGGCAAAAGTGATGGTGTGTGAATTGCGAGACTAGATATAAAAGGCAGTGGAGGTTTTGCTTTGTTCTCTCCTGGATCACTTGTCCTGGGGAGGCCAGCCACCAGGCCATGAGAGCACTCCAGCAGCCCTACAAAGAAGTCCATGTGGGGAGGAACTGAGACCTTCTACCAACAGCCATGTGAGGGAGCCATGCTGGAAGTGGATCTTCCAGGCCCAGTCGAGTCTTCAGATGACTGCAGTCCCGGCCAACATCTTCTCAAACTTTGGGGTTTGAGAAACCCCAAACCAGAACCCTCCTGCTAAGCCACTCTCAAACTCCTGACTTTCTCACAGAAACCATGAGATAGTAAATGTTTATTGTTTGAAGCCACCAAGTTTTGGGGTAATTCGTTGTGCAGCCAGAGCTGGGACTAGGGCAAAGCAAGTGAGGAACCCAACCCTGAAAATGAGTGCCTCCTTAGACTTTGTGCCCTGGCTTCCTCACGGCCTCACCTTAGTCCCAACCTTGTGTCTAGCAGTATGTAAACCTCCATGCCCCTTTCCCCTTCCCAACATTCTCCAGCTTGTACTTGGGTATCCTTGGGGCTCTGAAGAAGCTGGTTCCTTCTCAGGGTCCAAGGGTGGAGCATGTGACTAAGCCTGTCAGCACATTCCAGTGCCCTTAGGTCACGGTGATGGGATCGGTTGTAGCATGTGACCCCCTCCTGTCCAATCAGAGTAGATGTCAAGCCTTTTGCTAGGGATGCTGGGTCAGATATGATGCCACTCTTGTGACTGAACAAGGTAAATGTAACCATGGGACTTCTGGTGGCTTTTTTGGGACCTCTGAGGGGAGTCAGTTTGGGGATAAAGCTGTTAGCAGGATACAAGAAACTGGGTCCTTGGTAATATTGTTCAGCTGCTAGATTAACACCTACCTAAAGCC
This sequence comes from Balaenoptera acutorostrata, assembly GCF_949987535.1. Lineage (NCBI taxonomy): Eukaryota > Metazoa > Chordata > Mammalia > Artiodactyla > Balaenopteridae > Balaenoptera > Balaenoptera acutorostrata. The sequence goes on along the minus strand of NC_080075.1, from coordinate 15,287,169 downwards.
AGCCTCCTCTCAGAACTTTTCAGCCCACAGAGCTAAGAATTTCCCTTTAAAACATTTAAACCAGTTTGAGTCTGGTTTTCTGTTACAGGCAAAGGAAAGCCCAAATGTGATGTTAAACACACAGAGGAGACCCCACATCGGTTACTCACACAGATGCTGCCAAGGATCCAGCTGTTTCACACTGTGCAGAGTAAGTATCCAGATGTTCCGTCGAATGTTCGTGTTGAATATCTTGTAGATGGAGGGTTAACATGATTTAATGCTTAAAAGCAAATACTCCTCCTTTCTCCTCCCTCCCCTGCCCCCCATCTGGTGCCTGCCTACTTCTAGTCACTTCCAGATAGTCATGTCCCACCTGAATCCTCAGGTAGGTGCTATGATTTGTATCACGTGGTAACACGTACCCCACTTGTCTCCTTCCTCCACAGTTATTTGGACCAGGAATTGGTATCTAGCCCACAGAGCCAGTCTAGACACTGGGCAACAACCCATGTGTTGCCTGGCATGAAGAGGCGAGCTGGGGCAATCAGAGTCTTTCTTTGTCTCTCTGAACTGAGATATCCTGAAGGAGGAAGCGGCTCCAGGCAGGGCCACGGAGCAGAGACGGGGCCATGGGAGAATGTTAAGCTAGCAGAAGTTATGCAGGGAGCAGAAATGAGGAGCAGGTGAGACTACAAGGAGAGAAGAACTATCCTAGAGTCCACGGAAAGAGTAACTGACTCCTTGAGAGAGGGAGTGAGCTATGGAGAAAGAGATGGAGAACAGTTAGTCAGGATAGGCTAGAGTCTGCCGTGGGAACAAACATCCCCCAAATCTCAGTGGCTTAACCCAACAAGAGTTTATTCCTGACCATACACGACTTGTCCATCACCGGTGAGCAGGGAAGGCTCTGCGCACTGTGGTTGTGTGAGAACTCAGGCCAACAGAGGCTCCACTTTGACCCGGGTTTCCATGATTGCAGAGGTGGGGGAAGGAAATTCAACCAATTACATGTCAGCTCTTAAGGCTTCTGTCCAGAGGTGACACACGCCCCTTCTGCTTACAATTCATTGGCTAAAGCAAATCTCATGGCTGTGCCTAATTTTAAAGGTAGAAGAGTCGTGTGAGGCTACTGTATGCATGGAAAGAGGAAAAACTTGAGTATCTGTGACCAGCCTTATTGATGTCCACAGAGAGGGGAGCTGGTCCCTAGAGCAGCCTCAGATCCCACAGGTCCACATTTCACGAGGCCCTGCCATACTGTGGATTGTATTCACACAACATCCCCGTCACCCTTTTTGTCCCACATGTGCCTTGCAATGCCCATCATCTTCCACACATACATTTGTTTGTTTCTTGCAAATTAAGACCTCCCTCCTGGGACTTCTTATTTCCTTTGAATGCTCCTCTCGCACTTGGGGACTCCTTTCCTCAAAAGCAAAAAGTTGGGAACTCCCTGGTGGTCCAGTGGTTAGGACTCCACACTCTCATTGCCAAGGGCCCGGGTTCGATCCCTGGTCAGGGAACTAAAATCCTACAAGCAGCAAGGTGCAGCCAAAGAAAGAAAGCCTAAAACCAGTACAAACCATCTTTGTGTCTCTGTTTTATAGCAAGGTGGGGATCTACAGGCCCTCCTGCCTCAGGAATGTCAGAGAAGGCTTCGGAGAAACTCTATTTGCACATGAAGACTTCGTAGGCTCCCCTGGCAGGGAATGCCATATCTATGAAGTTTTCTAGTTCTTACTATTTGCCAAGCACTGTGCTAAGAACTTTGCCTGAATTATCTCATTTAAAATACTTTTTGACCTCACTTTGCAGATGAAGAAACTATGGCATAGAAACTATGGCAACTCCTTTGAGGTCTGATTTTCGTATCTATGCTCATCACATTATAGTATACATCCAAGAAAGATGGTGAGGAGGGCTTTGGGGCTGATGGGCCAGCTGGGGGACCAAGGTTAATCTTTGAGGAGAAGATAATGGGAGGGGGAAGCTGCCTCAGGTGGGTAGAGAGCTTACCTCCAAGGAGGAAAGACATACTTAATGGGGCAGGGTGTGGTATCCTTCAGATGCCCTTGGGCCCAGCCTCAAGTCCTACTTGGAGAAGATTGAGAGATAGAAAGAAAATAAGCTGTTTTTGATTGAGCACATATAGTGACCAAATTGTGGTCTCTAAGCATCTTTTCTCACTGAAAGGAACCAAGGCTTCTTGGAGAACTGGCTGTTTCCAGGTCCAGAGCAACAATTATATAAGATAAGCCCAGAGCATCTTTTATTAGAAGGTAAGAAAGTTGTCAAACACCGCTGAGGTCGTGTCAAAAGGACTCAGATGCCAGACTGAAGGAGCTCCTCCTGGATAAAATGGGATCATTTGAGCATCAAATACAAAACTGAACAAACAAAAACCCTGCAATGAATTGAAACACGTCAAATATTTTTTAAAGTCCATGAATTAAAATATGATAATAATAAAAAGACATTTGGAGGCTGCTTAGAGAAAACTAACTCACTATTCCGAGAAGTGATAAATAAAGGGAAAAAAGTTTTCAAAAAGCTACCTGTGGGGCATCCCAATGATATAGTGAAGTTAAGGGTTAGTTGGAAGGCTTCCCATGTACTCCCCAAACCTGCCTCTGGCTTTTTCCAGGCCTGAATTTCCACCATTAGAGACTCATTTCTTTGAGGTTAGAAATGTCCTGAATCGGAGTCAGAGTAACCTTGGGAAAGGTTTGTTAACTACTTTCTTCACAGATCGTGATAGAGGAAAAGTGGTGAGTCCTATGGTTCCTGGAGTCTGAACAAGTAGGGGTACAGCCAGAGAAGAAGGGCTGGAGGGGAAAGATCTTGGAAACATCGTGGAGGGCAGGAGAACCCCCTGGGCTGGCCTTCCAAAGTGCAGCTCCTCGGTAGCCCAATCAGATGAGGTCTGGTCCAGCAGGTGGAGAGAATGCCAGAGATGCACATTTTATTATACATCCCAGGTGATTCAAACATGGTTGTCCTGCTACATTTTCTGGGGGACACTGGACCACAGTTCCTGAATCTCTCCTACTGGCTGTGTGACTTCCTGCTCTGGCAGCACTGGACTGTCACAGCTGAGCACTTACAGCCTCTGCAAACTTCACCGGGCCCCTCACCCTGGGACCTCTTCGTTACAGCCAGGTGAAGCCTTTAAGATGCCAGGCCCTTCCCTGTGTGGGAAAGCTGGCACTATGGAGAAGGGACACAGCCACACGGGTCCCAGTGTGAACTCTGAGCTGCCAGCCCTCACCCCCTCTCACAGCTTCCCATGTGACAGCCCGCTCACTCAGGGCCCCTCACTCTTGACAACGCTTCTCGGGCTCTGCCGGACCCGGGACCCTATATCCCAGCCCAGGCCCTGAGATGCCCTCAGGCCTGGGATTCCTCTTTCCTCCCCGGTGCCCTCACGGGACCCTTGTCCCTGGGCAGGGGGTTGTTTGCAGCCCTGCTGACTGGCTCTGTGCCTGAGCCAAATTGTGGCCAGTCTACGCTCACTCTGGAGTCCACTAAGCCTCCTCGCTATCCCCTTTCCTACCCTACCACCCCGCCTAGCCCCTTCCTGTCCCTTGGGCCTCTCCCATCCCTCCCTCCCTGCTTCGTGGCCCTCTCCCACTGAGATGAGCACCCGGATTCCAGGCCCGAGTCCATCCTTCCCTAGTAACGCTCCTCAGCCCACCTCCTCCCCAGGGACCGAGCGCCCAGTTTGGGGCTGACCTTCCAAGTCTGGTCCCCACACGCCCAGCCCTGGCTAATGGGTCCTGGCTGAGTGCCCCTGTCCTGACACCTGGCCTTTGTCTGACCCCATGGGTAAACTTGGGCACCAGCCTCAGCCCTCCCCGGCTGGCCTGTCCCCCAGCACCCGAGCCTGGGTTATGACATCTTTCCACTGAGCGGCTCTTATTTGGAGAAGGCAAACACGCCAGCACATGAACACACGCACCCCTCCTCGCCCTGACGCCACACGCGCTGGCGTGAAAATCCGGCTGGCCGTGTTTATTTTTCTTCCTTTAATTTCCCCTTTAGAACAAACACCAGTCCTGTAACACAGACCACCCTCTCCTTTCAGATCCGCAGCCTCCCGCCCCCCACCCCCTGTCCTCCCCGCGCAGCTGTGAATGAGAACAGAGTAAGTCTTTTAGCAGGAGGCAGTGGCCTGAATGAATTGATCCCAGCCTCCAAGCCAGCAGGGAAGGAGGGCTTGTGAGCATGTGTATTTGCTTCTTAGAAAATCTTTGCACATCCCCAAGCTCCTATTTTTCCCTGTGCCTTGGAGCAAATGCCTCCCCACCTCACCCCCCCTCCGTTCACATTTGATTTGAATTCCTTTTTGGTCCCTTGCATTTTGTTTTCTGTTTTCTACAAGGGAGCCTGAATCAGGGCCTCAGAAAAACAAGGCCGGGCTGCCAACTGGAAATGTTTGCTCTGGGGGCGAGTTCGGAGGCTGGCGTCAGGCGGGGCAAGATCCGTGCCAGTGGAATGTGATTTGGGGGGGAAGCTGCAGGTCACTCAATCGCTGGCAGCCTGCCCGGGAGCAACTGAATGCTTTCTGAGCTCTGTGTGTGTGTGTAGACTTCTTTCCCTCATGCAAACAGAACCCTGGAGACGTGGAGACAGAAGCATTAGGAAGAAACTAGACAGGGGTTTGGAAAGTCAGGGGAACCAGCGAGATTAGGTGGGTGGGGGTGGGAAGAGGATGCCAGGATCTGTGTAGCTACTTTATCCAGCACCCATTGTGTTCTCTGCCTAAAGCTGGGGGCTCTCGGGAGCAAGGGGAGGTGCAGACCACCCTGGCCCCCGGTGACCCATAGGCTCTTTGGAGAAACAACGCTCCCAGTACAGGACACAGTCAGGCCAGCCTGGAAGTTCCCCTGAGCAGGCTGCATGAATGGCTGAGGGTGTTCAGGGTAGGCTTCCTGGAGGAGGTGTGGTAGGGTCCCAGCCCTGAAGCACGAAGTACAGCTCTTCCTCTGCTTACAATGGGGTTACGTCCTAATAAACCCATCAGAAGTTGAAAGTGCTGTTAAGTCGAAAATGCATTTAATATAGCCAACCTACTAAACATCACAGCCTAGCTTAGCCTACCTTAAACGTGCTGAGAACACTCCATTAGCCTACACAAACCTATTTTGGCAAACACCAAACCTATTTTATAATAGAGTATTGACTATCTTATGTAATGTGTGGAATACTGGACTGAAAGTGAAAAACAGAAGTTGTCAAGGTACAGAATGGTTGTGCGTTGGTGTGATCACGGGGCTGGCTGGGAGCTGCTGCTGCCGCTGCCCAGCATCTCAAGAGAGTATGTACCGCATGTACAGGACAAGAACAAAATTCAAAATTCCAAAAACAGTTTCTACTGAATGTGTATCACTTCCTCACAGTCATAAAATCTAAAAATCTTAAGTTGAACCATTGAAAGTCAGGGACTGTATGTGTTGCGTTGAAAGGAAAGGAGAGGTGTTCAGGAGACTGTTAGTAGCTACCACGGGCCAAGCCTGTGCCGAGCCCTTTACAATGACGATCCCTTATCCTCCCAACAACCCATGAGGGTGATGGACCTTTCTATCCGACATTGCAAAGGAGGAAACTGAGGCCCAGAGCGATTAGGGAACTTGGCCAAGCCCCCAGCTTGTACGTGGTCAGCCGGGTTCAGCTCAGAGCTGTCCCACATGAAAGCATGGCTTCTCCCCACCGCTGAGGGTCTTTTCCCACCTAGCCAAGTTCTCTGAGTAAGGGCCTGTTTTTGTTTCTTTATTTTTTTGTCCCTGGAAAAAGAGCTGTTCAATTTGAGTTGGGGATCTAAGATGCCAAGGTAGACTTCCCAGAGGGCAGGGTGACAAGCGCTGGGAGATCCGAGAGGAACTTGCTTTGCCTCACCATTCCCAGGAGGTGACGGCTGGCAGTCCTGCCAGGGTGCCTAGCAAGCCAGGTCTTTCCAACAGCCTGGCTCACCTTATCAATGACCTGTGTCCCCTCCCTCACTCCTCAGCATACCCCCGTCACATGCCAAGTTCTTTCCCACCCCAAATGTTCACCGTGGGACTGCCCCCTTCAGGGGTCTTCAGAAGTTATCTGCTACTCTGAGTAGTGCATGAAACCCAGGTGGACCAGACAGAATGGTTTTATCCAGGGCAACGAGCATGACCCAAGAGCTGGAGTCGGGGGACCCAGTGGTACCAGTACTTCTCAGTGATGTCAAGCGAGTCTGTCCCCTGAGGAGTGGTCTGTATGTTCCCCGAGCTGTCATAGACGGGGGGAGAGAATCTAAGATGCAGAGTTGATATACAGGTATTTGGTGGGAGGGCGGGTGTCTGACCCACCTCAGAAGGATTCTTGGTCAGAGAAAGCAGAGTCTATTGCAGGGTCTCTCCCAGACTCGGGAGAGGAGAAGGAAATAAGCCAGGCTTGGCAGGGAGGAGAAGAAGATGGGGGCGAGGGAGTGGAGTAATGGACAGGATAGTTAGACCCAAGCTCGTCGGGTAGAGACCAGACAGATAGTTGTCCATTTGATTAGAGCGACTCCATTGGCCATTTGGGGATTTTATTGTCCTGAGGCCAAATAGTTGGTGAGTCTCACCCATTGATTCTTTTTGACCATGTAACCACTAGTGTTAGGTAAACACTGGCGTGGGGGTCACCTGGGGCTGCCAGATCATCTTCATTGGTTGAACTGACTTAATTCCGTGAGATGACTGATTTTACCAGTTATTTCCAGGGAACAGGCAATTGACTGTATTAACCAAACCCAATCATTGTTTTGGTTTTTCAGAGACAGTCTTTGGATCTGACATCTTTGGACCTCAGAGATATTTAGGCTCCCTGCCACTTACCAACAACAGCCAGCCCCCAAGAAGGCTGGGGAAGACCCTACAAACAATGGGCTTTGGGACTCAATCTCCCCCATCAATAAAATGGGAAGGCTGGACTAGACCAGAAGTGGCCAACACATGGCATGAATACTGCCCTCTTCCTCTTTCATCCATGGCAGACATTGCTAATCAATTACAGCACTCATTCCCATGGGACCCAGATCCAGCCTCAGAATCCTTTTCAACACAGGGTTTCAAGCAGCCCCTACCAATCAATTAGATTTGGCATGCATGATAAAAAGCATCTGTCCTTTGGGAGATTGGGATTGACATATACATACTAATATGTATAAAATAGATAACTAATAAGAACCTGCTGTATAAAAAGAAAATAAAATTCAAAAAAAAAAAAGAGAGAGAAAAAAAAAGTATTTGTCCTCCGGGCACTAGATGGTCTCCAAGCCTCCCTCCAGCTGTGCCAATCTAGGATTGCAACTGATTAGGCGTCTGAGGACTCAGCCTGGAGACCATCAGATCAACAGCTGTCACTGGGGCTTCCCAGGTCTGCAGGGCTGCCCTTGAGCTGGGCCGTGGAAGAGCCAGTACCTTTTTAATTTTCCACATTGCTAATAAATGTGCATTGCGTCAGCTCCGTCCTGCCCCCTCATGTGTTCCGGCTGCCGCCATCAGAGGGGACTTTTCTAGAGAGCTGTAAAAATAGTTTTTAAGGAGCCTGTACAGAAGAAGTAGCCAAGCCTTTTTTGTTTCCTTTCTTTTCTGAGGGAATGGGGGACATGGGTAGGGAATACTTCACAATGAAGGAATGTGCTCCTTGGGGAATTTAATGTTGTTTTCCTAAAAAAAAAATAGAAGAAGAAGAAGAAGAACTTATCACACCCTGGTTTCACATCTAGCCACAGAGCACGCCTATGAGGATTGGTAACAGCTCCCGGGAGATCACTGGCTTAAGCCAGGTCTTGTTAGGCTGTTGACAACTAGGTCCTGATGAGGAAAGCATTGATGGGCCTCTGGCTCGCTCCCCACCCGCCCCCTGGCTGATCCAGCTTCAGTGTTCCAGTGGGATTGATGGCTTCGTGACAGAGCTTCTCTTGCCTGCAATAGGGGTTAGGCTTGCAGGAGAGTTTTCTCTCTAGCGAGTGAATGTTTCATTTTCCCCCATTGTGCTCTGGGTTTTGAAGAGGCTTAAGACAAATGCTAAGATGCTGGGGATGGGAAGATCTCGGGGTAGGTAGGTGCCATCGTCTTCTCACTCTTCCCATTTTATAGATGAAGAAACTGAGGCTTGGGACTTCCCTGGTGGTCCAGTGGTTAAGACTCCACGCTTCCAATGCAGGGGGCGCAGTTTCGATCCCTGGTCAGGAACTAGGATCCCACATGCCATGTGGCGTGGCCAAAAATGAAAAGAAAAGAAAAGAAAGTGAGGCTTGCAGGGGGCAGGGGACAGGGGAAGCAGGTGCCCAAGGGAAGGGTACATAGCTGGTCCTGGGAAGAGAATGTATCTTTCGACTTCCAGACCAGAAAGTCAAAGCTGCAGGACAACTCTGATAATGTCCTGCCCAGAATTTCTTGAACCTGGGTAATGTGTGCTCCTGTCTCGAAAGGTGACACACTGTCACAGAGCCCTAAGACATAATTATACACTTATGCTTTATGCTTTTAATTCTTACGTAACTATAAATGGAAATAAGTTAATAAATTAATAAACAAAACTACAAAGGTGATAAAATTCACATTAACGACATGGAGTTATGATGGATAATGTCGTTTTGCTGAAACAGAGCCCATAGAGCACAGAGGAGGAGCAGAGGAGAAGCCACAGAAGACTCTGGACTTTCCCCATCAGAGGCCATGGGAATGAAGGAATCTGGGGGACAGCGAGGTGTCAGGGGGAGGGAAGAGGACCAGAGAGGGCAGGGCCAGGTCAGATGCTGGTCAGAGGAAGCAGAGAGCCTGGAGACCCAGCTGCTTCGGGCAGCCCTCGTGTCCTCTTGGGGGTGTGCTCGCCCAGCACAGCCTGGCTCGCTGTGTTGCTTTCTTGAGGAAGTCTCCTTGAGGCTCAGATATCCCCTCACTTCTTAGCGAATCCCCGACAGTCAGGGCAGTGCCACGTGACCATCCCCTCTCTCCTCTGCCATCTTACCAGCCACTGGGACGAACCTTCTCTAGGCTTCGTAAGGGAGCAGGCGCCACTTTCTATCTCCTTTGGGTGGCAACGCAGCCCATAAACGTGATGCATAAGTGTGTGACAAGGAGAAAAGGGCTGGTGGTCGTTCCAGTTGTAAGTGGGTAGTGAGGGGAGGCCTTAACGAGGAGACGACATAACAGGAGGCTGGGTGGAGGTAAGGGAGTGAGCCATGGGCATTTGTCAGGGAAGTGGTCTGCCTGGCCAGATCTCATTGACCTTCCAGCCTGGTTCAAATGCCTCTTCTTTCGGGAAGTCTCCCAGAGCAGTTCTGCCGCGCTCGGAATTCCCACAGCTTTCCCTACAGAGTGTATCACTTTGTGCTGTGTTTACGGCTCTTAACAGATCTGTATTATTTCTCTCCTGGACCTGGAATGCCTTGAGGTGGATACCTTGTGCCCTCTCACCAGATGTTAGCTCGTGAGGCAGGGGTTTTTGCTCTGTTCACTGCTGTATCCCCCAGTAGCTGTCTTTGTGCTGTAGGTGTAGACAGCCTCAGTAGGTGTCTACAAATGTGTGTTGAATTGTCACAGGTGGACCAAGTTGGAGATGGGAATCACTTGAGCTCCTGATGGCATACACCTCATCTCTCTGACCCAGTCCCATCGTGAGGCCTGGCTCGGCCCAAGGTTTGTCAAGTGAATGAATGACTGTTGATTTGCACCCATTGTCCCCCACTTTGTTTATCAGGCCAGGAGACACGAAACCAGAGAAAAGAAAGTGAATTCGACTAACCACCAGTTCCCGGTGGTCAGAGCAGCTGTCCCTGGGACACGATCAACTCTGGATCCACTGGTTTCTTCTGTTAAAGCAGCTGGTTGACTAGCTGAGTAAGACCTGGTCCAAACTGAGCAGTGAGCCTTTGTTCATTCAGTAAATATTTACCGAGTGCCTACTGTATACCAGGATTGTTCTAGATCCTGGGATATAGCAGTGAACAAGGCAGGTAAAAATCCCTGCCCTCATGGAGCTGACATTCTAGTGGGGGAGACAAATAAACAAAAAACCCAGTTATACACCTACAGGCATAATATGTCAGATAATGGTAAGTACTTGAAAAATTAAAGCAGGGAAGAGGTAGAGATATTGAAGAGGAGGGTATATGGGGTGCCCAGGGACAACCTCACTGAGAAGGTGACATAGAAACACCAGAGGGGGGTGAGGGAGTAAGCCACGAGTCTACCTGGGCTACCTGGCATTCCAGGCCAGAAGAGCAGCCAGTGCAAAGGCCCTGAGGCGGGAGGGAGCTTGCTGGGTAAGTTCAAGGAGTAGCAAGAAGCCCAGTGCAGTGGGAGCAGAGGGATGGGGTGGGTGGTGGGGGAGGACTGAGGGGATGAAGTCAGAGAGGAAAGGGAGGACCAGATGCCAACCTTGGCTCCTGCTCGAATGTTCCAGTTCTCTATTGCTTGCATAACAAACCACCCCAAAATGTAGTGGCTTAACACAACAATTCAGGATTCGTTCCCATGGTTCTGGGGGTTGACCGGGCTCAGCTGGGCAGTTCTCGCTTAGGTTTTCCCATGTGACTGTAGCCAGATAGAGGTTGGGGCTGGAGGCGTCTGAAGGCTCCCCTGGGCCAGGTGTCCAGGTGCCTTCCTCACTCACAGGTCAGGCACCATGGTGCCCCCCACTAGGCCTCTCTCTCCAGCAGAGTAACCTGGACTGCTCACACGGTCACTCAGGGCTCCCGCTGGCAGGAAGCTGAAACAGCCAGTGCCCTTAAAAGCACGGTGTCACTTCCACTCCCTCGGGTCCGGGTTCCCGGGGTGGAGGAACAGACCCCTGTCTCCAAGCTTGCAGGGCGAGAGGATTGCTGGCAGCTCCTAACACATCTGAGAAAAATAGGAAGTCACAGAGAGGTTTTGAGCAGAGGAATGACATGATGTGTCCTAGGTTTCAAAGGACATCTGGCCAACTGTGTGGGAACCTGGCACCTGCCAGCCTGTTGTGCCAGGCTCCTCCTGGTGCTTGTTGAACCCCTTCCCTCCTGAGCCAATCCTCCCGTTTCCTCCCTGACCACAGGAGCCAGGACTAAGTGCACCCCACGGGCTCTGCCTGTTCCGGGGGAAACTGCTCCATTAACCACAGAGCATGTGCTCAGGGCTGAGAAGGTGCACCCTAGCCCATCCCAGAGAGCGAGGCCCAGAGAGGGGCTGCTGAAGGCCTTCCTCGCTCCCTCCTGCCGTGCCCTTATCCAGCCCCTTTCCCAGCCCCAGAAACTCTCTGAATTTTCCACAGCGGGGATGGTCACTTGGATAGAGAGAAGTAGGAGGAAGACTGGAGAGTGAGTCTGGAACAGCTTTCTGCCTGGATGTCTCATTTCTGTCTTCTGGATCCAGGGTCCTTCTGGTTAATGGTGGCAGAGCAGACACTGCGACTGAAAGGTAGGGAGGAGACTTGGGGGCCACCAGGCTGACTATATTCTACTTTCTGCTCACTGCCTTGGGTGGTCCTATCCAGGGTGGCTATGAGCACAACTCTGGAAGGCACTGATCACATGTGTTCTGTTGCCTTCTGGCAGTCTAGTTTCTGTTCTTCTTCCCTTTCTCGAATGGATGACACACCCACTTTGGAACAATCTAGACAGCCGGAAATAGGGACTCCGGATTCAGGAATGTAGTGTTCCATGTAGCAAGTATCCAAGGTTCCATCCCATTTGGCCAAGAAGATGGCAATCTTGGGATGTCACCCTGCAGAGCTATCCTGTCCTCACCCATGGGTGGTGCCTATGCACTAAGGAATTGCTGGGCAGGTTCCAACCAGCAATGCTAGGAGGGCACCAGTACCTGGATAAGACCTGGGATCCATATGCCCGAGAACATCAAATGTCCAGAGGCAGTGCCCCTGCCATCTGACCCTGACCTGGAAGGAGCTGGAGGGTCATTGAGCTGGTCCAAGGGAGGACAGTGGCTTCCCTTGAGAAGAGGACAGCAAGAAGCTCGCCCAGGCTGGTGGCACATGCAGGGACAGCCAGGCTTCCAGAGAGGCCAGCCCTGTAGGTGGCCCAGTGACTCACCTCCCCAGATGCTACTCACTGAGGTCTCGGGAGGCAGCAAAACACAATGGTTCAAAGCTTAAGTTTTTGGGTCCGTTGGCCTGGGTTCAAATCCCACTTCTGTTATTTCCTTTCCATTGGCAAGTTTTTGTTTTGTTTTGTTTTTTGGTCTAGGAGCCTCAGTTTCCTTATCTGTAGAATGGGTTTACTTCCCTGGGTTGTTATAAGGATTTAGTGAAATAGAGCCTGTAGTCACTCCCTGTGTGGTGGTGAGTTTTGCTGCCTGGCTTTCTAACATTTGTTCCCAGTGGTCTAAGCCCTAAGCTCTTGCCTTCACTTCCCTTTCTAGTTTCATTCCTATTCCATGGACCAGCCATACAGGGGATGTGGAACCTCCCAGTGGCACGATCATGCTAGCCCAGAGTAACCTCAAACACTTGATTCAGTGGGGGATGTTTTTAATGTAGGGCATAGGTTTTCTTTGGATGTCCGTGTTGTCCCATTCCAAACAGGGGGTGAGACCACCTGGAGCCTGGAGAGCCTTTTTATCCTGGAAATTCTATGAATTCACAAAATCCAAATTGCTGTCAATGCAGGGCTACCACTCCTGGCTCTAAATCCTTGTGGGGAGACGGCTATGTTGTGTATAGTCCGGACAGTGTCATTCCACCAGGGGGTGCTGGCAGGCTGGTCTCCCTCCACTTCTCCGGGAGGCTGAGGGAAGGGAGCTCTGGGTGGCCGGTTTGCCCTTAGGCTGGGGGACCTTGGGCAGTTAGCCTGGACTTCGAAGGTCTGCCACCTGGTAGGCTGAGAATCACAATAACAGGGACCCTTCACATCACTTGGGCCCTCCTGTTCCGGTACAAGGCATTCCATCTTATGACTAAGGAGATAACGCCCAGATAACAAACTGCGGCTCAGAGAGGTGAAGGGGCTGCTCGAGGCCACACAGCTGGTGAGTGGCAAAGCACTAGGCTAGCCTGATGCCAACCCCTGGGCCCCACGATTTGACCAGCGGGAGAGGCAGCATGGCGAGGGGGAAGGAGCATGTCCTGGGAGACCGGCTGGGTCTGAGTCCCGTTCTCCCTCCACCCAGCGCAGATGACCACTCCTATCCACTCCCTTCTCTTCCTCCCACCCCTTGGGATCTCAGTGACCTTCTCCTCTGTTTTGGAAGAGTTGGTGACAGGCTCAGGATCAGCATGAGTGGAGCCTTCGCTATTCAACCAAGACACGTGATTTTCCTGGAGCACAGCCTGGCCTCTTCAGGGACAATTTTCAGTCCTGCCATGAGACTTCTGCACGCCCTAACTAGCCATGGACACCCCAGCCTGCAAGTGCACCCCGAGCCTGGGGGGAAAAGCTGGGATGCAAGGAGCCTGGGCAGCTGTGCTAACCCAGGATGCGTAAGGCCACCGTCATTCCACTTACGTACCAGGCTCAGTGCTGTACTCGCAGCCTCACTTAATCCTCATGCCAGCCCTATGAGACAATATTACGATCTCCATTTTACAGAGGGGGAAACTGAGGCTCAGAGAGGACCTCAGCAGCTCTAGAGAGGTGGTCTTGGCTTTCCCCCCAACTCTGCCACCGACTGGCTGGGTGCATGAGGAGTGGGTAGGCTGGGGTCTCAGCTTCTGCTTGGGATCTGGAGAATGTAAAGGGCATGAAGCCTTCAGCAAAAGTTTCCTGGAAGACAGGGAGGAAGGAAACAGTGGCTTTTCGGGAGCTCACAAACCCAGGGGTTCAGGCAGGACCTCAGTGGAGGACGAGTTGCAGCAATTCTTGTGAGTGACCACATGCAGAGGCCAGCAAGAGTGACAGGGGGCTGTGCTGACCAGCCAAGGCTTACAGGAGGAGGGGAGACTGGAGCCAGTCATCAAAGAGTGAGAAGACTATTCTCTTCAGAGGGTCCCAGGCTGGTGGGGGAAACAGAAGGAGAATGGGGACTTCTCTCTGGGGCTTACCCTGGGTCTTCAGGAGAGAGGTAAGGTATGGGAAGATGCTGGGTGCCCAGGGAAGGAGGTGCCTCAGGAAGCACACATTTTATGATGCCGGGACCCATCCCGGTGGAAAAAATGAGGTTTTGCATTTACCATAGTCAGAAAACTGCATGCCTCTGCGTGTGTCCCTGTGTGAATGTGGACGTGTGAAGGGATGTTTGAAGTCTTATGTCAAAGTCCTTTTACATCTGTGATCTCTTTTTACTTCCCCAACTACCTTGAGAGGTTGGCTGGACAGAAATATCATCCTCAAGGACAGATTCAGAACCCCAGTGGGATGAACTGTCTTGCTCAGGGTCATGGAGCTTGATAGTTGAAAAGCCAAGTACAATCTACGCTCTTGCCCCTGAACCTTCTGCCTGGACCCCCATCCTACCTCACAGGACACTGTATGGCCCAGGTCACCATGTCATCTGCCCCCTCCCACCCCTAGGGCATTCACCCCTAGAGGAGAGAAGGCACTCTGATGAACCCTGCATTTTCACAAGAAAAACCCCACCGGGTTTGGTGGGTCTGGGGATGGGAGTGAATGACTGAAATCAGAAAGACAAAGATTCCAGTGGCTGCAGAGGTCAGAGCCCAAGGCCAGGGTCAAGGGTCTATCTTCTCTCAAACTGCTTAAAGCAACCACCACCAAGGAGGAGCTTACTACCACAGAGGAAGGACCTGTGAGGAGGGAAGGACCATGTGCTGGTCCTCAGGGCAGCCTCTGGGAGGTGGGCTCCGGTGAGAGCCCACTAGTTTGCCCTTTTTCTCCCCCCCAGAATCTCCAGTGGGATGGCACTGAGGACCGAGGGTCTGGGCAGTCGACCTCTGTCGCCTGCCAATAACAGTGGGCACCTGCAAAGCTCTCACTTTGTGCCAGGCAGCTCTGAACGCTTTGCACACATATGCTCAATTAATCTTCACTACACCTCGGGAAGAAGGTACAATTGTTACTTCCATTCTACAGACGAGGAAAGGGAGGCACAGAGAGGTTCAGTGACTTGCCCAACGACACTCAGTTTGTAAGTGGCAGAGCTGGCATTTGAACCCAGGAAATCTGCCTCTAGAAGCTATTCTGCCTCTGTTATTAATAATAATAATAACCAAAGCTTCCATCTGACTGGTACCCCCTCTGTGCCTGGGGCTGAATTCCCCACAGCAACGTAGCGGGCAACGTGGGGCGAGGTGACTTGAGATTCTCCCAGATGCTGCGTCTAAACCCAAAGCTTCCACGCTGCTCGGCCTCTTTAACTCGCTGCGTGCCCGTGGGAAAGCCCACTCCTTTTCAGAGCCTCAGTTTGCCTGGCGCTTAGGCCTTCTGCTTCTGGTCCCTCTGCTCCAGCAAGTGACCCGAGCGGATGGGGCCGCGGTGCAGGGGCAGTGAGGGTCTCCGGCAACCCCAGAGCCTTTCCCTTCCCTCGTCGACCTGCCCCCACCCCCGCCCCCCAGGAGAAGTCGCCATTCTGTTTCTTTCTCGATTGGCAAGCTGGGGTGGAGGGCTGGACGTGGAGGTGCTGGGTGCGGAAGGCGACATTGCGTCACCGAGAGGTCAGCAAGGCCAGGGAGACAAGGCCCGGCTCTGATCTGGGGAAGGGCCGAAGGGCCCAGAAGGCACGTGCTCGGGAGCGGACTGTCCTCTGGGGAAAGAGAAGCGCCCCGGACTTGAGGAGGGGGCGGGGAGGGAGAGTCAGAGGACGCAGGTTCTGGGCAGAAGGGATGGGGGTGGGGGGAGGTGGAGAGGACGCGGACAAAGGAGGCGGCCGGCAGCCCAGCTGTTTTGAAAAATGCTTCCTGTTTCTTTAAAGGCGCTCGCTGATCGGGTGGCCGGGGCTGGGGAGGCGGCGGCGGGAGCTGCCTCCTCTCCGGGCGGCGGCGCTGACTGATCTACCGAATTGGGCTTCTGTGTAAACTGAGGCTAAACAAACACAGATGGAGCGCAGCGGGCGTTCTCCAGAAATGCTGGCACGGCGGCAGCGACTTCAGATGACACTCTGAGCGCTCCGGGAACGGACAGCCCGGCGGCTTCGCGGAGCCGGCGGCGCAGCTGCCCCGGACGAGGGGGAGAAAGGGAGGGAGGGAGGGAGGGAGCGAGCAGGGGGAGAGCTGGAGACTCCGAGGCGCTGAGCG
Organism: Balaenoptera acutorostrata; assembly: GCF_949987535.1. Lineage (NCBI taxonomy): Eukaryota > Metazoa > Chordata > Mammalia > Artiodactyla > Balaenopteridae > Balaenoptera > Balaenoptera acutorostrata. Next base: position 15,271,047 of record NC_080075.1, on the reverse strand, counting down.
CCGCGGCCGCCCGGGCAGAGCCGGCGCGCAGCGTGTAGAGCGAGCGCGGCGGGCGCGCTTCCCGGGCAGCCCCACGCCCCTGCCTTGCGCGCTGCCCGCGCCATGAAGCACATCCCGGTTCTCGAGGACGGGCCGTGGAAGACCGTGTGCGTGAAGGAGCTGAACGGCCTCAAGAAGCTCAAGAGGAAAGGCAAGGAGCCGGCGCGGCGCGCGAACGGCTATAAAACTTTCCGATTGGACTTGGAAGCGCCCGAGCACGGCGCCGCCGCCACCAACGGGCTGCGGGACAGGACCCAGCGGCTGCAGCCGGTCCCGGCCCCGGTGCCAGCCCGGGTGGCGCCGGCCGTTCCCTCAGGTGGGGGCGCGGACACGGCCGGGGAGCGCGGGGGCGCCCGGGCTCCGGAGGTCTTGGACGCGCGGAAACGCGGCTTCGCCCTGGGCGCAGTGGGGCCGGGACTCCCCACGCCGCCGCCACCGCCGCCGCCTCCAGCGCCCCAGGGCCAGGTACCTGGGGGTCCCGAGGCACAGCCTTTCCGGGAGCCTGGCCTACGTCCCCGCATCTTGCTGTGCGCACCGCCAGCACGCCCCACGCCGTCGGCGGCCCCTGCTCCCCCGGAGCCCTCAGTGCGCCCGGCCCCCCCCACGCGCCCTGGGGAAAGTTCTTACTCGTCAATTTCACACGTAATTTACAATAACCACCCGGATTCCTCCGCGTCGCCTAGGAAACGGCCGGGCGAAGCTACAGCCGCCTCCTCCGAGATCAAAGCCCTGCAGCAGACCCGGAGGCTCCTGGCGAACGCCAGGGAGCGGACGAGGGTGCACACCATCAGCGCAGCCTTCGAGGCGCTCAGGAAGCAGGTACCGGCTCCCAGCCACACACCCTCACTGCGCCCGGGTATGACTGCGGGAGTGGGTGGGTAAGTGGCGGGGGGACTTTAGGGAGGATGAGGGCGTGGGTAAGAGGCAAGTTTTCCCCGCCCGGTCGGCCCCAGGGCCCAGACAGGTTTGGGTCCTCCTGGGGCAGTGACCTTTGCCACAGCGTTGGTACGGCTCTTAGTTTGCAAAGTGGGGGTGAAGGTTCGAGATCTCTGGTTCGGGCACGCCCTGGTTACAGCCACCCCCATCCCCCCTGGGGTGACCCTGTCTGCGCGTCTGACTTCACCCCTCATAGTTCACTTTTATGGCAGCGAATATTTGTCTCCCGGAGTCCCTCGGACGCGGTGGGGAGTGGAGAGGGGCAATGTGGGAATCTGTCTCCGGCGGGGAAAGGGGGAAGACCCTTACCCTTCCGGCAATTTGGCGTGGTCTTGGAGGCCCGGAATGCTGCGGAGGGGTGGTCCTGGTTTTGCCAGAACATAAGGGTCCCTCATTCCACGGGAACCTGTCAGTCCCTCCTCAGCCCCCACCTCCCAGCAGGGATGCCCCTGAACTCAGGTTGCTTCTGCGCTCTGCACCCCTCGCTCCTGGTGTCCTTAAGGACCCGGGGTACAAGCCTGAGCCCCCTCTGCAGGGGCGGCCTCAGGAATTGGCTGGAGAGAGCCTTCCCAGGAGATCCCCTCCACTGCTGCCCTTCGCCGCCCGCCGCATGCTGAAGCAGGCAGGTCTGCTGAGGGGACTGATTGATCGGGGAATCTTCAGAAACTAGTTCTGGGGTGGGTTAGGGGCTTCTTAGTTTGGGGAAGGTGGGGGCTGTCCTCACCAGGACCCCCTCACTTCTGGGGCCGATGGGAAAGAATATTTGTCCAAGAATTACCCATAGTGGGGAGTGGCAGTTTTACAATTCCACTTAGACAAGATTGAGACTGCCCTGGGATTCTAGGCTGCTCATTTTCACAGAGCGGAGATCTAAGAAGAGTGTGGTAAGTGCCCCCTGCCCCCACCCCACACAGGGCATGGGGAAGGGTTGGGGGGGTGTGGATGTGACTGTTTTGAATGGTCAGGATTTTTGCTTGTTCTGCAGCTGACTTCCTGTGTGACTTCAGGAAAGTTACTCACCCTCTCTGGGCTTTAGCCAACAACAAAGGATTTCAGAAAACATGATCTTCTTTTTGGATCACACTCTCTCCTCTTCCTCCTGTGGGTGGGGCAGGGAAGGTGCCTGTGTCCATCCATGGGAAGGGAATTAAACTCCTGGGGAAAAGAGTTTCTATGACTTTTGAGCCAAAGTGTCACATTTGGGCTTGAGTAAGATGATTGGTCAGTGAGGTAGAGTGGAGTGGAGGAGTCAGATAACTGTCATAGACAGTTGGGACCTTGGGCAGTGGGCCCAGTGGAGAATTCAGTTTCACCCTCAGGCAGTGGCTCTGTGTCAGAGGGTGGCAGCCTGGAGGGCATCCTGCTACCTACCGCCCAGGATGGAAGGATGAGATGGCAGAGACATGACTGTCCACCTGCTCACCTTGCAGCTAGGGCAACCCGTCTCAGATTGGGGAGGCCACGTGCCCAGAGCATCACAGCTGGTGAGAGGAAGGGCAGGGCTGGCACCTAGGTCCTTTAACTGACAGTTCAGCGTCCTTTTTACTCCTCCAGCTGCCTCTTTCAGTTCCGAGAAAGTATTCACGGTCTCTGTGTGTTCAACTACATCTCATTTGTCCAGTGGCTTGAACTTCTTTCAGTAATAAATTCCATCTTATTTGATCTTAACATCCCTGTCGGTTGAATTAGCTTTCCATTTAATGGAATGGAAAACTGGAGCCTGGAGAAAGAAGGAAGGAAACGCTTCCAAGATCACCTAGTGGGTTAGGGAAGACGACAGAAGTTTCTGGAATGCCCGTCTGGCCAAATGCTTCTCACAATGTCAGCTGTATCAGCGCTGTGGGCCCTGCACTCGCAGTGTTGTTAAGTCGGAAGGTGGGTGTACACATGGCTGACTCTCTGAGATGAGATTGTTAATCGTGGTTTCCTTTCACTTCTGTCCTTCTTGTGCGGAAGTTCTATATAAGAGGGACAAATTCAGGGAGAAAGTGTGCACACACACACACAGGTACACACAGCTGTACCTATACACACGATCAGTACACGTGCCCAAGAGCACACACAAACGCGTGATCAGAAGCGCCTGTCCCGGTTTGTTCCCCCCCTTGCCCAGTCCATCTGTCCCTTCCCCCAAAAGGCTGCTGGTGGGCACCGGTCTATTGTCTGGGAGGGAAAGAATTATCGCTAGGAAACACTCACCATGTCCACATCACAGCCCCCATCCGATGGGGAAAGTCCTGTGTCTCAGAGGCGCTCCTTCCTCCTCTGGACCTCAGTATCCCACCTGTAGAAAATGCGCACGTGAATACACACACACACTCGTGTGCGTATGTGTGTGTGTGCCCCTATCCAGGCAGGCTGTGACTCTGGATCTAGGCTTAGGCTTGACTGTCTGAAATGGACCCTGGGAAAGGAGGGTGAGGAAGAAGGATGGTTTTTCCTGAAATGAGGCCATGGCCGTTGCAGCACTGAGGTCAGTTCTGGGACTGTGGCTCTGGTCTGGGGCTTCATTTCTCTGAGCAGATTCCTGGTACGGTGAAAAGAGCACTGGGCGGGGAGTCCGGAGGCTGGAGTTTGAGTTATACCTCTGCTGTATGCTTTCTGTGTGACCGTGGACAAGTCACTTTCCCTCTCTGAGCCTCAGTTGCTAAAGTTGGAAAATGGTGATAATGCTTACCTCATACACCGCTTCTCTGCAGAGAGCGAATGAAGAAAGGAATGGGGGCTGTAGGGGGAATGAACATTTCTCGAACATCTGCAACGTCCTCAGTGCTGGGCAAAGGCCTTGACCGATGTAGAAATAAGAATTCTGTAATCATTTTAATAATAATCATAGAAACTGCCATTTATCAGATGCTTCCTTTGTACTGGGTCGTGTGCTAAGCGTGTTATGCGTATTAGTTCATTTAATGAAGTAGGTATTGTTCCCACCCCCCCATCCCCCCACCCTCATTCCCACCCCTGTTTCACGGATGGTGAGGCCGAGGTTCAGGGAACTTCTGTAAGTTGGTGGAGGTCTCGAAGCCTTTGGCCACCGCATGAGGCCTCCTGGGTTTTGCACTGCATGCCTGCCTGACCTGCCATTCACCAGGCTTAAGGGTGCCGGCGCCCTCCTGGGCGTGGTGCAGTCACAGCCTGCGTGGCTGTGTGCCGCTGTCATTGCAGAGCCTGGATTGAATCGGAGTCAGCGAGTCGCTCCAGGGCCCAGACTCCTAACGGCCCCGCTCTTCAGCCTGGTGACCACCCCGGAGCTGTCCACCCCCAGCAGAGGGAAGCCAGACAGTCTTCTGTGTTGTCCAACCCATCATGCTCTCAAGCAGGAAGGGGATGGGGTGGGGGGCTGCTTGGCCGTGAGAAGTGCAGGTGGGGGAGAGGGAGGCCCCCGGGCAGCGGGGCCAGGGGGTGCGTATGTGGGGCAGATGGTCAGGCTGCAGCACATGCCACCAGCCCAGCTGCTCGGGGCCCTCCCCGCCGTCTCACGTGAAGGCCATGTGTGCATAGCTGGGCCTGGCCCACGTGCAGGGCTGCCCCGGGCCGGGTGGGAGAGGGTCCAAGGGAAAGCCTGGCCTTGCTGGGCGGGTGAGGGGAGGGGCCAGAGCTGTGGGCCTCGGCCTCCCCCGCAGAACCTTCTGGTTCACAGGCTGTGCTCACCATCGGGGCATCTGGTGCGTGTGCCGATTTGTGCAGATTTCCTCTCTCCCCGAGAAGCATGAAGCCCCTCGGCATTGATGGAGGAATGGCAGCCTAGCCAGGCAGAGGCCTGGGGCAGCAAGGAGGAGCCCTCAGGACCTGCTGAAGTGCCAAACCAGTGGCGCCCTCCTCTGCTGCCCCTGGAGTGTCCCAGGGAATCCTCAGCAGGTGAACTCAGGATGGCCCAGGAGGGGGCATGAGGATGGCAGCCCCAGCCCGGCACCTCCCTCAATCTCAGACCCCATAGGATGCCAGGGGCCCATGGCCCCACTGCAACCTGTACCCCCCTCCTCAGGGAATGGGCGATGGGCCTGCTTGCATCCAGATGGAAGAGGGGTGACAGAAGCCTCTCTCCTGCCCCCTTGCATCCACAGTCACCAGGACAGCAGCTTGTTGAGCCTCATTGCACGGGGCGAAGTGCCTTACCTGGCCCTGTTGTCTTGCTGCCTTCCCATTTCACAGATGGGGATGCTTACAGAGGTAGAGTGAGTGACCAGGATTTGTCCCGTCTGGCCCTGGGTCATGGCTCTTAACTACTCAGACCCAGGTTCTCAGGGTCCAGCCTCGTTGCTGTGTAGCAGGTTGGGATTTTGTTTAAATAGAACTTGACGAGGACCTTGAACAGCTCTGTGTAGAGCGGCTTCACCCCAGGGAGCCAGCACTCACTGACAGGAGCCGATTAGAGAAAAATTTCAAATGGAATCAAGTGCTCGGCTGTGTGCTGGGGATGCAGTGATGTTGGAGCTCTGTGGGTCCAGGAGTCTCGGTGGGCGTCTTGGGCTGGGTCTGAAGTGTGCGTAAGAGTTGGCACAGAGGCAAGTGGGTGGAGGGCTTCCAGGCCTCCTCTACATTGGCTGGTTGGCTCCTGGCTTTGCTTCTCTGTAGCGCCTCCCTACATCTGCCCATGGCGATTCCATTCTGAGGTAGCAGGTATTCTGATGCCCATTTTATTGGTGAGGAAACTGAGGTCCCCTAAGGTTGTGGACCTAAGATCACGTGGATGGCCCGGAGTAGAGCTAGGTCCTCAGAATCCCGGGCCAGTGTCCTTCCTGCTTTTTCCCGCTTGCTGGAGCCAGGAGAGGGTCCAGCTTGGGGTAGGTGGGATGGAATCTTTTAGGGGCACGTGGGACCTGGTGAAAAATCCCCATACTGCACCTGCTTCTCTGAAGCGTAACAATTCTTGTGGGGTGAGCGTGAGGCAGGTCCTTTTACTTTACAGGACGTTTTGCTGCCTGTCATTAGCTGGAGCCGAGTGGCCCTGCTGCCTCCTTTGGCTTCTGTCCTCTGCCCAGGCTGAGCAGATGACTGCTGTGTGGTCCCCGGCAGGTGGTGGGATGGCTGGGCTCTGGGCCTCGCTGTGGATGCTCAGAGAGGTAATGCACCAAGGCTGGGGTCCCATGGAGTCCAGAACTCTCCATCCCCTGCTCAGAAGCGTGGGCTGCCCACCTCCCCACCATAGGCTATCGATGCTCATCCATCCCCCGAAGCCGTTGCTTCTGGCTGATTGGAAAGAGCCCAGCTAAGGTGTGAGTTCAAAACTCAGCTCATCTTTCATCAGTTGAGAGATACAGGAAGTTCTTACACTCCCTGGGCATCAAATGCTTCTTTGTAAAGTGGAAGTCGTCATTTCTACCTCGTGGCGCTGTTTAAAGATGAATTATATTCACAACACCCAGCCCTCTGCCTGGCCTTAGTAGATCACAAGAAACAGCAAGGGGATGGCCTGGTTCCAACAGTCATCCAGGGTACCCAGGCATTATTCCCACTCTGCAGATAAGAAAACTGAGGCTCAGAGAGGTGAAGCTACCTGTCCAAAGTCACCCCGCTCTTTGGGATTCAGACCAGCTCTTTCTGCCTTACCTTGACCTCCTAGAATCAGATCCTCATAGGCCAGGTTGCCTCTGAGCTGGGCTTTTGGGGGCCCAGCTGCTGCATCCTGGGCCGTGGGCACCAGGATCATCTGGAATTAGCCAGGTGAGCTGAGGAGCACACCCTGGGGAGCGGGAGGAGGTAGAGTGAGCTGGCAGAAGACGCCCTTGGTGTCCCATATATGGCCACCGCTGGTGGTGGGAGTTTGGAGAGCCCGGTGGCCAAGCTCCTGGTGGGAGCTTGGAAAGCCCGCCTTCCTCGGGTGATAAACACACGAGCTTCTGGCTCCAACCGGGTCTTAGCTGAGTGACCTGGGGCCCAATATGTCACCTCTCTGTTTCCTCATGTGCAGATGGGGTAACAATCTTTATTTGGGGGAAAGTTTCAATGGGCTAAAACTACCTGTAAATAGTGACCACGGTGCCAGGTAAGCAACCAGAGCTCAATAGATGGGTTTTTTTCTTTAAACTCCACAGTTGCTTCTTAATTTATTTAATTAATTAATTTATTTTTGGCTGCGTTGGGTCTTCGTTGCAGCGTGACGTAGGGCTTTCTCTAGTTGCGGCGAGCGGGGGCCACTCTTCGCTGCGGTGCACGGGCCTCTCATTGCGGCGGCTTCTCCCACTGCGGAGCATGGGCTCCAGGCGCACGGAGTTCAGTAGTTGTGGCGCACGGGCTTAGTTGCTCCGCGGCATGTGGGATCTTCCCGGACCAGGGCTCGAATCCATGTCTCCTGCATTGGCAGGCGGATTCTTAACCACTGCACCACCAGGGAAACCCCCTCAATAGATGATTTTCTTGTTAGACCTGGACTTTGACACAAGCAGTGGGACAGAGTGACAAATCTGGGGCAAAACTGGCTCAGAACTTGGCACGGGAGCCCCTAGGTCGGCCTTGACCTCATCTGTTGCTCTGTGGTCCCGCAATGACCCTGGATCCCCATGTGCAGATCCCTTGCAAGATCCCTGCTCCCTGCTGGCAGGGAAGCCCAGCTGCTCAGGGCCCAGCGCTCAAAGAGCTGGGTAACTCCCAGCATGGCCTCTGGGTAACAGCACACTAGGGCCTGTGTCACAGAGCCGCGCCCGGTGTCCAGAGCCTCCACCAGGAGGGCACTCCCTCCCTGGGTTCAGGGGAGGCAGAGGTGCTAGGCTGGTCCCTGAGACCCCTGCCCCTGCCCCAGGGAACCTTTCTGTCCCACAGACCTTGTTTATTTGTTCAGGCTGATAAAGCAGGATTCTCTGGACTCTGGATGAGAACAGGCAAAGTGCGTTGTTCTGCAGGCTTTTCTCAGATGGGTTTGGAGCTGTGGCCAGGGCTGGGAGGGGGAAGGGGAATGCACAGGAGTTGGTGGTCCCCGTGTCACCTCCCTGCCCCTCCCTGCGTTTCCTGGCCTGGTGAAGGGCAACTCCTTGGCAGCTAGAGGATTTTGAAAGGTGACAGCAAACCTCACCTCACCTCGGGCCTGCGTTCTCAGGACCCCCAGGGGGTGGGGGAATGAGCAGGCAATATGTCCTGGCTCCAGATCTCCTGCTTCTCACCCTCTCTGGAGCCCCTCTTTGGAGACCCTCTGCAACACCCACCGTAATAATGTCACTGACTTGTATCAGGCCTTACTCTGTGCAGCGCATATGCCATCTCCTTTAGTCCTTACCACGCTGTGTGGTCAGTCCTGTTAGCAATATGACAGGGACACCAAGGCTCAGAACGGTTATGTCTCTTGCCCAGGGTTTATAGCTAGAGCCAGGAGTTAGCCCAGGTGACCAGAAGGTGTACGAGCTTCACCTCTGCACCAAATAACTAAATCTTTATCCTCAGAGAATTTTGGGAATTCCCTGGTGGTCCAGTGGTTAGGACTCCATGCTTCCACTGTAGGGGGCGCGGGTTCAATCTCACGTCTGGGAACTAAGATCCTACAAGCTGAGCGGCATGGCCAAAAAAAAAAAAGAGAGAGAGAGAGAGAACAGTTTTTGAACCCAGTTCTAAACCTTCTGGAGTCACCTGATAGATATGGAGGGAGAGCATTCATTTGTTCATTCATTCCCTCAGTCAACAAACCCTTTGGAGGCCGGTGATGGGCAGGACCTGGGCTAGGCTCTGCATACAGAGGCCTTCCCCTGACAGCTCACACAGAGACTGACCATTAAATGAGTCACAGTAATCAGGAGTTAAGGACAGACGGCGGGCTATTAGAGCACCATCAAGGGGAGGCAGCCCTAGTCCCCGGGGTAGGGCTGGGTGGGAGGTCAAGGAAAGCTCCTGGACGAAGTGAGCTTTAACATGAGATCAAGATGTTGACGCGTTTAGGGTCCTCATCTGAAGCGGCTCTCTTGATTATGTTTCTCGAGCACAGCTCTGCTGACGTTTCGGGCTGGGTCATTCTTTGTTGTGGAGGCATCGTAGGATCCTGAGCATTGTAGGATGTTTAGCAGCATTTCTGGCCTCTGCCCACTACAGGCCGGTAGCCCCTCCCTGCCTGCTCCCCGGTGGTGACGATCAAGAATGTCTGCAGACATTGCCAGCTGACCCTTAGGGACAACATTGTCCCCGGATGAGAACCACTGGTCCAGAACAGTGCCCGGCATACTTGTTGAGTGGTCCCTGCAAGGCGCCCCACTCTCTGTGGGCTGAGGGTTAGTACCAGGTATCCGTGGTGGGGACGGATGCTGCATGTAGATCCTGGAGAGCCATAGAGAGGAGGATGCCGCAGCCTGGGTTGCAGTGCACGTTTGGGCCATTTAGGTGAATGACGCATCAGAGCAGCTCTGTTGGTTAGCACCTGTCAGGTGGACTTTGTGGTGATGTCTCCGTGTTACGACACAGAACTCTGCTGCGGTCTTTGTAGCTTTTTGCTCAAGCAGCAGGAGCATTGGTGGACAATGTTAGAGACTCCATCGCTTCACCCATACAAATCCCTGTGCCATTAGTGAGTGCCTAGTTGGTGATGAATGTCAAGGCTGTCAAGTCTGGTTGGGGCTGTCCTGTTGCAATGCCCAGCAGCACCCCAGGTCCAGAGGGCAGAAAGAAAAAGAGAAAAGCAAAAGAAAGCCAATCACGTGTGGGCTCCCCAGCTGAGCACTGGTACTTTGCTTCTGGTCTGTTCCCAGAGTCCCGGGCACCTAACTCTGCTCTGACGTTATAACGTCACTCTTGAGTGTAAGTTCTCTGATGGCAGGTCCGAGTTATTATTTGTTGTCGGGCCCCAAGTGCCCAGCAAGACAAGTGCCACTGAATGAGTAAATAGACCCTCAGAGCTAAAAAACATCTGTTCTCTCTGAGAGATTCCTTCTCAGGGAGGGAGGGGGGTGGAGCTCTGTCCTGGGGGAACTCCGTGTGCTTCGTGCTCACTGACATTCGGGCAAGAGCTGAGTCTCAATTTCTTCGCCTGCGACGCGGGAATGTGGATGCCTCCCAAGGTTGTGAGTGTGGAAACAGCGGGTGCTTAGAACAGGGAATAAAATCCGGGTTGAGGGATTAGATGGGCCACCTCTGCCGCCCTGCAGTCCCCTGTCCGGCGGTGCAGATGTCAGTGTGAGGGGCCCTACACCTGCCTGGCTGAGGTGCCCCCGGGCCGTTCTCAGCAGAGACCCTGGCAGCCCCTCCTGACGCCTTCTCACCCTCCAGGTGCCATGTTACTCATATGGGCAGAAGCTGTCCAAGCTGGCCATCCTGAGGATCGCCTGTAACTACATCCTGTCCCTGGCGCGGCTGGCCGACCTCGACTACAGTGCCGACCATAGCAACCTCAGCTTCTCCGAGTGTGTGCAGCGCTGCACCCGCACCCTGCAGGCCGAGGGCCGTGCCAAGAAACGCAAGGTACGTGCCAGCCACGCAGGCAGCAGCCTCCTGGGAAGACAGAGAGGTGGGGACAGGAACCTGGGGAGCCCCTCACTCCCCCAGGCTTCCAAAGGGACCGGTGAGCTCGGCCTTTAGGAGCTTTGCTGGGGTTCGTGCCAGCTTCAGGGCTCCTCAGGCCCCTGGGATTGTGTGTGACTCTACTCCTGGTCATGGGGCTGCTGGGTACCTGGGACAGTCACCCTGGGCCTGCGTTTGTTCATCACTCAAATGAGGAGGACAGCTTATCTCTGAAGCTCTTTCTGGCCTTACATGCTCTTAGGATGAATCCCCCATGCGACCCCTGATTGATGTCATATCAGGGTGAGATCTCCTGAACTGGTAACAGCCCGAGAGAGCCCTTCGGTATGTTTTGGTAATGTGACTTGGCCTGTGGGTTACCTGAGGCCACGCATTAAGGCAAGTGATATTCATTCATTCATTCATTCATTCTGAAGAGATTTACTGAGCCCCAGCCATGTGCCACGCTTGCCGGGCAGGGGTATAAAAATGATAAACATGTGGTCGCAGCACCCCTGCCGCTCACAGGATGCTCAGAGACCCTCTTGCCTGTGGATAAGGGCAGGAGAGTGTAGGAAAGGAGGCCCCGGAGGCCTGTGCTGGGGCAGGGGAAGGCCAGGCGGAGAAGGGACAGGTTACCTCTCCTGCCCAAGGGAGTCTGAAGGGTCATCTTTGTGTAAGTGGTGTTTGAGCTGGCATCAGCAGGACAACCAGGAGGTCACCGGGCAGATGAAGCAGGAACAATATCTGAGGCAGAGGGAATAGCCTGTACAAAGCATGATGTGTCTGGAGAAATACGGGCAGGAGGAAAGGTGTCGGGCACAGCTACGCTTCCCAGATGGCCTAGGCTTCCAGCATTTCCAGTTGGGGGTCATTGCCAGGCAGTGCAGAGCAAGGCTTATGGCAACCCTCTGGATCTCTGTGCCCACGAGGCTAGAGGGAGAGAGACAGAGGGTGGGACCCAGTCTGCATCCATGAAGAGGGTAGAGGTGGTTAGAGATGCCTGACTCCCCTGGGCATCTAGGGATGGGGAGCGGGGGGGAGCCAAGTGACTCTGGCATCCTCCATTCGTTCCTTCCTACCACCTCCTCCTTCCTTCCTGGCCAGCCCCTCCCCGCATCCCTGACATTCCTCCCCCAGCCCCCCTTTTCAAGGAGGCCCCTCTCTGGGTTCTCCAGGTTTCCCAGGGGCCCCTTCAAGAGGCTTCCAGCCAGGGAGGCCCTCTGTGGTCTCTCCTGCCCACAGCAGGGAGGGCCCCGGCATGTCCCCACCGCCAGCCACTGCCGCTGCTGCGGTGATGGCACGTTGGGGTCCTGGGAGTGATTTAATGTGGACCAATTAGATGAAATCTTCATCAAGTGGGCGAGAGAGGAAGCGCCACTGGCTGCTCGCAGGGCGGCTTTCCTCTGGAAAGTGACACGGGTAAATTAAGGGCGTGATTGATGGTCCATGCAGCGCTCTGTGACAAAGGAGGGTTGTAAACTCTCGGTGAACTTCCCCTGGCATTCGGTGGTGGTCGGTCGGAGGTGTGGATGGGCAGGGTGGGCAGGCACCATTTCCCCCATCTCTGCCCCTCATCCCCCCCTCCCCAAGTCCTCCCGTCAGCCACCAAAGGCCAGAGTGCTGGGCCCCCCTCCTTCCCTGTTCTTTGATTGGAGCAAGTGCCCTGGGCTGGGGAGGAAACCAGATGCTTGGGAGGTGAGGGAAGAAGGGGGGTGGTGGGGTGACGAAGCCCAGCAGAGACGAGCTTTTGGCTTCCCCTGAAATCACATCCAATCTAAGACACCTTAGAGACCATCTGGTCCAGCCTCCCCATTGTCCAGATTGGGAGACTGAGGTGTTAGATTGTGGGTAAGAGCATCAAACAGCCCTGAGTTCAAGGCCTGGCTCACCACCTACTAGCTGTATCATTTTGGACCCATTTCTTAACCTCTTCTTGCTTCAGTTTTCTCCTCAATAAACGGGGATGGTGGAAACATCAGAGATTTCCAAGGCCCTTTTTAGTCTGACTCTACAAGCAGAGGTCCTGCCTCACCTCTGAAGGGCAAGGGACCCCTTGCATCCTGTAGCCCCTCCTGCCGAGCGGGCTGTCCTGAGGCTGCCATCTCCCGAGGACCATGCCTGGACAACCACCATTGCCCAGAGGACTTAGAGGGAGGGATGGGACAGGGTCTTGGAGCTGCTGGGACATCTGAGGCCTTTTGGGCCCTGTAACTGCCCTGGTAGATGATTGGCAGATCACAGCACCACCCCACTCTTGGTGTGTGTGCCTTCCTGCATCTGTCCCCATGCAGGTAGGTGAGTTTCAGGGTGCCCTCAGGGATGGTCTTCAGTGACCCGCCCAGTGGCCCTGAGTGCCTGGGATAGGCCACCATTTTGTTAACCAGAACCAAGGGAGCTGGTGTCCCTGGAGACGCATTCCTTCATTTGTTCATACATTCATTCATTCAGTGTTTATCGAGCACTGGCAGTGAGTTCCGTGTTGGGCAATCCCATCCTGAGCACATGGGCACTGTGATGGGTATTTGCGATGGGGCGGGCTTGACCCTCCCTAGTCCCTGTAGACAGGGCAGGTGGATGTGAGGCTCAAATCAAGCCCCTGTTGCCCCTCCCCTGCAGCCATTCAGGGCAGCCTGAGGGTTTGGGGATGGGAGTGAGTCAGGCTTACATTCTCACGAAGGATAAAGAAAGGAAGAAACGAGAAAATATGCTGATGTAAGTGACCAGCTGAAAGGAAGTCCTCCATAAATGATCATCACCAATGCCACTGAGGGCGATCTGAGCTGTCCCAGAGAGCGTGGCTCTCTCACAGTTCATGTGCCCCAGAGGCTGGGCGACCCTTTTCCAGGACGCCTCCTTGACAGATTGTACTCAGTGTCCCCTGATGAGCTGCCTTGTCCCTCCAGACCTGTGTTAAGAATGGGATTTAAAGTGATCTTTACTTACCCTCTAGGCCCCAGGTACATCCTTTTGCCCATCTCAGCCCTTCCTTGCTGGGGGTGGGGACCCATGTCCCTTGACGGGTGAGTGCTCGCTATATCTGGGCCTCACAGGAAGTGCCTTTGAGGGTCCAGGGTCCGTTTGGAAGCCCTGGTCGTGCAGAGAGGCCCGTCGGAGGCTGCCAAGCAGAGAGACAGGTGGGAGGAGTGGAAGGGCTCTGCAGATCTCAGCTCGAGCTCCGGCTGCAGCCGGAGATAATGCACATTAAGCACCTGGCTCTGGGCCATGTTTCCGCAGCTCCTGTTTTTAAAGCAGCAACTCCTGGGAGCTTCTGAGGAGGAGAAGGAAAAGCAGCAGAACTGTTCCACACCTGGGCAGGGTGGGCATTGCCGGACCTGTGGGATAGGAGAGGACCGATTTCCCACAATCTAGGGCACTGCCTTCCAGTGAATAATAATAATAATAATAATAATAATAATAATAATAATAATAATAATAATAATAATAATAACGGCAGCAGCAGCTACTAACACTGATGGCATAGCTTAAGCCCTGGTGATAGATGGCCAGTAAGTTCCTGCCCCCAGGTTTCTCACAGGCCCCGGGGTGGCGGTGGGGGGAAGAGATAAGTCCATTACAGTGCGCTGAGCTAAGGGCCCTACCAGACGCCTGGGCACCGATTGGTGACCCCGGGGCTGTGACTGTAGCCGTGTGTGCCAGCTGGGCAGGGAAGGCTGGCTCTGCAAGGCCAGAGGCTGTTCCTCACCCTGTGGGTGGTCCAGTGCCAGAGGAGGCACTGAGGCTGGCGTAGCTCGACCGCGTCTTCGCTCTTCCTGCTGCTTTCTGGGTAGGGGAGGCTTTTCGTGGTGATGGCAGGTTCGAGGGTAGCCGGACTCCTGTTGGGAAGAACATCTTGGGTGCCGACTTCTGCATTTTTGGTGCTGGGGGCCAGCCGAGGTGGCACATTGGTTTTGGGTTGGGGGGTCAGTGGGAGCCGAGAGGGTTCTGTCTGGGGGGCTGAAACCAGGCCTCGGACAGGACCTGGTGGCACCTGCTCTTTCTGTGGTCTGTTCCGGAGCCCCGGAGTATGTGAGGCAGAGTCTCCAGCACCTGCTCTGGCTGGATCCAGCCCCTCGTGGGCAGGGTCTCCTGCATCCCCAGAGTCCCCATTGAGGGACACTGTCCTGTCTCTGTCCCCACCTGCCATGTACACAGTCACCCCCATTGGGGCTTTGGTCTCCCACTTCTGTAAGGTGAGTTGACCCCAGAAGTGACTTCTAAGGCCCCTTCTGGTCAGACTTTCCGAACTGAGGTCACCTCAGCTCCTTTTTCTGTCTAAATGACAAAAGGCGTTTACTCTCCCTTCCCCTCTGCCCATCACGGGCATTTCACACAGATCTGAAAGTTGCTCACAGAGACTGTTGGGACCCCAGTGCAGTGCACCCGGAGAATACTGATACTACCTGATGTTCTTAGAGCCTGGATCCCACGCCAGGCGTGGTGCTGGGTGCTTAGTACTTCTGACATGTCACCCTGTTGACTCCTCCCGCCACCCCTTCAAGGTGGATCCTGATGTTGTCCCAGGAACCATGAATCTGAGGCTCAGAGGCCCGAGGAACTGGCCAGTAGGAGAGGTGCCCGGGGCTCCTACCACTTCCCTGTCCCGCCCCCCGCATGGAAATAGGGTGGTGAGAGGAGGTCCTGTTTCCACATCCTCCAAGCCATGTTACTGAGTTAAATACCATGTGCTTTCAAAGCCCATGGAGTCCGTCTATGCCGGGAAAGAAGGGGGGGTGGGTGGGAAACCACCATCAAATTCCCTTCTCGTCATAAAAATGGATGCAATTTATTTTTTCTGGCATTCCAATTACATAGACGTTTGTCGCCAGCTGTTTGTTCTAACACGGAGTGTTCTCTCAGCTGTGGTTTCTCCTCTCACAGTTGACACCGTTAGTCCACACGGCTGGCAGGGACTGGGATGGAGGGGTCGTGGGCTGGGGAGCCCCCCAGGTTAGCTTGGAGCTGGCTTCCTTGGAACGCAGAACTTGGCCCTCTGCTGTTCCCCGGGTGGTCCCGAGGTGGGGGAGAGACTGGGGCGCTGCCTTCCCCTCTCCTTTCACACTGTCTTCACCTCCTCCTCCTCTACCCTCCTGACACGCACTCCCAGACCCCACCATTCTCCCCACCACGCTGTGTATGAATGAAAACTTGGGGTCTCGGACAGTGAGAAAGAACCAACCTCTCATGCTCAGAAAGTCAGAGACGTGAAAAGTCCCCTCTGATGCTCTAACCTCCAGGGCACCTCTTTGAGCCAGGGTGTCCCGCTGGAAACCCCTTCAGAGGCTCGGTGGTCCAGGATGCTTGCTATAGGTGGGTGTTGAGCTGAGAGAACCCTACAATTCCTTTCAATTCTCTCTGGTGCTGTCATTTAACTTTAAGGCACATACAACAGGGAGACCCTTGGCAAGACCATGAGGTAGGGGAAGTGTAGGCTTTGGCGCTGGAGACCTGGGTTTGAATCATGGCACTGGTACTTCCTACCCATGTGACCTTGGGTGTGTTACCTAACTTCTCTGATCCCCCGTTCTCTCGTGTGTAAAGTGTGAGCTTGTAAACCTTCCTTGCCACCTTGCTGGAAGGATTAAAGGAGATCCAGTATGAGAAAGGGCTGGCCTTTTCTCAGCGCCAGAAGGGAAATCTCATGAATTTATAGCCACGAGGTAACAACTTCATATGGAATCCCAGGAAGGATCATCTCAGGAAAGGGCAGTGCCTGGAATGGATGAATGACCAGACAAAAGGCAGATAAGGGCAGATAGTTCTGATTGGGGGACTCCTGTTTGTCCAGCATTCAGGGCAAACCCCCTGGCCCTGCATCCTTAAAGGGGGGCGAGCACCTAGCCAGCCCAGAAATCCCTGGGCTTTCAAAGTTCACGGATCCATACCAAAGAACATGCATAACGTGTGGTTGTACGTGGTAATAATGCTAATAAACAGACTCTCACCAACAATCGGGCTGACCGAGTGGGGAGTGCCCATTGCGTGCCGAGCACCTCGCATACTTTATCTCTACCCTTTATGCTAACCCCACAAGTTAGCACCACTTCCCCATTGCACGGAGGGGAAACTGAGGCCAAGAGAAGGGCAGTAACTTGCCCAAGGCCATGCAGCGAGGAAGTGGTGGAGCTGCTTTGAGCACGTGTCTCTTTGGTTCTAAACTCCGAGCTCTTCAGCTGCGCCTGGGCCCTGAAGCTCACATACCGCCCAGCAGGGTGGCCTGCGCCCGGGGACCCCCAGCAAATGCGGGTGCAGGGCCTTGTCAGGAGCAGGAGCTCTTATGTAAGCAGCCGGGCTGCGGCGCTTGCAGGCTCCATTTAGCCGCGGGGAGTCAACAGCCCGCTGGGGGTGGCAAGGGGTGGGCCGGGCCGGTGTGTGTGTGGGGGGTGTCAGCAGCACCCCCCGCCCCCAGTGCCGCCGCCAGCGAGGCCTGACACCGGGTTAAGTCGCCCTGGCGGCCTCTGGCTGCAGCTGGGAGCGCGCCTGGTTCCCATTCGGGCGCTGTGGTTTTGATTAGCCGTTCCACAAGGCGGGCCTGGTGGCGAGGCCCTGGGAGCTCCGCTGGAACAGAGGGTCCCCCGCCCGGCCGCCGCGGCCCCCCCTCCTGGCAGCCCCAGACTCCAGATGTTCCGAGCGCTCGCTGGGAAGGCCTGCTGGCGCCACGGAGGGCAGAGGGCAGGGAAAGCACGCGAGCTGGAAGCCCAAGCACTCAGTCACCGCAGGCCCTGGCAGCCCGCCCAGCGCTCTGCTGGCACATTCCCCAGCTCTCCCCTGGCCATCTGTTCCCAAAAAAACCCTTTCAGAGCCTCATCATCACTCAGGATACAACAGCACAAGCAGCTGGTTTGGAGGCAGCAGGGAGAACCGTGCAAAAGGTCCTTTGTGAGAGAGGAAACTCGCTTATGAATAACAGGGCTGGACGCCGTAAAAGTTGGCGGCTGGAATCCGTGTTTCTCAGGCGCCGCTGTTTTCTCTCGACTCTTTATCTCTGCTCTTTATTTGGGTTCCCCTTGTTTTCTTTTAATGGTGTTTCTTCCCCTTCTTGCACCAGTTGTGACTTTTCTTCCTCCTCTAAGGTGCCTGAAGGCCACCTAATTAGGTATCCTGGACGCTGCCGAACTGTTTTTTTCTTCACAAAGCTCTTAAAATGGGAGATGGTTAGAAGTGACTGTTTTCATAAAACCCCGGGCTGGAGGAGACGGGGCAGAAAGAAGGTGCCCGGGAGGGCACAGTGTGGGCAGGGCAGCAGAAAGTCGTCAACCCGGGGAAGGGTCGGGGGCAGAGAGAGTGCAGAGACCGCCATCAACTCATCAGAAGGCAGCACGGAGACGCTCTGGGAGAGCAGTGGCATTAATGAAACGCTCAGCGCTTGGCGCCTCAGCTGATTGCAGTATGACAGGAAGCCTTTTTTAAGAACCGCCGCCACCGCCAGAAACTTCTGGGAGATGTCTGCCTGGAATCTGGGCACCTCCTGGGAGAAGTCACCGGGTGGCCTGAGTGGGGCCCTTGGGGTGTGCTGGGGCAGGGCTGGCAGCTGGGAGGCCAGCATTGGCAGGGGTGGGGAGGGGAGGGCAAGGTCTGGCCACCTTCCTCACACCCCCTGGACCCCTGAGGGGGAGCTGGGAGTCAGGCCCAGGGCTGCCAGGTGGAGGTGGGGAGAGGGACACCTCCCAAGTGTCAGATGGGCGCGACCTCATGGGGGGGGGGTCACGGGGCAGGGGCAGGGGACTGGGGGCTTCCCCTTTCCTTTCTCAGTTCCGGCACCCCTTTTTCACTGCCTGCCCCAACACTGTCCCATGAGACCCAGAAGCTCGGCTGCCCCTCACCCCAGCAGTGGAAAAAGCCTGTCGTCCACATCGCTACGGGTGGCCGGTCCTCACAAGCTGAGGCTCGGGCTTTGGAGGGCGTTTCATCTGCGCTCTACTCAGGCCCCGTACTTCACTCCTTTCTCCTCTCTTCCCAGTTTCGGTTGGAGAGGTGGCAGCTCTGGCAGGACAAAATATATATAAGTTTATCACAATTTCAGGGCTATTAATCTCCCCGTCTGAAGGGCTGGGCATGGGCTGAGATCCCCCCTCCCTGCTAAGGCCTTGGTGGGCAGCTACCTAGTCTGGACTCTGAGGCTGGTCTAGGCTCTGCCCAGGGGCCTGTGTAGCTGGGTGGCCTTGCTCAAGTGTCGTATCCGGGAGATGCCAGCCTGACTGCCCACCTATCCAGGGGTCAGTGGCACAAAGCATGTGAAACTGTTTTGTGAACTCTGTCCTCCCTCCTGTGTCTCCTGCCTGGGAAGTTGGTCCCCGTGGAGCCAAAGGTGAGGAGGGCCTAGGGAAGGAGGAGTGGCCGCTGGCCGCAGACCCCTGGTGATGATGTGGGGTCCGACCAGTGACCAGAACTTGCTTTCCAGCCCTGGGGCTTCCAGAGGAGCAGTGGGAGGAGGAGGGAGGGCGGGGCTGCCCTCCCACTGGAGTGACCAGGCCTGTCCTGCCCACGGCCCAGCCTTGAGCCCCTGTCCCTGGCACAGTGGATCGCCTGGCACAGGGGTCGCAGGCAGGCCCTGGTCATCCTTTTTCTACCTGCCCCTGCAGACCGGAGGCTGGTTCTAGGGGAAAGTATAAATCCCTGCCTTCTTGACCTCCTAGTATAAATGTTTCTAGAGGGCGAAGGCACCTGCCTTCAAGGTGCTTAGTTCTCTGCCCAGACTTCACGGCCACCTGGGACCTGACCCTGCTGCCCAGCTGCTCCCTGGCTCAGTTCATACCCACCTGAGCCGCTCCCAGCAGCTCTGCTGAAAGCCAGGTCTGACTGCCTCACTCCCCGGCTCAGGACCCCTCAGGGGCTCTCCGCAGGCCAAGGGTAGAGGCCAGACTCCCTTACAGGACACCTGCCCTTCCCTCTAAGTGACCTGGCTCCCGCCGGTCACTCCCGGTGTCCCAATTTACACTCCAGCAACGCGGAACTCCTCGCCCAGAGGGGCTATTTTTGGCCTCTGTGCTCATGCCGTCCCTTCTGCCTGGAATGCCCTTCTACCCTGCCTGTCTGGCTACGTCCTGCTCATGCTGGAAGGCTTAGCTCCTCCTGGAAGCCCTCCCTGACCCCTACCCCAGCCTCCACCTCAGGGCCCCATAGCATGGCCACTTCCCTGCCCTTACCATAGGGGTGTGTAGAGTCTAATTCAGGAGAGCATCCTATGATACAGTATGAAGTAAAGACATAGTATGTGATACTCTATTATGTGATATTTTAGAGCTCATTTTATGTCATTATATTATATTTTTAGGTGATATGTTACCTGATAAATTATGTGATATTAAAACTCTATACTACATTACATTATGTCACACGATGTGTGTTTAGTACACCTCTCTAGCTAGACTGTCAGCCCTTTCATCTTTGTGTCCCAGCTCCTGGCACAGAGGAAGCTGCCAAATAATGCACAGCATTCCTTCCACGAAAATCCACACACACTGGGGCTGAATATTCCTGAAGTGAAGGCAAAGACTCTAGGGAAGAGTGAACTAGGGGCTTTAGGACACAGACAGGGAAGTGCCCCTGGGCTCCCCCAGGCTCCTGTTTGGGGAGTTTGGGCTCTTGTTGCCTTGAATCAGTGCAGAAAGCTTTGCATTTCAGATCACAGAAACCCCTCTAGCAGCAGCTTAAACTAACAGGGCCCCTGTTTCTTACAGTTAGGAAAGGTGACGTGAGGAGACTGTTGCCTGGCTCCAAGGCTCTGGTGATGCTAAGGCTTCGGGCTTCTTTCTTGGTCTTTACCTCATGACTGCACAGTGGCTGCCACGACACTGAGCACTTCATCCACACACCACATCCAAGGCAGGGCAGGGCCTCGCCGGGAAGAGCGTTTCTCCTCACCAGTTCAGTCAGTCCTGTCCAGACATCCCCTACCTGCCCTGAAAGAAGGGGTGCTGTCCCTGAAACTGAGGAGGACATTGGGGCCTCTCATCTGGGAGGACAGCAGGGTAAACAGCCACGTGGCTCATCCCTGGAAAGTTGACCCTGATTTTTTTTTTTTAATTTTTATTTATTTATTTGGCTGTATTGGGTCTTCGTTTCTGTGCGAGGGCTTCCTCTAGCTGCGGCAAGCGGGGGCCACTCTTCATCTCGGTGCGCGGGCCTCTCACTATTGTGGCCTCTCTTGTTGCAGAGCACAGGCTCCAGACGCACAGGCTCAGTAGTTGTGGCTCACGGGCCTAGTTGCTCCGTGGCATGTGGGATCTTCCCAGACCAGGACTCGAACCCGTGTCCCCTGCATTAGCAGGCAGATTCTCAACCACTGTGCCACCAGGGAAGCCCCGACCCTGATTTTTGACAGAGTGGTTTTCTTCCCGGCGGGGCTGACCAATGTCATAACCTCAACCACAGTGTCAGAACCCCATCTCTGCGAGTTTGCCTACTCCTCCCCTCAGCCCCGCAAAGTGAGGGCCAGTAGCCCTGTTTTCAGTTGACAGCACTGAGGTTCAGAGAACCTAGGTGACTAGGCCAGGCCACTGGTGACCTGGTCCACAGTGCTTTTCAGTTTGCAGAGCCTTCTCATGCCTCTTGTCCTCTTGAGTTTCGCAGTGACCTCCTGAGGTCCACATCACTAACCATGGGAGCTGGATGAGGAGGCTGGGACCCAGGGGGGTGAAGTCACTCAGTGCCACACAGCTGGGTGGGGCCGGGCAGGACCTAGGCTCATCCAGCCCAGTGAAACAAGCGCTCATGAATCTAGACCATCACTGCCCTCTGTTCTCCCAAGGTGAGGGGGTCTAGCAGTGACGCGGGTCTGTCTCAGCCCAGCCACTCATGAGCTCTGTCAGCTCAGGCGCTTGCCTTCTCCAAGCTTCGCTTTCCTCATGAGACATGGATAGAAATGTCCATGGGTGAGGAGGGTCCAAGGAAATGATGGCCATGAAAGGGCCACGTCAACTGGGTGCACTACGCAGTCACTGGGGCTCCTGGAGGGCAATGCTGTCCATCTGGAAGGTGGGCAGAGGGACCTTGAGTGTCCCCTCCCCACCCAGGGGCTTAGACTGGGTGGGCTTGACTCTGTTGCCAGGCAGCAGACACCGAGTCTGTCCTTCTGCCGTGTGTGTGTGTGTGTGTGTGTGTGTGTGTGTGTGTGTGTGTGTGCATGGGTTTGTTGGGGCATCTGTAGGCACTGTCTGCCAGGTTCAGATGGAGGGCCTCCCACATGGTGGACTGAGTGTCTGGCACTGGGGAGGTGCCCGGAGGCCTTCAAGGGTTTCAGAACTTCCCCTCTCCCCCAGGGGTCAGGATCCACTTTGACCACCCACCCCCTCCACGTAACCACGCAGTGGTGCTTCATTTATTCAACAGAAGCAGAAAAAGATGAATTAAGCTTGAAGGACGCAGTACATTTATTTAAGAATAAACAGTTTTGAGTGTTTACTATGTGCCAGGCATTGTTTTAGGTGCTGGGTCACTTTGGAGAACAAAACAAAGGCCCCACCCTTTGGAACTCAGGCTAAACGACACAAAGGCCAGGCAGGAAAGCTCACGGGAGAGCCTTGCAGGACCTTCCTCGGAGCCCACTGTGCTTAGCTCTGCACACAGGTCTTACAAGCCTGACTCCCGGGAGGCTCAGGTCGGAGCAGCTGAGCAGAAGCAACCAGGAGGCCAGCTCCTGGAGCAGGTGCAGTGACAGCCCCCGGAATCGCAGCCAGTGGCCTGATGGCGTGGGAAGGAACAGAGAACAAAAAGAGCAACACCAGGGGCTCAGAGGAGCCAAGAGGCTTGGAGCCATTTAGTGTCGGGCTAAAGGGCCCCAGAAGCCTCAAGGACCTGGGGAGTCTTCTGTAGACTGACGTTCCCGGGCTTGACCTTGAGTTGTCAAGAGGAAGCTGAAGTACATCCAGTAGCGTCTGACGGAGAATGCAGGGAAGTGCATCAATTATTGGGAACTGGGACCTGTCCAAGCTGTTTGGGCACAGAAAACACACAGCTTCCTTTCTCTAGGGAAACTCGCCCCTGCTCAGGGGCTTGTTCTCCTGCGGGGGCAGCGCTGGGCGGGTCGGGGTCCTTGTCTGTTCTGCTCACTGTGGGGGGCCTCCCATGCTCCGAATGGAGCCCAGCACGGTCTGAACACTCAGTACATGTTTGCCGAATGCATGGAAGCGTGAAAGCCCGAGCAAGTGAGGTGTTTCTAGCTGTCTTCCACACTATCTATCTCATGGGCAGCTAGCGCCTCTCTGCCGTGTCCCCAGTGGGGCCCTGGCCACCTGATGGGGAGACACAGTTCCTGCCTTGACGAGCTGACATGCAAATGGGGGGAGACACACACACACACACACCCACATACACACGTGTGTGTACTGACACGTGGCTGCCTAACCCTGCGTGCTTGGCTTCGCAGCCTTTGTGATCGTTAATCCTCTCTTCAACCTCAGACGGTAGACTACTATTATTACCATTTTATAGGTGGAGAAACCGAGGCACAGAGAGGTTAAGTAACTGCTCAAAGTCACACGGCTGGTGGAACGGGGAAGTCAGGATTCAAACAGAGGCTGTCTGATGCCATAGCCGGCACATTTAACCACTGCGCTGCACTGCGTCAGTGAGGGTGCTTGTGCGTCAGGGAGTGTATGTACGTGCACTTAAGTGTGTGTGTGGGTGAAAGATCCGTTTCTCTTCCCAGTCCTTTTGTGGTGTCACTGACGGTCAGGGTGGTGGTGAGTAAAGAGCCCTGATCAGAGATGTCCTACCCTTTCCTAAATCCCACGGGAGCTCCAGAATCTAGCTATGAGGGGCTTAGGGACGATGGGAGGGGCCAGAGGAGGGGTTTGCACACTGTTTTGTTGGAAATCATTTGGTTATTTGGGCTGTCCAGGGGCCTCGTGGCCTCTCCCAGCCACCCCATTATTGCCCCCACTGATCCTGAAATATCCACAGCCAGACTCTTACTGGGGATCTCCTGAAGACATGCTGCGGGCTTTGCAAAGGCTTGTGGGCCAGCACTTTGAGCATGAATTGGCTTGTCTGGTTGGTTCCCCATCACTCTTGCTGTGGCTTTGCTATAAGGATTGGGAGGGGAGGGGAGGGACTTCCCTGGTGGTCCAGTGGCTAAGGCTCCGCGCTCCCAATGCAGGGGACCTAGGTTCGATCCCTGGGCAGGGAACTAGATCCCACGTGCCACAACTAAGAGTTCACATGCTGCAGCTAAAGATCCCGCATGCCGCAGCGAAGATCCTGCGTGCCACAGCTAAGACCCGATGCAGCCAAAATAAATTAAAAAAAATAAAGGACTGGGGAGAGGGGAGGCACGGAGGTATGCAGAAGCATGATGGGGGCCCCAGGGACCCCCGACACTGTGGTTGGGGGGGTGTGTATACGTGTAGTGTTGGCGGGGGGGGGGGGAGTGTGTGTGAGGGTCATGAGTTGGGGCCCGAGGGACGCTTCCAGGGAGCAGGGCCTTCCTCACCTGGCTGGGCCACCTGTCTGCCCAGCTGTCTGCTGCCCTCCAGCCCGGGTGCCTTCTCTGGCTATGGCGCAAGGGCAGGAGCTCCTTGAGCTTCTGGGGTCTGGAAGGGTAGCATGCAGCGAAGTGGAATTGGCTGGACAACCTCACACGATGGGGAGCAGATGGGAAGCTGCAGCAGCTGGGCCTCAGACCTCACCCAGGCCAGCTCGGCCCTTCTTGTGCCCTGTACTGTGGGCGGGGTGAGGTGGGGACCCAGAAAGGCAGATAGGCTGACAGACGTGGAGAGAGAAGCAGAGGGGAGACCAAGAGAGAGCTGGCACAGAGAGACGCGGCGGGAGCACGGAGAGAGAAGCAGAGATTGTCAGCCTGCAGCCCGAGAAGGGTCGGCGCGGCGGCGCCTGGGGTCTCCCTGCCTGTCCCCTGCAGGCGCGGGTTCTCCCTCTGAGCTCTGGCCCGGCTCTGCGAGCTCCGGGCCTCCCACCTTCCCTTAGGCCCCAGGGGATGAAGGCTGAGATTTTCTTAGAACCAAGAGAGGTGGCAGCTGGGGGGATGGCTTGAGGACTTTCTAGTCCCGAGTGCCAGTGAAGAAGCTGAATCCTCTAGGGGCTGAGGGGTCTGCCTTGCTCTGCTGCATCCCAGCGTGTGACCTAGGGCCTCCATTTCCCCATCTGCAAAATGGAAGCGGCGACAACACCTCCCAAGGACTGTACAACCGCACATGCAAAGGAGTGTGTTGGGCTCCGGACGAGGCCGCCCTCAGCCCATTCACCGACTTCTGTCCCCAGGCCTGGGAGGACAAGGAGCCGAGGACGACCTGGCCCCCTGTCTCAGGAGCTCGTGGTGGAGCTGTGTGGGCTGAGCAAGTGGGCGATGGCAGTTGCACCAACCATAACTCGAGCACAGAGGGATACAGGAGTCGGTATGAAGAGCTTGGAGGCTTCGGAGGGGAAACACATTTCCCCAGACTGCAGTGAGGTGGGTCTCGGGGCAGGCAGCTGGACCGGAGCCCCCGTTGTCCTGGACTGGGGACACAGCCGGCAGAACCCTGCCCTCCTGGAGCCTCCGTTCCCGTGGGTGGAAGTAACTCCGAGCAAGGCTGTACTGGAACAGAGGGGACGCCCGGGGCTGGACGGGGCTCTCTTAGTGCTGGCCCGGGTGCCTGGGTCCCAGCTCCAGCATCTTAGCACAGGAGGGGTCCCCAGGGTTACTCACTGGTTGTTTCCTACCCCTAGGAAAGTCCTTCTGTATGTCCTTGACTGACCCTGAGGTTTGAACATAAATGTTGGCCTCAGTCAGCGAGCGGTTTAGACTGCTGGACCCACTGTTGCTCCTGACCTGGGCCGGCAGGGCAGGACGTCGTCCTAGCATCACAGGCAGCTAACTGCACCCTGTAGCCGGGAGCCCCTGGCAATCGTATTCGCTTCTCTGATGAGTGGCCTGGAGGGACACAACGGGGTGGGGGGCAGGGGGAAGAGGTGACTCGACAGCATTTACCAGGATAGCATTTTGGTGGTTTCTGCTTTGCTCTGGGGTTAGACTGTAAGCTGCTGCAGGGCAGGGCCTCCAACCCTGATGCCTGTCACAGAGCTGACAGGAGGAACTCAATAAATCTTTGATGACTAAATGAATTTTTCCCCCAGTTCATGGTCCCCAGGCGGATTCCCCTGGCTCACAAGGGGCTCTGGCTATAACTTCGCAACTCTTAGGTCCTGGCACCTTGAGAGCCCTCCCAGCCTGGACACAGTGTGGTCGTTGATTCACACCATGTTCCCGCCCTCAGCAAAGAGCAGCCAGCTCCAACTGCTCATAAATTTCCTGCCTGTCACCCGTGGCGCCCAGGCCAGGCGAGGCGGGAGGTGCTGGGGTGGGCTGGTCCATACCTGCTTCCAGTTGCCTGGGAAGTTTGGAGGCCAGAAGCCCAGGCCTATGCTTGTGCCCAGAATAACCTCAGCAGAGCCTGGCCTTTGGAGATGTGGAAGCAGATCTGCCAGATGCAAAGATGTATGGGCTGGAGTGTTGGAGAAAACACAAACACCAGCTTGCCGTGCAGTTTGCACAAGCTGATTTCACTCCCATGAAATCCAATATAGGTCTGCCTACGCATAGGAAAAACATGTGGATGGATGGACCTAGAGATGATCATACTAAGTGAAGCAAGTCAGACAGAGAAAGACAAATACCGTATGCTGTCACTTATCGGTAGAATCTTAAAAATGATACAAACGAATTTATTTACACAACAAAAACAGACTCAAAGGCGTAGAAAACAAACTTATGGTCACCGAAGGGGAAAAGGGTGGGAAGGGATAAATTAGGAGTTTGGAATTAACAGATACTCACTACTATATATAAAAGAGATAAACAGCGAGGACCTACTGTATAGCACAGGGAGCTATATTCAATGTCTTGTAATAACCTATAATCGAAAAGAAAGGAAAAAAAGGAAAAAAAAAGGAAAAAAGGAAAAAAGGAAAAAAGGAAAAAGTATGTGGAACAGCAATCACCAGCACTATCATGGTTTCTCTCAGTGGGGAGATGGAGGTGATTTAAATGGTTTTCTTCTGTTCACTCTTCTGTGTTTTCTAACTTTTCTATAATTAACATATACTACTTATGCGTTTACAAAAATTTTAACATTTTTTAAAATTATAAATTTATTTATTTATTTATTTTTGGCTGCGTTGGGTCTTCGTTGCTGTGCGCGGGCTTTCTCTAGTTGCAGCGAGTGGGGACGACTCTTCGTTGCAGGGCGCGGGCGTCTCATTGCGGTGGCTTCTCTTGTTGTGGAGCACGGGCTCTAGGTGCATGGGCTTCAGTAGTTGTGGCACACAGGCTCAGTAGTTGTGGCGCATGGGCTTAGTTTCTCCGCCACATGTGGGATCTTCCCGAGCCAGGGCTCGAACCCCTGTCCCCTGCGTTGGCAGGTGGATTCTTAACCACTGCGCCACCAGGGAAGTCCCAGAAAGTTTAACATTTTTATTGAGATTATAGTTTACCCATTTAAAGTGTACAATTCAATGATTTTTTAGTTTTTTCACTAAAATGTGGCCATCACCACAGCCAATTTTAGAGCATTTTCATCAGCCCCCAAAGAAACCCCATATGCTTTAGCAGTCTCCTTCTCCCTCCCAACCCTAGGCAACCACTAATCTATGGATTTCCCTGTTCTGGACATTTCATGTGAATGGAATCATGTACTACGTGGGCTTTTGTGTCTGTCTCCTTTCACCTAGCATACTGTTTTCAAGGTTCATCCAAGTTCTGTCATGTGTCAGTACTTCATTCCTTTTTATGGCTGAATAATATTCCATTGTATGAATATACCACACTTTGGTTATTCATTCGTCATGGATGTGACTTAAGTAATTTAAAAGTTGTGCTTATTTTTAAAAAAGAATTCGTCTAAAGCAGATTGGTCAAGATGACAGTTGGTTCCATATGACTATTTCTGGTTACTTCTTTTAAGACTTTTCAGCCTATGATGCCATTTTATGTTTTCAAACACCAGTGAATCACACCAAGGACCCAGCTCTTTGCAGGAATGGGAGCTGGTGCTTACACTGTGTACCAGGCCCTGCTGGGAGTGTGGCTCTCTTGTCCCATTGATTCTTTGCAACTGACCTAGAAAGTGGATACTATTACTGTGCTCATTTTAGTTTTTTAATTTTTACTGGAGTATAGTTGATTTGCAATGTTGTGTTAGTTTCAGGTGTACAGAAAAGTGAATCAGTTATACATATACATATATCCACTTTTTTTCAGATTCTTTTCCCATATAGGTCATTACAGAGGATTGAGTAGAGTTCCCTGTGCTGTACAGTAGGTCCTTATTAGTTACCTATTTTACATATAATAGGTGTACATGTCAATCCCGATCTCACAGTTTATCCCTCCCCTGTGCTCATTTTAAAGATGAGTAAACTGAGGCTTTGATAGATCAACCAGCCTGCCCAGGGCCCCAGAGTCCCACTGACTTTGGGGCCAAGATGAACCCTAGTGGTCAGCATTTAGAACCAGACCCTTTCTAGCCCATATATTGGTGTACATAAAAGTGAAAGGTAAAATAATGCCTGATAGTGTGGGTCTTGAAAAATACTTCTCCCATGCCCTCCCTGCTTGTCTTTCATATTTTAGTTTTAAAGTAACATTGCAATCTGACTTCTCCTTTTAGGACAAACCATAAAAAACAAAAAACTCAGGATTTCAATCCCATTTGACATCTTTTTCTGCACCTAGAAGGCTGTATACAAATTGCTTAAATACAGAAAGATGTATGATTTGAAAACAGTCAAAAATGGTTAAATAGGTGAAGTGACTGAAAATGAACTTTAAAGGTAAAATAACTTATAGGCAGAAATAATCATCTTTTTAAATGCCCCAAAGTGATAAAATTACCCTGCAGCACACAGAAGTGATGAGGAGAGGAAACCAATCCACTTAAAGCCAGGGACAGACTTAGTAAGCAGAGGAGGTATAATTAGAAATTTAAAAACTGGAAGTGAACAAAAGCAGAAAGATACAACATTGTTCCTGGGTTCACAACAATTACCAAAAGTTGCCCTAAAGCATAGGCACAGTTACAAAAATGCTCAGTGTTACATTTGAAATAGGCAGCATATCTGGTGGCACTTAAATGCTACAGTAAGTAAAATGCCTGGTAACTGGAAATATTTATTCACATGTCCAATAAATAACAAATATTTATTGAGATGCTACTGTGTGTCCAGACTGTTCTAGGCTCTGGGGCTACAGCAGCGAACAAAACGACCATGTCCCTGCCATTGTGGACCTGACATTCTGACCACAAATGAGTGAGCAGATAAAAAGATGATTTCTGGGAATTCCTTGGCGGTCCAGTGTTTAGGACTCTGCACTTTCACTGCCGAGGGCACGGTTTGATTCCTGGTTGGGGAACTAAGATCCTGAATGCCATGCTGTGGCCAAAAAAAAAAAAAAAAAAAAGATGATTTCTGAATGTGATAAACCCAGACACTTTGTCACCCTGACCAAATCACTTCAGTCGGACCCAGCACGTCAGACCTGCTGAAAGGGACCTGGGAGGCATCTTGTCTAGTCATTTTCAAAGTTTATATTAGTGAGCAGCACGACCTGTGTTTAAAGGGCATCTTTTAACACAGATGTGTGGAGGGGCCATGCTGCAGGGGGCTCCTCAGGACGGTGAGAGCCTTACCCAGCCATAATCAGAGACTTGGCCGCAGTGGGAACACCACCCACAAAAGACCAGAGCCAGAGGGGACGCAAGAGGCCCTTTCAAGCTGTGCTTCTCACATGGACCCAAGCAGGATGTTGCCAGGAGTTACATGAGAAGGGGGTCTGTGGTGTGGTTGTCACAGCGGGGAGTATGTCCAGCCCTCTCCCCTGTATTTGCAGTTATGCTTGCATGTGTGCGTGCACACAC
Source organism: Balaenoptera acutorostrata (assembly GCF_949987535.1). Lineage (NCBI taxonomy): Eukaryota > Metazoa > Chordata > Mammalia > Artiodactyla > Balaenopteridae > Balaenoptera > Balaenoptera acutorostrata. The sequence continues at coordinate 15,241,810 of NC_080075.1, read as the reverse complement.
ACACGTCCACACCTACACCTACATACACGCACGCGTGCACGCACACACACATACCCCACCTCTTCTGAAGGGATGGCATAGGTAGGCTTGTCTCCTGTCTCTCAGCCACACGAGATTGGTCTAGGGGAAGAAATCTGACTGAGGCTAGACCAACTGACTGCCTTCACTGGGTGTTTGGGGTTGGGAGGCTGAGAGATTGGGCCAATGGGCAGACAGGCATGAAAGAAGCAGAGCCTGGAAGTGGCTGAGTGATGTTGTTGGCAGGCACCTGGAGGGAAGGGCCATAGATTGCCCCTACTGAGGTTCACAAGCTTTCCTGAGACTTTCCCCCGGCCGCTCTGAAATGCCCTTGTGCAGCCTTAAGTAACGGGAAGAGTAGAGTGAGTTTCTACTCCTCACAATGCAGTTGCAGTCACACAATCAAATGGGTTGGGAAAACACTGGGTAAGTAAAGCCACACGAATTTCTTTACTGTAAGACTTTTCAGAGACTTTAATATGTTCATATACACAGTGACTTTCCAAGGTAGGGCCAAGATCTGTGAGGTTTCCCAAACTCATGGGATATACCTCACCTGGCTAGTATTCTGAAGAGCACCCTTTGGGGGGTGCTAATCCATGTACGTGTACTTGCCGTACAGGTGAAGGAATTAAAGCACAGAGAGGGAGAGTCAGTTCCCCAAGGTCACACAGTTGGTTAATTGCAAAAAGGGTCGTGGCACCTAAGGCCTCCCAGTGTTCTTTCCACCACGCTCCAGTTGACATGAGGCTTCCTTGGACGGATGATGCATGTGCTGGGATTCCTGGACCAAGGTGGGTGGTGGGAATGCAGGTCCCGTGTAGACGTTAGGGAAAGGGTGGGGTTGAGAATTGAAGGTCAGGCCTTGGCGAGAGAAACCCCTGTCTCCCTTGCTCTTGGGCGGTAGCCATGGCTTCAGTGGAGTCTGAGAGCCGACTGAGGGCTTGGGGCTGGGCCCGGCCAGGCGGCCGCCTTTACAGGGCAGCCGGTGGGATGGCTTCAGCTGCCCCAGCCTTCCGTGCCTTCCCCGACCGCAGGCAGACTGAACAAGGGAGGAACTCCGGGCCAGTCCTCGGCAGGGCCCGCCCAGGCAGCCAGCGCCGGGATGACGCGGCTGTAAATCACCCCGTGGACCACAGACCCAGTGCCATCCCCACGGGTTTCCTTTCCGCTTCTTAATCCTCCTCCTCAGACTCGGTAACAAAAAGCAGATTCCTGCTGGGGCCAGCCACGCACCATGGGCTCGGAGAATGTGAGCCTGGATTCACCACATCAAGATGCTCCCTCCTCTCACTTTTCCTTTTCCCCTTCTTAGCCTCTATTAGCTGCAGGACACTCCCTCCTCCTGGCTGGGCTCCCTCACCCTCCCTGGACCCCACTTCCAGCCTTGCCCCGGCCTCGCACCTTGGCTGCCTGCCCAGCACCGCCCAGGCCTGAGGCTCACCAGGGCCTGTGGTTCGCAGCCCCTCCAGCCCCGTGGTTTGGCTCCAGCCGGCTCCCCGAGCCTCCCTTTCAGCAGGAGCGGGCTCTGTGTGGTAGAATAAACACTGCCGATCTGGATTCAAGTCGTGCTGCTGCCAACTCGTAGCACTTACCTCTGAGCTGGGGATGTGAGGAGCTCCCTGGCATGTCAGAGGTGCCTGACAGATGTTTTGCTTCAGAAATAAGTGCTTAGCTGTTTGTTCAGGGTTGCTGCAGGAAACAGGAGAGAGGGATTTGGAACTCCGTTATTAGGGGTGTGCTGTGCCCAGGTAACGGACGGCTGTTTTTCTCCTGTGTGTTCTGGGTGCGCTGGGAACCCCTGAAGAGCCTCCCCACCAGCTCTGACCTCCCCCAAAGCTAAAGCCCCGGCAGCCCCAGGACCTTTTCGCATCTCCTGTCCCTTCCTGTAGCAAATCACGCCCTCTGGTCAGTTTGCTCACGAGCAACACCAAGTTCGGCTGCCAGAGTGAAGTTTCCGAAGGTCAGGACTGCAAGGAACTGAAAGACGGTCTAACCTAGGGGTTTTCGAGTTTGCCCCATAGCACCTGGGTTCTCACAGCCATCCCAGGCTCCACGTTGGAAGGAATACTGTACACTCTGGGCTCCCCTCTCTCTGTGTCCCCTGTACTCTCCCGATCCAAATAGACTAGAACCATGGTCATCTGTTTTCTGTATTAGAATTCCCAGGTCAGGCTTCATTTCTACTACAGCTGAGGACACTGACCTCTTATAGATGAAGACACTGTCGTTTTATAGATGGGAACACTGAGGCCCAGCTGGCGGGGGGATGGGCTGCACCTAGGGTCAGCCTCTTGGCTGCTGGTGTAGTGTCTTGTCTGAAGGGTGTAGGGCAGCGGTCCCCAACCTTTTTGGCACCAGGGCCCGGTTTCGTGGAAGACAGTTTTTCCACGGACCATGGGGAAGGGGATGGTTCAGGAGGTGTTGTGAGCGATGGGGAGAGGCAGATGAAGCTTCCCTCGCTTGCTGCTCACCTCCTGCTGTGCAGCCCGGTTCCTAACAGGCCGCAGACCGGTACAGGGGTCCCGGGGGTTGGGGACCCCTGGTGTAGGGAGAAGGAGGTAAGGATGCCGTTCCCGTGGGGGACAGGGCTGACTCTGATATCCCTCAGAGGTGTGACCTGGGGGATTGCGGTATCCGGACCAGGGGTCCCTGAGCTTCCTCTACAACCCCGCCCATCCCCCAAACCAACAAAATCAGCAGTGGCTCTGAAATGCAGCAAGGTAGGGGTGGGGAGTAAGGGGACAGTGTGGGCTCTGGCAGCAGGCAGTCCTGGGTCCAGATGCTGGCTCCATCCCTTACTGAACCTTTCAAGATTCAGTCCCTGCCTGGGCCCTACGAGTCCCTCCCGAGTCCCTCCCCGGGCACCTGCGAGGATTGAGTAAGCGGAGGTGCCGTGGGTGCCGGTACCTGGTACAGGTCGGCCTTCTGAAGTCAGGACCAGTAGGGGCTACTTCTGACCATTGGCTGTTTTTTGTTTGTTGGTTTTTTGGCTTTAAAAATTTTTTTATTTATTTAATTTTTATTTTTGGCTGCGTTGGGTCTTTGTTGCTGCGCATGGGCTTTAGTTGTGTCGAGCAGGGGCTACTCTTCGTTGCAGTGCGCGGGCTTCTCATTGCGGTGGCTTCTCGTTGTGGGTTCTCATTGCGGTGGCTTCTCTTGTTGTGGGGCACAGGCTCTAGGCACATGGGCTTCAGTAGTTGTGGTGCACGGGCTTAGCTGCTCCACAGCATGTGGGATCTTCCGGGACCAGGGCTCGAACCCGTGTCCTCTGCATTGGCAGGCGGATCCGTAACCACTGCGCCACCGGGGAAACCCTTCTTTTTGTTTGTTTGCTTGTTTATTGAGGTATCGTTGATTTACAATATTATATTAGTTTCAGGTATATAATATAGGTATTCAAAATTTTTATAGATTATATTCCATTTAAAGTTATTATAAAGTATTGGCTATAATCCCTGTGCTATACAATATATCCTTTTAGCTTATGTATTTTATTTTATTTTTTGTTTGTTTCTTTATTTTTATTTTTTAAAAACATTTATTTATTTATTTATTTGGCTGTGCCGGGTCTTAGCTGCTGTTTCTTTATTTTTTTAGTTTATTTTTTTATATTGGAGTATATTTGATTTACAATGTTGTGTTAGTTTCAGGTGTACAGCAACGTGATTCAGTTTTATATATAGATATATAGAGATATCTATTCTTTTTCAGATTCTTTTCCCATATAGGTTATGACAGAGTATTGAGTAGACTTCCCGGTGCTCTACAGTAGGTCCTTGTTGATTATCTATTTTAGATATAGTAGTGTGTATATGTTAATCCCAACCTCCTAATTTATCCCTCTCCTCCCATTGGTTGTTTCTTTCAGGAGTGACCGGCCATGGGCTCGTCCAAGGACGCTGCTGTGGGCCCTCTTTCCAGTCAAGCTTGAGGAGAAGGTGAGCTCGCCAAGTCCAGCCTTGTCGTCCTCTCTAAGTTGTCACCGGATGCTCAGACCACCACCTCTCAGGACAGGAGCTTGCCTGCCCCCCTCTCGCCCTCCCCCCTCAACCACTCCATAGTGACTTTGCACTTTGCTCTCTGCCTGGTGGGACGGGGAGAGCAAAGCCTTCCCCTTGCCCGGGCCTGAGGCCCACCGTCTGGCTGCAGAAATTCATTGCCAAAGATTCGACAGAGACACTGAACAAAATGGGGTGAGAAGACCCCATAGTGAAAAGCCACACTGTTGCTCTATGATGTTTGCTCCTCCTGTTGCCTGGGTCCCATCTCACGCCAAAGAACGAGTCAGCAGTTCCACTAGGAACTCGTGGAAAGGATGGACGTTTGGTGACTGTTGGAAGCGCTTGACCCTCTGACCCGGAACTCCCTTTCTACAGCTGGGCCCCGAGCTGGCTGGACGCAGATAAGCCTTCTGGGGGCTGTGATAGGGAGGCTGGGGGCGCCTGTGGGGGAGTGAGATCTGAGATCCCGGCCCCCCTCTCCTTCCCGCTGGCTGCCCAGGCCTCTGACCCTGATTTTCCCATGTTCCCTGGGCCCAGGCTCCTTCTTGGGTCCTCAGCATCATGAGAAATGAATGGTGGGGTGGGGGCAAATACTGACCACCCATGCCTCACCCCAGGGACCTGCCCCAGGGTGACCCCCAGCCGGTCCAGCCAGCCACTCCTTGCCGGGGGCCCGCCCTCCTGACTGGGCACACTAGATGGCGCCCTGGCTGGGGGCCGGCGGTCTGTGATGGTTGTGCAGGGGGGCAGAGGGGAGGAAGGGACCAGGGGAATGGGCCAGTATGTGGGGAGGCGGGCATGTTCAAAGTCAAGGCCTGTTCCTTCCTTGTGCTCACAGGGCCAAAGCTGTTCACATCTGTGCTCAACCATCTGCTTCAAATTGAAGTAAAAGCCCCAACATGTAAAGAAAACACTTGCTTGTGTTGATGGACTCTGTGGGTGACCAGGACTTTGGCCGGTCAGCTGGAGAGGGTTGTGGGGGGAGGGAGAGGTTGAGAACCCTTCAGGAAGTGAGCAGTGTGTGTGTGTGTAAGGGGGTGGGGCCCTCGCCATGGCCTTGGCCTGGACTACTGACCAGGAGGCCAAGTCAGGAACATGTGAGGAGTGTTCTCGGCTTTGTGCCTCATTTACTCCATACTGTGAGTTTATAAGGTGGGGACTGAATTTTTAATCCCATTGTACAGATGAGGAACCTGAGGCGGGGAGGAGACAGGGCCAGTCAGTGACAGAAACAGTTCTCACATCAGGGCGGCCTCACTCCACTGCCTGTGCGCTTAGCGCCTCTCCAGCCCCATAGGCCAGCTCCTGCCCGAAGTCTTTGTGTGGACTTGGCCTAAGATGGGGCAATAATGGCTCAGTGGGGATGGGGGAGGGTTAATAAGAGAAGAACTAGGAAAGGACTGTCAGGGCAGACGGCTGTGTAGGAGGGGCAGGGCTGCCCAAGGAGAGGGGGGGTGATGAGGGAAGGAGGCTGTGCCCTTGCAGAATACACACCTGTCCCATGGTTCCGCCCAGTGTCGCCCTCTCTTGTCTACTCCCGGGCTCCTGGGCTGGGGCTGCAGTGCCTGCACCTCCTCTTGCACCAGTGTTTCCCAGACATGGCTCTGCCCAAGGACCGAGCTATGCGGGCTGGTCCTGGATCTGGGGCAGAAGCAGGGGCCACAGGCTGCTCAAGGAGCTCCTCAGAGCAACAGTGCCCTGGAAACAGGCCAGGCAGAGTGGGCTTGGAGTGGGGCAGGGGGAGGTGGTTCGTCACCCCAGGCCTCTAGACACAGATGATAGACTCACTCTGGTGTCCCTCTGAGCCTCTGAGTAACACTGGTGGCATTTCCTAGGGAAGCAGGAAATGTGGACCAACCTGCAGCAAACTTGTTGACATAAAAGGACCCTGTTACTAACGGTTTGGGGGAGATACCCCCATCCTGCTGACAAGGGAGCAGACCCGTGGCCTTTCTACCCAGAAACAATAATGGTCTCTACTCCCCACCCCTCTCCTACTCATGGCCTTCATTACGTACTTCCCTTCCATTCTGAAGCATCTATTGATCACCAGCCGCATAGCAGACTCTAAGCTGGGTATCAGGAATAGAGAGATGGATCCCACAGTGTCTTCACGGAGCTCAGAGTTCTGAACAGAAGATGGGACGGACAGATAGACAAGCAAATAACTGTGATACAGTTGGATGACTAAGGTGTTGTTGGGAGTTTCGGGAAAGAAAAAGGTAACTCTCCCTGGGGAGGTATCATGAAGGGCTTTCCTAGAAAGGAGCTATGTGAGTTGGGTCATGAAGGATGAATAGAAGTTTTCTGAGCAGAGGAAAGGAAGAAGGACTTTCTACGCAGAGAAGTATTCAGCCCTCGAAAGACATTGGAATCACCTGAGGAGATTTTTAAATACTGACATAAAGTATTAATACCAAAGTTCCATCTCTAGAAATTCTGATATATTGGTCTGGAGTGTGGTCTGGGCATTTGGGATTTTTAAAAGCTCCCCAAGTGATTCCAATGTGCAGGCAAGGTTGAGAGCTACTGGTTGAAGTGGGCTGAGATCTCTGACAAAAAAGTGATTTAGAATCACTGATATGGGATACAGGCTGTGCCAAAAATGTACAGGGATATGTGTGTGTGTGTGTGTGTGTGTGTGTGTGTGTATACAAATAGACAAGCTAATAATTGTGATACCGTCAGACGACCGCATGAATGTACACACACAGGTATGTGTGTATATGAGTGATTGAAAGTCCATGCTTTTCTTTCCTTTTCCAGCTTCTCTCCCAATACAGCAGCTTGGGTTCTTGTGCACACACATGTACACACACACACTCCTTCTTGTGTGCACACCCAGATACCAACTGCGTACATTCCCAGGGAAGGGAAATCCATTTCACATGGATTCAGATTTCATCGGCAGCCTTCTCTACAGTTTGTGTAAACAACCGTGCAAGAAGGCCCTCACCAAAATAAAAGTTATGAAGAGCCACCCTCATGGGGCCTTGACAGCGCCTGTCCTGGTCCAGCCGAGGGTGTGGTCACAGGGCCCCGGCAGATTTGTTTGCGCACACACCCTCTTGCTCCGTTGTTTGCTCTGGGTCCTGGCTCCACATGCCGGGGATGGCTCATCAGCCACCAGCCACAGAGGGAGGGTGTCCCTGTTGGAGGCCACGTGTGTACACACGTGTCTGCACCTCTGGTGCATGCCTGGTTCCTGCAGCATGCTTGCTTCCTGCTCTCCAAAGGACAAACCCACAAAGAATGGCTCTGCGAGTCAGAGATCTCCCCAGCTCAAGGCTGAGCCCTCCAAGACTCTTCAAAAACTCCATGCACACGGGCTGCCCGCTGCTTCCTGGTTCCGGCCTCGGACAATGCCAGAAGAGAGGTGTAAATTCTGGGCAGGGCCTTCCACGCGTCCCTGGGCCCCTTTTTGGTCTCACAGCGTGGCCAGGGCCCTGGTGGATTCTGTCTCCCCACACTGTCCTTCCTCCCGTCCCCGTGGCCCACCGCGCTGTCCTGGACCTCTTCCTTCCCTCCACCTCACCTTGTCCTGTGCTGTCCTATTTCTTTTCCTGATCCCTCCCACGCATCTCCCCTTCCTTCCAAGCCAGTGAGAGGCAGGAGCCGGCAGGTCTCAGGGGCTGGGGACTGGGTAGCAGAGCCGCCAGCAGGGACTGTGTAGGGAGCTGAGGTGCAGACAGGGCTCCTTTGTGCCCGAGATACAGGGCAGAGAGCTGGGTACCGCTAATTAGGCTGAGCCGTACTGTAAGGCAGCCAGGGCAGGGCCTGCTAGGGGGCTGGAGCAGGGGTTGCACTTGCCTCCCACCTTCCACGCTGCTTCCTGGGCTAAAAGGGACTGTTGCCAGCAGCCCGGCTGACAAATAGCCTGGCCTTCTCAAAGCAAGACTCAGATATCTCCAAGTGTTTCCTTCAGCGGATTTGTGTTGCCATTCTCCCTCTGTCTCTCTGCCACCTGCCCAGCTGCCTTCTGTTTCCAGGCTCCAGGGGGACGGGGAGGCATGGAGGAGACCCTGCCTAGGCGAGGGGTGGAGAGGAGGGGGCAGCTGGCTTCGCCCTTTGCCCCAGGGTCCTCACCTTCCCACGGGTCCCCTCTGGTCCCCCGGACCCCAGACAAGCTATGCCTGCCTCCCTGAAGCCAGGCACTCCAAGGAACTTGGATTTATAAATAACGACTTTGTTTTACGGCTATGCGGGCATGTGTCTAATCTCCAGATGGCGCTATGAATTCCTAGAGGGCAAAGATTAGGTCAAATACATCTCCAAATCCTTGAAAAGGCCTGGCAAAATGTATATGTTGGTTTCTTTGTTGAATGAATGGATAAAAATGAAAAATATGGTAAGTCACGCATGTATTTTCTTCCTTCCACAAATAACTACCAAGCAGCTAATTTATTCAAGACCCTGAGAGACTCGGACACAGGCCTTTGCCAAGGCTTCAAAGAGGCTCAAAGGGAGAAGGTCCAGAACAGAGTGGAGCCCAGGCTTGGGGCTTTTTGCTCTTTCTGTGGCTGCGCCTTTGAGAACTGTGCTCCAGCAAAGAGGAGAGCTTCATAGCACCTGCACCTGGCATGCACTAGGTGCTGAATAAACATTTATTGAAGGTGTGTGGATGAATGAATGAACGCTGCCCCACCCTCATGCCCCTCCTCAGACATCTCTAATCAATGGTGGCTCTTTTTCTCCCTGGTCCCTGAAGCTTCCTGAGTTCAGGACAGTGCTTCAGGCAGTCGCTATTAATCCATTGAAGAGATGTGCTCTCTTGGCCATCTTGGTCTCAGGGCCATCCTGGAGTAAGTGGTAGGTGGGGACACCCTCAGACCAGCCTCCTGGGGCACCATCAGGATGATATGACTGAGGATATGTTAGGAGGTCGCCTTCCTTATGCCCATAGGGCTATGCGGCCACCTCCTGGCTGGCCTCCCGCTGTCTGATCTGTTCCCTGCTGCCCCTCCCTCCTGCTGATGGAGGTGTGTCCTGAAGTTCCTGCCCTGGGCCCATCGCCTCCAGGCAAAGTCCAGTCTCCTTAGCTACCTATAGGACTTGTCGTGGAGGGTCACATCCCCTCCTCCAGTGACTCCAATGCCTCCCCAGACTCAGTGACCCCCAGTTCGGGCATCTAAGGATGCTGGCTGAATCCCATCCCCAGGTGTTAATAGTCCCTCTTTCTTAATCATGTCTCAGTTCCCTTTCCTCTGGCTGCCCACAAAACAAGATTCTTTCTGGACCCTCGTGTTTACTGCAATGGAAACAGTTCCGGTTTAATCTAACTTTCCTCTGTATTGCATCCACCCAGGCCCCTGGTTCCCTAGGGGAAATCTAGGTTTCTCAATCCCAGAACCTGGACAGGCGGAGAGGCCCTGCTTAACCCAACAGCAATGGCCTGGGTACATGTCCTCCTATCCTAAGGACTCGTCTTTCCTCTTCATATATATTAATCAGAACATCACTTTGCCACCCCATCTTCATTGAGAAGCCAGCATTGCCCCAGGTCTCTGAGGATTCTTGAGGGGCTTACATCCCCATGGTTATCTCTGCTTTGATCTAATTATCTCTCTCTCAATCGCCTCCTATGGCTGATCCCTTCTCTTTACTCCGCTTTACAGGGAACACAGCCACTTTCCCTTGATTTCCCCAAAACATCACTCACACAAGGCAGTTGTGTATAGAGGAATTATTTTTCCCCTTCCTGATGATTTTTTAAAATGTTTACACTCACAGAAAACCAAATAAGACCTTGCCTTTTTCTTCCCAATTTATTTAGCTGATTTCATGTATTTTTGACAGGTTCATCATGTTTCCGGCAGTTATAAATATTTTCCCCTCTGGCTTCACTCTCTGACACTACATTTCTGGGCTGTGACTCACCGAAGTTGTCCCACAGCTGGGGCTTGAATCCAGTCTTTTTTCTTCAATTTAACATCTCCCTACCCAACCCCAGGTCACCACCAAATCCCAGCCTGAAAACAGGAGACTATAAAATACGATGCCCAGTGGAAAGGTCACAAGCAAACATGACAGCTGGCCAGGCCTCTCACCCACACTCAGCTGAACAGGCACCCAGGGTCTTGCCTCTGGGAGGAGAGATGCATGACCTGGAGAGATGCACATTCCTTTCCCCAGGCTCTCCTATGACCAAGGGCAGCTGACTGGTAATACCGTGGGGAGGAGGGGACAGGACAGAGCCTGTCCCCTCCCCCAAGAGGCAAGCAGGGCCCTGAACTTAGCCCCGTGCCAAGCCCATACCCCAAACCACATTCAAAGCCATCTGGCCCACAGACAACATGCGTTCCTCCTCCGGGATTTCATTTCCATCCCCACAACCAGAAGTTTCAAGAGAATTTTACTCTTGCAGGCACACATATGCATGCAACTCACACACTTTTTTTTTTTTAATAAAGAACTCAAAACCCTTCCAAGTTCCAGGAAATAAATTTCTATTTTTGGAGAAGAAAATAGAGCAAAAAAATCAAGCTTCGGGTATGCTTTGGGATAGCTATGCTATGCTTTATTTTCTAAATAAAAATCAGGACAAAGGGTTTGACGAATATTTTAGTGCCTCTTTCAGGTGTGAGAGGCAGCCTAGGAAGTCAAATGTTGTAACTTCGGGGTCAGCTCTAAGATTAATAGGGGGACTTCCCTGGTGGAACAGGGGTTAAGAATCCATCTACCAATGCAGGGGACATGGGTTCCATCCCTGGTCTGGGAAGATCCCACATTCTGCGGAGCAACTAAGCCCGTGCGCAACAACTACTGAGCCCACATGCTGCAACTACTGAAGCCCGTGCGCCTAGAGCCCGTGCTCTACAACAAGAGAAGGCACCACAATGAGAAGCCCGCGCACTGCAACAAAGAGTAGCCCCGGCTCGCCGCAACTAGAGAAAGCCCGTGCACAGCAACGAAGACACAACACAGCCAAAAATAAATTAAAAAAAAAAAAAAGATGAATAGGCTTTCTAAGAACAAAGTGTTCAGTGATCCTCTCCACTGGGAACCATAGCTAATATTTCCCCTTCATAAAGGCTCTGAAAAGTCCTGCATAAGGAAAACCCATTTAAATTTTTTTAAATTTATTTTTTATTGAGTGAAAGATTCTTTAAATTCTATAGTGCTTTACAATTTTCAAAAGTTTTACACACATGATTTCAGATAATCCCATAACAACCCCTTTTTTTTTTTTTTAAAGAAATTCACATTCTTTTATTTATTTATTTATTTATTTATGACTGTGTTGGGTCTTCATTTCTGTGTGAGGGCTTTCTCTAGTTGTGGCAAGTGGGGACCACTCTTCATCGCGGTGCGCGGGCCTCTCACCATCGCGGCCTCTCTTGTTGCGGAGCACAGGCTCCAGATGTGCAGGCTCAGTAATTGTGGCTCACGGGCCCAGCTGCTCCGTGGCATGTGGGATCTTCCCAGACCAGGGCTCGAACCCGTGTCCCCTGCATTGGCAGGCAGATTCTCAACCACTGCGCCACCAGGGAAGCCCCCATAACAACCCTTTTTAAAAAATATATTTAATTAAAAATTATTTATTTAAAAAATTTTTAAATTAAAAAATTTTTTTATTAAAAAAAATTTAATCCCCTACCCCTGTACTGCCCCTCCATTTAAATTTGAGGACACAGTGTCTCCCAAAGTTGTTTGAGCACTTACTCTTTAAAAAAATTTTTTTATCGTAGTAAAATGTATAACATAATATTTATCATTTAAATCATTTTAAGTACACAATTCTGTGGCATTAAATATAGTCACAATGTTGTGTAACCATCACCACTATCTATACCCCAAACTGTTTCATCATCCCCAACAAAAACTCTGTACCCATTCAACAATAACTCCCCCTTTCCCGCCTCTACCACTACACCCCTGGTAAACTCAATTCCACTTTCCGTCTCTATGAATTTGCCTATTCTTAGTACCTCATATAAGTGGAATCATACAATATTTGTCCTTCTGTGTCTGGCTTATTTCACTAAGCATAAGATTTTCAAGGTCTATCCATGCTGAAGCGTGTATCAGAACTTCATTCTTTTTTTATGGCTGAATAATGTTCCGTTGTATGTGTGTGCTACATTTGGTTTACCCATTCATCTGTTGATGCAAGGCATTTATTCTTTATTTCATGCCCCAATCTCTCACTGGACACCATGTGGGGAGGTCCACGGAACACAGTTTGGGGACTGCTGGTTAATGGGGGTTTTGGATGGGCCAGGATTTCCTCACCCACATGGCAGCCCCAGGCACTGCCAGAGGCGCTCTGATCGGCTCAGTCTCGAAGCTGAAGGCAGAGGCTAAAGCCCCAAGAGGTGAAGCTGTCTGGGAAGGACCCGGGAGGGGTGATCAGTGATCAGCGCTGGGGGAGAGCCAGGAAGAGCTCTGTCCTCCAACCCTCACAGGACGGTGGCTGTGGTGAGCAGACCTGCTGGGATGACTGACAGCTCCGTGCTGGTGACATCTGTCAGGGCGGCCTCCCTTGGCTTTGATGACAGGACTGGACCAGAGCCAAGCCTGAGGGAGGCCCCAGTCCCCTTTTGGCAGCCTCACAGGTGCACCCTGTCCTGCTCCTCAGGGAGCTGGACGGACTGTTCCAAACCACTGCCCCTCCCTGCCCTTCCTGTCAGCAGTTCCCACGGGCAGACCTGCTGGGGCAAAGTGAGTGCCCTCCGGGCTCACCCTCCTCCAGAGGGCCTTCTGCTGTGCATTCTTCTCCCAAGCTCAGGGATCTGGGAAACGCAAGGGAGGAAACACCCAGAGCCAAGCCCCTTGTGACTGGGGGAGAACGCGGTCCTCTGGGAACCTGGGGGCCTGGGGTCCAGCTTGGCCAGACCTTCAACTCCCCATGTGACCCGTCTTGAGTAGACAAGTAGACAGTGGCTCTGTGACCTCCAAGGTCCCTCGCAGCTGATTTCCATCCTGGGTTCCACACTGCCTTGTCCTGCCTGCATGCCTCAGTTCAAAGCTCAGATTACAGCTCCCCACGTGGGCTCTCCCACCACCCGGCGGAGCCTGAGGTTCTTCCTCCGTCTTGCTCGAGCAGCTGTATTTCTCCTGAGGCATTACCTTTTGAACCGGAGAATTATTTGAAGGAGCAGATACCTTCCAGAGTTGTTAAACCAAAACCAACAGAGCATCTTTAGAGAAATTACAAATAAACAAGTGGTCATCCTTCTAATCTGGGTACAGGTCACCTCCCCAGACCCCCAGACTCCTGACCTGCTGCCTCAACGAAAGGTCCTTTAACCTTTGTCCAAACTCCACATTCCTTGGGCCCCCCCAGGACACCCACTTTCCCCCTTCTGGCACTGTTGCTTGCCTCTCCATCTCTCTTTCTGGCTTGGTTGTGGGCTCCTGGGGGACAGAGGGTAGGTCTATCTGTCTACACATTGCAGGACAGTCCTAGGCCCTGTGGCCTCGATGTACAGCTCTGCTGGCCTGGGCTGGGAGGGCTCCTGGGGTTTCTTTGCCCTGGTGAGGGGCTGCAGGGTGAGCCCAGAGGGTCCTGCCCTTCCCACTTCAGCCCAGGTTGTCCTGCAGAGCCCAGCAGAGATTCAGGCAAGGGAGAAAGTATTAAACAGGATGAGTGTCCTCAGCATGAAATAAATAAGGAGCTGGAGCCAGACGGAACGCACAGGGAGTGGAACCCCGGGAGTACCTGAGCTTCTCCAGCCCGAAGGTGTTCAGAGGGCTGAAGTGAAATTGACCTGCCCACAGGCCGAGGTGCAGGGTGTTCTTCCCTCCCAGGGCCTGTCTGCCCTTCCCTCTAGGTCCTGAGCCCACTGAGACCCACCTTCTCACAGACCTCTAGCCCCCTCTCCCACCTGGGCCAGGCTGTTCCCCGCTCACAGAGCCCGCTGCTGCTGGGAGCCAGGCCTCTGCTCCCTCCTCTGCCCATTGGCTTCTGATGTCTCCGCCTTTCCCCTCCCCAGCCTCCTTTCCTCGGTACGTGGATTCAGGTGACAGCCACATTTCCCAGGCACCCCCTGGCCTGCAGTTTGTCACAGGTGCCAGGGGCCCTGATGCTGGTTCTCAGCCCTGCTGCTCACTGGCTGTGTGACCCAGGGCAAATGCCTCCCCTCTCTGAACCTCAGTTTCTCCATTTGTAAAATATGTGGTTTGAGGACATGACGACTAAAGCCTCTTCCAGCTATATAGTTCTCTCTCTCCAGAAAATATCACTCAGCACCAGGCTGAGTTAAAAATCTGTTTCATTTCTATTTTAAATTCCCCATTTTCAGCCTGCCCTGCCCCACCGGGCATCACCCACAGCAGGAAGGAAGAGGCATTTCATTCCATCTGCTTTTCTCACTCAGGACTGGCCTCCGCTGGCCTGGCCTCTCCCCAGGCACCCGGGCTCCTCCCAGGGCTGTGGCCTTCCTCTGGCGGGGCTCTCGGTCAGGGGACTCATTTCCTCCTTCAGACCTGAGCACTTTTCCGAGGAGCCAGTGCCTGTCCTGGCGGCCTGGATGCTTCCTTAGAGGCAGGACCTGGATCAGGCCCCGCCCGGCAGAGCTTGGCAAGCACCGACTTGCTGTTGATGGGACTTAATTAACGCGGGGATCCGCTTTCCTCCCGGCCCTGGGTGAGAGGCGCCCTTCTCGGAGCTCAAGGACACAGGGCACTCCATTGTTCTCTGGAGCCGGCCAGCTGCCCCTGCAGCCCCTCATCAGGCCGCTCAGCTGCTGCCTCCTGATCCCCTCTGCTCTCGCTGTTCTTTCCACTTCCCTTCCTGAGGGGCTTGTACAAGTGCCCACCCTCAGGGACTGAAGTCCTCCGCCGGGGCTGGACCAGCCCGTCTCCTTCAGGATGTTGGTCCTTAGTCCTCATCAGACTTGACCTGTCGGCCAGCACATTTGACGCAGCCCATCCGCCCTCCCTGAAATGGGGCCCCGTCTCCCTGGGTTACTCCCTACCTCTCTGGTTGCTCCTCCTCAGCCTCCTTTGCTTCTTGGGATGCCCTGCGGCCCGGTCCTCAGTTCCCACAATCTCCCCCTCCTCCCTCCCTCAGGGCTGCATGCCCTCTGTAGGCTGTTGACTTCCAAATTCCTATCTGCATCCCAGAGACGGCTAGATCCCTCTCAGAGTAAAACCAAGTCCTTGCAGTGGCCTCCAAGGCCTGTACCACCTGTACCTCTATCTGGTTCTTGGACACACCAGGCCCAGTCTGCCTCTTGGCCTTTGCATCGGCTGTTCCCCCGCCTGGAATACTCCACTCCTGAATATCCCCATGACTTGTTCCCTCCTCTTCTTCAGTTCTTTGATCAGATGCCACCTTCTCAGTGAGGCCTTTCATGATCACTCTGTTTCAGAGTGCAACCCTCTTCCCTCGACCCCACATACTCCACTTCCCCTAGCATTCTCTCTGTCTTTCTTCCCTGTTTTATTTTTCTCCATGTTATGTCTTTTAAATGTATCTGGTTTTTAAATTGATTCCTCCCTCTGCAAGATAAACTCGCTGGGATCGGGGATGTGCGTTTGTTTTATTCATTGTATTCCTAGTGCCTGGTACATGGTAGTTAATCAACAAATGTTTGTTGAACAGATAGGTGGGTGTTTCAGTAGATGTCCTAGTACATGTATCTTCATGTTCTGGGTTTTTTACTTCTGTAGAGGAGATCCTGGAAGTGAGGTTGTTCTAACAAATGTACATATAGATTTATTTTTAATTTTCATAATCAACTCTAGATTACTCTCCCAAGAGTCTGTAGCAATTCATGCCCATTGCCCTGCTTGTGCTGGATGTTCTGGCTCTTGAATGTGTGATGTCAGCATGCTGGAGGAGGGGGAAGGCATCTCCTTGTTTTAATTTTCATTTTCCTGACTGATTAGAGAAGAACATCCTTCTTATTTATTGACCTCATGAATTTTTATTTCTATGAATTGTCTCTTTTATAGTCTTTGCTCCCCTTTTTTTTTGTTGTTGTTGTGGGGAAGAGGTTTACCTTTTCTAATGAGTTTGTAGAGGGAATCCTCATTTCTTAAAAGAAAATCCCATACAATTCTGATACTTATGGAGGTTCTGGAGCGATTGGTCTAGAGTGAACGTCTTCCTGGTTTGACACTTCCTGACATGCTCTGGGGTCCCCTGTGCATTTTGGAATTAAAGACGTTTTCAAGTTTTTTTCTTTTTGGTTCTTTGTCTCTTCTACAATGTACTTGTGTTAGTTAAAAAAAAAAGAAGATATTAAAAAAGAATCATAGGAAAATCCTTGTGCTGTACTGCCAAGTGGAAAAAAACATTTACAATTAGGATGTACTTTTTGATGACAGCTACATAAAAAGGCTCTCTGTATATAGAAACTCTAGCAGTGAATCAGCCAAAGTGAAAAGGGGGGGATTATGGATAATTTTTCCCTACTATGGGAGACAGGCAAGTGGGGGAAGAGGGGATGGTGCTGAATCCCCAGCGGAGAAGGATAAGCTGTTGGAATCACGGCACTTGGCCTACACTCTCCTCTGGGCCTTGGCAGACACCACCAATCAATCACTTCAGTGGTTCCTCCTAAGCCCAGACTTAGCCTTAGAACCTCTCTCAACCCAGGAGTCCAGGGAGCTGCTAGTCATAGGTCAGAGCTGGCAGGCAAGATTAAACGCATTCACCCACCCTTGCCCAGGCAGGAGGCAGTGCAGTCAGCACCAGCCCCGCAGAGGCCTCTCTTGCTGGGGCTACTGCCCATGCTCCCCGGCAGCCTCCTGGTTGCATCGGGGCTGCCGGTTGGCCGCGTCTCCCCAGAAGTGCCCTGGCTGAGGTTCCAGCGGTCTTTTCCACCTGCCTTGGCTCCCATCACTAATACCAAGCATCAGTTTCTGAAATCTCTTTTCCTCTTGTTCCCTAGGGCTCGCTGGAACTGGGAACACTGTCTTCAGCCTGGATGCTTAGACTGTGACTTTGCCCAGACCCTGGCCCCTCCCCTCAGGCACCACACCTTGGCTGCTCCCACTTTCGGTCTGACTCTCTGTTCTGACTTTTGTTCTCATGGCATGCCCCCCACCACTGACCCCATGGTCTCAGCTGCGATTTCGTGCCCTGGTACCACGTCCACTGGCACGTCCTCACTGTCTAACCGGCCCCCGGCCCTGCCCTTCCTGCTGCCCTGTGCTTGGCTTGCCTCTGAACTGACAGATTCTCCAGCAAGACTCACGGCAGGACACCCAGGAATTTCTCACCGACGTTCTTTTTAGACCAGCTTGGGGAGGTGGGTTGATTAGAAAGGATAGGAAGAAATATTGTTTATGTCTTTTTCTATTTTGGGGAAAAATAGTAAATGATATAGAAAAATGACAGAAATGTATGAAAAAACTGCCCGTAATTCAGCCACCTGGAGATAACCACAATTATCGTGCTGGCGAACAGCCTTCCAATCACCTCTCAGCCTCCGCACCCATTGAGATCTGCGTATATCAATTGTCTTAAATGGCATCATGCTGTTATTCAACCTGCGTTTTTCACTCGTCCGTATGTCATGAGCATTTTCAAGGATGCCAATGATGAGAAACACGGTTTCCCTCGCCTAGAATGTAAATTATATTCCACAGGGTCCTTTTTTCAGCTGGCATATCTGCATTTTCGCTTCTCTGGAGGCAGAAACTTTACTCATGCTCCATTTCCCTCCCATAGTAACAGACCGCCCATTGGGTGTCCAGCCACTACCACAAAGACAATACATCCCAGCTCCCCTCGGACTGTGTTTGGTCATGTGACCGAGTTCTAGCCAATGGGGGGTGAGCAGAAGAGGAATATGTACAATTTTTTGGATGTGTCCTGTGGTGGTTTTACACATGTTCATAAATTCTTTGACACTCCTTTCATTAAGGTGAAGCCTAATTCCCCTCTGCTTAGGTTTACGCTGTGCTTAGTGACTTGCTTTTTTTTTTTCCCTGAATTTTTTTAATTGAATGAAAGATTCTTTAAATTCTAGAGTGCTTTACAATTTTCAAAAGTTTCACACACACGATTTCATATAATCCCATGATAACCTTATTTTCTCCCACCCCATATTGCCCCTCCTCCATCCCTCTCCCCACTGGTAACCACTAGTTTGTTCTCTATATCTGTAAGTCTGCTTCTTTTTTGTTATACTCACTCGTTTGTCGTATTTTTTAGATTCCACATATAAGTGATGTCATACAATATTTATGTCTTCCTGTATTTGACTTATGCCACATTAGCATCACGCCTTCCAAGTCCATCCACGTTGCTGCATGCAAATGGCAATATTTTGTTCTTTTTTATGGCTGAGTGGTATTCCATTGTATATATACGCCACATCTTCTTTACCCACTCATCTGTTGATGGACACTTGGGTTGCTTCCACAGACAATTGGTTGCTTCCAACTGCTTCCTTGGCAATTGTAAATAATGCTGCTATGAACACTGGGGTGCAGGTATCTTTTCGAATTAGTGACTTGCTTCTAATGGATAGAATATGGCAGAAGTCATTGTGTGTGATGTGCAAGGTTAGGGCAGGGAAGCAGTTGGCTTCCTCCTTGCTTTCTCTTGTAATAAGCACGATAGGGAAGCCAATTGCCATGTCATGAGGACAATCAAGAAGCCCCTCTGGAGTGGCCCACGTGGCTAGGGCCTGAGGCTTCTTGCCAACAGCCACATGACGGAGACATTTTGGAAGCAGATCCTCAAGCCTCAGTCTAGCTGGCATTCAGATGATCACAGTCTTGGCTGACATCTTGACTGCAACCTCTGAACTGCTGACTTGCTGAAACTGAGATAATAAATGTGTTTTGCTTGAAGTAACTAAGTTCTGGGGTAATCTGTTAGGCAGCCACAGATAACACATGCTCTTAAGAGGATGGGCGGGCCTTTGCTTCCCCTTCGCCCTCTCTCTGTATGGAAGGTGGGTGTGGGGTGTGTCATCCTGGATCTTTCAGATGAGGGCAACATGCTAAGGGTGGAGGAGCAACAACATAGACCGGGTGTGGGCCCTTGATGGCTTCAGAGAGCAAAATCACCATAATAGCTCACTCTTCTATCTGACAGGGAAGTAAACATCTGTATTAATAAGGTCAGAGCTTCCCCACCGATGTTGGGCTTCCCTGGTGTGTGGGGTACAGGTGTGTGAAGCTACTGATTGCCTAGCGCCATCCCTGGGCCAGTGGAGCTATATAATTTTCGTCATTTTCCCTGTGTGCCAGAATGGGAATACAATTTGGGAAGCTTTGGATCTCGGTCACAACAGCCAAATTGTATCCTAACGAAGACTCTCTGCAAAGTGAGCTTTTGCTTAGTTGTTTGACACGCGCTTCTCTCCTTGATAAGGCCCCTGGGTGGTCATGCCCTGAAGGGGTCAGTCAGATCTTGGCAGGCGAGGCTGGTGGGTGCTATAGGTGGTTCGGCTTTCCCCAGGTGCAAGAAGCCCCACTCCCCCTGCCTGCGCAGAGGGCTAGCTCAGCAAACTGAACGACCTCCCCTCCCCAGCCTCAGAGAACCGCTTGGGCTGTCTTGGACCCCTCCTCTCTGCCCCCTGAGCTGCCGCCACGCCCCAACCTACCTTCTCTTGGGGCTCTGCCCGCCTCAGGAACAGAGGTGGCAGCAGAGCTGGGGTGGATGCCTTCCGTCTTCTCATAGGCTGTTTAATAATGTCGTTTCTCCCTGATGACGGTCATGGGTCACACATGACCCATGAACCAAGCCTCACTTGGACAGAATTCTATTAAGCAGGTTGGGCCAGGGGCTTTCCTGATTTCCCCACTCAGAACAGCAGAGTCTGAATTTTTACAGCTTGGTCAGGTTCCCCTGATCCAGGGCATCAGCTGAAGGGTCCTTCCTTTTGTTTAAACTCAGGACGATATGAAGTCAACGAAAGGATTCGTTTTCGCATGAATGACCTCACATTGTGACATGAGAATGCATTTTACGACACGGCTTATACAAACATAGACTCAAATCTATGTGACTATAAATACTCCACAGTGCATTCTGGTGTCACTGCCCGGAGGTTTCTCACTAATGACCAGAAGGAACCCTGAGTGTGGCGGGGAGATGACACCGGCTTCGACAGGGTGGGCTCCTCTCCTGTAAAGCCCCGCTGCCCGCTTCCGCCTTCCACACCCTCCACACCCTCCACTTCGTGCCAACCCAACACTGCTGGTCTTGGGACTGGGTGTTTTCTTGTTTCTGGGCCCTTATTTTCAAATTAGTCTTATTATCTGCTAAGGTGATTGCACAAAGTTCACTTTGAGCATTAAGGGATTTTTTTCCCTCTTTTTGGAGGGAGATTATTTACTGTGCATTAACACAAATTTACCATTTTAACGATTTCTAAGCATACAATTCAGTGGCATTAAATACATTCACAGTGTACCATCACCACCATCCATCTCCAGAATTTCTTTTATCACCCCAAATGGAAACTCAGAACCCATTAACAATAACTCCCAATTTCCCCCTTCCCCAGCCCCTGGTAACCCTATTCTACTATCTGTCTCCATGACTTTGCCTATTCTAGATACCTTATATATGTGGGATCAGACGTTATTTGTCCTTTGTGTCTGGCTTATTTCACTTAGCCTAATGTCTTCAAGGTTCATCTATGTTGTAGCATGTACTAGAGTTTCATTCCTTCTTATGGCTGAGGATTGTTTTTAATCAATAGATTTTCATCAAGGATTGATGTTTCCAATACATTCTGCCAAATTCCCGCAGACATTTATTAAACCTGGAATAAGCTTTTCTCTTTCCTACATCCTTGTTCTCTTTATCCTTGACATGGCATCTGACATCTGACAGTGTCTGGGCAAGGTGTTTCATTCTGTTCTCTTGGATGAGAAGAGGGCTCCCACGTTGGAGTTTGTTCTGGGAACAGATACCCTGTGGAGTGGCCTCTCTCTCTGGTGACAGCTCAGGAACGCTCACTCCTACACTCCACTCCCATGTTCTGTAAGCCTGCCTAACATCATGCTTTGGTTTTTCAATGTGGCTTCACATTGCTTATTTGATTTAACCTAAACTCCATGATGTAGGCTGGGTGTCAGTAACCCTTTTTCACTCTGAGAAAACTCAGGCCTAGGGAGATGATGGCTCTTGCCTGCCCAGGAGGTTAGTGGCATCCCTGAGACTGGATGAGGGCACCCAAGTCGAGGAATTCTTCTACTACTTCGTCAGGCGTCTTGAAGGCAGCAAATGCTTCAGGCTCCCTTCTTGCATCGTCCTTCCTCCTGCTGCCTTGAGGGGGTTGGATGGAATGATAGGGTTTGGAGAGCATGGACAAATGGGGAAGAATGAACAGCTCTTTCCATCCCTCAGCTTGTGGCAAAGCCAACCTTCTTTTGAGCTACAATTAGGGCTGAGTCTGGCGCCCTCAAGAGGCAAGGGTGGGAAGGTGGCAAAATGCGTTGTATCACCTGGGGACTTAGGGCTAAAGCTACGGGGCTGGGAGCCTTCTCCTTACTTGTGCAGCCTTCCTACAGGAAGTGCCAGTAACTGCAGCGTTTTTTGAGAATAAATGTTTCACGCACATGGTTCAAATATTATGCGATACAAAGAGAATGCAGGAAAGAATCTCTTCTCACTGCTGTCACCAGCACCCAGTTCCTCTATTAGAGGCATCAATATTTGCTACTTTTTTTTTTTAACATCTTTATTGGAGTATAATTGCTTTACAATGGTGTGTTAGTTTCTGCTTTTTAACAAAGTGAATCGGTTATACATATACATATGTTCCCATATCTCTTCCTTCTTGCGTCTCCCTCCCTCCCATCCTCCATATCCCACCCCTCTAGGTGGTCACAAAGCACCGAGCTGATCTCCCTGTGCTATGCGGCTGCTTCCCACTAGCTATCTATTTTACATTTGGTAGTGTATATATGTCCATGACACTCTCTCACTTTGTCCCAGCTTACCCTTCCGCCTTCCCGTATCCTCAAATCCATTCTCTACTTTTGTATATCTTTTCTGAGAAAAGTTATATATACCTGCAAGTACATATATACATATATACACATACATATATATGTGTGAATGTGTGTGCATGTATATATATGCATATATATTCTTTTTCACAAATAATATACTTTTTCTTCACAAATAACAGCATATTATACATACTGCTTTGTGTCTCGCCCTTCTCCTCACCCCCGCGATATATAATATTAATAGCGATGAACGTTTATTAAGTGCTTACCACGTACTGGGTACTGTCCTAAGAACTTGATACCTGTTAATTGACTTAATTCATTTCATCTTCACAATAACCCCATGAGGTAACATTATAATTTTTTCAACCTTCCTCATAATGAAAACCATGCAAATTAAAACAACACTGAGATAGTATTTTTCATTCATCGTGTTATTAAAGATCAAAAAGCTTGCTAACACACCATGTGGGAAAGGGTGTGGGGAAATTGACAAATCCATAGACTGCTGGCAGGCAATTAAGTGATATCATTCAAAATTATAAAGGCACATAATTTTGGCTCAGCAATTCCACTTCTAGGAATTTTCCCTGCAGATACACTTCACCAATGCTGAATGACTTGGGCACAAATTATTCATGTAGTGTTGTTTGTAACAGCAAAAGTTTGGAAATAATTTCAATGCGCGTCAATAGGGACTGACTAAGTACTTATGATATATTGCCATCCATTCATTGAAATATTAGGTTGTGATTTTTTTTTTTTTGCTGCGCGCAGGCTTTTCTCTAGTTGCGGCAAGCAGGGGCTACTCTTCGTTGCGGTGCGCGGGCTTCTCATTTCGGTGGCTTCTCTTGTTGCGGAGCACGGGCTCTAGGCTCACAGGCTTCAGTAGTTGCAGTACGCAGGCTCAGTAGTTGCAGCACGCAGGCTCAGTAGTTGTGGTGCATGGACTTAGTTGCTCTGCGGCATGTGGGATCTTCCCTGACCAGGAATTGAACCCATGTCCCCTGCATTGGCAGGCGGATTCTTAACCACTGTGCCACTAGGGAAGTCCTTAGGTTGTGATTTTAAAAATGAGCAAACTCCTTATGCATAGAGGTGGGATGCTTTCAAAGATGGAGAGCGTCTTAGTCTGTTGGGGCTGCTACAACAAGATACCACAAACTGGGTAGATTACAAACAACAGAAATTTATTTCTCATAGTTCTAGAAGCTGAGACTTTCAAGATCAAGAAACCAGCAGATTCACTGTCTGGTGAGAGCCAGCTTACTGGTTCATGGATGTCCGTCTTTTCCCTGTGTTCTCACATGGCAGAAGGGACTAGAGAGCTCTCTGGGCCTCTTTTATAAGGACACTAATCCCATTCATGAGGGCTCCACTCTCATGACCTAATCACCTCTCCAAACCCCCACCTCCAAATACCATCACATTGGGGATTAGGCTTCAACAATTAAATTTGGGGTGGAAGGGGCACAAACATTCAGTCTATAGCAGAGAGGCAGTGCAATATAATGGTTAAGAATCCAGATGTGAGCCAGGCTCCCTAGGTTTTCCTTTTGGCTCTGCTGCTTATCAACTGTGCAAACTTAGACTGTTACTTTACCTCTCTACACCTCTGGTCTCCTCATCTGAAAAATGGGGTTTGTAATAGCAACTTTAGATACCCCCAGCCAACACAAAAACAAGTGGCAAATAAGTGCTTATGATTATATGCCTCAGGGATTTGTGGGTGTTTGTTATACAGCATGATTGTGCTAATAGCTAACGGATACAAGCACATGGTAGGTGCTCAATAAATATTGCTTAATAGGAAACTAAGCAAGCCCTTTCCTTATAATGGGGAATTCACAGGTTACCTGAAGAGTGGTTCCGTATAGGACCCAAAGAGAAAGCTCACAGTTAACATCCAAAGTATAACCAAAGCACTGGGGTTTTATTTATTCAACAGGCTGTGTTTTGAGTACTAGCCATTCTGGAAGCTAAAGCACATACAAATAGAATAAGGATTGACCCTTGTCCTCAGAGCTGGCAATCTTTGGAAGGAAAGATTTGCAAACAAGTAATTACAAGGTGAAGTGCACTTGCTATAATAAAGGTGTGGACAAAGAGTGTCAAGGAGGGTAACAGCACATCCACCCACGGTGGATGTGGGGTGACAGAGGTGGTGGCTTAGGAAGGGGATGGTGCCTGGTGAGGAGGCAAGGGATTTAAAGCTGCAAAGGTAAGCTGAATCCAGAGTGGGAAGGGCCTTGAGGGCCTGGGAAGGGAACCTGAATGTCATTCTTAGGGTCCGAGAGAAGGTGGTAGGATCTGGGGGCAGAGCAGTGCCATGTTCAGGTTTGTGTTTTGGGGAGATAACTCTGGAGTTGATGTGAAAGGTGCAAAAAGCTCCTGCTGCAGAGCCCCGGATGTGGGGCACTTAAATCTTACCTCCTGCTGCAGTCAGAATTGATCAGGGACAACTTCTGGGGACAGGATTGATCTGTGGCCATACAACCCCGGGTGAGGAAAGAGGAGAAGCACAGGCGCTGATAACCAGAAAAAGTCCTTTCTTCCAACTCCCCTGCTAGGAACTGTACCAGTTAGGAAAGTATTTGGCTGCAAGTAGCAGGAAGTCTGGTTATAGAAGTTTAAACACACAGGGGAGTCTTTTTCTCATAACAAGAAATCAAGAGGAGGCCGTTATAACATTGTTGTTGTAGCTCAACGACTCTGAGATTTCCTTTGGCCTTTTCTTATTTATTTATTTATTTTTTTAAAAAGATTTATTTTTTTATTGATTAATTGATTGATTGATTGATTGCTATGTTGGGTCTTCGTTTCTGTGCTAGGGCCTTCTCTAGTTGTGGCAAGCGGGGGCCACTCCTCATCACGGTGTGCGGGCCTCTCACCATCGCGGCCCCTCCTGTTGCGGAGCACAGCTCCAGACGCGCAGGCTCAGTAATTGTGGCTCACGGGCCCAGCCGCTCCGCAGCATGTGGGATCCTCCCAGACCAGGGCTCGAACCCGCGTCCCCTGCACTAGCAGGCAGACTCCCAACCACTGCGCCACCAGGGAAGCCCTTCTTATTTATTTATTTAACTGAAGTATAGTTGATTTACAATGTTTCAGGTGTACAGCAAAGTGGTTCAGTTAAATATACATATATATATTTTTTTCAGATTGTTTTCCATTATAGGTTATTACAAGATATTGAATATAGTTCCCTGTGCTATAGAGTAAGTCCTTGTTGTTTATCTATTTTATGTATAGCAGAGTGCCAATTTATCACTCCCTGCCCCCTTTCCCCTTTGGCAACCATAAGTTTGTTTTCTATGCCTGTGAGTCTGTTTCTGTTTTGTAAATAAGTTCATCTGTATCGTTTTTTTAGATTCCACATAGACATGATATCATACGGTACTTGTCTTTGTCTGACTTACTTCACTTAGTATGATAATCTCATACTGCTGTAAATGGCAATATTTCATTCTTTTCTATGGCAGAGTAATATTCCATTGTATATATGTGCCACATCTTCTTTATCCATTCATCTGTTGCTGGACACTTGGGTTGCTTCCATGTCTTGGCTATTGTAAATAGTGCTGCTATGGACATTGGGGTACATGTATCTTTTCAAGTTAGAGTTTTCGTCTTTTCTGGATATATGCCCAGGAGTAGGATTGCTGGATCATATGGTAGTTCTATTATTTTATTTATTTTTAACATCTTTATTGGAGTATAATTGCTTTACAATGGTGTGTTAGTTTCTGCTTTATAACAAAGTGAATCAGCTATACGTATACATATATCCCCATATCCCCTCCCTCTTGCGTCTCCCTCCCACTCTCCCTATCCCACCCCTCTAGGTGGACACAAAGCACCGAGCTGATCTCCCTGTGCTATGCAGCTGCTTCCCACTAGCTATCGATTTTACATTTGGTAGTGTATATATGTCCATGCCACTCTCTCACTTCGTCCCAGCTTACTCTTCCCCCTCCCCGTGTCCTCAAGTCCATTCTCTACGTCTGCGTCTTTATTCCTGTCCTGCCCCTAGCTTCTTCATAACCATTTTTTTAACTTTTAGATTCCATATATATGTGTTAGCGTACGGTATTTGTTTTTCTCTTTCTGACTTACTTCACTCTGTATGACAGACTGCATACTGTTCTCCATAGTGGCTGCACCAATTTACATTCCCACCAACAGTGTAGGAGGGTTTCTTTGGCCTTTTCTTCATGGTCTTCGATGGTTGCTACAACTCTAGGTATCATGCCCACATTCAAAAGAAAACAGAGACAAAAAGATGAAAAGAAAGGGTCCATGCCAGCTGAATCCATCCCATTTTTTCAGGAAAGCAGAAGCTTCTGGACTTAACACTGTGAAACCCACTGTGTCTCCCCACTTCCATTCCAGACACTCGCCTCAGTGGGTCGCAGTTTATCCCTACTCCCCCTTACAGGGGTCATTAGAAGTAGATCCAGGGGCTTCCCTGGTGGCGCAGTGGTTGAGAATCTGCCTGCCAATGCAGGGGACACGGGTTCGAGCCCTGGTCTGGGAAGATCCCACATGCTGCGGAGCAACTAGGCCCGTGAGCCACAACTACTGAGCCTGCGCGTCTGGAGCCTGTGCTCCGCAACAAGAGAGGCTGCGATAGTGAGAGGCCCGCGCACCGCGATGAAGAGTGGCCCCCGCTTGCTGCAACTGGAGAGAGCCCTAGCGCGGAAACGAAGACCCAACATAGCAATCAATCAATCAATCAATAAATCTTCCAAAAAAAAAGTAGATCCAGCCCCTGTGTCTGGGGTAGTGATTGGTGCTAAGCAGAGTGGGGAGGGGTCCCCGGGTCATCTGACACAGCACCATTGCTGAATTCCCTGTGGGCCTTTTCTGAGCTGAGCGGGTGCAGGGGGCCTGGGGACAGCTGCTGCTTGGAGCCTGGTGTCCTCGTAGCAGAGAGTGCTAGCAGCAATATGCTCTAGGGGCTGTATTGTCTATATAACTCTGTGGTTGGTCTCCTCTCCTGGCAAGTCCATAGTGAGGGGAGTGAGGGGCCCTCAGTCCAACTTGGTGGCTGTATCAGTCAGGAGAGGCTGAGTCATGCTGTGGTAACAAATGGCCTGCAAAGTGTAATGGTTTAAACACAAAGTTTATATCCTTTTCATTCTAAATGTCCATCATGAGTCCACTGCGGGCTCTGTTCCATTTCTCCGCCCTCTGGAATGCAGGCTAATGGATGACCACCATTTTGAACTTGCTGGTTGCCGGGACAAAGGGAAAGGAAAGATCTGGAGGGTCTTGAAATGGCATTTAAATGCTCTGATTTGGGAGAGACTCATGTAGTTTCTACTCCCAACTCACTGGCGAGGACCGACCCAACCACAGAGGGGCGCCCGAGGAGTGATTCCCACCATGTGCCCGGAAAAGAGAGAGTGGGGAAGGGATAGGAAGCAGCACTCATGCTGAACATAGTAATTTGGGGAAAGTCGTTTCATTTCTCCAGGCTTCCTTTACTTTATCTAAAAGTGGCACTCTAAGGCAGAAACTGGGTATGGTCAAAACGGCTCTTATAATCCCTTTAGCCATTGGTTATCCACAGACAAAGGAATGAACCTCAACTTAACCCCATGCCTTATACAAAAATCAATTCAGAATGGACTGTAGACGTAAATGGGCTTAAACACAAAACTATAAAACTTGGAAAAGCATAGGAGAAAAATCTTTGGGATCTAAACCCAGGCCTGATCCACAAAAGGAAAAATGGATAAACTGGGCCTCATTAAAATGAAAAACTTTCCTCTGCAGAAGTTCCTGGTTAAGAGCCTCAAAGACAAATGCGCACGAGGGAATTGCAGAGCGGTGATTGTGGAGGGCAGGCTGAACACCTCCACGCGTGGAGACCTGGGTGACCTGGGCTGTGTCCACAAAGGTTGCTGTGCTCAGGGTGTGAGTGACCCCTGGAAGGCCTGTGACCAGTCCCCCGAGCGTGGGGGTCCTGGCGTGTCCCTTCCTGGCCCTGAGACACATTCCTCCCCTTATTGCCTGGCTGTGCGGGGTCACAGCCCCCGGAGGAGGGGGCCAGGCCTCCCTTCCTCAGAGAGCACCTTGTCTACAGTGCAGACTGCTCACAGGCTCCTCGGACCCCAAGATGCTGGAGCTGGGGCTGGGGCTGGGGCTGGGGCCCGAGACAGAGCCCCATCAGCCCCTTTTTACAGGTGAGGGAATTGAGGCCCAGAGAGGGCGAATGAGCTGTGTAGACTCACACAGCCAGCTAGGGAAGGAGACTGAGTGATTTCAGACAGTGGCAGAGATGCCGGGGGCAGGTTTAAAAGCGGGGACTGGACAAGCCTCCCACCTCCCGGGGTGCAGCCTGGACCAGTCCCCCCCAGTCACGGGGGAGCCCTCCCCACCTCCTATGAAGTGAAAGAGGTTCCCAGCTCACCCTTTCTTCCTCCAGGCCAGGGGGGAGCACAGGGTCACGTGGTCCGGCCCTCGCCTCCCCCCATCAGCGCCCCAGGCTGGGGGTGAGGGGTTGCTGGCGGTAGGCTAGGCGGCCCGGGCTTGGGCATGGGCACCCTCTGCCCCCCGGGGCCTCCTGTGGGCGCCCCATCCCTGTGTGGGCTGCTCTGACTCTGTGCCGGGAGCCGAGCTTAGGCAAACCACGCCGCACTGGACGCCATTCAAGCTTTTACAGGCCCTCAAATTGGGGCTGGAGCCGGAGAGGAAATACTAAAATCCTGTGTACACAACTTCTGTCTGTGCGCGCCCGGGCTCCAGGAGAATCAGGCACGGCTGCGAGGGACACGTTTGTACTGTTTTAAGGGCTCCACGCCTTTCCCCCTGCTCTGCTTTGAACAGGCAGCACTGATGTGTCGCCTAAAACCGAGACTCCTGGATGTGGGCCCCGGGACGTGTCTGTAGGGGTTGAGGGGGGGACACTGAACTTTTCTCCTACCCCATCCAAGACCCACAAAGCTGCGTTCAGAATCCTGGGATCCATGAACCACAGGGCACAGCCCAGGCCCCTTCGCTGGCAGCAAGATGCAGCCAGAGGAGACGGCGGCTTAGAGGTCCCTAGAGCCAGGCAGGCCTGGGTGGGAGATTGGCTCAGCACTTTGCAGCTCTGTGACTGTGGGCAAGGACACCCCCCTTCCCCCATCTGTAAAATGGGTGTGATAATGGTAAGACGATGGTACCCCTGAGGTTTCCTCTGAAGATTAAAGAGATGATGTAGTTAGGGAAACATCTCAGAGTCTGGTACATTATACTTGCTCCCCAAATGGTAGCCGTTGTTATTATTTATATGAGGTAATAGTAAGAGCACCCTTATGAGCTAGGCACTCGCTAAGTGCTGCATGCAGTTTAATTCACTTCATCCTCACAGTAGCCCCATGAAGTAGTACTTTAACCACACCCTAGGTGAGAAACTAGAACACCAATGAACGGAATGACTTACCCAAGGTCACATAGCTAGTGATTGGCTGGGTTGGGATTTGAGCCCAGGCAGTCTGCTTCAGAGTCTTAGGTGCTTTGCTGCCGCTCTGAACTGCTGGTCAGCTGTATGTGCCCATGGCGTCCTCATCCTGACGCGAAGCTCCCCACACTTGGCCCCTGCCCACCTTCCCAGTTTCATCCCTGCTGAATGCCCTCAAGCACTCCTACGCAGCCGCCCCGCGTCTCCCTGGTTCTGAGCCTGTGCTCCTCCTCCCATCTCTCGGCCAGGGCTCAGCCCCTCTCCTAGCCAAAGCTCTGTCTGCTGACCATCTGTGCATTAGGTCCTCCCAGGCTACCCTGGCCAGAGAGGCCCCCTCCCTCTCTGAGCTGCCCCAACACTCCCCTCCCCCCACCTTCAGGTCTCCCATGCCCTTGACCTTGGGCCACCTTGAGTTGTGGATGTGTTCATCTTCCTCATCTGGTCCCTCATCAAGACCCCTGCATGTCTGACCCAGTTTCTTGTGCAGATAGGACCTCGCATTTGGGTGAATTGAATTTTCACTGATGGTAAATCTGGGCTGATTGGCGACATCACACTGGTGACCTGTGTGAGGGAAACAGAAGAGGGGCTCAAACCAGCTTGCTCAGAGGAGGTGGGAGACAAGGTGGGCACCAGCCCCATGTTGCTAACATCTGCCACCGGCCCAGGAATCAGCGAGGGCAGTGAGAGTGTGGCCTGGGCTCCTCTGCCCACCCCTGCCTCTACTTCCCCCTTAAGTGTCCTGTCATCAGGGTTTCCCAGGAGCCCTGCTCAGTCTCAGGTAAGGACGGACACCTCACAGGGGTCTGAGCTCATGCTGGCTGGGCTGCCCCAAACAAGCGGCCTGCAAAGGGCGTCTGTTCTCCAGGCCTGTCTGTGCTCCACGTGACACCAACCTCAGCTTGAGCACAATGCATCTCCTAGCCCTCTGCCGGGCAGCTAGACCCACACACCCTCCCATGCTACTTCCCCCAAACAGCCGAAGCCTCGGTGCCCACGTTCAAGAGACTCAACAGTGCTGTGAAAATCACATGGCCTTTGGAATCTGGAGGTCTGGGTTTCAGTGCAGTTCCATGAGGTCTTGGGCAAGTCACTTCGCCTATCCTGAGCCTCAGTTTCCCCATGGGGGTGATGTTCTCTGTCTCGTTTCCTCGAGATTAAGTGACAGCAGGAGTATGAGAGGGCCTGGCACACTGTGGGAACAGAAGTGTTGGTGGGGTTAAGTGGAGTCACACAGGTGGGGTGACCTGGACCCGCCAGACAGTCTGGGACCTGGGCCTGAGTGGATGACCCTGTGACCCGGTCCCAGCTGTGAGACTGCTCCCCTGAAAGGAGGGTGGATGCTGGACAGCACATCTGCTCTGTACAGCCCTGGGGGCTGGCGGCCTCCCTGAGCCACCCATCCCGCAGGCTGAAGCAGGAACAGTCTGCATGGCATGGCAGCGCCCTCTGCTGGCCAGGCTGGGCTGGCACTGGCTGCTCCTCAGCACAGGGTGATGGTGACGCTAAAACCAGCCTCGGGGGCTTCCCTGGTGGCGCAGTGGTTGAGAATCTGCCTGCCAATGCAGGGGACGCGGGTTCGAGCCCTGGTCTGGGAAGATCCCACATGCCGCGGAGCAACTGGGCCCGTGAGCCACAATTACTGAGCCTGCGCGTCTGGAGCCTGTGCTCCGCAACAAGAGAGGCCGCGATAGTGAGAGGCCCGCGCACCGCGATGAAGAGTGGCCCCCGCTTGCCACAACTAGAGAAAGCCCTCGCACAGAAACAAAGACCCAACACAGCCATAAATAAATAAATAAATAAATAATAAATAAATCAAAGAACGTGAATTAAAAAAAAAATTAAAAAAAAAAAAAAAAAAAAAACCAGCCTCGGGCAGGACCTCCACACCCCTGTACTGGGCAGGCAGGCCAGGCCCCGGCCCAGGAGGGACCCTGGGAGGTGGGAAGCCCATTCCCATTTTACAGATGAGAAAACTGAGGATCAGAGAAGTGAAGTAAACTGCTGTTGAATGGTAGAGCCAGACCCACCCCGCAGTGCTCTTCCTCCTACTCCAGATAGGGTCATCTTGTGTGAATATAACAGAACAGGCATACTGGAAACAGTGCCCTTCTTTATTTCATTAAAATCAAATTAGACCTGGGTGAGGGAGGGATAAATTAGGAGGTTAGGATTAACATATACACACTACTATATATAAAATAGATAGCCAACAAGGACCTATTATATAGCACAGGGAACTCTACTCAATATTTTGTAATAACCTATAAGGGAAAAGAATCTGAAAAAGAATATATATATATTCATATATAACTGAATCACTGTGCTGTATGCCTGAAACTACCAGGACACTGTAAATCCACTATACTTCAATTAAAAAAAAAATCAAATTAGACCTGATACCACCTTTCCAGGGCTGCAGAAAAATTCACTGTTACTTGCTTTTGGAAGTGGGAGTGGGGCTCCTCTCCCCTAGGCCCATGCAAGGACCCGGGAGCCTAACGTGATGCCAGAAAAGGGGGGAGTGTGGGGGAGGGCAAATCTTCAGTATGTTGGGGCCACTGTGAGAGCTTCACGTCTAAGCCTCCAGGAGGCTCTGCTGCTTCCTTGCCAAGATCTGCAGCCCTGGGGCCTGGGCCCACGCCCACATGCTCCCCGGGTGCTCCACACAGCGCAGCCCTGCCACCTGAGGTCCTGTCTCTTCCTGGTGAACACTGCTACTCTGGGTCACCGCATTCTCCCCAAACTACCTCTTTCTCTTCTCCCCAAACCCCCAGCCCAATCCCCTTAAACTGCTCAAGATCCTGAAAATAAAAGTAGGAAAAGTAGGTTGAATAAGGGGAGGAAAGTAGATCAAGAACAAAGGGTAAATGATTATCTCGAGAAAAGCTCCTGCCCCTCTAAACTCTGCGGGGCAGCAACTTGTGCCTATGGGAAAATGCTATGTCCTTGGAATGACCTTCTTGCTGCAGCTGAAGCCAATAAGACATGGCTCAGACAGTGAGCAGGTTGGTTGAATCCAACTGAACAAAGCCTGGGAGAGGGGTTGGTCATGAGGAATGGAACATGTTAACTCATGTCCCAACTAAACCGATAAAAGCTTAAAAAGAGGTTATGGAAAACTGGGTAAGGGGATAAATACCCAGGGAGCTTGGGTTTTAAAGCCATTCCTATCTGAAAGGGATGGACTTGGGGCCCCTGTTGTCATCTCAAGTATACGAAGGGCCTGGCGGGTCCAAACTGCGGCCCTCTGGACTCCGCAGTTCCCAGATCCACAATAGTGTCTTGAAGTTCTGACCAAAAAACATCCACCGCTTGGCCATAAACTACCAGCTTAGTGTCACCAGTTCCCTGAGGGTGGTGCCCATGGCCTGCTAGAGATGGTGCATCTGCTTCCTCAAGGGCCCTTTTCCAATCTGGGAAAGTTTAGGTTTAAACATGAAGATGATGAAACAAATTAAGCCCTAAGGATCAAACTATCATGTTAAGTTTAGAAGTAACCTGTCTATAGTGGTTTCTTTAAAATATTGTAATAGTTAAGAGACTCTAGCACATTAAAGACTGACAGATTAACTTGATGCATTTTAAATATGTAATAGAATTTAGACTTGTGACTTACAGTTGGAAGGGGAAAGAAAATTTGACTCCATTTTTGGGAATATTATGAGATTTTAAAGAAAACTGGTGCTTCACTATATTAATACATTTTATTTCTTAGGCTTATAAGAATTTATTACTTGGAGATATTTTGCTTGGTCAGGCAACCGAAGTGCTTACAAAGGAAATGTAATATATTAAATTTATGATTGCAGTTCAAAGTGTTTAGGGGAATTTAATTAATTAAGTTTGTAAATGATTTTTCAAAGGCGCTTAGGGTCTTCAAGTTGAGTTAATATATCATTAATCAAAGAGAATCGAAGGTCACTAGTCTTATCTTGCCATATTTATAAACAGAATAACAAGATTTGTAAACTGAACATAACTGCTTAAGGATAACTAGGTTATTTCTATATTATTAAGGGAACATTAATTTAAAACCTAAGTAACTCTAAGTAGTCCTTTCTGGACTGCCCTCAGATTTAAAAAAAATAATTCACAGGAACAGCTATTAATGCTAATAGCTAATATTTATGGAGGGCTTTACACGGACAATCTCATTCTACCTTCCATTCTATATGAGACCCTAGGAGGTCAGGAACTTGCTCAAGGCCACACATCTAGGAAGCTGTACAGGCTGAACTTGAGTTGGCTCTTCCACTCCAGAGGCTACGGTATTATTTTTTGGAGGAGAAATTCTGCATTCTCCCTTTCTTTTTCTTTTTTTTTTTTGGCCTTGCCACACAGCATATGGGATCTTAGTTCTCCAACCAGGGATCAAACCCATACCCCCTGCAGTGGAAGCGCAGAGTCTTAACACCTGGACCACCAGGAAAGTCCCCAGAAGCTACAGTATTAACCACAGTGCTGAATGATCTTTGGGGCCTGGGTTTCCAGGGTCTGCACCGAGGTCCCTGGAGAATGGCTACACTTCCCTAACATACCAGTGAATGCGAGCTTGTCAGGGCCCCATCTGCCCAGCTTCTTTGGTGCTCAGCAGAAATAGGGAAGGGACTTTTTTTTTTTTTTTTGACATCTATTAATTTTTTTAAAAAATAAATTTATTTATTTATTTGTTTTTATTTTTGGCTGTATTGGGTCTTCTTTGCTGTGCACGGGCTTTCTCTAGCTGTGGCGAGCCGGGGCTACTCTTTGTTGCGGTGCACGGGCTTCTCATTGTCATGGCTTCTCTTGTTGCAGAGCACGGGCTCTAGGTGCGCTGGCATCAGTAGTTGTGGCTTGCAGGCTCAGCAGCTGTGGCTCGCGGGCTCTAGAGTGCAGGCTCAGTAGTTGTGGCGCACGGACTTAGTTGCTCTGCGGCATGTGGGATCTTCCCAGGCCAGGGATCGAACCTGTGTCCTGCATTGACAGGCGGATTCTTAACCACTGCACCACCAGGGAAGCCCTATTAATTTTTTTATACATATACTTTGTCCCATTTTCCCTTAAAATGTATGTCTTCAGGATTTTTTTTAAAATATTGAGCTATAGTTGATGTACAATATGTTTCCGGTGTACAACATAGTGATTCACAATTTTTAAAGGTTATACTCCTTTTACAGTTATTATAAAATATTGGCTATATTCCTTGCATTGTACAGTATATCCCTGTGGCTTATTTATTTCATACATAGTAGTTTATACCTCTTAACTCCTTACCCCTATCTTACCCCTCCTTGAGGAAGGGACTTCTGAGTGGCTAATCTGAACCCCAAAGTACCATTTGTGGAACTGCCATATACTTGTGTCCTGTAAACACAGAACTTCTGACAACAGCCATGGCCTTGTGACAGGTGTGAACCAGGAGCTATGCATATTTTCTTCCTTGTTGTATACATTAATCCTTTTCCCTTGCTGTCCCTCTCCTAATGATTTACATAAGAAATGGTGGTGTTTAACATTACAGCATCGTTTCTAGGTAACAGAAAATTCAGGTGGGATTGGTGATTGAACTAGAAGAGAAATTAACCTTGCTGAGAGATGGAGGCAGAGACTAGCGGGACCTGGTGTCTAAAATTTTGTAAAGAGAGTGAGTGTGTCCACATCTGTACGAGTGACAGTTGCATTCTGCTAGGCAGCAGTGTGAGGGTGTGGTGATCCCTGTCACTCAGGAGTTTAAATATGGGTTGCTATGGATGCTGAGGAGAAAAGGGATGGGCTGTGCTGGGTCACGTCCACTGTCTCCTGATTGCTTGTCTAACCATCCTCTCCACTGAAGGATTTGGAAATCTGAAAGCCGTGTTCCCTGACTCTCTACCTGTGAGGTTCTGCTGATGAGAGGCAATGGTGGGAGACTGGAAGGGGGAGACGGGAAAAGCCTTTTTACGGGTGGGGGCTTCTGATAGCAGCTCTCCCAGTAGCAGTGGTAGCAATGGTGGTGGCAGCGGTGGCGGTACCCGGTAACACTGCTGCCCTTTTGCTTCCTGCAGGTACGAATCTGTAGGTAGTCT
The DNA here is from genome assembly GCF_949987535.1 of Balaenoptera acutorostrata. Classification (NCBI taxonomy): domain Eukaryota; kingdom Metazoa; phylum Chordata; class Mammalia; order Artiodactyla; family Balaenopteridae; genus Balaenoptera; species Balaenoptera acutorostrata. Next base: position 15,206,417 of record NC_080075.1, on the reverse strand, counting down.
GAACCTCCACTTTTGTTCCTCCAGCAATTCCAACCCCTTTATCATTAATGCTCTGTGTTCAATCCCCTCTGTTTAAAATGTTTATGGTGCTTTCCATTTTGTTGATTGGACTGAAACAGATCTCATTTTCTTGTTTGCTTTTTGGGCTCAGCTCTTTGATTTGAAGATAATCCATCTTGTAGCATCTACACCAGGTCTGTCGCCTCTAACTGCTGCGTAGTGCTTCATGGGGTGTGCATGGACCACACTGGACCTATCTCCTCCTCCAGGGTGGACACCCAGATTGCGCCCCCAACATGCTGTGATAAATATTCTTATACATATTTCCTTTTTAGACCTGTGTGAGAACTTATCTGCAATTAAGACATATACCCAGGACTGAAATTGCTTTGTCATAGATCATAGGTATGTCTGTACTACATTTGACTAAGTATTATAAGATCATGATCCTGAATAGCCACACCTCCCAAAATATAAGATAATGCTACATATACTATTCTGTAATTAAATTTCTCCCACTTTAGGTCAGATGAAAATTCAAGTAATTCCAACGAGGGAAAAATTTTTTTAAATTAAGGTGCAAATTATAATCAATTCTACTGAAACAGAAACAGTGTTTCAGATAACAGCTTCTAGAACGAGACTGCAAATTCCAGCTTCACCATGCACTAGCTGTGTGACTTTGGGACAGTTGCTTAACTTCCCTGTGCCTCGTTGTACCCATTTGTAAAATGGAGATGATAATAGTACCTACCTTATTAGCAGGTTGTGAGAATTAAATGAGATAGCACACATAAAGTGTTCAGAATACTGCTGTTGGCTATTATTGTTGAACATTTAGGTAATATCCAATATTTTTGTTATTTCTCAACAATGCTGCAATGAAGTTCAAGATTTTTTATTATTACCCTTGCTGTTGTAAAAAACACATAACATTAAATTTATCATTAATAAACTCACATCTTACTAAGTGAAATAAGTCAGACAAAGATAAATATCACATGATACGACTTATATGTGGAATCTAAAAAAAAATGATACAAATGAACTTATATACAAAACAGAAATAGACTCACAGACATAGAAAACAAGCTTACCAAAGGGGAAAGTGTGGGGGGAGTGATAAATTAGGAGTTTGGGATTAACATATACACACTACTATATATAAAATAGATAAACAGCAAGGACCTACTGTATAGCACAGGGAACTATACTCAATATTTTGTAATAACCTATAAGGGAAAAGAATCTGAAAAAGAATATATATATATATATATATAACTGAATCACTTTGCTGTATACCTGACACTAACACAACATTATAAATCAACTATACTTCAATTAAAAAAATTTTTTTAAATTTATCATTAAAGTGTGGGATTCTTAGACTGCCTGACTATTGCACTGGAGTTCTGGCAGCAAATGCCAGCCTGAATTTAGCAACCTTTTGGCTTGGGACACCTGGGTCTTTTTAGAGTAACAGGATGTCTCCACACCATTTGCCCCACTGCTGCATGATCAAGGCCTGTGGCTGGGAGAGCCCTTCCTGAGGTTCCCTGATTTCTGCAGAGCCAAGATCCTTACCAGGGCCTTCCTGAGCCCTGGGGTGGGTGAGACAGGGCACTAACCTCCGGTTAGGCAGTGGAGCATCTGTACAAGGTTGTGTGCCATGAAGGGATAGAATTGATTCAAATTCCACAGCTCTACCATCTGTGTGATCTTGTGCAAGTGGTGTCACATCTTTGGACCTCTGTTGCCTCATCTGTAAAATGAATCCTGGCCTCGAGACTCATCAGCAGTGTGGCTTGGGTAAGTCATTTTTTCCCCTGGGGTCTTAGTTTTCCCATCTGTGAAGTAGGGTATCATCGCCTTTATAGGTCTACTGTAAGGATTAGGGATAATGTTTGCAAAGTGCCTGGCACAGTGCCTGGTGGAGATTCTGTGGCCGGTAGACAGCTTCAATACTGGAGATTCTGTCTGCTTGACCCTATAAAGCAGTGAAATGCTCTGGAAATTCTGACTCGTTGGCATCCAACCTGCGCATCGAACATAAGGTCCCCAAAGCCCTTTCATGCTTATGCTCCAGGGTCTCTCTGAGTTTGTAAACCCTCTTTCTGGATGCCCTGTGGGAACATTAGGCAGCCTTCTGTCCCTGGTACTGGGGTCACAGCCTCAGGATCCCTTCTGAAACCTCTTCCTTCTCCTCTGTCCCTATCTCCATCCCATCTTTAGTTTCCACACTCCAAAGGCAACCTTGTTCCTTTCCAACATGAATGGATGAAGACATTTCATCTACATACATTCCCAAGGGCACCCCGGGAGGGGGCTGTCTCTACTTCCCCACCTCTTATTTGTAACTCAAAACAGCAAATCAGGGGGACCCCAGTTTTAGCTCTGAAATCTTGGAAGTCATTGCTCCCATCCTTACAACAGGAGAAAAGCTGAACAAACTGACAGATCAAGGAGACAGAAGATCAGTCATTACATAGTTGAGCTAAAGAGCACCATCAGTTGTCTGGATCTAATTGACACTTATAGACTACTTACCCAACAAGAGCAGAATACACATTCTACTCAAGCTCATACAGAACACTCACCAAGTGTTTGTGTCTTCCCCAAATTCATATGTTGATGCCCTAACTCCCAGCGTGGCTGTATTTGGAGATGGGGCCTCTGAGGTAGTAGTTAAGGTTACAATGAAATCATAACGGTGGGGCCCTGATCCAACACAATTAGTGTCCTTATAAGGAGAGACATCATGTGAGCACAGAGCGAGAAGGCAGCCATCTGCAGGCCCAGGGGAAAGCCCACACCAGACACCTACTGGCAACTCCCTCTAACTTGCAGTTCCAGTTTCCAGAACTGTGAGAAAATAAATTTCCGTTGTTTATGAAACCGTGCCCCATAGAATTAACAAAAGCTGATAACAGAAATTCTTGAACTTGTCTTACATAACAACAGATAAAGGAACAACTTGTTAAAAGTCCTTTGCTTGTAAACTGCCTTCGTTGATTAAGTTCACTTTAGTTTTTTTCTTTCTTTTTTTCCCCCTCTCTTTAATTACATACCTTCCCAGCTTCACACAGCCCAGCTGTTCTACAGGAACTTGGAGTCAGCTCCTATTCAGTGCAAGCCGGCTGGGGGACAACTGGGACCATGAACCCTAGACCTGGCCTGTGCAGATGTCCAACCAACAGCCTTTTGACATCAGAGGGCCAGAAAACTCCACCCTCAGATCATGCTAAACACATGAATATGCAGAAGCATGTAACCCAGATGCACCTTCCCAAACACCAATTACCTCATCTTTTCCCCCTACCTCCAATCACCTTTCCCCATGCCTAAGGCCACCCTGCTAATCCTATAAGTACCCCAATGCCCTCACCTTCCTTTCTTTTGTTGTTCATGGCTTTGTTGTCATATCTAAAAAGTCAATGCCAAATCCAAGGTCATAAAGATTTACCCTTATGTTTCCTGCTAAGTTTTTTTGTTTGTTCGTTTGTTTTTGTGTTTTTTTTTTTTTTATAGTTTTAGCTCTTATATTTAGGCCATTGATCCATTTAGAATTAGTTTTTTGTATGTGGTGTGAGATAGGGATCCAACTTCATTCTTTTGCTTGTGGAAATCTAGTTGTCCCAACAGCATTTATTGGGGAGACTGCTCTTTCTCCATTGAAAGGACTTGGAACCCTTGTTGAAAATCTGTATAGCACAGGGAACTTTACTCAGTATTCTGTAATAACCTATATGGGAAAAGAATCTGAAAAAGAATGGATCAAAAAAAAAAGAAAAAAATCAATTGGCTGTCAATGTATGAGTTTATTTCTAGACTTTCAATTCTGTACCATTGGTCTATATAACTATCCTTATGCCAGTACCACACTGTTTTGATTAATGTCACTTTAGTGTAAGTTTTGAAATTCGGAAGTGTGAATCTTCCAACTTTTTTTTTCTTTTTCTAGATTACTTTGGCTACTTGTGTTTTCTTGCATGTCCATATGAATTTTAGGGTCATCTTATCCATTACTGCAAATCAGGCATTTGGGATTCTGATAGAGATTGCACTGAATCTGCAGATCAGTTTGGGAGGAGTGTTGCCATCTTAGCGATTTTAAGTTTTTCGATCTATGAACATGGGATGTCTTTCCCCTTATTTAGGTCTTCTTTAATTTTTCAACAGTGTTTGGTAGTTTTCAGACTATGAGTTTTGCACTTCTTTTGTTAAAAGTATACTTTTATATTCATAAGTATTTTATTCTTTTTTATACTATTGTAAATAGAATTGTTTTTGTAATTTCATTTTTGGTGTGCTCAAAGCTATTATACAGAAATATGATTGATTTTTATATGTCGATCTTGTATTCTGCAAACTTGCTGAACTCATTTATTACTTTAATCATTTTCAGTGTATTCCTTAGGCTTTTCTATGTACAAGATTATGTTATCTGAAAACAGAGACTGTTGTAATTGTTCCTTTCCAATCTGGGTGACTGATATTTCATTTTCTTGCCTAGTTGCCCTGTCTAGAATCTCCAGTTTGGGGGAAAGCATTTAGTCTTTCACCATTAAGTGAAAACCCATTAGCTGTGGGCCTTTTGTAGATGTCCTTTATCCAGTTAAGAAATTTCCCTTCTATTCTTAATTTGTTGAGTGTTTTTTTTACCATGAAATGGTATTGGATTTTGTCAAATGATTCCCCGCCCCCATCTAGTGAGATGATCACGTGAATTTTGTTTTTTATTCTATTGATATAGTGTATTACAAAAAGTGTTTTTTCCAAGTTAAACCAACCTTGCTTTCCTGGGATAAACTCCTGGTCATGGTGTATAATTCTATTAATAGAGTGCTGGATTAGATTTGATAGCATTCTGTTGAGGATTTTTGCATCTATACTCATAAGAGATATTGCTCTATAGTTTTCTTTTCTTGTGATGTCTTTTCTGGTTTTGATATCAGGGTAATACTGGCCTCACGGAATGAGTTGGGAAGTGTTCTCTTCTGTGTTTTGGAAGCGTTTGTGAAAAATTGGTATTGATTCTTTAAATGTTTGGTAGAATTCACCAATGAAGCCATCTAGGCCTGGGCTATCCTTTGTGGGAAGTTTACTGATTAATTATTAAATTGATCTCTTTACTTGTTATAGGTCTATTCAGATTTTTTTTTCTTGAATTAGTTTCAGTAGTTTATGTCTTTCTAGGAGTTTTTCCTCTTTATCTATTATGTAATTTGTTGGAATTCAGTTGCTCATAGTAGCCACTTATGATTTTTTTCTATAAGGAAGGTCAGTAGTAATGTACCCTTGTTTATTTTTTAATTTAGTAATTTAAGTATTCTCATTTTTCTTGATCAATATAGCCAAAGGTTTGTCAATTTTGTTGATCTTTTCAAAGAACCAGCTTTTTGTTTTGTTGATCCTATAATTTTTCTAGTCTCCATTTCATTAATTTCTATGCTAATCCTTGTAATTTCTCTCCTCCTTCTTGCTTTGGGTTTAGTTGACTCTTCTTTTTTCCAGTGTCTCAAGGTGGAAGGTTAGATTGTTGACTTGATATCATTTTTGTTTTTAAGCTTTATTCATTTATTTATTTTGGCCACACCACATGGCACGTGGTATCCTAGTTCCCCGACCAGGGATTGAACCCACGGCCCCTGCAGTGGAAATGCAGAGTCCTAACCATTGGACCACCAGGGAAGTCCTGAGATTCTCTTTTTTAATGTAGGCATTTACAGCTATAAAGTTCTTTCTAAGGACTGCTTAACTGCATCCCACAATTTCTGGTACATTGTGTTTTTTATTTTCATTAATTTCAAAGTATTTTCTAATTTCTCATAAATTTTTTCTTTGACTCTTTGGCTACTCAGTTGTGTGTCATTTAATTTCCACATCCTTGTGAATTTCCCTAATTTATTTCTTTGACTAACTTCTAATTTTACTGCATTGTGATTGGATAACATTATTTGCATCATTTCAATCCTTTTAAGTTTATTAAGGCTTGTTTTATATACATTGGATAGAACAACTGGGCAGAAGGCCAACAAGGAAATAAGTGACTTGAACAATGCTCTACGCAAACTAGGCCAAGCAGGACATTTTCTAGAACAATGGCCAATTAACCACTGGACCACCAGGGAAGTCCCAGCATGTATGTTTAAATGTATCAGTATCTCCAGTGGATGTGTATTATTTGTACCATAAAGAAAAAATACAAGTAGTGTTTCTTCCTGATGGCAGGTCTAGGAGTCAGGAGTTGTGGTGGGCAGCGACCAGCAGATCAAGGAAGTGTCAAGGCCAAGCTGGGCTCTGCAGGGTCTATAGGAGCTCTACTGCCTCCCAGAGCCTCACTCTCCCAAACCGTCCACTTAACAAGGGACAAACTTGGATGTAAGAGGCGTTGCAAAGGCAGAATCCACCTGACCTTCCACCTGAAACTGGAGGACTCTGGGTCACGGTACCTGTGAGACGCTACCTATCAGAAACTGAGTCGTTCAGTGGAAGAGCCCTGGAATTTTTGGCATTTGGAGTCTGAGGTCCAGGCTAGCTGGGGAGGAGGCAGTGTCCTGAAGGAGGTGGACGTGCTGGGCTGTGGCTCTGGAGACTTGACGGCGAGGCCCCACTGCAGACCTGGGTGTGGGAGTAAAGAGAGGCTGTATCAAAGTGTGACCCATGGGAGTGGATGACCTTCCAGGGAGAAATTACAACGGGAAGGGGAAAAGAGGATCAAGGCCAGAGGCTTGGGAGGAGGAAGGGGAACCCAAAGAGAAGTGGTCAGAGATGGTGCAGGAAGGAGGGAATTAGCCCAGCCGAAGAGGAGGCCTGACATGAAGAGGAGTGGGTCCCACCGTCCGCCCTGGGGGCTGCTTGGAAGCCCAGGGCTCTGAGAGCCGCGCACGCACTGCAAGACACTAGGCGGCGCTGTGGCCCATTCTAACAGCCACTCCTTTTCGTGTCGGGTTTTCTTCTTTTTAAAGAGAAATTAATGTGTGCTGCCCCCCCCCATTTCCTGTTTAACAGATGACAAGCCCAGAGAGGGACTGTGGTTCTCCCCAAAGCATACAGGGGTGTCATAGCCGCGGTAGGGCCACCTTGCCCACCAGGCCCAGCCCTCCAGCACCACCCACTTTTTAGTCTTGCCAACAGTGAAATCACCTTCTTTGCTTTTCCCATCCTTTCTGTTTCCAGTTCCCCATCCACCCCATCCCCATTCTCCTTCCACCTGCAGCCACAGAGATGTGTTTCAGTATAAACTGAATCAAGTTGCTCTCCCAGTAACACCCTATAATGGCTCCAGATTGCTTTTTACCCTGACATTCACCTTGGCCTGGCCTGCAGGGCATCATGCCTCTAGAAGCTTCACCCTGAGCCTATGTATACTTGCCTTTTGGGTTTGCTCTGATAGAGCTGGTCTTGCTGTGTCACCTCCACCAATCTCTTCGCTCTGCTTCCCCACTCCTCCTCTCTCCTCTAACTACCCCCTTGGTCTCAGGCTGACTTCCCTGGCACCCTCCCCACGGTCCACAGTGCCCTCCCCTGTGCTCTAATGCCTGCGTTGTCATGTTCATGCCTTTAATGTTTTTTCCCCTCTAGACTGAACTCCAGGGCAGTAGGACAGGGTCCATTTTGTCTGCAGCCTGTCCATCAGGGTCCAGCCGTGGCTCTAGGAAGCCTATCGCACTAAGGGTGACCATGCTGGCAGAGCAGGAGAGGAGCTAGCACCAGGTGTCACAGGGCAGGATCTTTGGGGCAGGCCCACTGAGTACTAACATATAGCCAAGAGCATCTGTCTGGAACCGTGGGCAGACCATCAGCTGTTCTCAGCATTTGAACAAATGGTGTTCCATACAGAATGGTTAGCCAGAGCCACAGAATCGAGCCAGCAGAAGGGGCCCCCACTGTTGGCCTCACTTTTGTATTCTAGGAGCTGGTATATTTTAGTGTTTTTAAAAATAGAACAATCAGGGTTTCAGTTCCAAGTTTTGGAGAAGGTGGGGCTGCATCTGGAGCAGGTAGGAATCAGCATGGCCTTTGTTCTCACCTGGTCAGACCTCTCCCAGAGTTGAGGCCAACAGACCCTTGAGCCAGAAAATGACAATAACGTGGAGGCACCCACAAAGCTGATGGTGGACCAGCGCCCCGCCATGCTGTCGCTGTGCACATTACCAACTTTGGGCTGTTGGACAACAGGACCAACATGTCAAAATATTTCCCTCTCCTTTCTCTTACAACAAAGCTGTAGCAGTGGGTGTTAATAGAGCTTTTGGATTTCCCCAGTGCATAGGCCAGCTGCAGGGCTACTGAAACCCAAGTTTGTTACGCAAAGGAGGTCATACACAGAGACTTCAAAAAGCCTGAAGAAATGAAAAATGATCTGAATAAGCTTTTCTTCTTTCTATTTCATATCTCAATGTTAAATGATATTTGAAATCCTGTTATCTTTTTTCAGGAGTATTCAAAATTGGACAATAGAAATTAGATAGTCCTTTGTTTCTGCAGGAAGTTTTGACACAAGGCTGTGGTTTTTAAATCTGGCTCCTAGCTCCAGGCCAGAATCTCCTCAGTTGTCAGCCTAATTTTGCAAACTTCCTAAAGAGGAAGAATTCTTTCTAGTTGGGGAGAAGCTAAATCAATGTTTAGTACAGGATGTGAACAGGGGGTGGGGTGGGCAGAGAAAAGGGAGAGGGGAAGAAAATCAGGACTGGCTCTTTATAGAGAAAGGTTTGGGGAAAATTCTGGAGTGACTTTGAAGTAGCTTCAGGCTGAGATGTAAGTGGTCAGGAGAACCCCTTCTGAAAGTTACTCCAACTGTCTTGGCATAAATACTTTAAAAAACACAAAATAGGTCACTAGGAATAAGTCTATAAAGCAACGAGTATGGTGATTATACTGTTTAAAGTCAAAATCAGGATATTTGACCAGCTAATTGGACAGTATAATTGGAACTGAGACTGCCCACCCCTTCCAGATGAAGGGTGCCAGGCTGGCGTGCATGAACCCTAAATGCTCAGCTGTGAAGCAAGAGGTCGACCAGATGTTTCCTGATTCCTGGTCCTGCTTCCGGATCATGAGTGGTGGTGATGTTGGGAGAATAGGAGAGATTAGTAAGAGAACAGAGGGTCTGTCCCTCTGACTTCTCCAGGATCACAGCGCACACCGTGTTCTTAAATTTAGGTCAATTTAGAGAAAAATGACATAGATGAGCCACAGGTGACACAGAGAGGGAAAGGCCGCTGCTGGGACATTCCACTCAACTTTTAATTTTAGGACAAGACTTTTGGTTTACACTGGAATCTATAGTTTTACCTGTTTGGAGTGTGTGTGTGTGTACGTATGTTTTTTTTGAGTCTTCCTCTTCATACTAAATATCACACTGGAAGAGGAAGCAGCTCTAGAACAAAACCTCATAGTCAGAAGGTATTTTGTCCACCATTTATTTTATTATTTATTTATTTATTTATCTGTTGGCCACACTGTGTGACTTGTGGGATCTTAGTTCCCCCACCAGGGATTGAACCTGCGCCCTCAGGAGTGAAAGCGCGGAGTCCCAACCACTGGACCGCCAGGGAATTCCATCATTGTCTTTAACGTCGTTTTTCTTGAAACTGATTTTCTTCGATAAATCAAAAAAATATAAGCCAGGTAACAGAGAACAGGGTGGAAATACATTGCTCCTTTAGAAGTTACAAGTTTTTAGCGTACAAACAGTTATTGCTGTTATGACATATCTACTGAATAGTCAGTTTCTTACTGTACATTTTCTGAAAGTTCACTTTGTTAATATTTCCAGCTACACAAAGGCTCTAATGGCTACATCTGTCCAGTCTTGGATGGCTGCCTGACACCAGAGCAAAACTTGACATCTCACTTCTGCCAGACAGAAGGAAACTTATAAACCTGTCATTCTTCTGACATGTCTTATTGACACAGCTCATTGGAAAAATCTGCTTTTAAAAAAGTCATAACTAAATTTCACAGCATGTAATTTATTCTCATTTCACCACAGCCCCGCTGAGTGGCTACTTTTCCTGTCTGTGGAATGGGTTGGAATTTAATATTGGGAACTAGTCAAATCGAATCATTTGGATAATGAAAGTCCAACTACAAAGACTGCGGTTTCCTTTTGGGGAACACTACTTTCTTGTCAAAATTTGAATGTGCGTATGAATGAATGGTTCTCCTCAATTTACTTCAGTTTTATGTTGTGTCGGTTGTAGGTAAATACAGATAAACACCTTGTTCTGTGAACACAAAAACAGGCTAAAATGGCATTGGGATGTAAGAAAGAAGAGAAAAAGACAGAAGTTTGGGCCAGGGTGCCTGGTCCTCCAGGGAAGGGCAGGGGGTGTGCTATCTACTGGGTCTTTTCCCCTGTTGTCTGCACTTTAGTCTGAGAGCTGAGGGTGTGGTCATCTGGGCGGCCTTCAGGGAGGGTCAGCGTCTGGGAAGACGGTGTCAGTCCCACGGGCAGCAACAGAGTCCTTTGTTTGAGGGAAGCATTTAGTCACCATGTGCATGGATGGAAGGCAGGCCCAGCGTCGCACAGTTCCTGCTTGCTACACACGCGTTCTAAAAGCTCACTTCATTCTAAGGGGAATTCTGCTAAATCACAGAACTAGTCCTTTCCTTCTTTCTCAATGGACTTGACTGAAGTGCACCAAAGAAAGGAAGAAAAAATAACCCATACTTGGATGCCGTAAACCTGCCAAGGAGAATAGATCCCATTTCAAAATCTTCCTATGATGCTGGTCTAAAAGTTTCTCCTAAGACAGAAGTAAGGCACATGTAACAATCCCTTTGATATCAAGTCCCAAAGCACTGGAGTTAGAATGCAGTTAAAATAAAGAGGTCCTTGGTTTCAGAAATCTTTAATACCCTGGGGAGACTAGGGTGTGACTACTGCTTGTTTTCTTTTACAATCAGCCCATGTCTGCACACAAACCAGATTGACCGTTGCCGGTCAAGAGGTCATAGCTCAACAGGAACAGTCCAAAAAGTGGGCTTGACAACTCATTTTAACTAATGGGTCCACAGATGACGAGACCCGCCCCCGCCCCTAAATTTGTGAGAATAGACATGGCCAATGCCTTATTAGTACATTGTTGGGAAATTTAAAAAAAACAACAACACTGTGACACAAAAGTATCAGTGAAGAAGGCAAGGTAACACCTAGAAAAATGAAGTTGCTCAGAAGATCCCAATTTAGCTTTGCCTAGAAACACGACACACGTCCTCAGGAGATACTCATCCTGGTCCCCAAAACATTCTTCTACGGCCAGCCTAGGTTTCTGGAGAGAATAAGCTCTCTGTAGGAAAAAACAAAAAACTAAAACTCACTGAAATTTTCTGTGGCTCAAAGTTCTAGTGAGAAGTATGTTAAAGTACAGAACACGTGGACATCATCCTAAGTTGCCTCCAAACCAATGATTCCATCCACGTAAGAGCATGTGCGCCTACAAGGCTGCACAAAGTTGGAAGCGTGACGGAGGAAACTCAGTTACTGGAGACCAACCTTGTGACACCCTGGGGCACCTGGAGGTCTGTCCCCAGAAAAGCAGGTGGAGACACAGCCCTGAAGCAAAGAAGTAACTGCTAATGAAAACTGCCGAAGTGCTTAAAGTTCTCAAAGATGGTCTCTGGTCAACTCTGACTGGTGGACACCATGAAAGGTCTTTGAAAAAAATACGCCTTTTTATTCACTTAGGGCACTTACTGCCTGCCAGTAATTAAACGTTGAGAGGCATGGGCAAAGCAACGTAAAAATGAAAAAAAAAAAAAAAAAGACACACAGAGGAGGAGGAGGGGAGGGATGAGGCCAGGTCTGGTATTTGTTGAAAGCTGAGAAAGTGCTGGACTGGCTACTTCCCAGCAGCTGTGCAAGGCAGGGGAAACGAGACCATGTGCACCCGTGAGGGGATGCACTGGGAAAGCTTTCCAAGTGTTAAGACCCTGGCTGCTTCTTGTCTTTTTTAATAAGCATTTGGGCTTCTCTAAGTAGCCCCTGAGGGATGAGGGGGTGGAGGTGTGTGGTGCAGGCCTGGTCCCACCTGAATCACAGGACAGCTGTGGACCATTTTCCTGAGTCTCAATATTCAGAGCTAAGTCTCACCATTTAACAGGTAGGACTTTTAAAGCATTTTTTCCTAAACAGTGTTCTTACAGAGTAGAAAGCAACATCCATAGAAAATCTTAAGAAAAGACATGAAACCAGAGAAATCCTATTTTGCTACGCAGGCTGCTCTGAGCTTGACCCCAGAACCATGGAGATCCAAGGGACTCATTCAGAGCTATGACCTGGCTCCTTGCCCCGCATATGCCGAGGAGCTGGCAGATGTGGGAGCCATCGGCCTGGCCTGGGGGTCAGAGCTGCACCGGGGCTGTGGGAGAAATAGAATTGGGGGAGGGGCGGCAGCAGCGGCCAGCGGAGGAGACCCCTTCATCCTCCAGCCCTCCTCACCAGGCATCTGCAGTGAGGCCCTGCCTAGCAGTGGCGTCCAAGAAGGACATTTTAGCTAGACTCATAAACTTATTTTCTGGGGAAAAAAAAAAAAAAAGCACTCAAATTAACTAGACTGTAAGAGTTCCTCAAAAGCTTTTATTCTTTTTTTTTTTTTTTTGACCAGCACACTGCCTGGTACACACTGCCAAGGAGGCATTCAAAAAAAACGTTTTTTTCTTAAATAGGCAATTTATAACACTGGGAGGACTTCATTTCAGTGTTTCAGAAAACATGACTATTCCTGGAAAGAGTTTATTCCTCTACGGCTCTGGAGAACACAGGTTTTGTCCTAATTTTTATAAGCCACCTCAGACAGACAGTGGAATAATCTGGATTAACATTTAAGTGTTTGGAAGGGCAGTTAAAAACTCTCAAGAAATCCAAGAGTTGTCCTAATTGCGGGGAAGACCGTGGCTTCTACCGCCTGGGGCAGCTTTGCAGTACTCGGAGGACACAGAAAATGTCTCTGTGTCCCTCCTTGACCTGGGACCTGCAGGACAGCTACCCTGCTTGATGCCTACAAGTCTTCCTGCAGAAGGCAGATCAATGGAGAGGGACGGTGAACTTCTCCGACCGGCCCAGGCCTCATGCAGCAGCCTGGCCCAACCAGTCCCAGTGGTTTAGCTACCCAGCACGTCACCCTGGAAGTGCTTCCGACATCTGTCCCACCGAACAGACTAACAGAGAACCAGAATCAGGCATTCAGGGCTGTCATCAAAGGAGCCGCCTCCCTTCTTCCACTTAATGACCTGGGATTCTATGTGCAGCAGACATGAACAGAGTTTTTACAAATTAAATAACTTTCTTAAAATACAATAAAACATCATTACATACAATTCTCTTTGGAAAGTCTTTCCCATTCTCAAAATTAACTTACAAAATTTTGTGCAAAAACACTGGCTTCAAATAAATAGGGGAAAAAAGTGGGAAGAGCGGAACTTTTTGTATTGTTTTTGTTTTTTAAATTAAAAGTTAAAAAACACCAGCTGCACTTCAAAGTTCTTGCAGGACGCGTCAAGAAGGCTGTGAAAAACAGCCCTCCGGGTCAGAACTGCATTTTCAAGTGAGGTTTTCTGGGTTCAGAATTCACAATGGATGCCTCCGCTGAGGTCCCTCACCACGCCCTCTCTGACCAGCTTCAGGAGAAACCCGGTCTCTGTGGTCACATTGTGCATGGTCTGAAAGTTCATGGCAGCCATACAGAGATTGTCAAAGTAGTGCAAAGGTGTTCTGGGTTGGCTGAGGTCATAGCCAAAGCCCGCCAAACTGACTTCATCGCACAGGTGCGTGGCTAAGACAACGGCAATGACGCCAATCGTGGGGACGTTCTGGAAAGGAGAAAAGCCAAAAAAAAAAAAGGTCTTAGCACAAGTCACTGCTTTACAGGTACGCTACATGCCATGCAAAGTGATGAAAGTGGCACTGGGGGCTGCAATTTTATACGTCACCCAATTTCAAATATCACCCAATTCTAAAGTCTGACTTGCCATCCAAGTCAGGAATCTAGACTCTAAATCATGGTCTGTGATGTGAATTCTTTTAACACACCAGCAAGAGGCAGCCTGGCAGGTCCTGTTGCACCAAGCTGAAAGGTGTTCTTTCTAAAACTTCCACCCACCGGTCCTGCACAGGATGACCGTAATAGCAAGACTAACCCATTTCCTCTCTCATGTGACAAATGTCTACAAGGTCTGCTCTGGGACAAGTGGCCACAGCCCTTCTCCGGACATGGTTTGGGAACCCGTCCCGTCCTGGCTGGCTCCTGTACAGCCTCTGCCTGAGAACAGAGCGGACTCAGCTCCCGCTGGTGAAGACTGTCTTCACCCCTTACTTGTGAAGACAGTCTTACTTCACCCCTACTTGCCTTTCTGGCAAATAACACCCCCAGGCCATTTTCACATGTCCTGCTGCTTTCACAGTTTCTGCTCACTCTCTGTTCAGGCAAGTACATTTTTCGGCTCACATTACGGGCTTTCACATTAGTTTTTTCCAAAATGTACCCTTGCTGACTTTGGCCTAGAATGCCAAATGTCCAAAATTTTGGATTCTGGCTGTATCACCACTCCCTCTTCACGTCCAACATCTTGCCACTTGTAAATCTGGAATTGGTTCTCAGGATCTCCCTCACAGACTTGGGTAAAGACAGCACACAGGGCGGCAGACAGGAAGACAGAAAGCCCTGCAATGCCTAACCCCTCCTTGGAGGCTGCTGCCCATCTACTACTTGATATTCTTTTGTTTCGTCTTTCATGTGCAAATATACCTGCTTGGTTCATCTCAGCCGAGTCTGTGACTTCCATAAACAACTCTCCTTTTCTGTAAACTGGAACAACAGTGAACCTTTCAGAGTTCAGAGATTAAGGTGGGATTAGGGAACTTCCAGGGAACCCACCATTCGATAAAAACTGCTTCCTGCTCTGCAGTGTGTCGTGTCTACCTCTCAAAGCCAGCCTCCCTTATTAAAAAGGAACTCTACGGTCATTTTACATGTTTGGAAATAAAAACCAAGGGAAATTGACCCTAAAGAAGCCAGCCTCCTGTTTGGGCTTAGGACTCTAAGGCAGTGTGTCCTGTCTTCTCCACCTGCGGCCAGCCCGGCACACAGCACCTTAGGAGTACCCATCAGTGTTTGTGGAGGAGTATATAGGGGTAATGCATGGAGAGAACCTCAGAAACTATCAAAAACTCCCCAGAGCATGTTATCTCCAGAACACATCCCCCAAGAGCAGCCCTCACTGTCCAACAGGCTTCTCTGTCTGCTGGGAGGGCAGATGCACGAGGGAGTTTCTGACAATGCAATTTTAGATCAGAAGCCATCTTTCAAGTTACTGTTTTTATCCAAAAGAAGAATACCATTTTGACAATGATAAAAAAATAAGCAAATATTCAATTCAAATGATAAATTATAAAGTAGAATGTAAAAGACTCCTATAGACTCACTCTCCAGAGAAGGGCATTCTTCACAGTTTGGTGATTCTTTCCAAGCTTTTTCCTATGCAACTATATACACATTTTTAGTTTTTAAACAAATACGGGATTAAATAAATGTTCTGTAACTCGATTTTCTTGCTTAATACATTGTGGAGGTGTTTTCATATCCATTAGTTTTTCTTCATCCTCAACAGTCACACGATATTGCATCGACTATACCATAATGTTCAAACAATTCTCTAATGATGAATGTTTAGGCTGTTTTTAGTCCTTTGCTATCAATGCTATGATGAACATCCTAGAACAGCCTTGCAGATTTTCTCTAATTTCCTTATAATAAAATTTTTAGAGTCAAATTGCGGGGTCAAAGACTCTTCATATTTTAAAGTGATATATGTATTGCCAAACCACCCTCCGGAAAAAGTGCCAACTTATAATTCTGCCTACATTCCTGCCAAACAAGGACATTATCAAGCTTTTAAATCTCTGCTGAGAAAACAGGCAAAAAAATGTCACTGTGGCTCTAATTCGCTTTTACTTGATTACTGGTAAAGATGAACATTTTATCATGGATTCCTGGGCTGTATTAATTTCTTTTGTGAAATGTCTGTTCATATCCTTTCCTCATTTCTTTACTGGCTCATCTTTTTCTTTTTGATTTAATAAGATCTCTTAATGCTTTGAGAATACTTACTCTGTAATTTCTATGATAAATTTTCCCCCACTAACTTTGTTTCTGATACCCTTTGCCATTCGGCAATTTTGTATTTCACGTAATTAAATCTGTCCATTTTTCAAAGGTTACTTTTAAAATAAAATCGACCTGCAAACCAACAAATGAGCATCTGCCTGTGTTTAAAAAAATACTATGGAATCTAATAAAGAAACAGGGCAGTTTAAAAGATACAGAAATCTGGGTTTCCCTGGTGGCGCAGTGGTTGAGAATCTGCCTGCTAATGCAGGGGACACGGGTTCGAGCCCTGGTCTGGGAAGATCCCACATGCCAAGGAGCAACTGGGCCCGTGAGCCACAACTACTGAGCCTGCGCATCTGGAGCTTGTGCTCCGCAACAAGAGAGGCCGCGATAGTGAGAGGCCCGCGCACCGTGATGAAGAGTGGCCCCCGCTTGCCGCAACTAGAGAAAGCCCTTGCACAGAAACGAAGACCCAACACAGCCAAAAATAAATAAATAAATAAATAAATAAATAAATAATAAAAATAAAGGAATTCCTTTAAAAAAAAAAAAAAGATACAGAAATCTAAGTGCATTTATAGTGAAACCTCTTTATAACTTAGTTGAAGAATCTTGCCAAAGTATGTTGTCTTTTTAAAAAAATTGTTTTGTTAAAAGTGATGCCAACAGGTTAAAAGTTATAAGCCCACATTCCGGAAGAACCCATGTGCTCTGTGTGGGAGAGCCCAGCTAAAGCCAATCAGAGACCCGACAGTCACTGGTCGGGGGTAGGGCTGCTCTCCTATGAGAGGGAAAACGCATCATGGGTTCTGGACACGTTCCTGCAATGGGCAGAAACTACATGGCCCTCCTGGGCTCCCCATGGATGGAGGGGCCAGAGCCCTGGAGGAAAACGGCGGACTGCAAAGGGAACAGCTTCCACTATGGGAACCATTTCACCCGAGCTGGGTGTTCAAGCCTGAAGCTGGAGCCAGAGTTGGATTTAGCTCTTACTGATTGCAGTGAAGAACTAGGTTTTTGTTTTTAAGGAGACTATTCAGGTATTTGTTTTCCTTAACAAGCACAGAATTCTTCCTTTAAAATTTACATAGTTGTGTTAAAGCATCTTTTTAATTAGAATTTGATTCAAAGGGCAAATAGAAGACCCTGCTCATCTGCCTATGGGATGAGGACCCCTGAGTCTAGCTCCGTGTTTGCAAATTGCACCCCGGACCAGCCCCATCTCCTAGGAGGTATCTCAGGCCCCCAGTGTGGGTAGCAGTCCCCATGTTTCAAAATTCCTTGCTTTTCCTTATATATAAATGTTTTTGCTTAAACGATTTCCACTGCTTTTAAAAAAGTTTTATTTAAAGACACAGGTTTAGCTATTCAGATCATGAAGAAACAGGTAATAAAGGCATTTCCCCCCAGCAGCAACACAGGCTAATTGCAGGTAAAGAATCTACTGCAGTGAACAGCCTATAGCACCAAGGTTCTCAAAGCAGGCTGAAAAATAAAAATCACCCAGGGAACTTTGAAAATCCCAATGTACAGACCACAACACAGACAGATTAAATCAGAACGTCTGGGGTGGGATCCAGGCATCAACTGAAAAGCACTGGTCTAAAGGATTGCTTATTTACTATCACCTATAAGGTGATGATAAACGTCAATTTTCACCCAAGTGGCCTGTAGAGTTAAAATGTAAAGAACTTTCTGACCACCGAAGTTCCTTTCAGTGTCCTGCAGCTAATTATACGGAGTCCTGGAGTAAGAATACCTTAAATAATATCTCAGTGATCGAAGTGCTAACGTGCTGACTATACTAATGAGATGAGCCACCGGGAGTGGGGGGATTAAACAGTGGGGAGCTCTAAGGTGAAGATGTAGAGAGGGAAAAACACATGGAACATCTAATCCACGACTAGGTTTCATCCCTGGAAGATGCTTCTGGGTATAGAGCTGAGCCTCACTGAAAGTTGTACAGGTGCCTCCTTTCCAACACAGAGAAGAAACAGTTAAGTTTCAGTAGCGACAAAAATACCTTATCTCGGCCCCAGAACCTTGACTGAGGCTCTGAGTATTGAAGGATGTCAAAGGCAGTCTCTTTGATAATAACTGGATTCAAAATCCTGAACTGTTTTGGCTGTAGTGGGATTTTTTCCGCCACCTGCTTCCAAAAGAAGAGTCGCACCCAAAACGGCTAAGGAAAGAAAGCAAGCAATCATTAGGGGGATTTAATAACGTTATCTTATCAGTGGAGGGGGGAGAGCGCATCCCCTGCTAATGAGGCCAGAACCGTGGGTGTGGCCCCTTGTGGGTTTGTGTGCTGCATTCTGTGGCAAAGTCACAGATCTATGCAAATCCAGTACCTCAACTCAGACAAGCAGCTCTAAGGATCTGATTTATGAAGGTGGCACTGGACAAGGAAAGGAACTGCAGAAGCAGCTCTTTATTGATTTCGGGCAGAAATTGTTCAGGTAATGACCTGAGATAGTCAGCCTTTTTAGGATCCAAAGCCACCATTTTGCCCAGGGAAAACCAAGCAAATAGATCCAATTCGAGGGTATGAAGTGTTCTGGGTGCCCCGCCTGTGCTCAGGCCCCCACCATGCACCCCCTTCTCCACTTACTCCACTTCCTAGTCCTGTGATGTCTCTTGGTAACTGACTGTAAGTCATTTCATATGTGCTTCATCTTTCAACTAGAACAACTACCCAAGAGAAAATCCATAGGACCACAATAACCTGTACGGAATCGAGCTTTGGAGATACAAATTCTCCAGCACATGAAGCTTCTGTGAAAAGTCTGATATATCCTGTTAACTTTACAGTCAGCTGGTTTGTGCAAGTGCATATAAACGCACACACACTGCTTAACAGCTGACCTCTGGAATTTATTTCAACATAATGTGGAGGGTTGGGGGACTATAAAGTAAGGTGATGGATTATTGTAAAGACAAAGAAAAGGAATATGACCAAGTTGGGGCCAGTTCCTCCACATCTGCCCTTCTGGAATGCTGTGAATTGACTCCAGCGAGAACACCACCAGGGGCTTCCCCAGTGGCGCACTGCATAAGACGCCGCGCTCCCCATGCAGGGGGCCCGGGTTCAATCCCTGGTCAGGGAACTAGATCGCACAGGCATGCTGCAACTAAGAGTTTGCATGCCGCAACTAAGGAGCCCGCCTGCCACAACTAACACCCAGCGCAGCCAAATAAATAAATAAACATTAAAAAAGGAAAAAAAAAAAAAAAAAGGACCACCACCAATCAAAGCATTTTTGGAGAATCTCTTTGAAAATACTCTTCAGAGAATTTATGTATATTCTTCTGAATAGCCTCAGTAATGGTTTATATTCATGTGCATAAATCTAATTTCTGAAAATAGTCGGAAGCCATGTAAATTCAAGTCTGGTGAATGAGGTGGGTGGTCAACCTCAATAATAGCCATTTTGGTCCCAAGCTTGTTATTTCCACTAAGTAATGATCCCAGTTTCCACATGTGACTCAGTCAAGTTCTGAAAGCAATTTCCAGGGGAAGTTCTGAGGGGCTTCTACAAAGGGAGTGTTTATTTGAAAGCATGTGTGTTAGTTTAAAAATAAAAACCTGTTAATTCCAATCAGAGACCCCTTCGCTTTTTACGAAGGCATATCTGATAGCTGAATTTCTAGTGCTTACCAGGGTTTCATTTTTGACCATCGCCTGAAGCCAGTTGAAGTCAACACTCTTAAATAAAACAGCAACAAACAAGTCATTGGAATAATATTCAAGGTCAGACAGTGGGGCACCCTCTGGATAAGTCATCCTTATAGTAGTTTTATTTCCAACATGCTCTGAATATCCTTCAACCGGTGCACTGTTTAACCTATTTGAGTAAAAAGGACAAAGATAAACTGACATTAACCACTTTAACACATGCCAAATTCCTGCAGCGTGTTTTCCACATTTTTTTAGGACTGGGAACGAGGGTGTGGTTGGGGGGTAGGGCACCCCTCCCAGCAGCCCTGTCATCCCTCAGCTCTGCCCTTTCCAGGTGCTTGATGAACACAGTCTTCAGTCTGCAAGAGACTCCCGTACCCAATCTCTGAATGACAAGCAATTCCATCTAGTCCTGCCACTTTAAGCCAACCCAAACACATTACACTCTGGGCACTAGTCATGTTTCCTTGAAAGCTTCCCATTGTGCTTAGATATTAGTGGTTCTTGCCAGAATTTCAAAAAGGTAATCAGAAAAGAAAACCTAAAAACCGGGGCAAGGCAGACACAAACCATAGTTATATAGACAGGGTTGGGCCCGAGGAGGGCACTGGGTCCAAGTGCAACCTGGTCTTAAATTAAAGCAGGAATTTGGGGCACTTAGAACTGTTAGATCAATGAAGGCTTTGCCAGGGTGGATGCTCTGGGGAAAATGTTAAGTTCTTCCCAAAGCAGTACCACTCACACAGGTACACAGTTTTGAAATCTCAAAAAAAGTCTGTTTGGTTCTTTCCCTGTATTATCACACCTGTATAAACCTTTCTTTTCTATTCCACTGCCACTTCCCCACTTCCTCTTCCAGATCTCAGATACCTAACTCCTGGTTATTAAAAGCTATTATTAGACATGACAACTAAATGCACAGCATGATCCTGGACGAGGTATTTTCTTTTTCTCTTCCTTTCTTTCTATTTTATTATTTATTTATTTATTTATTTTTGGCTGCGTTTTTTTGGTCTTCGTTGCAGCGCACAGGCTTTCTCTAGTTGTGGCGAGCGGGGGCTACTCTTTGTTGCGGTGCGCGGGCTTCTCATTGTGGTGGCTTCTCTTGCTGTGGAGCACGGGCTCTAGGTGCGCGGGCTTCAGCAGCTGTGGCACGTGGGCTCAGTAGTTGTGGCGCACGGGCTTAGTTGCTCCGCAGCATGTGGGATCTTCCCGGACCAGGGCTCGAACCCGTGTCCCCTGCCTTGGAGGCGGATTCTTAACCACTGCGCCACCAGGGAAGCCCCCTTTTCCTTTCTTTTTAAATAATGGACATGACTGGAATAACTGGTGAAGTCTGAATAAGGACTGTAGCTAAGGTCTGTACTGCATCAGTGTTAATTCCCTAATTCTGAATATCGTCATGCGGTTCTATAAGAGAATGTCCTTGTTGTTAGGAAATGCACACTGAAGTATTTAGGGGTAAAGAAGGAGTTTGAGATTTGCAACTAACTCTCAAAGGGTTCAGAAAAGAATAATAGTATATAAAGAGAGAAAATTATAAAGCTAGTGTGATAACAGCGTTATCAACTGAGGAATCTGGGAAAAGGGTGAATGGGAGTTCTTTGTACTACTCTTGCAACTTTCCTGTTAAGTTCAGAATTGCTTTAAACCTAAAAGTTACCCCAGGGGGGAGAGATAAATTGGGAGATTAGGATTGACATATACACACTACGATACATAAAACAGGTAACTAATAGGGACCGACTGTATAGCACAGGGAACTCTACTCAATACTCTGTAATGACCTATATAGGAAAAGAATCTAAAAAAGAGTGGAAACTATCACGGCACTGTAAATCAACGATACTCCAATAAAAATTAATTTTAAAAATAAATAAATAAATAAATAACATAAAAGTTACCCCAAAAAAGTTTTTCAACTGATCTCCATCATAATAAGGCTAAGTCCCCTTCCTTGGTCCCCAGTGCTCTGTGGCCCCCAGTGCCTGTGCCTGAAGTCCATGCTGTCCAGTCTGGCCCCACCATCACTGGGCATCGAGCCACCTGCCCAGCCCCCTTTCCCTCTCCCAGGCCCTCGTTCCTTCTTCCAGGTAAGGTTCCCCACCCAGATCTCCTGTCCACCTCCTTCCTAAAGGGCTAAATCCCACCATTCTTCAAGGTCAGCTCAAGGCCCCCCTTCTCTTCCACTGCATCTCTCCTCTGGACCGGAGTGTGCACCCCGGTTTCTTACCTCTTCTCCTCCCGTGTATCGGTCGTGCACCATTAGAAGGGCATGTGGGGTCCTGTCTGCCTCCCCCGGTGCCGCCGGTGCACAGCTGCTCACACAGAGTCAGGGTGAGGTTCTGGAAGCCTCACAACCCTGCATGTGGAATGCTAGGCTCTGGCCTGGACCCTGTGCCCCACAGTGTCTCTGTGTCCTCATGCCTGACCCTGGCTAAGGGGATGGCTTCACCATGGAACGAGAACATCCAGAGCACGTGACAGTGTCTGGCACACAGGAAGCACCCAGAGAAAGGAAGCAGTCACCTGACGAGGTAACCAACGTCCACAACCCCTGAGGCCCCAAACCCACTCCCACACCCTCACGTCACACCTTTCGCCTTAAAACGTGGTTCTTACTTGTTTCTTCTATCTCTTGGCCCTTACAAAAGTCTGGTTCTTTCCTATAAACATCTTACACCCCGTGCCCTTTCCTCCTTAGCTTCCTACACATTTTCCAAAAATAGCTGCTAACATGTACTGAGCATCTATCCCAAGTCTGACACTGTTCCAAGTGCTTTACATCGAGATGTTAACTCATTTTGTTTTCACAGTAACCCTATAAGGTCTGTGCCATCACTGCCCCCATTTACAGATGAGGAGACGGAGGCAAGGACAGGACAGCAAGGAAACTTGCCCGAGATCACAGCTACTGGGGATAAAGGCATTATGTGGATACAGCACCACTTTCAGGCTCAAAATATCTGAGATGGGTATCTTGTCATCCTCCCTCACTAGCCAGAGATTTTCCTCAACTACTCCGTCTCTGACAGCGGTCCCACTAACGTCTCAGATCCCAGACTAGAAATCTTGGTGTCCCCTGACATGACTGTGCAACTATCAGAAACTCCTGTAATTTAGGATGATTGCCTATTGCCTGTTATGTGGCTTTCAAACATCTCTGTGTGCTTTCTGGTCCCAGCCGGTGCCACCTTCCAGGGCTCACCCACCCCAAGCCCTGCTCCCAGAAGCCAGGCGTCCCACTGACTCAAGCTCCCTGCACTGCATCCTCCTCTGGGCCCTGCCTAGCACAGCCTTCCACCTTTGCTGGCTTATCTGAATCTACCCATCCTTCCAACCTTCACCTCCTCTGAAAGGGTTTTTACCAAAATTAGGGTCAGTACTGCACAGTTTGGGGCATCCAATCCTTTCATGTCTTTGTTTCAACTTCTCAAACAGTGAGTCCCCTGAAGGCGGGGACATGTAGGGCTGCCTGGGTCCCTCCTGTTTTAGGTGCTACCCTGACCCACAGCAGAGAACTGAAGTCCAGAGGGGAGAGGATGGTCTGAAAGCCAACGTACCTTATCACAACATCGAATTGGTTCAGGGCCTGGCCCAGCTCTAGTCCGTGGAGGATTCCACCACTTCCAATGACCACACAACGTCTGCAGCTCTTGGCTTTCAAGTGTGCAGGAAAGTCATGCTCGGGCAAGAGTTCCAAGAGGGTCTGGACTTTCTCGGAGAACTTGCGGAATCCGAAAGGAGGGTCGTACTTGTACTCGGCCTCGCTCCCTGCGGGGGCCTTCGTCACGAAAGGTGGCAGGTCCGAGCTGTACCTGTACCTGAAGAGCTGCCCCATCGACCTCTTGGCAAACTGGGGCCGGCATTCCTTCTGCAGGACTTGCTGGGCATATTGCTGGGCTCTCTGGAACGAAGCACACAGACCTGAGTGTCAAAGGCTCTCAGGCATCAGAAATATACTCTGACAGGTGACACTTTGTCCTGCGATGTTTGATGTACCTCCCTTGTGGATGACTGTCTTGTAACACAAAACACCTGCTTTAGGGGGCTTCCCTGGTGGCGCAGTGGTTAAGAATCCACCTGCCGACGCAGGGGACACGGATTCGAGCCCTGGTCCGGGAAGATCCTACATGCCGTGGAGCAACTAAGCCCGTGCACCACAACTACTGATCCTGTGCTCTAGAGTCCTTGATCCACAACTACTGAGCCCACGCGCCACAACTACTGAGCCCATGCGCCACAACTACTGAAGCCCACGCGCCTATAGCCCGTGCTCTGCAACCAGAGAAGCCACCGCAATGAGAAGCCCTCGCACCGCAATGAAGAGTAGCCCCCCTCTAGCCCGCGCGCAGCAACAAAGACCCAACGCAGCCAAAAGCAAATAAATAAAATAAATTTTAAAAAACAACAACAACAAAAATCTGGTTTAAAGAGTTAATTTATGCTAGAAACTTGAGGGGGAAACCTGGGAGAATCACATGACAAGGAGACAAATTCAACAAGGATATTTATTTCATGGCACAAGTAAAACAGGAAGGACCCCCACCTCCTACCCTCCCAGCCTAAGCTGTTCAAATAAATTTGGGGTGTTCAAATAAATTTTGAACAAATTTTCAAATAAATTTTGAATAAATTTTGAGGTGTTTATTTTAAGCTGTTCAAATAAATTTGAGGTGTTTAAGATTTCATGTTTCATAAAATCCTGACATGGGAATTCCCTGGTGGTCCAGTGGTTAGGACTCTGTGCTTCCAATGCCGAAGGCCTGGGTTCGATCTCTGGTCGGGGAACTAAGATCCCACAAATCGCGTGGTGCGGCCACAAAAAAAAAAAAATCCTTACATGTGCTACAACATGGATGAACCTTGAGGACACTATACTCAGTGAAATAAGCCAGCCACAAAAGGCAAATACTGTAGGACTCCATTTATAGACAGCATCTAACAGTCAAATTCATAGAAATAGGAAGAACAGTAGTTACCAGGGGCTGGGGGGGAGGGGAAATGGGGAACTGCTGTTTAATGGGTAGAGCTTCAGTTCTGCAAGATGAAAATGTTCCGGAAATCTGTTTCACAACAATGTGAATATACTTAACAGGGCCAAACTATGCATTTAAAAATAATGAAGACGGTAAATTTTATGTGGGTTTTTTTTTAAAACACAATTTAAAAAAAAAGATTTCCAGGGACTTTACTGGCAGTCCTGTGGTTAAGACTCCGAGCTCCCAATGCAGGGGGCACGGGTTTAACCCCTGGTCAGGGAACTAAGACCCCACATGCTGTGCAGCACAGCCGAAAGAGAAAAAGATTTCCTATTTCAGGTTCCTATCTAGTTGGATGAGAAACAGGCTTATTTATCAGATGGAGTAATGAGTAATGATGGAGTAATCCCACAGTCTGGAATGGGAACCAGGTGTAACCTGCAACGGTGTCCAGTCAACAAAGAAGTTGCCTTGGTTTTGTATACCATCTTCCCTGCACGTTAATATTTTGCATCGACAAGAAATGACTGTTGAAGGCCAAGTACACTAGCCCGGCTGAACACAGCAAGACACGGAGAAACAAGGAACAGACACCCACTTGCCCCACAGTCTGCCCCTGGGCTCAGTCTGGCCAAATGCTGCCTCGGGACCATCTGGCAACATCACTGTGCCTTCTGTCCTCATCGCCACATGCAGCAGTCTTGGCCCTACCTCATCCCTCCTCCCACCAAGCTGCGTGTGTGTGTGTGTGTGTGTGTGTGTTCCTCTATTTTATTTGCTGGGGTATTTATTTTCAGGATTGAATATGTCTTTTGAACTGTGTCAGTATTATTATGAGGATTATTATTGCCATATACAGTTTTAAATGTTTGTCTCAACTATGTTTTTCCTCAAAGTCTTGTCTGATTTTTGCATAATAAAATTTTTGTAGAAATAATCATCTTACTGCAGGAGAACCCCACTCCCTTTTCTTTAAATTACAGCTTCAAAAAGTTCTTAGTACTGGGAAGAGCACGCTGTCTACATATTAAGAGTCTGGCCCCACGTCTGAAGAAGGGAATGGATTTTCTTTGAGCCTCAGAAGATGCTGCAGACACGACGTAAGGTCACTGTCTGAGGTCACCGGCACGACACCTAGGACACCTCGCAAGATGGTCCTGAGTATCTTCGCTTTGAGGGTTCCAGGTGGCACACCCAGGAAGAGGGCTGAGCTGGCAGGCTCACGTCGCCTGATCACCTCCCAAACCCCTACAATCCCAGCCTCTGCCCACAGAGAGCAGGTGACAAACTGATACACCACTGATACCTCGCGAATTAGCATCTCCGCGAGGAATCGGAGGGAAAGCTAAGCAAGGAGTCGGTCGTAACCCAGAACAGCCCCCGCGTGGAGGGCTCGCCCTGACCAGGCCTCCAGGTTGGTGACACTCTGCACCTACAGGCACTTAATGCCCAACTGGGGGGCAGGGCAAGCAGAGGAGCCACATGTACTATCCATACTTGTCTCTACACCCCGGGCCTGAGGGTTGTGAACAAGTTTTTAGAGAACAAAAGGTCTAATTCTTCACTATGGAAGGACATCCCAAGCATCTTGTTTTACAAATCTTCTGGGATAGAAATGAACATCCGAGAAGTGCCAAGAGACGGAAGCTTAGTGACTGACTCAGGACTGGAAAGAGAGGTGAGGTGATGGAGCCGGACACTGGAGCACGACTCTTGGGCACCAAATTTTCTAGTTTCATTTGGAAGGAGTGAAATTTCATTCCATTTCCATTCTGGCAAAGAGTTCCATCTCAGGCTTCAAACTTAATTTTCTAGACTGCGAGCAGAGCATCTTTTGATGGTGACCCCTCCCGTCCCTCAGCAGGTGCAATAAATCAATCCCAGTGACAATGTTCTGAATGCCACTGGAAATGGCCAAAGCCACAGCCAATTCCTTTTCTTCTCTTGTTTCAACTTGTTTAAACATGTAACACGCCCCAGAAGTGTCTCAGCCTCCCTCCTTCCTCTTCCAGGTTTCAAAGCTCAGAAGAAAAATGCCTCGGGGGGGAAAGCTCGCCTCGTGGAGCTGCAGTCAAGACCGCAAGCATCTCGACCTTCCTCTTCTCCACTGCAGACAATGTCAAACCTGGGAGCCAGAGCAGGCTGGCGAGGAAGGACGCAGTGGGGTCCGGATGGCATCCATCCCGGGGGAGGACCACTGGGAACCAGAGGACTGGTGACTTCCTCAAAGACACAGGAACCCCCTCTTCTCCCAAATCGAGGCATGGACACAAGAGCTTCATTTTTTGAAAGGCTTCAAGGCTGAGCTTGCTGGCTGCCCACAATTGAGAATAAACAGACATCAGGCAGTTTCAGTTGTCACTGATGTGGCGATGTACCCTGGAAAACCACAATGTGAGAATTCCCTGAAGGATATTAAAAAGTGAATTTTCCTCAGTAAACATCTCCATTTTCATTTCTACCCCATAATTTTTAGGACAATCCTTCTCAGAAATATAGGTAAGTGGCATAATTCTTAGTAAAAGGCAATGTTTTCTTTTATTTATTGATTTAAACCCAGGACAGGGCACAGCATTTGGGATGAAGGAGAGTTTGGGGCCTGGAGCTGACTGGACCTGGGTAGGAGCCCAACTCCGCCACAGACCACATGAACCGAGGGTATGAGTTATGCAATGACGCTTTCATTTCCACGTTTGTAAACTCTGGTTTAACTTCCATGAGTTAGCTGTCTATCACTTTTACGTGGTTAAAAGCGGAAAAATCTGAATAAACAAGTCACAGAGAGAATAGCACAGTAAAATCTCAACCGGTCAATGGTTGCCTCAGGCTGGTAGTTGAGGGTGGCAATTGACCACAGAAGGGGTGAGCGGGAATTAACTTGTGTGATGAAATGTTCTAAACAGGATTGTGGTGATGGTGGTGTCACTATAAATTTACTAACACTCCTCCAACTGGATGCTTAAAAGGTGAAAGTCTTATGGTATGTATGTTTTATCACAATACACGGTTAAGAAGAAAACAATCAGGTGATCTGGATCTAGACCCAGTTTCAGATCTCTTTACCAGTAGTGTAAACTTGGTTAAAGCATGAACTTTAAGGCTTTTCAAGGCTTCAGTTTCCTCACCTCTATGAGACCACTAAAGGATGGTCTGGGAAAAGCAAGAGTGGCACCCAGGAGAGAAAGGGATCGATCTGGAAGTGTGAGTGTCTGGACTGATTTAACTCAGCCCAGGGTTACTCTGTTTACTTTTTTTTTTTTTGGCCACACTGCCCTGCTTGCAGGATCTTAGTTCCCCGACCTAGGATCGAACCCGTGCCCCCTGCATTGGGAACGCGGAGTCTTAACCACTGGGCCGCCAGGTAAGTCCTACTCTGCTTACTTTGGATACATGACTGTAGGTCTATGGAGTCACGGTGAAGACGTAAACTTGGCCATGATGAACCACACGGCCCAGGAGGCAGTCCCCAGGGTGATGTGTGGACTTTAGTTCCTGAGGGAAGGCCAAGTTCAAACTGGTGCTACTGCGAGGTCTGAACCTAAATTGATGTGAATGTGCTCTTGTCTCTCTTCACACATCTTTTAAGTGCAGTTTCACATCTGCACCACACTCAAACTGTCCAAGCATCCCTGCAGAGACCACTGTTCGTCTTTTTTCACAAATGGCACGTTCAGGGACATCTTTAAATAGAAAATAGAAAACCCACAGCAAACATGGCCACACTTCCGCTGTATACATACAGGCAGAATGCAACCAGATGTTCAGAGTCCAACAGGGTTGTTGACCTTGCAAGTTGTTGAACGTCATCAACAAAGCTCACAGGGCCCCACTCTCACGACTCTGAGACCCTCCTCTGCTAATACACAGCCACAATCATTCAGATTCGTCCAAACTCTCTTGGTAGTAAGGATCAGTCTCCACCAAAGCCTGGAGACAGGGTTTTCTTTGCAGAGAGCTCATACTGAACACCATCTCCCAGCCCTTCATACCAGCCGGCTTCCCGGCTATTTCCTCTATTCTGGGGACTTGAGAGAGGATTTCTCTTCTTGTATAGGGATGCGTGACCAGATATCAAAGTTAGGAACCGCTCAGTGTGGCATTCAAGGCCTCTCACGCTCTGGTCCTGTCTCATTTTCAGTCTCATATCCTGCTACTCCCCACCCCGAATCCTCAGCAGTATCTACTCTTGGTGTTCCTCTACTTTGCAAAGCCCACTGAGACACGTGCTGTCTGCACGCGCTGTCACGACCATTGTGAAAAGTAGGGCAATTTGACAGAGTCAATAGTGCTAAAAAGCTACATTTAAAAAAAAAAGTCTCAAGTAATAGAATAAAAGACACCCCTCATTCCATCACGGTTAGAGCAGGCTTTCACTTTCTACTTTATTAATTTCTGAACGGAAACTTGCACAAACCTGTTTGACTTAACCGTGCCCCCATTCCTCCTTTTTTCTGCACCATTACGGGGGACTTTCTAATTGGAAAAAATAATGATCTTTTAGAAGTCTTTCAGAAATGGGTTGATGTGGCAGTCACTGTGGGCTACCTCCTGGGTCTCCATTTCCTGCTCCTTCCTCTTCGGGAACCGTAGCGTCCTTCGTTCAGGCAGCCGTCACCCCTTCTCCATGCAGGCAGTGGGGCTTGGGAGGCTGATCCCACTCATCAGGTCCTTCCATCCCCCCATCAGGGACAAGTCAGGAATCCTTACTGGAGCCAGTTGGGACAGGGCACTAGCACCCATGAGAGGCTGTTACTGGCCCAGCAGTGAACTTAGGTTTAAAACTGATCCCACCAGCCTAAAGGGGGGGGGGCACTCACATGCCATGGTTTAGGGGGAAAGAGAATGGAGAGTCTGTTTACTGGGGGATATGAAGAGCTGAATAGGAGGTATCTGCCCTATTCCTCAAAGGGATATTAAACTTAATGTACATAACTGAGAGTCCTCAAAGAATTGCCTGTTAAAATTTAACTGTGGAGTTTCTGTACAATCTGGAGTTCAAAGATGAGACACCGTGCTGAGGTTTGAGTAATACCTCTCCTCCCTCTGGAGTTCAATACATATAAGTACGTATTCGTTAATGTAAAATGTTATCCTACAATTCCTATCTCCCAAGGAATTGTCTGGAGGATAAGTGGGGAAGACAAAACAGTTAAAGTACCACAGTGGTATCTGTCAGGATTAAGGTATGAGGGGGCTCCTAGAAGACAAGAGAGAAGGATGATCGGAGAAGGATCTTAGAAAAAGTAACCCCTGAGCTGAGATTTGATGTAAAAGATGAATAATAGAGAGGCAAAGGAAGGGCTCCAGGCAGAGAAGAAAGAATGCAGCAAATACAAACTATTACAGAGAGAATGGATAAACAACAACAACGTCCTACTGTAAAGCACAGGGAACTATATTCAATATCCTGTGATAAACCATAATGGAAAATATGAAAAAGAATATATGGGTGTGTGTGTGTGTATACAAAATATATAAAACTGAATCACTTTGCCATACAGCAGAAATTAACACAACATTGTAAATCAACTCTACTTCAATAAAATAAATTTTAAAAAAACAACAACACAGCAAACACAGAGAAAAGTCTTCAACAAAGATGCTGGGACAACTGGAAAGCCACAAGCAAAAGAATGAAGCTGGACCCTGACTTCACACCATATATAAAAAGTAGCTCAAAAATGGATCAAAGGCCTACATTTAAGAGCTACAACTAGAAAACTTTTAGAAGAAAACATTAGGCAATGGTTTCTTAGATATGACATCTAAAGCACAAGGAACAAAATGAAAAGTAGATAAACTGGACTTCATCAAAATTAGAAACTTGTGTGCTAAAAATGATACCATCAAAAAAAGTAAAAAGACCACCCACAGAATGGGAAAAAAATAGTTGCAAATCATATATCTGATAAGGAACTGGTATCCAGAATATACAGAGAACACTTAAACAACTCAATAATAAAAAGACAAGCCAATTAAAAATTGGGCAAAGAATTTAAATAGACATTTCTCCTTAGAAGACCTACAAATGGCCAATGAGTACATGAAAAGATGGTCAACGTCATTAGTTATCAGATCAAAACCATAACGAGGAAGAAGGAAGCTCACCAAGGACCTGTGAGGGGGTTCGTGTGCCTGATACAAGCAGGGCTGCGATGGTAGCGGTGACAAAGGGGGCCTGAAGAGATTGGCAGGAACCAAGTCATGAAGACCCCTACAGGCCAGACTAAAGAGTGCAGATAATCTCCTGAAGGTAAAGGAGAGAAACCAAAGAGTTTGAAGCAAGGAAGCAACATGTCAGATTCAGTTATTAGAAATACTACTTCTGCCATAATTAGCATGCCTGAATGCAGAAAGGCGGGTAAGGAGACACTGAACTGGGGCAATGGTGAGAACAGAGGATTTCAAGGGCAACCCTGGATCATTATTCCTTTTTCCAGAATCCTAGAAACTATATATTTTTATAAGCACAGCCCCGCTTCTCAAATAACATACTTTAGATGGGACAGTGAAATGCTTACACAAACATTCGTAATACCAGATGGAATCTGGTTAAGTTTCAGAGGAGCTTCAAAGACCACTGAGGTTCAGTTTGAACGTCACTGAGTGGGGACTAGTGGTGTCACGTGCCTGCATTCAGAACAGGAAAAACCCAGGTTACGAAACCAGCCTACGCTTTCCAGCCAGGTACTAGACAATTGCAGTGAACCACGGAATTCCACCCTTCTGAACCACGGAAGGGTTCAGAAGGCCCTTGAGCCACCAACTGTCTGATGCCTGAGTTCTACCCTAAAATAGTTATCCATCCTGGCTTTGGTCAAAGACCTACAGAGATTCGCCACAAAGGCAGCTCATTTTCTCCATCTTTGGATGTCGTGGACCATCAAACCCTTCTCCTTTCAGCTTGGCTGTCACCCTTGATCCAAAGTTCTTCCAGTGAGGCCACCCGGGCAGGCTGACTCTCCCCTGGGCCAGGGACTCTCCCTCTGGCTTGTTGGCAGCAGCTGCCATGTGTCCTGCACTGGTCTTCTCTACGCAAATGTTCCCATCCCTTCAAAGGTTCCTCAGGGACAAGGTCTAGAATCTCTTCTCTGGTCCTTCTCAGAAATCACTAGGGAATTCCCTGGCGATCCAGTGGTTAGGGTTTGGCGCTTTCACTGCTGGGGCCCGGGTTCAATCCCTAGTTGAGGAACTAAGATCCCGCAAGCCACGAGGTGTGGCCAAAAAAATTTTTTAAGTCACTAGAATTCCTTAGGGGAAACTTAAAGAGCCATAATGACCACAGCACTCGTCTGAACACGGCAGGTTCGAGCAGACCACCAGTGGCCTATTAATGTAGCTAAAAAGAAAACAGCCACAGCACAGCTGACGCAGACAGCGCTGGCCAGGCACGAAAACCACTAAGTTGACTTCACCCAAGGTGTTACCAAACCACATCTTCTTCATCCATCTCACAAGTACACACAGTGCTCTAACTCTTGAACGGAGAGCTCACATCTCTCCTCAATTAACCCAGACTCGAGAGCAATGATCTCTGTTGTTGGTCAGAAGGTCAACGGCCTGATGAATGAAATGGACAGGACAGAGGGGACGCACAGAGAATGTGGAGAAGTGTAGCAAAGGGACGAGTTCACAGATACCAGTAATCGTATATCACAGTATCAAGTGTCAGCATTTCAGGGTTTTTCCAGGAGACAAAAAACAGAGACAGGATGTCTGCAAAGTTTATCCAAGCGAGCTGTGGAAGGCCTTGGAATTGAAAGGGATTTGGGAATGTCTGCAAGGGCAGCTGTTCAGGAGGGAAAGGCCGAGCGGATGATGCGGGACCACATCCTGCTCCAGCAGAGCAGAGGGGCTAATGCTGCCGAGATGAACTGAGTCGGCCAACATCTGAGGGACAGAAACAGCAGGGGAGGAAGGCCCCGTGCTCAGCAAGACCCCTGAGACACAAGGGTTCTGCACAGGCCAAGCTGTGCATTTGTTAACTACAATACACTCTTTTCATTTACATGTTTATACCTGTCTGTACTAAGAAAAATGTGAGGTACTTCAAAGCATATACAGAATAGAAACACGAGAATAAAAATCAGGACTAGAAAAGGAGCTTTGTGCATACTATCTTACTGGACTTTGATGACCACCCCATTGCACAGACGTTGTTATCTACAGCTGAGGAAACTGGGACTCCAAACGATTCAGTCACTTGCCTCAGGTCTCATTGTTACGAAGTGGCATTTAGATTTGAATCCGGGTCAGAAGTTTAAGCTCTCTCCTCTGCATCATGCTACCTATAACTTCTGGCTTCCTCTCTGTGGACGCTCCCTACCCCAGCAGCAAGCAGATTCATCAGGGGACTGGACTCTGAAACCACACTGCTGGGTCCAAGCCTTCACACCACCACTTACTTGCTGAGGTAACCTCAGACAGGTTACTTAAGGTTCCTCCCTATCCTCAGCTATGAGGTGGGGGTAATAACACTAGCCGTATCCCCAGGACTGTTATGAGGGTTAAATGAGTTTCTATTGCTAAAGCATTCTCAGAACAGCTACACAGTATATACTAAACTAGATTAACTAAACTAGTTAACTAAACTAGGTGTGAACTTGGGCCAGCAACTTAACCTCCCAGGCCGTCATCTGTAAGATGCAGAGAACCCTGGGATATCTCTCAGTCATGATGATCACTAAATGAGATAATACATGTAAAGCACCCATACATGTCGGTTATCATTATTACCATGCTACTTTATTGAAAATCATCTGTCTTTGGTCCAAGGTTGAACAGTATCAGATAATTTATAACTCAAACAGTGAAATCAGCATTTAATATGTCAATTGATTAAAAAAATAAATACACATTGAAGGAAAAATCTTGAAATACAATGTGCAATCATTAAAACGAAAAATAAAACACAGAAATGACAAATGATACTAAAAGAATTTCTTCCTGATCTGCTTTAAGAACATGTACGCTGGCAGCGTCATGGTGTATTAATTCCATGACGGGTGCCCTACAGGGTCAAATGGAACTCACCTCACCCCACGACTTCAGTAAATGGGGGAAGAACAGTGAGTGTTAGGTGGGTGTTTTGAAGTGCTAAGGTTAAGTGTTTTCCCTTCTGTTTATAACTTTCATGAACATTTATTTATAACACTTGAGAGACAATATTACTATTTAAGCTTACGCTTGGAAATATTCTAATTGAAACCACACTGATGGAATATCTAACCTTTATGCGGTTGGGGTCCACATAATGCATTTTCTTCGTGTCACATTCTTCAGTAGTATAATTTAACTTGAGGATATAAAGGATCCACACTCCAAACACAAGCAATGTACACCTAGAAAAAAAAATCAATTACGTATAATGATGTCGTCATGTGATAATCAAGAGAGATCATGTGAAATAACTGAAAACCTAACCCAAATAGTCTGCCTGCCACACAGCATAAAAGTACAGTCTTTAAGATGCTCTCTTAAGGCAGCATTTCTTATTTTTCTAACAAGAGAAATTAGTCATTTATGACTGTCTTTGTTACAAGCAAATATAGAAAAAACTTTTTTCTGCAAAGGTACCACAAAAAAATCCAAATCACAATATAGATTACTGGACTTAAAAAAAAAACTAAGTAATAAATTTTGAACTATAGAATCTCAGCTTCAATTTTTTGCCACTTTAAAATAGTCAGTCCTGAAAATGGTTATTTTGAGACTTTAGTCTGCCATCTTCTCAGATGCCTGGCTTTCGGAATAAAGTCGTATTCCTTGCCTCAATTAAAAAAAAAAAAAAAAAAAGTCAGTCCTGGGACTTCCCTGGTGGCACAGTGGTTAAGATTCTGCGCTCCCAATGCAGGGGGCCCAGGTTCGATCCCTGGTCAGGGAACTAGATCTCACATGTATGCTGCATTAAGAGTTCACTCTACAACTAAGGGGCCCACGTGCCACAACTGAGGAGCCCGTGAGCCACAACTAAGGAGCCCGCCTGCCGCAACGAAGACCCGGTGCAACCAAATAAATAAATAAATAAAATATTTTAAAAAATAATAAAATAAAATAGTCCTTCAAATACTGTAAGATTCCGCTTATTTGAGGTACGTAGAGTAGTCAAAATCAGGACAGAAAGTAGAATGGTGGTTGCCAGGGGCCAGAGGAAGGGGGGCTGGGCTTAGTGTTAATGGGTATAAAGGATCAAGCTTTTCAAGGTGACAAGAGTTCTGGAGGTGGATGGTGTGACGGTTGCACACCAATGTGAATGTACTTAATACCACTGAACTTGTACACTTAGAAATGGTTAGGATGGTAAATTCTATGTTACGTTATTTTACCACAATAAAAATAATTAGGAGAAAATACAGTGAGTTCTTAAAAAAAAAAAGGAAAACAAAATAAACAATCTACTTATTATTCTTCAAAACAATTCTACTCCGAAATGAGGCTGACTAAGACAGTACCACCAGTCACCTTTAATACCACCTATGAAAACTATTTTTAAAGATCTGATAAATTCAAACTATTCTACAGTTTAAAACACATGCGTGCACGCACACACACACACTAGGAGAAAAGAACTGAGTCTAGTCCTGCTTCTAGAAATCTCATTTTTAATAAGCTCCCCAAGTGATACTGGCAAAATAAAGGTTAAAAAAAAGTTTAAATCAAGTTTATGAACCAGTACTTTAAATAAGTTACGTTATTGAATAAACGAAGTTAAGGAATAACCTTAAGGGGAAAATATACTCTAAAGAAAAGGGCAGTTTAAAAACTATAGCATCTAGGGCTTCCCTGGTGGCACAGTGGTTAAGAATCCACCTGCCAAAGCAGGGGACACGGGTTCAAGCCCTGGTCCGGGAAGATCCCACATGCCGCAGAGCAACTAAGCCCCTGAGCCACAACTACTGACCCTGTGTGCCACAATTACTGAAGCCCATGTGCCTAGAGCCCGTGCTCTGCAATAAGGGAAGCCACTGCAATGAGAAGCCCATGCACCTTAACAAAGAGTAGCCCCCGCTCGCCGCAACTAGAGAAAACCTGCACGCAGCAACGAAGACCCAACAAGCCATAAATAAATTAAAAAATATATATATAGCATTTTGCATAGTATACCATACACAATAGATGCTAAATAGTTCTTAATATTTGAGGATTACGTTGCAAGAAAGTATTGCTAGGAAGTGTTTTCAAGACTTCTTGATTCTCATTTCAATAGACTCTACCATGAAAACCTGGACAAGCATCTTGATTCTTCCCTGGGATCAAATACAATGCTAAGTGAATGGGATGCAACCACTTGCATAAAAAAGAGAGGGTCGGGGGAGGGGAATACACACACACAGTACTTCTTACATACAGAAGACTGCTAATGTTGGTCATCTTTAAGTGGAAAGAGGAAATGTGGGGAGCAGGGATGAGGAGATGTTTTACTGAGTACCTTTAATATCTTTTGAATCTTGTGAATGCAGTGTGACCTATTTTTTTCTCCAGTCCCAGAAAAGGTATTATACTCAGTGCATTAATAATTCCCTTATTTCCCTTCCCTGGTGGCCCAGGGGTTGGGAGTCCGCCTGCCAATGCAGGGGACACGGGTTTGGGCCCTGGTCCGGGAGGATCCCATGTGCCGTGGAGCGGCTAGGCCCGTGCACCTCAACTACTGAGCCTGCGCTCTGGAGCCCACGAGCCACAACTACTGAGCCTGCGTGCCACAACTGCTGAAGCCTACGCGCCTGGAGCCCGTGCTCCACAACAAGAGAGGCCGCCGCGATGAGAGGCCCGTGTACCACAACGAAGACCCAACACAGCCAAAAATAAGTAAATAAAATAAATTTTTAAAAAAATAATAATTCCCTTATTTTGATTATAAAAGAAAAAAAAGGGGGAATTCCCTGGCGGTCCAGTGGTTAGGACTCCGAGCTTTAAATGCAGGCAGCACGGGTTCAATCCCTGGTCGGGGAACTATGATCCCGCAAGCCGTGCAGCGTGGCCAGAAAAGAAAAACAAAAAGGAAGGAAGAAAAAGTTAAAAGCAGGCCCAGAATCTACAGTGCTGATTCCGTTGTTCTGCAATTCCTGGCTGCGAGTCCGCCTCAGCCACACTGTCAGCAGCACGGGGCCCAGGTCTGTCTCCCGTGTGGCCAGCACCCAGCCTGGTGCCAGGCATAGGCGGCTCCATAATCACTGGTTGATGACAAAAGGAGGTGGAAAATGATCTGAGTGTTCATTAACATACATTTCCTTTCCCACCTTGCTTCTTCTACACCTCCCGAATTAGTAACGTGAGATGGGAGGCTAGATTTCAGGGTTGGATTTCTACCCGTCGGCATGAAAGAAAGGGTAGTTTGCCACCTAGTTTGGCTGGTACCAAGTAAAACTGACAAGTTCCTCCCTTAACAATTCTATCTCGGGAGTTCCCTGGCGGTCTAGTGGTTAGGATTTGGCGCTTTCACTGCAGTGGCCTGGGTTCAATCCCCGGTCGGGGAACTGAGATCCCACAAGCCTTGCCGAATAAATAAATAAATACAATAAAATATTAAAAAAACAGAAAAACAATTCTATCTCTTATTAGGATGTACGGGTGACCTGGCTGGTACCCCTCTCATGCTTTTTCGTGTTTGATATTCAATGTCATTCAAATGCCTGTCGGGGACTTTCATTAACTGTGTCTTTAGATTCACTGGAAATAGCGAAGGCCAAGGGGATAGCCCTCTTGCACTAGGTAGCGGCTGGACGGGCTGTGCACTGGGAGCTGTGGGGGCTGCAGGCTCCTGGCTGGCGCTGTGCTGCCACCAAGCACAGCCTGATGCACGAGCCCACGGCACCTGTGCTCTGAGCCTTGACGCTAATGTGCCTTTAAATGATCCCTGACCAAGTGTGACCGCGGATGAGAGCCATCTTCAGGGCTCTCACTGAATTTTTCCCCCAGTTCTACCCAGTTCACCCGAATCAGAGGTGTCTTGAGGCCCGAGGGCTCGTGCTTACTTGAGGATGTCTTTTAACAACAAGCTGGGTCTTCTCATCTTGTTCTGAGCACGGGTGTACCATTGCAGGGAGGGCCGCGAGCAATCGCTTTTCAGCTTCACGCGGTTGTACTCGCTTGGCATTGCTGTGAAGAGAGGAGAGGGCAGGAGAAGGGAAAGAGGAAAGTTGAGTTCAGCAGATTATGCTTTTAAAGAGCTTTTTTTTTTTTTTTTTTTTTTTTTTCCTGGCCTCTCTGCGCAGCTTGTGGGATCTTAGTTCCCCGACCAGGGACTGAACCTGGACCCTTGGCAGTGAAAGCGCCGAGTCCTAACCACTGGACCGCCAGGGAATTTCCTAAAGAGCTTTGATGTGGTATAGCCATACCATGAAATACTACTCAGCCAAAAAAAGGAGTGACCGATTGATACACGCAACTGGATGAATCTCGAGGCAATTATGCTGAGCCAATACTAAAAGGTTACACGTTGCAGGATTCCATTTATATAATATTCTTTTTTTTTTTAATTTTATTTATTTATTTATGGCTGTGTTGGGTCTTAGTTTCTGTGCGAGGACTTTCTCCAGTTGCAGCAAGTGGGGGCCACTCTTCATCACGGTGCACAGGCCTCTCACTGTCGCGGCCTCTCTTGTTGCGGAGCACAGGCTCCAGACGCGCAGGCTCAGTAGTTGTGGCTCACAGGCCCAGTTGCTCCGCGGCATGTGGGATCTTCCCAGACCAGGGCTGGAACCCGTGTCCCCTGCATTGGCAGGCAGATTCTCAAACACTGCGCCACCAGGGAAGCTCCCTATATAATATTCTTGAAATGACAAAATTACAGAAATGTAAACAGATTAGCTGTCAGGGGTTAGACAAGGGGTGGTGCAGTGGCTATGGAAGGGCAACAGGAGGGGTCCTTCTGGTGATGGAAATATTCTGTATCTTGACTGTACCCCTGTCAATATCCCAGTTGTGCTATTCTACGGTTTTGCAAGATGCTACCATTGGGGGGAAAGTGAGTAATCTGTGTTATTTCTTACAACTGCTTGTGACTCCACAACTATCCCAAAAGTAAAAGTTTAATTTTTGTTGAGTCGTTAACTATTAGAGATACTTACGGAACTATTTACAGATGAAACAGGAGAAATGAAATCTGCTTCAAAAAAAAACAGGAAGGGGATAAGTGTTTGTGGGAATAGCTGACACAAGATGAGCTTTAAACTGCTGTCGAATCTGGGCAATGGGTACATGGGGCTCACTATACAATTCTCAAAACTATTTGAAATCTTCTATAATAAAAGTTTAAAAAGAAAGTGGTACATGAAAAAACAGAGGAAGAGGGTTACACTAAGAAAAAAAGAAAAAGAAAACATGGCAATTAAAAAAATTTTTAATGACAACTTTAAAAGAGATTTTCTTTAAAAAATACGTAAAGGGCTTCCCTGGTGGCGCAGTGGTTGAGAGTCTGCCTGCTGGTGCAGGGGACGCGGGTTCGAGCCCTGGTCTGGGAAGATCCCACATGCCACGGAGCAGCTGGGCCCGTGAGCCACAATTGCTGAGCCTGCGCGTCTGGAGCCTGTGCCCCGCGACGGGAGGGGCCGCGATAGAGAAAGGCCCGCGCACCGCGATGAAGAGCGGTCCCCGCACCGCGATGAAGAGTGGCCCCCGCTTGCCGCAACTGGAGAAAGCCCTCGCACGAACCGAAGACCCAACACAGCCAAAAATAAATAAATAAATAAATAAATAAGAAAATCCTTTAAAAAAAAAAAAAACGTATGTTCTCTGGTATGCTTGCCTACTTATTCTTTTGAATTAATTTTATTCTCAAATTTTCAATTTTTAAGCAATATTACAAGGGGTATTGTAGTAGAAATCAAAACATCTCCCCTCATATCAGTTTCCCCCTTCCTCTCTCCTCTGGATTTTTAGCTGGGCACATGGCCTCCCAGAATAAAGACTACATTTCCCAGCCACCCTTGGAGCTAAGTACAGCCTTGTGACTAAGTTCTAGTCAATGGGATACAAGCAAAAGTGACCCGGAGAACTTTCAGGGTGCTTTCCTTGGCATACGCCCTTTTCTCCTTTATCCCCCTTCCTGCTGGCTGAAATACTGACACTTGATGAGCCACTTTGGACCACCCAGCATGTCACCCAAGGGATGGAGGAGCAACAAGAGAGAAGGGGCCCGGGCCCCTGGACCACCCCAAGGACAGAGCTGCCAATCCACCTTAGACTGCCTGCCTCTGGACGCCTACATGACGGAGAAATAAACCTCCATGTTGTTGAAGCAACTGTTAATTAAATCCCAGCTAATATAGGCACCTATTGCATTATGATATTTACATATTAATTCAAGAAATAATGTATATTATATACATTATTTATTATATATTAATTCAAGAAATCATGTCTTTACTATACTTAGTCTTGAAGCCAGGAGGAAGTTATATCTCATTATTCACTTCATTTCCCCCATGAGTGCTGCACCATTTTCTTCGGAAAAAAACCATCTTTTATCAAATTGACATCCAAGTATTCGATTTCTTGCTACTGTAAACACTCTCCCTCAACTGCAATTTTAACTGTGTAACGCTACAGTACAAGAATTTTCGTAGACGTGCATCACTCCATTTGAGTAGTTTCAAAAAAACTGAGCCAAGGGCCTCACCAGTAAACCTCTGCTGAAGAACCTACTGAATTCTTAAAGGAGAAGCGAGATCAACTGAGACCCTGGAAGGTTTTCAATCACCACAACTTCGTGGTTACTTAGATGCACAGTCAGCCAAGTGGTGGGTCCTAGGGGGCTGCCTATGACCAGGGCATCTATAAAAAGGAAGTTTCTATGATGCCCGTGTTTTTGTGACCAGAACGACACTTCACACCCGCGTGGACCTCCCGAGAACAAAGCAGACGGTGGTATTGGAACCGGGATCCCACCCTTGCCCACGGCTGGCGTGCTGGACGGCGCTGTGGGCTCTGGGCTCTACTCTGCCCCCTCTTTCTCATCTGCTCTGCCACTCAGGCTGCAAGCCTGCAAACTGCATTCCCAGGCTCTCTCTTGTGCCACCCGGCTTCCTGAGGAACTGTGATTGTGTGCCGTCTGGGTGGAAAACTGGCAGGCAAAGGGAGGGGGCAGCCTTTCATATCTCTATGGTTTCTGGTTTCCTGCTGGATACGGACTGGGACATCAGATAACTCTCTCCTGCTACTTTTAGGAAAGTGGAACCAAACAGGAAGAGGCTCTGGAAGTGAGAGGAGGGTCTACAGTCCTGGACTCCTTCCTCTTCTCACCACTACTGCCACACAACACACTCATGCATCATTCAAACGCTCAAAAAAAAAAAAGAGAGAGAGAGAGAGAGAGAGAGAAACAAAAGAAAAGAAAAAGACAGTTGTGTTTTTGTTTTGTTTTTTCTATCACACTGGAGAGGACCTCAGGAGAGACCCCTAGGCTCAGCTCCTCCACCTGCCACCTGAGAAGTCTGGGGCAACTGACTCTAACTCTTGTAGCTCAGTTTCCTCATCTGGAAAATGGGTCCAATATTACCTACCTCCCAGGATTCATGTGGGAATGGTGGTTGCACATAAGAAGCACTACCTCAGTGCTGGCTGTTGCTATTGTTACACAGAGAGGGAAGTGACAGGCATTTTATACAACTATCTGACAGGGCTTTAAGACATCTGCATCCTTTAGGCACTCTCATTTCTGGCCACAGGTTTCCACTCCAGCCCCATCAGGGGCCTGTCTTCAGTCCTATCCATGTCCCTTCCTGGGGATCTCTGGAGAGGCAGTATCCTCCCGAAACCCCTCCTGCGCTCACCCTGTCAGGTCCCTGTCAGTCTCTCTCTCCCCAACCCCTTTCTAAACGCCCAGCTTCTTTCACCGGCCTCTCCTCCCCACCGTGACGGCCCAGCCGCTCCTTCACTCAGTCTGCGCACCATGCCGCGTGCCTTAGAACCACGCTTCCCTCCCGACCTCTGCAATGGTAAACTCCCTTACACACGGTGCAGGACTCCAGGGTCCCGGTTCCCAC
This sequence comes from Balaenoptera acutorostrata, assembly GCF_949987535.1. NCBI lineage: Eukaryota > Metazoa > Chordata > Mammalia > Artiodactyla > Balaenopteridae > Balaenoptera > Balaenoptera acutorostrata. The sequence goes on along the minus strand of NC_080075.1, from coordinate 15,164,659 downwards.
CCTCAGCACCATTTCCTCCTCGCTCACATATATTCACGACAAGGTTCACCACTTGCCTTTTACTCACCTCCTCAAGGGATCAGACCCCAAATCTATCTCCCTATGCAGGCCTCTCACCCAGCTCAGACCTGTCTAGCTAATGACCTGCCTGCTATCTTCACCTCAAACAAAATCACAAAGCAGAATCTATTCTCACATCATTTGGTAGCTGTACCATCCACTCAGTCATCCAAGCCAAAACCTGCAGGTCGGCTCCAGACTTCTCCCTGGCATCCCCAGGCCCAATCAATCCCCAGGGCCTCTCAATCATACCTTCTTGAACTTCCTGGGCCCACGGACATTCTCTTAGTGGAGGTCACTTACCCAGACTCCCGTGTCTCAATTTTGTCCCTTCAAAGCCATCTTTCTAAAATATGTATCTGCTTAGTGGCTCCCAGCTCATCTCAGGTGCTATGACTTCAGGTGACAAACTTGTCTGTTACACTCTAGCCACAAAGAAGTACTGTTAGAAGCCTGGATATGCCACATTGCTGCCTCCGTGCCTTCGTACAGATGCACGCTCAATCTGGAATCCTGGTGGGAATCCTCCCCCAACGATCTGCCTGGTGACGTGTCTCCTTTCATCCTTAAACACTTCTCCTTCTCTGTGAAGATCATTTTCAACACCATAACCGTCCCTGGGCACTTCCCCATCTCTGTTTACCGTTATGAACTGAAACGTTCTGTGTACATTTTGGGTCTCCTCTACCTTTCTGCAAGCACCTGGAGGACTGAGCTGCAGGGCCGGGGCTTTGCTCATCTTTGTAACCCTAACACCTAGGATAGGGCTTGGCACACAGCAGGCCCTTAAGAAACATCCCACATTGAATGGAATGTGCATGACTCGCCTATGGTCTGTTATCAAACAAGATAAACTTCCCCCCCCACCCAAGTGTACTTTCCCAATGATATTTAAGATTAAAACTAAAACTGAATGTTAACAGCAATTCTAAGAGCAAAGAGTAAAGTGTAAACTCTACTGAAACATCTGACATGTCCAGCAACAGGGAAATTTGTTGGTAAATTATGGTGCAAACCACTTAGAATACTCTGCAGTTGTTAAAGCCTTTGCTACACGAAGTGGAATCTGTGACCACAGCCTCAGCATCAGCTGGGAGCAGGTTAGACATGCAAAGTCTCAGCACTGCCCCCTCCATCTGCTGAATCACAGGATTCATAGGAACGTTAAAGTTTGAGAAGCACTCAAAGTATTCGGTTCATACATTTATTGGCACAGAAAGATACTGCAAGAAAAAAGCAGGTTTGAAAAAATGTATGTATAGGGCTTCCCTGGTGGCGCAGTGGTTGAGAATCTGCCTGCCAATGCAGGGGACGCGGGTTCGAGCCCTGGTCTGGGAAGATCCCACATGCCGCGGAGCAACTGGGCCCGTGAGCCACAATTACTGAGCCTGCGCGTCTGGAGCCTGTGCTCCGCAACAAGAGAGGCCGCGATAATGAGAGGCCCGCGCACTGCGATGAAGAGTGGCCCCCACTTGCCACAACTAGAGAAAGCCCTTGCACAGAAATGAAGACCCAACACAGCCATAAATAAATAAATAAATAAATAAACCCCAAAAGGTTAAGTAATTAAGAACTTAAAAAAAAAAAAAGTATGTATATATACCTATAATCATGTTCTAGGGTGCACCTACTCAAGGTAGGAGAATTTGATTTCCCATGAAGTCACTGAATCCTCCTACTTGGGTTGGAATGTCTTCTTCCAATTTAGAAGGGACCATCTGTTTTTTTGTTTTTTTTTTAATTTTATAGCTACTTTATTTATTTATTTATTTATTTTTGGCTGTGTTGGGTCTTCGGTTCGTGCGAGGGCTTTCTCTGGTTACGGCAAGCGGGGGCCACTCTTCATCGCGGTGCGGGGACCGCTCTTCATCGCGGTGCGCGGGCCTTTCACTATCGCGGCCCCTCCCGTTGCGGGGCACAGGCTCCAGACGCGCAGGCTCAGTAGTTGTGGCTCACGGGCCCAGCTGCTCCGTGGCATGCGGGATCTTCCCAGACCAGGGCTCGAACCCGTGTCCCCTGCATTAGCAGGCAGATTCTCAACCACTGCGCCACCAGGGAAGCCCAGAAGGGACCATCTGGATTCAACATGACAAAAGGAGGGCCAAGCAGAGTCATCTTCACACACGTGCAGCTGACGTACGGCTGGGTGGCCTTAAGATGCTCCCTCGGAGAACCCGGGGTTTACGTGTTTTCTAGTCATGCTCACCTCTGCACCATCTGCACTGCGTCCATTCATTTCTTTTGTCTTTAATGTGCTGTTTGGTGGAGGACGGGTTGCAATTTAAAGTTCAATTAAAACATTTATCATCATGAGACGTGTTACACATAATTTTTGTCCTTTTAATATACATTTGTCTCTTGTCTTCCCCACCAGAATGTAGATTCCATGAAAGCAGGGGTCTCTGTTTTGCTCACTACTGAGTTCCCAGTGCCTAGGTTGGTAAGGGGCACACAATAGGCAACTAATACATATTTACTGAATAAATGCTCAAGTTTCTCATGGGATTTCAGAGGTGATGCTGGTTTCAGGCATTCCTCCAAGGACGTGCGTTGGCAAGCCATCACCATCTGTCCCGTGGCACCCTCCTGGCTCTGCTTCTCCATTTCCTTCACGGGCAGCTCGTCCCCTACCACCTCCTTCTAAGTGCCAGGGTCCCAAGGCTCATAAATGTGTCCCTCCTTTCATTCAGACTGCCAGAGTAAGAGCCTCCACTAACCCTTTCTATGCAGAAAAGGCCTGGCTTTCAAAATGATATATTTCTACTCACATGTAAAACTGTAACAGGTGCTTCTCAAATGCTTGTATACCTGATGAAGAAATCATTCTTATTAAGACCCTAATGAAGAAATACTAAGGTAAGGTCCAGGCCTTCAGTCCACTTGTAGAACTGGTACTAACATTTTCAAATTAAGAATTAACCATCCAAGATAAGAATACAACAGACGCTGCAAAGCAGTACATGACAAACTGTCAGATTAACTGTACAGCCAATTACTGGTGCAAGAGAGGGTAGGACATTAATATTTATTGGGAGGAATAAGCCTACACACGATATCATTAAATCTGAAAAACACCTTCTTCGGGGACTTCCCTGGTGGTCCAGTGGTTAAGAACCCACCTTCCAATGCAGGGGATGCAGGTTCGATCCCTGGTCAGGAAACTAAGATCCCACATGCCACGGGGCAACTAAGCCTGCGCGCCGCAACTACTGAGCCCACCCGCTCTGGAGCCCTCGCACCACAACTATAGAGAAGCCCGCATGCCACAACAAAGATCCCACGTGCCGCAACTAAGACCTGATGCAGCCACATAAATCAATCAATCAATCAATCAATCAATCAATATTAAAAAAAACCAAACACCTACTTTTTTGAATTGCTATCTGCATTTAACCTGCCGAAGGTCACACATAGACAAGTAGAGAGCTGAAATTTCCAACCAACATCTATCCATGTCCAAGTCCACGCCCTTCCGCCTGGGGGTACTTAGGAAGGGTAGGTATTGGAATTAGGTGGGTATGCCTGTATGTGAAGGTTTTCTTGGTTTTTAATTTTCTTAATACTAAAGGCACGCCAAAGCACAGATTATTAGAAACAAAAACCTGAAACTGACAAAGCAGTAAATAAACCGACACAGCTGGAGTGGACAATCTGGGAAGATGAGAAGGTACAGCTTAGATATTAACACGGCAGCCGAAAGAGCATGCTCTTCAAGGTGGAAGGTGTCCTGAGAAGGACTTCACAGCAAGAGAGAAGGAAGCCTCACCCTAGCCTGTAAGGGGACAGCGGGGCAGGACGCTGGACGCTCGGGTGGAAAGGGAGCCTGCGGCCCATCCTGGTGAGGAAGAGGATGGGACGAGAACAGAGATCGATCAAGAAATGATGAAGACTAGCGCCAAAAAGCAGCAGGCAAAGATCAATCTGGGTCCCGGTTACGGAAAGAAATAGGATTGGAAGTCAATTTTTGTAGTTTAGTGATGATGATGTGCTGGACTTGAGATGATAAATAACTAGACAAAGATGCCCAGGATGCAGCTGGAAATGCGGCCTGGACGCCCCAGAACGCCCATCCCTCCAGCCAGCCTTTCTCGGCAGGTCCGAGAGTGATTAACTTCTCTCCTGTGAACCTCGACTGGTACAAGTCCCACGCCATCCACGGGAAAGTGGAGAAGACAGTCACTCAAATCATGCTTGGATTTTATGTTTTAGATGAAGAACTGTACTTGATAAAGGAGGACAGGAGACAAGACAGAAAGCCTGCCTCACGGGGAGACGGCTTTGGCACGCGCAGAGATTAAACACCTCCCAGTGCCAAGGATAACACACCCAGCTACAGCAGGAGCAGAGGGGGCTGGGTGAGGAGGGGAGACCCACCCTGTGGGCAGAAGGAACGGAACGAGCAAAGCAGAGGCCTGGGGAGGTTGGAGAGCGAGCGACCAGGTACAGCTGTGGGAGTATGGCCTGGGCTGTGGGCGCAGGCAGGAGTTAAGGGCAACACTGTGGTCTCCTGGGACACCCCAGGGCTGGTGCTACATCTCGGCTGTGAGTGTTGACTGCTGACAGCACACCGCTGCCCCCTTCTCTGAGGATCTGCCCTCTGTCCCCAGCCAACGATTGACTGACAGGGGGACAAGAGGCCTGGGATTACCCTGGAGAGCAATTCAGGCTCCAGAGCTCCCTGGGGGAGCAGCTGAGACCACAATTCCTGTTCCAGGCTCTGCTTCTAGGGAACCTGACCTAAGACAGGTCATTAGGTCAGCAGGGTCAACATATGGATGATGGCAGAAGGTCACGGACGATCACGAGAAGCCCTTGAAGATTTTATTCAGGGGGGTCATGAGATGTGGAGGAGAGTCGCCGGGGAGGCAGCAGGGACGTGGTGGAGGGGGAGAGCCAGAGACGGGGCTGGTCTCAGCAGCAGACCCTGTGCCCCGGTCCCCATGCTGTGGCCAGGTGGGCAGGAGGGGCTTCCAGCTGCAGAAAAGACAGGGCTTGAGGCAGGTCAGATGTGGCAAGCAGGCAGGCAGGAGGAGAACTCGTGTCAGGGAGGTCACAAGGAGGACGTGTGCCCTTGCGGAGTCCCCAATGCCAGTGGGCCATCAGGCTGATAAATGCCAGCTTGGAGCCCCGGGGAGGGATCTGAGCTGGAGTATCAGTCAGGGGTGCACTTGGTCGCACGTAACAGAAACCTGGGCGCCAGCCAAGGCTTTCAGCTAACTGGGGGTGTCTTTTTTTTTTCTTCTTTTTTTGGCCATGCCGCGAGGCATGCGGGATCTTAGTACCCCAACCAGGGATCAAACCTGTACCCCTTGCAGTGGATGCTTGAAGTCCTAACCACTAGACCGCCAGGGAATTCTCCGGGCGTGTGTTTTTCTTACAGAACAGGCGCAGTGGCTCTGCAAAGCTGTCCGTGCCCCTGGCTCCCACCAGCCTCTGCTCCAAACTCCAAGCAGGAAGGAGAAGAGGGATGAGCTAGAGAGGAAGGGGAGGCACCTCCATCAGGAGAGGAAAAACTTCCCCGGAAATCGCTGACGGGCTTCCAATTCTATCTTTTTAGCCAGAACTGCATCACGTGGCTACTCCCAGCCGCAAAGTTGGCCAGGAACTTTTCACAAACTGGGCAGGCTGCTTCCACACAAAATTAGGATTCTGCCATTAAGGAAGGAGGAGAGAGGGAATCTCTAAATCAGCAGTAGGGCCAGCCCCAGCCGAGATAAGGGCCTGGGGCTATTTAGGTAAAGGAACAATTAAGGCTGTTCTAAAGAGATTAGATCTCCAAGGGGAAGAACAAAAGGCAGAGCCTTCTAGGGGTTGGAGAGGTGAAGAAGAAGCACAGAAGGTACTGCTGGAAATCAGAAAAGGAAACCTTAAGTAAAATCTGTGACTCTGCTGTGACAGTTCCAAGCCTGGGTTCCATAACACTCCGGAAATTCAACTATTTAAGAAAGGAGCACAATAGTTCCTAAACAAAATGCATTTTGGATCGCTTTAACCTAAAAAAGTAATATGTGTGCCCCCACTGTACACAGAAAAAAGGGTGACTTCTAATTTCATCAGTTCCTCCAACATGCTCTGTGGGAATGCCAAGATGAAATGGATTAAGTCCCCGCTTTCTCGAAACCCGAGGTCCAGGGAAATGACAACACAACGTAACTCCAATGGCATGGGGAGGCCTGCAGGAAAGGAGGCTGTTCACAAGTGTGGTGCCTGACATCCAGCACAGACACAGACACGGTGTGGCCCCCCCAAAGCCCACCCACAGGTACTATCACAAAAGCCACGGGGCTAGGGCCCAGAAACTGGGAAGCCCTGGGTCAGAGTGAAGTTCTAAACTAAACTTTCTTCTGCCCCCAGCCAACAGGAAGGAGAAGTGGTGGGGGGAAGATGGTCTAGTTGGAAAAGTTCAAGAGCACAGCAGCCAGGGCCTTACCTGGGGCTCACAGAGTCTTGGTGACCTGTGCTCCGGGTCCACCCAAGCTGACCGGCATCCTCATATAATCTAGGTGGCTAATTTCAAACCAGTTTCAGCCGTGGAACTCTTTTTGTGTTTTAAACAGGAACACTCACTTAGAATCCTAACATATAACACAGAGAAGAGGCATGGAGTTGATCTCTTGCAGGGTTTCTCTGCCTCGGCACTACTGACAGTTGGGGCTGGGTAATTCTTCGTTGTAGGAGGCAAAGAGGCTGTCTTGTGCATTGTGGGATGTTTCACAGCATCCCTGGCCTCTGCCCACTAGATGCTGCAAGCATCTCTGGTCCTCGCCCTCTCTCCCAGTTGTGACAACCAAAAATGTCTTCTGACCTTGCCAAACATCCCCTGGAGGGCAAAATCGCCCCTGACTTGACTCATTGGGATAAAGTCACTATATATATTAAAATCTCAATACTGCTGTATTTTTTAAAGTATTGCAGGTAATTAAACAATGCAAAAACTGAAAATCAAAGACTGTGGGCTAAAAATTGATGTTACTTGACCTTCAGTATCCAATCTTTTTCTAGATTTGGTTTGGGTTGCATAAGCTCACGAAATCCCGATTCAGCAAGATACATGGTCGTGTTCTCATGTGTACAATGGAACAGGAACCAACTGGCAGGCACAGCCCTGCAATTCACACACCAGCCTGCTGCGGCGGGTTCACAGGTGTGCACGGGGGAGGAAGGACAGCTTTCACTCCTGGATCCATGCAACTCAAGCAGATCACCTTAACCATCTCAGTCCACGCCCACCAGCAAAGGGTGCAAACCTCTGCTATATGGGACCTTCCTATTTCTGCTGGGTAGGCAGTGTCTCATTTCTATTTTAGGAATGTGAGATTTCACCCATGATGTCAAAACCACAACAAAAGTGCTGGTGAGAGCACTGATGGCTGAGATCACGCTCAATCATCTCCCCAAAGCTTCTAATATTTGTTCAATTTAACTGATCAATGCCTCCATGCGTCTCGGCCTGCGGTTCTCCAACCTGACCATGCACAAGAACCACTTGCTGCTGTAATGTATGCAGGTTCCCAGACCTCATCCCCAGAATTTCCCACCTGGCAGGACCAGGTGAGGACACCAAATGTGCATTTTAAGCAAGTTCCCCCGAGTTATGTGGGTATGGCCCTTTAGGAAACCTTGCTCTCCAGCAAGCTTCTCACAGCTGTGATTTACAACAGATTTTAGCCTAAAGATTTTCAGATCCTCCTGCAAACTGCACAAAATTATGAGGACCTGTCTTCCGAGAAAGCAAATAAAAGTGTTGCTCTGCGAATGTGTAGTCTACACTCTACAATTTTGACCACCTACCAAGATGCAAGCAACTGCAAGATAATTCTGAGGGATGCTTTTTAATCTACTTCTAATCAACTGGTATAGCTCCAATGCGGAGAATACATGATGACTATCATTCAGTCGCCTGCTTTTTATATGTTTAAAATTGTTAAAGGCAACTAACTGAGCCCTCACAGTATGTAAACATTTTCCAAAATGAGAACATGCCCGGCAACTGCAGATGGTATTTCTCCAAGGTTTTACTGAAGTGACGAAAGATACTGACATCGACTGTTGCAGTGTCAAATCTGGAGCCCTCGCCCCTTCCCCGCACTCTCCTCACTCTCCTCTTCTCTCTGCTTCAGCCTGGCAGGCCTCCTGCTGTTCCTCAAGGGGTGGGGAGGCCATCCCCACTTCCACTTCAGGGTCTTCACTGGTGGTTCCCTCTGCCCCTCTTCCAGAAGGCTCCCTCTCACACCATCTTTATCCTGGTTTCTATTCAAAAGTCGCCTCCTTGATCACCCTCTGTAGCACTGCATTCTCACCCTAAGCCCTGTGATTCACTTTCCTGCTTTACTTTACCTCATACGCTCATTGCGACTCGTACATATTTGCCTACTGTCTGCTCTCCCCACTAAAACATAAGATTCCTAGACTGTCAATGTTGTTCACTGCTGTAACCTCAGAACCTAAAACAGTGCCTAGCATGTAAAAGGCACTTAAATACTTGAACGAATGAACCAATGAATAAATGAATGCACTGGTCAGCAGCCTGCACCCAGATCCCCACAGAAAAGCTAACCCAAACTCAGCAAGATCCTAACAGGAGGCAGACGTGAAGACCAGATCCTTCCATGCGTCCAGACATCACAATCATTGGTTGTTTGTACAGTGTCCAGGGCACACCCGGCATACAGAGAACAGGGACAGGAATCCTTTTTCAAACAAGAATCACTGTGTGTGTATGGTGAGGAAGGGTGAGGAAGGGAGATAAATGATTGTCCCACCCACCACCAAGGAAATAAAAGAGCAACTGCAACATCACTTATATGTGGAATCTATAAAAGCCTAACTCATAGAAACAAAGAGTAGAGTGGTAGTTACCAGGGGCCGGGGGGGGGTAGGAGAAATGGGGAGGTGTCAGTCCCCAGTTATAAGAGTAAGTTCTGGGGATCTAATACACAGCATGGTGATTATAGTTAATAATACTGTATTGCATACTTGAAAGTTGCTAAGAGAATAGATCTTAAATGTTCTCATCGCAAAAAAAAAAAAAAAAAGATAATTATGTGCAGTAATGGATGTTTTAGCCAAGGCTATGGTGGTAATCATTTTGCAACATACAAGTGTATCAAGTCAACATGCTGTACAACTTAAATTCATACAGTGTTATTTGTCAATTATATCTCAATAAAGCTGAGGAAAAATCCAATTAAAATAAAAGAGCAACTGGATCTGTTTTGTTTTGTTTTTCAAGAAAAGAGGGAGAAAATAAGTAACTGTTTGGCTGTTGCCTGTTTCACGGTGGCCAAGTCACCTCTCTGAGGATGTCTGCTAACATGTAAGAAGCAGGTTGGGTGATAATGATGTTACACTCTGCCTGGGAAGCCTCTTTCGTAGGACAGCTGGAGGTCTAGTCTCAACCAGGCAAATGTGTGCATTGGAGCTGGTTGACCAGATACCCGGGGATGACCAGCAGGAGTGATGCCTTCTGGGACAACAGTGGTGGTGACATCAACAGGAAGTTGGAGAAAGAAACTTCCTGTCAGGTGAAACCACACTGAGTGGTCTCTATCCTGTTTTCCACAAAACCAATTCTGAAGAGAGCTCAGTGTTGCTGGAAATGATTCAGTAGCAACCCTGCAAAGCGCAGCCACTGAGAGCGCTGGCCTCTGATGCTACACTGGCCGCAGCACCATGACCTGGAGGCTTCTGGGCTTTTAAACTTTATTTCTGGACATAATCTCAAACTTACAGAGAGATTACAAGAAAACTACAAAGAATTCCCCTCACCCAGACTACCCACTTATTACCATTCTACCACATTTGCTTGGTGATTCTATTATATGATGCGCATACTACTTTTTTAACCACTTGAAAGTAAGTCGAGGACACAATGACATTCACCCCTAAATATTTTAGTATTTCCTAAAAACAAGGACATTCCCAGACACAACTGCAGCATTATGATAAAAATCAGGAAATTACTGTGGCTTTCATACTGTTCTCTAATTTAAAGACCTCAGACAAATTTCTTTAGCAGTCTCAATAGTGGCCTCGGAGCAAAAACAGGATCACATGTGGCATTCAGCTGTCATATCTTTTTAGTCTCCTCTAATCTGAAACAGTTCCTTTATCTTTCATGACCTTGGCATTTTTTGAAAAGTACAGGCTAATTGTTTTGTAGAATGTCCCTCAGTGGAGATTTGTCCATTTCTTCATGATTCAAGTTATGCATTTTGGGCAGGAATATCACAGAAGTGGTGCTGGTCTGCCTCGGTGCATTTTCTCAGGAGGCACCTGATGTTGCTTTGTCCCATTACTGGTGATGTTAAATCAATTGGTCAAAGTTGTGTAAGGCAAGTTTAACTACTGTCAAGTTACCCTTTTTCCTTTGTAATTAATAAGTAACTTGATGGGAGATACTTAAGAGACTAAGTAATTACCCTGTTCCTCATCCAATCTACTGGTTTCAGCACCCAGGATAAGGATAAAATTCTGTGTGAGGTCAAGCAAGGTCAAACTTCAGGAAAAACATCCAGGGCGGGTTGAAGCAGTAGCTGATGAGCAAGAATTAGCATTGAGGCTCCTCTATCAGACTTAATTCCAATAACCACAAGGTATGTTCACTCTTCGCTATTAAGAAAAAAACACCTCTAGATTTGCTTTTGAGAGTATTCCATGAGTGCCCATGACTATGCTATTTTCTCTTACGTTGAGTCATGCCTGCTGGACACAGCCGTTCATTTACAAGTGTTCAGTGGCAACACCCAGGTTCAGAGGGCTGACACCTAGCCATCCTCACGTGGAGGCCTGGTTCTCCAGGGGCAATGCTGAGGGGTCAGCTCGGTGACTTCTGGGCCGCTATGGCATGGCACAGGGAGCTATATTTAAAAACAAAACTCCAACTCTCCATTGCCTTACATTAAAGCACAGTCAGGTTTAGGAACTCCTATTTGGATTATTCAAGAAACATTAAAAAAAAAAAAAAACAACTCTGTTATCACAAAGTTAGAAACTTCAGAAAGAACATTTTGAAATCACACACCAGTTGTTACACTACAGTGCAGTGATATCCACTGTTAACATTCTGGTCTATATTCCATCTGCCTTTCCTCTTTGCATATGTATATTTTATCAGGTTTGGGATCATATTACCTATACTACCCTTCTTCAGGCTGGGTCCACTGGAGATTAAGCCCTACAGAAAAGGATCTGAGTGTCTATTTTCTTTTAAGATTTTTTTTTTTTTTTGACATGGACCATTTTTAAAGTCTTCATTGAATTTGTTACAATATTACTTCTGTTTTATGTTTTGGTTTTTCAGCTGCGAGGCATGTGGGATCTTAGCTCCCTGACCAGGGATCAAACCGGCACCCATTGCCCTGGAAGGTGAAGTCTTAACCACTAGACCGCCAGGGAAGTCCCTGAGTGTCTATTTTCTTAATTCTCCCAAGGACGGTACATAACTAGAATCACTCCAGAAGCACAGGAGAGAAGTTAATTCATAGTATACAATAGTGACCTTAGCGCATTAGGGCTTAATTCTCTTGTAGAGCCCCAGCTGGGGAGGGCTGGTCTGTACTGTTGTATAATTTGTTTTGTTCACCTAATAATCCTTTAAACAGACATTTAATAAGCATACACCAAACACTGGGAATATAAAGAAAACTAAGATACAGCCTTTCTCTTGAAATGAAAAACCCAGCCAGGGAAAGCAAAAAATAGTTAAATACTCAAAATGCCAAATAACAGAGGAACCTGGAGCACCCTGGGCAAGGGACCACTAGCTCCATCAGACAAAATCAAGGAGGCCTCCCTGAAGAGATGATGTGTAAATGGATCCTTGAGGGACAGGCAAGACCTCAGAGACAGAAAGAAGAGAGAGCAGGCATTCTGGATGGAAGGAAGGGCATGTCAAGATGCCCAGAGAGGGCTGCTCAGGCCAGGTCACAGGGGACCTGGGGGAAAGTGGCAGAAGATGTGACAAAGAAGGAACCAGGCCCTTCCAACTGGCCCCAGGGGAGGAGGCGGCCTTAAGTGGTTCTTAAGCAGGGGGGCGGAGAGCTCACACTGGGATGTAGGAGGCCACGGGACGGAGTGGTCAAGGGGCTGCTGTGACCACCGCAGCCAGGGGTGATGGGGCAGCTGAGCCAGAGCAGGGACGGCGAGATGGGGGCCGACAAGAGCTGTGGAGGAAGAAGAGGCCACGGAACTTGGTGACTGAGCTGGCAGGGGCTGTTCTTGTCGCACCCAGCCAGCCGAGATCCGGCCTGCATAACGAATTCAGGCTGCTAATGGGAGAAAAAAAAGAAAAAAAAAAAGCAAAGTATGCAAGAAGGCTACACCAGCTGCCACCATTCCACCATCCACTGAGATGATTTCACGGCCGAGGTGTGGGCACCCATCAAAGAGGAGGAGGCCAGAGGGAATAAGACAGGACACTGGGATAAACTGAGGAAACGGCCCAGAGAACTGCCTGTCCTCCTTGGGCCCCTCCAAGCTCTAACAAAACACCTTACGTAACAGCTCTCTGGCGGTGGGCCTCCACGTGACAGCAAATTAGACATGCAGAATATGCTACAGCAGAGCACGTCTGTGGCAACCTCATGAGTGCCATAAATAAAGCAAAATCTAGAAGCTACCTTTTTAATGGGAGATTTCCCTCTTAATCTAAAGGAAATACAACTAGTCAGGCTGAATAAATAATACTTAATAGGAGAAAGTGAAAGTCAGTAGAATGAACAGTTAACAAAAGCAACTCTGGGACCCAATGTAAACAAGCTCCAACATGGGGACCTTCCCCTAAACAGGAGTATAAAGGGAAACACCAGGTATGAGATGATGGAAAAGTGAGTGTGCAAATTCTAAAATAACCAAGATCCCACCCCAAAAAGAAAGGGGGGGCTTCCCTGGTGGCGCAGTGGTTGAGAATCTGCCTGCTAATGCAGGGGACACGGGTTCGAGCCCTGGCCTGGGAAGATCCCACATGCCGCAGAGCGGCTGGGCCCGTGAGCCACAACTGCTGAGCCTGCGCGTCTGGAGCCTGTGCTCCGCAACGAGAGAGGCCCGCGCATCGCGATGAAGAGTGGCCCCCGCTTGCCACAACTGGAGAAAGCCCTCGCACAGAAACGAAGACCCAACACAGCCAAAATCAATCAATCAATCAATCAAACATACGCATCTGATTCAAGATCCTCATTAAAAAAAAAAAAAAAAAAAAAAAAAGAAAGGGGAAGGGTATGGGTTCTTAAGGTTTGGGATTATGAAGAGACATCACCAAACAGGACCTTAGCAATATTCCTCAGGGGGCAGCTGGCTGGTCAATGGGGAAGGGAAGGTGGAGGATTTGACAGGCAGTTTACGCACTGATCTGGTACAGTGGCCCCTCAGTATCTGCAGGGAATTGGTTCCAGGACCCCCCCTTGGATACCATATCCATGGATGCTCAAGTCCCTTATATTAAACGGTGCAGTATTTGCATAGAACCTATGCACATTCCCCTGTATACTTTTTTTTTTTAACTTTGCAGTTTTTTGGTTTTTTAAAATTATTTATTTATTTATTTACTTGTGGCTGTGTTGGGTCTTCGTTTCTGTGCGAGGGCTTTCTCTAGTTGCGGCAAGCGGGGGCCACTCTTCATCACGGTGCGCGGGCCTCTCACTATCTCGGCCTCTCTTGTTGCGGAGCACAGGCTCCAGACACGCAGGCTCAGTACTTGTGGCTCACGGGCCCAGTTGCTCCGCGGCATGTGGGATCTTCCCAGACCAGGGCTCGAACCCGTGTGCCCTGCATTGGCAGGCAGATTCTCAACCACTGCGCCACCAGGGAAGCTCCCGTATACTTTAAATCATCTCTAGATTACTTGTAATACCTAACACAATGTAAATGCTATGTATGTAGTTGCCAGCATGCGGCAAACTCAAGTTTTGTTTTTCGGAACTTTCAAGAAAGTCTCCGTTTTGAGTATCTTTGATCCGCAGTTGGTTGATATGGAGGGCTGGCTGAATTCAATAACCCTATTTGTCCTACAGGAACAGAAGAACCATACTAGTCATGTAAAACCCCAAATCCATTAGCAGAGAGTGGTAATGACCCCAGAAAAGGAACTGGAGGGACAGTGAGTGGGAACAACCTGGAGGCTGACAGGCCCCGGCAGTTGAGAGACTTGAAGGAGAGGGAGCAACCGTAGGAGGCAAAGGAAAGTTCTGTGTGGGTCGCTTTAAGCCCAGAATAAGTTAAGCATGTTTGAGTTCCTAAAACTGACAACATGTATTTAGGTCTGTAACAGGCACGGCTAAAACATACAGTTGCCTTTTACGCCCCAATCACATGTCCCTTTTACTCTCTGCTCCCCAAAATTTGGGAAACCAGCACTTGGGCAGGCTCCCAACAGGCGTACTGTCATTCACGTAACCCCGTTTTTAATCAGGCAGGGAGTATGTATGTGCCTGGGGGTAGAGCAAGAAGCAACACAGACACAGCCTCTTCTTCTAAAAGCTCTCATCTCATTTTTAAAATCAGACAAGTAGATCTAACACCAATGTAATTATTTTCCTCATTTTTCTTTTTAACTCACTCTGCATTGGACATGAGGGCAGGGTTAGGAGGTATTTTACATTTGGAGGACGTGTGTTAGTTATGTGTGTGTTTGGGAGGGGGCTTAGAAAAGGCTCACCCCCACCCCAGGAAAGAATGGGTAGGACTTGCTGGGGGTGGGGAGACAGGTGCTGCCTGAGCAAGGACAGTAGGCACTGAGGGAAGTTTCTGAAGGTCTAGCCCCAGAGGGAACAACGTACCCAGAGGCTGGGAAAGGAAGCAGGTCATGCCATGGTGGGTTGGAATTTTATCCTAAGATAAAAGAAGCAACTGGGGGTTGGGGTGTGGATTTGAACTGGAACTGGAGTTTGGAGAGACCTCTCTTGAGGCAGGACTGGAGATGGGGAAGTCCTTTTGTGAGGCAGGACCAGTGAGGAGGCTGTCTTGGAGACCCAGCAGAGGGACAATGCTGTGCCTGGAAACGCAGGAACCTGGACCAGGGAACAGAGCTGCCTCAGCCACCTCAGATCATCCTCTCAGGAGACCTTCTGAGGGGTGGGGTAGGAATGCCCTATGCGCTGCAAAGACAGGGATGCATTTGCCTCGTCTACCCCCTCCAGGCCAGATTGCCGGAGTCTGGATCCCAGCTCTGTCCCCTAGAATTTCTTAGTTTCTTAACCTCCCTGAGCCTCAATATCCTCATCTGTAAAATGGGGATAATAATGGTACCAAACTCATATGGCTTTTGTGAAAATTAAAAGAACATATACATATATATATATACACACACACACACACACACACACACATACGTAACATGTCTAAAACAGGGAAGGACAAAGTGAGTCAGTAGAGCATTTATCTTTATTTCTGTCCTATGTTTTGTAGCACGTGGGTTTGTTGGGAGGGGGTGGTGTATAAGATTTTTCAAGAAGAGCCACCCTCTGCCAACCACAAAACGCTCTTAGATTTCCCATGACCCTCGATTCACTTGGCAGATAACTGAACCCCACCACTGTTAGCTCTGACTGTTCCGTTTATCACCACAAATCTCAACATTTACAGGAGGCAAAGACACCATAGTCACATGTGGCTGCTGAGTAATTCAAACATGGCCAGACCAAATTGAGATGTGCTCTAATAAAAGTATAAGATACACACAAGGCTTTGAAGACTTAGTTTGACCAGAAGAATGTAAAATAGCTCAATAACAATTTTTACATTGATTTCATAATATATTATACATGTTGGGTTAACTAAAATATATTATTAAAATTAATTCACCTGTTTGTTTTTTTTTAAATTCCTTCCTTCTAATTCCTTGGATTTATTTTAATTGCTGTGTTCCTAACTTCTTCCTAATTTAGCTGACTAGCTCATTCGTTTTTGACTATTTTCTTGCTAATATGAGTAATTAAGACTGTGTATTTCCCTTTAAATACTGATTTAGTTGCATCCCACAAGCCTTACGTGTACAATTCATTCTACAAGTTTTGATATATATATTTTCATTGTTATTACTTCTTTATCATTCAAATCTAAATACTTTCAAATTCAAATTTTTTAATTTTTTAAATTATATTCTTAAATTGATACATAATTTAGTTTCACTGTGTTCAGAGAACTTGGTCAATATGATACTGATTATTTTAAATATGTTAGGACTTACTTTATGACCTGGTATATGTTCGATTTTTGTAAAAGTATAATTAATCTTCACTTGCTGGAACTATGTTTTCTATTTAACCAGTTTGATCAAGCTTATTAATTGTGTTGCTTGTTGAATCAATCCCTTATTGGAAAAAAAAAATCCCTTATTGGTTTTTAGTAAGCTTGTTCTATCAATTACTGAAAGAGATATGCTAAAATCTCTCACTATTACGGCAGGTTTGTCAACTTTTTCTGTCATTCTGTCACTTTTTACTTTATACAGTTTGAAGCTGTGTTATTAGGTGCACAAGAGTTAGAAGGTTTTTTTATCTTCCTGGGAAACTGAAACTTTGATCCACCGGTTTCCTTTTAATTTTTTAAATGTAGCTACTAGAAAAATTTTAATTATATACATGGCTTGGGTTATATATCCATTGGACAGAGCTGGTCCAGAGGAAGAATAAGCAAGAAAACCAGCTACCAAATCCTGGGTGACTAAGGACTTGACTGCAGAAAATGACAAGCAAAGAGAGGAGAGTACTGGTAGCCCTGTAAAAGTACCACAACTCTGTCCTCCTCTCTTGCTGCTGAAGTCTAGATTGGAAATGAGAACAAGACGTTTGTGAAAAGCAGAAAGGAGTTGATGAACTCAATACATATAAGCCTTTAATTATGAAAATGACATCTAGTCTTAAAGGCAGACTTCAGAGGGCTTCCCTGGTGGCGCAGTGGTTAAGAATCTGCCTGCCAATGCAGGGGACACGGGTTCAAGCCCTGGTCTGGGAAGACCCCACATGCCGTGGAGCAACTGAGCCCGTGAGCCACAACTACTGAGCCTGCACGTCTGGAGCCTGTGTTCCGCAACGGGAGAGGCCGCGACAGTGAGAGGCCCGCGCATCGCAATGAAGAGTGGCCCCCGCTCGCCGCAACTGGAGAAAGCCCCCGCACAGAAACGAAGACCCAACACAGCCAAAAAATAAATATAAATTAATTAATTAATTTTAAAAAGAAAGGCAGACTTCATGTTCAAAACACAACCTACTATTCCATCAAAACAAATTTGTTATTTGTATCTATTTTTCCCTGTTTTTTTTTTTTTTAATGAAAGCTTCTTTCTTTCTTTCTTTCTTTCTTTTTGGCTGTGTTGGGTCTTCGTTTCTGTGCGAGGGCTTTCTCTAGTTGCAGCGAGTGGGGGCCACTCTTCATCGCGGTGTGCGGGCCTCTCACTATCGTGGCCTCTCTTGTTGCGGAGCAGAAGCTCCAGATGCGCAGGCTCAGTCGTTGTGGCTCAACGGGCCCAGCTGCTCTGCGGCATGTGGGATCTTCCCAGACCAGGGCTCGAACCCGTGTCCCCTGCATTAGCAGGCAGACTCTCAACCACTGCGCCACCAGGGAAGCCCTCCCTGTTTAAATTAATCAAATCATACCACTTGATTCTGAACTATTAATTCCAGATATTTAAAACTTGAAAAGGGGACGAATTCATGGGTATAAGGAGTTGATGAACCATCCAATAACTTAATCCTGGATATTTTTCCACACTCTAAAGGGGAACAAAAATGTCTTGCTGAGTTTGGAAAATCTGTTGAACAGTAGTATACTTATGCCTACTTTTCTAGTATGTATGCTATACTTAGAAAAACAAAGAAAAAGCTGTCCAGGTAAGAAAAGCCTGGTAGTGTCCTTGTACCCCTCTAACCTCGTTTTTCTCCTGCTCCCCTATACATCTTCCTCACTCCCCCCCTGCACATGTGCTCAAGCTGGGTCTCTCTCCCCGGACAGCCTGCGTGTCACCAACCACAGTCATGGATCCCTCCCACACTAGGCCAGTGATTCACCCACTTCTGGATGCCTTTGCTAACTTATATCCTTCATACTGATCCAGCCCTTGCTTCTCCTTCCTCCGCAGTTAGGGAGTTCGTACCATCATTAATGTGTGTATACTCCCAGTTGCTTTAATTCTGCCAAGGCTTCCCAGCTAGACCAAAAACACAGAGCATGCTCTCTGGGAGTGTCTCCACAGGCAATTCAGATTCAATCGATTAAATCCCTTCTCAGGAACTAGCAAGGTGTGGAAAGTGAGGCTTGACCCTCTTCCAAGACTCCCCCTTCTGCCCTCAGCACCTGGATGACTCCCACAGAGGACCCAGAACCTTTTTTACTGTCCCATTCACCTCCTAAGAGCCAACCTGCTAGATAAACTCCTGCCAAACAGACCAGCAGGGAAAGCAGGGAAGGACTGAAGGAGGCATATCAAAGAACAAAGGGTTTGTTTTTATCCTGCCTTGAATGTAGTCTTAAAATTCAATACTATTACTCAGCCATAAAAAAGAACGAAATAATGCCATTTGCAGCAACATGGATAGACCTAGAGATTGTCATACTAAGTGAAGTAAGTCAGACAGAGAAAGACAAATATATAATATCACTTATATGTGGAATCTAAAAAAATGGTACAAATGAACTTATTTACAAAACAGAAATAGAGTCACAGATGTAGAAAAGAAACTTATGGTTATTAAGGGGGATGGGAGAGGGATAAACTGGGAGACTGGGATTGACATATACACGCTACCGTATATACAACAGATAACTAATAGGGACCTACTGTACAGCACAGCGAACTCTACTCAGTACTCTGTAATGACCTATATGGGAAAAGAATCTAAAAAAGAGTGGATATATGTACATGTATAACTGATACACTTTGCCATACAGCAGAAATTAATACAACATTGTACATCAACTATACTCCAATAAAAATTAAATTAAAAAAATTCAATACTAATCTATTGTGGTAATATGAAACAATGTGGCAGTCTGTGCCAAAATTATAAGCATTTTCAAAATAGGTAGTCATAAATGTGCATTTTTAGAATTTCTGCCTGTTGGCCCTCTCCGTCTTCTACAAACACCTTCATGCCTTCCCACCTCACCCATTTCTTTTCTCGCCTAGAGGAAGATACAGCTACTAATCATAACCAAGGTTCATTTCATCTTACAGAAACAGCGGCACTCAGACAATGGACAGACACATGAAAAAGCTAACGACATTCCAGTCACAGGGCTCTGCCAGTTCTCGTCAGTCTCTCCTTGTCCCAGCACTGACTGCAATTTAGGTGATCCCCTGGCTCTACGACTAGAAATTTAAGACATTCTTCTAAACCATCAAGCTTTCAGGATTATGTGAGTGAAACCACAACCCATCCTGACAGTTTTGAGTTTGTGCCCCTTCACTCAACAGACAGGATTCCTCTTCCAGGTTCAGGATAGCGCACTCTTCTGTGGAAGAGGATTACCAAGAGGAGGGTTCCGCTTAACACCAGAGGGCAGGAGATGCGTCTCCTTTCTCTTTGTAATCCCAACACCCAGCACGGTGCGTGGCCTAATGAGCAGGCAAACCGAGGGTGCCAGATGAAGGGTAGCAGGTAAAACCATTTTCCCTTTTAAATGAACAATACCTAATGAAGCAACGTCATAAACATGAATTAAGACATGAGGACATAAATTTGTCTTTCAAGTCAGCTAATGATTCTGCAGGACCCTCTTCATTGGTGAACACATTTTGCAGTCAGAACCACAGAACCAGGGGCCTGAAAGGGGCCTTGGCCATCAGCAGGTCAAGCCTCCCAGTACAGATCAGGAGATGGAGTCCTACAGGGGGATCAGTGTCCGCCAAGGTCATCCACCTGATGTGGGGTTGGGCAGGACCCCCCGCCTCTTCCTATTCGAAGATGCTCCCCGAAAATCTTGCATTACTTACACACTAAAGGCTCATATGAATGCACGCCCATGTCAAGCCATTGCTTACAATTCAGGAGAAACCAAAGGTCACCAAAACGTGTGGGCTGGCCGCAGAGAAGGAGCAGGGAAGATCACTGGCGAACTTCTACCTGCAGACACCGCACGCCTTCCCGATGGATGCAAAGGTCAGTTTCCGGAGCTGCTAGTCATAGGGTCCCCCAATTCTGTCCCGGGGAAATGAGTTAACTCGGCTCTCCCGGGCTCGGAAGCTTCCAGCAATGAATTAAACCCCAAGTCGATGTGAAAGACTGAGGGGAAAGGGACACCGTGCCTGGACTCCACGTCCCGGCCGTTCACCCCTCCGCCTCCACCGCGTCCACACTTGAGCGGGCCGCGGCGCCTCCCGCCGGTCCACTCCGAGCGAGGCCACGACTCCCAACCCGCGCCCCCGCCAGGCGCGTTTGGGGGAACCGTGCCCTTGGCGCTGCCCGCGGGGGCTTGGGCGGAGTCGCCGGGCCCAGCCACGCGGGGGCAGGGACGGATCTGCGCCGCCGCCCCCGGCCCGCGGGCCCCGCTACGCAGAGGAGGGGGCTGCGCCACGTACCTCGACCGGCAGGTGCCGCCGCCGCCACCGCCGCCTTGGTCCGCGGCTGCAGGGGACGCCGCTCCACGCCGCCCTCCGCCTTCGTCCGCATATTAGGGAGCGGGCGCCAGCCTGCCACCAGTCCTGGGCCCGGCGCCCCGGCCCGCCCCCTGCGCCGCGCTAGCGCCCATTCAGTCCCAGACCGTCCGCTCCCCAGCTCAGATGCGGAGGAGGGGCGTGGGGCGGGGCCTGGAGTCACGAGGACACGAGAACCAATCAGAGCGCGCGAGGGCCCCAGAGGCTGCCCTGCTCCACAGACGCTCAATCCTCCACCCTGCGGGGTTAGGGGAGCTGGGCACCCCCAGCCAGACGCCCGTAGCTGGAAGCGCGCTTGGCTGTGTGCTGGCCCGGGCGAGGGTCCTGGGCACCCACCGCCCTCTGGATCTCTGCGTGCGGTTAGATGGCGAAGGAACAAAAGGTGTTTATAGGCTGGTTATAGGCTTTCACTGCACAGAGGACTCGTAGATGCGGAGCCGCTGAATGAAGGGGCTTTATGTAGTCACGTGCTTTATTCTCTAGGACGGACCCGCAGGCAATACTAGTTTGGAGTTCCTGGAGCCCTCGACACAACGAGAGCAGCCTGAGTGTGTCTGGGCATTTGCCGAACAGCTTTCTGTTGTTCCACGTATCAGAAAAAATCGAGGGAGCACTAGTTTCACAGATGGGTAATTGAGACCCAGAGAGCAGAAGTGAGTCACCCTAAATCATTAGGGCATTTAGTGGCAGAGCCAGGATCAGAACCTGTGCTTGGAGCGCCCATTTCCATAACTCTGGAGTCCCCCTCGATTCTGGAGCGGAAGTGTCATACAATTTTTAAAAGTGTGAATATTAGTGAATCCCCAAATTCAGGAATTAAGAGGACGTGAAAGTACGGATATGTTATTTCTTTAACGCAGGCAGGTGTGTATAATGCGCCTGGGACATTTCTGTGCCGTAGGACTTGTTGACTCTTCAGTAAAGTCAGTGAAGTTGATCTGCTCTCATAGTTTCCTTTCGGGTTGGTGAGCACAGGGCATCGCAGTCGTGTGCCTGTGATACCGGTTCCAGTTCCCGTTTGAAAAAGAAGATCCTAGACACGGAGCAAAATATATTTGCGTACACCGAGAGTCTTGTCACTCTTTTTTGTGCAACAGCTTGCACACTGTATGTGTTCTTCCCCTGGTGGGGGCAGGGGTGCTGGGGAAAAAAAAATTGTCGTATCTGGGTAACAAAATCAGGAGGGAAATCTCGGAGAGGAAGAGGTGGAAGGACACTGCCTTCACACCTTTCAAAGGGATTTTGTAGTAAAAATGTTTCTGGATTATTTTAATTTGAAGACACATGAGCATTTTGAAAATGTTGGAGGAAAAGCTGTCACTAGGAGATCTAAATCCAGTGTGTTGGCCAAGGCTGGCCAACAGAGCATCAGCCTAGCTCTCTGTTGTCTCTGGGGTCAGTGACAGCTGCAAGGAAAATGCTGAGCACCTCACCCCCTCTCTCTTGGAGACCAGCAGAGGCCTGCCTGATTATCAGATACTCTTTACCTCTACTTGCCTCAGCGGCTTTCCCCCTTTTCTCCCAGATACTCCTTATCCATAAAGCCAGGCCCTGTTTGAAAGTATATATTTAGAGCAGGAACAGCTGACCTTCCAGTCAATCCACCACTAGCAGAACCATGATGAGGCCTTATCACCACCATTGTCCTCTCCTGGGCAGGACCCTCATCCATCCACCTCCGCATTTCAGCCAGCCCTGAGGCAGGCATGGCCCAGACACCCTTTATGGCTGGCATGGGGGTCAATAGTACTCTGGCTTGGAAGGTAGTGAGAGAAGCTGACCCACTTGTGCAACAAGACAAGCCGTGCCCTAAACATCCTCTCCACTGCCTGCAGGGTCACCCTTAGTTACTTTTGGCCGTGCCACAGGGCATGCAGGATCTTAGTTCCCCCGCCAGGCATCGAGCCTGCGCCCCCTGCAGTGGAAGCGCGGAGTCTTAACCACTGGACCGCCAGGGGAGTCCCTGCCACCCTTAGTAACTGTTCAGGGTTAAGACAGAGATCCCCAAACGGTAGATGAGAATCAGCCACTGGATCTCAAAGCCTCAACTAGAATCTCTTCAAGTCAGTGACTGGTCTCAGAAAAGCCTTTGAACCCTGACTAGCAAAATGGTGGGGCTATTTGTGAATCTGGGACAGCACCCATGATTTTGTGATTCGTTAGTTCCTTAGGCTCATTACTTTGGTCATTGGTCATTGGTCATTACATTTAGGTCATTACATTTTGGTCATTGGTCATAACATTACTTTTGGTCATTCTCCTAGCAGGCACTGCCCCCAACATCCATCCCATCTTCCCCCTCTGTGATGCAACATACGGTTTAGGTAAGTCTGCCCCACTCTTAGCTCTATGACTGGGCTGCGATTGGTCTAAGTCGGTGGTTCTCAAAGTATGGTCCGCAGACCCTTGGCTGGTGGGGGGGCGGGGGTGGGGAGCGGATCCCTGAGGACCTTTCAGAGTATCTCTGAAGTCAAAATTATTTCATTATAATCTAAGACTTTATTTACCTTTCTCACTGATGGTGCAAAAGCAAAGGTGTGCAAAAGGTGTGCAACTGTAGTAGTATTTTCACCACCACACATTCACGGTAAAAAAAAAAACGCGATTTCATTTAAGAATGTTCTTGATGGAGCAGCAAAAATGTGACTATCTCATTAAAATCTCAATCTCTGGGACTTTCCTGGTGGCGCAGTGGTTAAGAATCCTCCTGCCAATGCAGGGGACACGGGTTCGAGCCCTGGTCCGGGAAGACCCCACATGCCGCGGAGCAACTAAGCCCGTGAGCCACAACTACTGAGCCCACACGCCTAGAACCCATGCTCTGCAACAAGAGAAGCCTCCACAATGATAAGCCCACGCACCGCAATGAAGAGTAACCCCTGCTCACCGCAACTAGAGAAAAGCCGCACGCACCAACGAAGACCCAATGCAGCTAAATAAATAATTTAAAAATTAAATAATTAAAAAAAAAATCTCAATCTCTCTTGAGCACACACCTTTTAAATATTTTATATGGCAAAATGGAAACTGCACATAAAACACTTTTGCTGCAAACTGAAGTATGATGGTTGTGTAAGGAGAAGCACTCATGCAATCATTTGAGTTGCAAGCTGAACTAGCTGGTTGGTTTTTGTTTTTTTTTTTTCATGGAACAGCATTTTTGCTTGAGAAAACAGCTGACCAATTATGGTTATTTCAACTTGGGTATTTGGTAGACATTTTCTTGAAAATCAACTAAGCAATCCTGTCTCTTCAAGGAAAACAATTTACTTGTTGCCAATGGTGAAAAAATTCCAGATTTCAAAAGGGATTTGGAATTTTGGAAAACTTGTATCATCATCAGCTTGACAGCTTGTCAGTATTTCAGGACTTTTCTGATGTGATCAATGGTAATATAAATGAAGGTGATTTTTGGATATTGGATAATGTATTGTGTGCCAATATTTGGAAGACCTGCATTTACTCAGTGAATCGATGTTTTCCAAATGGCTAATGCATGATGTTACAAAATCATGTATGGGTAAAAGATCCGTTTTAAATGCAAGGCAGACAATGGGTTTTATTTTATTTTATTTATATTTTAATATAAAACAGATTTTACTTGTTTATTTATTTATTGGCCGAGCCACGTGGCATACGGGAATCTTAGTTCCCCAACCAGGGATTGAACGCCTGCCGCCTGCAGTGGAAGCGCGGAGTCCTAACCACTGGACCGCCAGGGAATTCCCCAGTGGATTTTAATTTAACAGTATGAAAAGTTCATAGATAAGGTTTCAGATTCCACAATGCAACAAACTTTTAAGAAATCACCTCTTGTAGAGTTTTGGTGTACTATCAAAGAAGACTATCCACAATTATCTTAAAAGGCTATTAAAATATTCCTCGCTTTTCCAATTACATGTTAATGTGAAGCAGGTTTTCTTCACGTACTTTAACCAAAACAATTTGCAACAGATTGAATGCGAAGCAGATATGAAAATCCAGCTTAATTCTATTAAGCCAGACTTAAAGAGACTTGCAAATATGTTTTTTTAAAAAGCCATTCTTCTCACCATCTTTTTGTTTTGGAAAATGTAGGCTTTTTTGCCAACATATTAACATGTAATTTTATTATTTTTTATGAATTATTTTATTATTTTTAAAGAATTTAATTTTTTCTTCCAGTTTTATTGAGATATACTTGACATACAGCACTGTATAAATTTAAGATGTACAGCATAATGATTTGACTTACATACATCATGAAATGATTATCATAATAAGCTTAGTGACCACCCATCATCTCATATAGATACAAAATTAAAGAAATAGAAAAAAAAATTATTCCCTCATGGTGAGAACTCTTAAGATTTACTCTCTTAACAGTGTTCATATATAACGTACAACAGTGTTGATTATATTTATCATGTTGTACATTACATCCTTAGTACTTATTTATTTTATATCTGGAAGTTTGTACTTTTTGACTGCTCTCATCCAGTTCACCTCCCCCCCCCCCATCCTCTGCGTTTGGTAACCACAAGCCTGATCTCTTTTTCTGTGAGTCTGCTTGTTTATTGTTTGCTTGTTTTTAAAGTATAATCAACTTACAACACTATGTTAGTTCCTATTACACAATATAGTGGTTCAATATTTCTGTACATTTCAAAATGATCACCATGATAAGTCCAGTTACAATCTGTCACCGTATAAAGATATTAAATAATTATTGACTATATTCCCCACACTGTACATTTCATACTTGTTACTCATTTATTTTGCAACTGGAAGTTTGTATCTCTTAATCACCCTTACCTATTTCTTTCCTCCCTTCACCTCTCTCCCCTCTGGCAAAAACCTGTTTGTTCTCCATATCTATAACTCCGTTTCTGTTTTGTTATGTTTGTTCATTTGTTTTTTAGATACCACATATAGGTGAAATCATACAGTCTATGTCTTTTTCTGTCTGACATTTCATTTAGCATAATACCCTTTAGGTGCATATATGTTACCGCAAATGGCAAGATTTCATTCTTTTTTTATGGCTGAGTAATATTCCTGTGTGTGTGTGTGTGTGTGTGTGTGTGTGTGTGTGTGTGTGTCTCACATCTTCTTTACCCATTCATCTATTGATGGGCGCTTAAGTTGCTTCCATATCTTGGCTATTGTAAATAATGCTGCAGTGAACATAGGGGTGCATATATCTTTTTGAGTTAATATTTTCATTTTCTTCAGATAAATATCCAGGAGTGGAATTGCTAGATCATATGGTAGTCCCATTTTTAATTTTTGGAAGATTCTCCATACTGCTTTCCATAGTGGCTGCAACAGTACACAAGGGTTCCCTTTTCTCCACATCTCTGCCGAAATTTGTTATTTGTTGTCTTTTTGATGATAGCCATTCTGGCAGGTGTGATCGTATCTCTTTGTGGTTTTAATTTGCATTTCCCTGATGATTAGTAATGCTAAGCATCTTTTCATGTGCCTATTGGCCATTTGTGTTTCTTCTTTGGAAAAATGTCTATTTAGATTCTCTGTCCATTTTTTAATCTGCTGTTTGTTTTCTTGATGTTGAGTTGTATGAATTCTTTGTATATTTTGGGTATTGACTCCTTATTGGATATATCGCTTGCAAATATCTTCTCCCATTCAGTAGGTGACCTATTCATTTTGTTCGTAGTTTCCTTTGCTATGCAAAAGCTTTTTAGTTTGATGTAGTCCCGTTTGTTTACCTTTGCTTTTGTTTCCCTTGCCTGAGGAGACATATCCCCCGCAAAATTACTAAGACTGAGGTCAAAGAGTATACTGCCTATACTCTTTGACCTTTCAGGTCTTACATTTAAGTCTTTAATCCATTTTGAATTTATTTTTGTGCATGGTGTGAGAAAGTAGTCCAGTTTGGTCCTTTTGTGTGTAGCTGTCCAGTTTTCCCAACATCATTTATTGAAGATGTTCTTTCCCCCATTATATGTTCTTGCCTCCTTTGTCAGAGATTAATTGCCCATATAAGTGTGAGTTCATTTCTGGGCTTTCTATTCTGTTCCATTGATCTATGTGTATGTTTTTGTGCTAGTACAATACTGTTTTGCTTACTGAAGGTTTGTAATATAGTTTGAAATCAGGGAGCATAATACCTGCAGCTTTGTTTTTCTTTTCCAAGACTGTTTTGGTTACTTGGGGTCTTTTGTGTTTCCAAACAAATTTTAAAATTATTTGTTCTAGTTCTGTGAAAAATGCCATTGGTATTTTGATAGTGACCATGTTGAATCTGTAGATTGCGCTGGGTAGCTTGGTAAGTTTAACAATATTAGTTCTTCCAGTCTATGAGTATATCTTTCCATTTGTTTGGGTCATCTTCAGTTTCATCAGAATCTTATAGGTTTTCAAGTAGAGGTCGTTCACCTCCTTAGTTAGATTTATTCCTATGTATTTTATTCTTTTTGATGTGATTGTAAATGAGATTATTTTCTTAATTTCTCTTTCCAATAGTTCACTATTAGTGTATAGAAATGCAACAGATCTCTGTGTATTAATTTTGTATCCTGAAATTTTACCAAATTCGTTGATGAATTCTGGTAGTTTTTTGGTGGGATCTTTAGGATAGTCTCTGTATAGTATCATGTCATCTGCAAACAGTGACAGTTTTACTTCTTCCTTTCCAATTTGGATTCCTTTTATTTCTTTTTCTTGTCTGATTGCTGTGGCTAGGACTTCCAATACTATGTTCAATAAATGTGGCAAGACTAGACATCCTTGTCTTGTTCCTGATCTTAGAGGAAATGTTTTCAGCTTTCACCATTTAGTATAATGTTAGCTGTAGGCTTGTCATATATGGTCTTTATTATGTTCAGGTATGGTCTCTCTATACCCACTTTGTTGACAGTTTTTATCAAAAATGAATGTTGAATTTCATCCAAAGTTTATTCTGCCTCTATTGAGGTGATCGTATGAGTTTTATTCTTCAATTTGTTAATGTGGTGAATCACACTGATTGATTTGTGGTTATTGAACTATCCTTGAACCTTTGGGATAAATCCCACCTGATCATAATGTATGATACTTTTAATGTATTGCTGAGTTTAGTTTGCTAGCATCTTGTTGAGGATTTTTGCATCTATGCCCATCAGTGATATTGGCCTGTAATTTTCTTTTTTGTGTGGTGTCTTTCTCTGGTTTTAGTATCAGGGTGATGCTGGCCTCACAGAAAGAGTTCGGAAGTATTCCTTCCTCTGCAATTTTTTGGAATAGTTTGAGAAGAATAGGTGTTAACTCTTCTCTAAATGTTTGGTAGAATTTACCCATGAAGCTGTCTGGTCCTAGACTTTTGTTTGTTGGGAATTTTTTTTTTTAATTTATTATTTATTTATTATTTTTATTTTTGGCTGTGTTGGGTCTTCGTTTCTGTGCGAGGGCTTTCTCCAGTTGCGGCGAGTGGGGGCCACTCTTCATTGCGGTGCGCGGGCCTCTCACTATCGCGGCCTCTCTTGTTGCGGAGCAGAGGCTCCAGACACTCAGGCTCAGTAGTTGTGGCTCACGGGCCCAGTTGCTCTGCGGCATGTGGGATCTTCCCAGACCAGGGCTCGAACCCGTGTCCCCTGCATTGGCAGGCAGATTCTCAACCACTGCGCCACCAGGGAAGCCCCTGTTGGGAATTTTTTGATTACTGATTCAATTTCATTGCTGGAAATTGGTCTGTTCATATTTTCTATTTCTTCCTGGTTTGGCCTTGGGAGATTGTACATTTCTAGGAATTTGTCTATCCTTCTAGGTTGTCCATTTTATTGGCATAAAATTGTTCATTGTAATCTCTTATGATCCTTTGTATTTCTTAGGTGTCGATGAATTTAATTTCTAATTTGGCAAGTATCAATAGATAAAATCTCCATTAAAAAGATTCTTTGGTCTCCTCGTTAATTTCTGTGAGTGTAAAGGGGTTCTGAGACTATAGTTTAAGACCTACTGGTTTCAACCACCCATAGTTGTCTCATCCTCCTTGCCACTAGGATTGGTTTATGGGTGGCCATAGGAACAAGACTGATGCAATCAGAGGAGATCCCAGGAATTTATCAAGTAGGGAGAAAGAGATGCTCTCATAACCTGCTAGACAGGAGCCAGGCAATACGTAGTCTTAGAAATTGCTGATAAGGCAGCCAAGTAAGAAGAACTTACCTTAAGAAGAAAATAATGTTGTGGAGAAAGCAGAGAGAGAGGTTAGAAAGAAACCATTTCCTTTTTGACATTTTGAGCCACTTGATCAAACCAGACCTGCAGCCCATCCTACTTCTACACATTCCAGTTTTATAAGCCAATGAATTCCACTGTGGTTAAACTAGCCAACCTCAGGTGCCACAATTGATGCATTATGTACCTGTTTGTGCGTATTTCTTTTTTTCCTCAACAGGTGCCTAAGGCCTCAGGACAATATACTATCTAGGGTTTACTCATTCAGTCCTCATCACTGCAACACAAATTAGCTTCTAAGGTGAACTTGGAAGGCAGAGCAGGGTCTGGGAGGAAAGGAACCTAGCACAGATGAGTGGCATCAAAAGTGCCAACAACATTTTTGAGAGGAACAAGGAACAGTGGTATCTGATCTTGAATAGGAAGATTACAGTAGATTTTTATTTTCTTTTGCTTTTACGTATTCTCAGATTGGATAACATGAGCATGTATCACTTTTATGTTGAGAAAAAAATAGAACTATATTCTTATTTTTTTAATAGCCCATCGAATGGGGGCAAGACTTTGCAGGTTGGGATTGGAGAGCAGATTGCTCCCACGGCGGGAGAACTCTTGGGCTAAAATTGCTAGCAGGGAAGTAAGAAGATCTGTAAGGCATGCAGATGAGCCTAGGAAATAAACTTCCTTTCATTTCCAGCTTTGCCAGGAGTCAACTTCAAAGATTCAAGGGAATGAACAACATCCCGAAGGGTTAAGGAATCATTAATTATGCCTCAATCAAATTGGCTGGAATATTTGCAGTTAAAAAACAGAGAGAGAGAGAGAGAGAGAGAGAGAGAGAGAGACAAATGTGAAGATTATTCCAACACTGGAAAAGGCTTAAGACAGAGCTTAATTGAAAACAACAACAACAAAAAGAGGATACAGATTGTATGCAAATTTCTATCATGTGGCCAAAAACTGGAAGATAACTTGGAAAAAGAAACCAGTTGTAGCATTAGGGTGGTGAGATCATGAATAATCTTTTCTTCCTTTTTAAGGAATGTCCTTCCATGTTGCTAAATGTTGTTTTTTACAATAACTAAAAATGCGGGGAGTCATTGGTTCAAATTACCGAGGTCTCAGAGGCCTCTCCAGATGGCCTGTTTCTTTTCACCTGCCAAATGGCTCTCATCTGACACCGAGACAGAAGCTGTGCCTTCCCCAGGGCCTGGCATCCTTGAAGCTGTTAGTGGTGATGCTGATGCGACTATTTTGTAAGCGGCCAGAAGGAAAGAAGGGAAGGAAGTTGTAGCAGCCAAGACCGAGGATGTGGGTGAGGTGAGGGTTCAGGACTCCCTCGCCCTCCACCACCACCTCATGGGGGTTCTGGCCCAGGCGTTGTCTTTGTCTTTTCCCCCTGGTGTGCTTCACCTTCTGTTCAACCCCCATCCGAGTCCTCCGGAGGAGTTGTGCCTCCCTCGGCCCCAAGGGGCTGGAGGACGGCTGCAGCCAGCGCAACACAGACTCTCTCTGCTGCCCCAAAGCACAAAGAAAGTTGGTCCCTTGAGGTTTTACTAGGAATGTTTCCTGTGAACAACCAAGGGAGAAGCAGAAGTAAAACACAAGGGAGGGAAAGAGACATTACAGAAACATCAGGGGAGGCTGTCTGTTGGCAGAGGGTGGCTTATTGAGGAAACAGTTCTGCACAGACTGAATCCTTTTGGAAGCTGTGGGACATGTCTTCACACACAGAGGTTCAAGCAGGCCCTCATTCCGTCCATCCTCCACCCCTATGTTCATTGCACAAACATTTGCCAAGTGCCTATTATGTGACATAATTATTAGTAGCATATGGTATTATGCTAATCAAGGTGTTGGTCAGGGCTGCGTTTTATCTTCACAACTCCCCTTTGAGGTGAGGGATGTCTTATCTAAGGAAGTTGAGGCCTGGGGAAACTTAGGGAAAGGAAATAACCTGCACAAGATCACATGGCTAAGATGTAGCAAAGTCAGGATTTGAACCCAGGCTATCAGACTCCAGAGTCCACCTAAGACGTGGTCCTTGCCCTTCAGGACCTTCAGGACCTTCAGGACCTTCAGGACCAAATGGTCTAACTAAAGAGAAAGACACTTGAAAAACAAATGAACGAACAAAACCAGTCACGCCACGAGATATAAGAGAAAGACAATGAACAAAGCACCAAGGGAGCATCAAGGGGACATGGCTGGATCTGCCTCAGAGCTCAAGGACATCTCTTGGAGGGGTGAAACTTGAATTTGGCATCGAAAGGTAGGGTAGGTAGACTGTCAGGTACATTCGTTTGGGGCTGTATTCATTTTCTGTTTCTGCATAAATCACCGCAAATTTAGCGGACTAAAACAACACCAATTTATTATCTCACACTTTAAGTTCAGGTACAGTGTGACTGGATTCTCTGCTCAGGATCTCACGTGACTGAAATCAAGGTGTTGGCCTTGACTGCAGTCCTCATGTGGGCTCAGGGTCCTCAGTCAAGTTCACTGGTTTTTGGCTGAACTTATTTCCTTGCAGTTCCGGGGTTGCGGTCCTCGTGTTTTTTGCTAGCTGTGGACCAAGGACCACCCTCAGCTCCTAGGGGCTGCCCACAGTTCCTTGCTTTGTGGCCCCATAGGAAGTTCACAACACGGATGTTTGCTTTCTTCCAGGCCAGCCAGAGCACAGCTCCATGACTATCTCTTCTGCTACCAGTCAGATAAATTCTCTGCTTTAAAAAAATCTCATGTAATTAAGTCAGGCCCACCCAGAAAAATCTCCTTATTTTAAGATTAGCTGATTTGGGGGACTTCCCTGGTGGTCCAGCAGTTAAGACTCTGTGCTCCCAATGCAGGGTGCCCGGGTTCGATCCCTGGTCAGGGAACTAGATCCCACATGCCTCAAAGAAGATCCCACATGTGGCAATGAAGATCCCACGTGTTGCAACTAAGACCCGGCATAGCCAAATAAATAAATACATCTTTTTTTAAAAAAAAAGATTAACTATTCTAATGGAAAACTGATGAATTCATAAAAGTGCTAACAAAAGATCAAGATGAAAAAAAATTAATTACATGGGACTGAGTGAACTGATGAGGATGAGTATAATTTTTGTGACTTTCTGTTTGAATAAAAAAAAGAAAAATCTCACAAGGACTCAGAGGCAAAAAATATACAAATCAATTTTCACGGCAAAGTAAAGGAGCTGTTACAGTGGAGAATTACTGGACTGAATGTCAATATTATGACATAGTATGAGTGTGTTTCATGTTTGGTAATTGTAATCATTGTTGCTTTTGTTGTGGTCATCCATTTAAAATGTTTGGTGTCAGTTTATTTCTCTCTTGTAAAAATAAAATACAGTGTGTGTGAAAAAAAATAATAATAACATTTTAATTCAAAAAAAAAAAGATTAAGTGATTTGGGAAATAATTACATTTGGAAAATCCCTTCACAGCAACACCTAGATTAGTGTTTGATTGAATAACCAGGAGAAAGTGTGTGTACACCAGAGGCTTGGGATTTGGAGAGCCATCTTAGAATTCTGCCTACCACAGTAGGATTTAGCAAATGGAGAAGATGAGGAATATCAATCCAGGAAGAGGAAATAGGATTAGCAAAGGATTCCGAGAGACCGTTGGAGAATGAAAATAGAAAAGTGAATGCCATGTTTCCAGCAACACGGCAGGCTAAATTCTGGAGAAATCTGCCAAGTCAAATATCCTTAAGATGCTGGGGGCTTCCCTGGTGGCGCAGTGGTTAAGAATCCGCCTGCCAGTGCAGGGACACAGGGTCAAGCGCTGGTCCGAGAAGATCCCATATGCCACGGAGCAACTAAGCCCGTGAGCCACAACTACTGAGCTTGTGCTCTAGAGCCCGTGAGCCACAACTACTGAGCCCAAGTGCCACAACTACTGAAGCCTGCTCACCTAGAGCCCGTGATCTGCAACAAGAGAAGCCACCGCAATGAGAAGCCCACGCACTGCAATGGAGAGTAGCCCTCATTCACTGCAACTAGAGAAAGCCCATGTGCAGCAATGAAGACCCAATGCAGCCAAAAATAAATTAATTAAATAAATAAATGTATTTTAAAAAATCCTCAAGATGCTGAGGAAACTATCAAAGGTATGTTTTTACAGGAAGGCTGAGCTGCCCCTCTGAGGCAGAAACAATGGAAAAATGTGACTACAGAGAGGTGAGCAGGAACCAGAGTTTGCCTTGGAGTCATCTGTTAATTCTTGTCAAGTAGATTGGAGATGGGAGACAAAACCTAGGCTGAAGCAGAATGTGAGATTAGAATGGCGATCCTTATGGGTACCCCAGAACCCTCAAAGGGTAGAAGTTTCAATGGGTGTAGTCAGATTTTGCTCCCCAAGGGAAACAGTGGAATACTCACTATAGGTAATTACTTGCCTTAAGATACTTAATTTTAGTTCAAAGTGGAACCAAAATAAAGAGGAAATCTTCCCCTGAGAATTCTCAACCAAAAGCCTGCACTCATACAGGTTTGGGGCTGGAGTTCATATCACCTTCGGACCAAAAACCTTTTAAAGTGGTCCTAGGTTGGTAGTTCTCTCAGATTCCTATAAGAAGCAAATCACCTCTGGAGACATGCTTTTTAGACCCAAGCCTAAGACAATTCCCATAAATTTCCTTCGACCATCAGGGACATGTCACCTCTGCTTATCCCAGAGGGGCAATTCATCCTTTGTGGCCATTTTACTAGGATCAACAAGGGAATAATCACAGCTTTTCTGTTTTCTATACACTTAAAATTAAAATTTTTACTGAAGTATAAGAGACCAACCAAGAAGTTCAAAAATCACAACTGGGGCTTCCCTGGTGGCGCAGTGGTTGAGAATCTGCCTGCCAATGCAGGGGACAGGGGTTCGAGCCCTGGTCTGGGAAGATCCCACATGCCGCGGAGCAACTGGGCCCGTGAGCCACAACTACTGAGCCTGCGCGTCTGGAGCCTGTGCCCCGCAACGGGAGGGGCCGCGATAGTGAGAGGCCCGCGCACCGCGATGAAGAGTGGCCCCCGCTTGCCACAACTAGAGAAAGCCCTCGCAGAGAAACGAAGACCCAACACAGCCATAAATAAAATAAATAAATTAATTTTTTTAAAAAATCACAACTGTACAGCTCAGTGAATTCTGACTCAGTGAAGATACCATGTCAAGAAAGAGAACGTAGCCTACATTCCCAAAGCCTGCCTCACGGCTCCTTCCGGCCACCACCTTCACCCTCCCCTCTGCAGTGGTAGCCACTCTTCTGATCTCTACCTCATAGATTTGTTTAGCCTGTTTTTGAACTTTATACAAAAGAAATCCCACTGGATGGACCCTGTGTCTGGTTCCTTTCATTCAATGTTGGGTTGGTGAGTTTCATCTGTGTTGCCAAATGCAGCTTAAATTTGTTCATTTTCATTGCTGCCTAGTGTGGATATATGACAATTTTTTTATCCCTTTGATTGACATTTGGGTTGTTTCAAATTTGAGACTATAACAAATAGTGATGCTGTAAATGGTCTTATTCATGTGTTTTGGTGGCCTTGTGCCTTTTTTTAACCTTCGAGAAGAGGAAGAACAATCTTAAGAGAATAGTGAAGTCACTAGGAGTCCCGCTGTCATCCCACCCTGTCACTCGTGATCATAACATTTTACCGAACCTAGATGATCTGAGATAGTTCTTGTACTCAGTGTAGCTATGTAGAGACACTTAGAAACTCAATGAGAGTCAGAGATGGAAGAAATCTTATATATCATCCAGCCCAGAATTTCCCAAACTTCAACTGTACAAATGCCATCGCGGTGATTTTTGCCATATTCTTGTACCACCTTACCATCACTTAATATTTTTCTTTCCACTGTCTAACTTTTTATCATTTAAAGATCTGCTTCAGCCTTACCTTAAGCAATGACAGCTGTGAACAGATAGCTTTGATGTGCTAGCTATGTTCTATTACACATTAAAATAAACACATAGGGACTTTCCTGGTGGTCCAGTGGTTAAGAATTTGTCTTGCAATGCAGGGGACGCCGGTTCGATCCCTGGTAGGGGAACTAAGATCCCACATGCCACAGGGCAACTAAGCTCGCACGTCACAACTAGAGAGAGAGAAGCCCGCGCCCTGCAACAAAGAGCCCACGCGCCTCAATGAAAGATCCTGCGTGCCGCAACTAAGACCAGGCGCAGCCAAAAAATAAATAAAAAAAATTTTTAAAAAAAGCTTAAAAAGAAAGACTACAGTTTCAAATAACCTCCTCTTCGAACATGAGACAGACATTTTAAAAAAATAAACACATAACTATTTAAATAAATTTGTCAGCCTGCTGCTTCCTGTGTGATATATTCTCCGTGTCTCCTTTTGGTCCATCCCTGCCTTGCTCTGTCTGGGAAGCTGACCCCTGCAGACCGCCTCTAGCAGCTCCCTTGCCTTCTGGCTTTTGCGTGTGTTCAGCTGCGAGGTGTTGGAGGGTAGCTAGAGGTCAGGGTATTCATGCCCCTGGCCTCTGCCCTGCCCTTCCCCAGTTGGCAGTGGCCACATTCTCTATCAAAGGCTGCAGATCTGGTCAGGCAGACCCTCTCTCACAGCTAATAGTTTCATCTTCTTGCCCTTGTGATGAGAAAAACAACTTTTGTTTTTTCTGAGTTACTGCCTAGGCATTTTACAGTATAATAACCCTGCTCGCACCCAGAGTCTGGACACTTTAGTTATGGGCTCGAGTTTACGTTGCCCGCCCTAAGTTCCCGCTTTGCAAGGCAGTTTTTTTGTTTGTTTTTGTTTTTTGTCCATGCAGCATTGCTTGTGGGATCTTAGTTCCCCAACCAGGGATCGAACCCAGACCCACAGTGTGGAGGTATGAAGTCCTAATCACTGTATCGCCAGGGAATTCCCAGAGGCAGCTTTAAAATAACCGTTTAGAGTTAAGCAGTGAAACCTGAAAACCTAGTGACCTCCACCCCAGCTTGCTACCCTGCTCTCTCTGTCCTGCTCGCTCATGACCTGGGATGTAGGATTGCCCTTCCCCCAGCTTCTAGAATCTTGTGAATAATAAATCTTATGACTCTGTTTCCTTTGTGTGGGTGTATTAGAACTGTGTCTTCAATCAAGTTGACCCTACGGGTTTCACTTCCTTGAAGTGGGAGCTCGGATGCTGAGGGAGCTCCGGGCCATGCCCCTAGAGGAGTGGCTCTGTCTCCTCATTCAGCAGGTCATAATGGCATATTCTTTTTTTTTTTCTTTTTTTTTTTTTTATTATTTATGGCTGCATTGGGTCTTCATTGCTGCGTGCGGGCTTTTCTCTAGTTGCGGTGAGCTGGGGTTACTCTTCGTTGCGGTGCGCGGGCTTCTCACTGTGGTGGCTTCTCTTGTTGTGGAGCACGGGCTCTAGAGGGCGGGGGCTTCAGTAGATGCGGCACGTGGGCTCAGTAGTTGTGGCTAGCGGACTCTAGAGCGCAGGCTCAGTAGTTGGCGCACGGGCTTAGTTGCTCCTCGGCATGTGACATCTTCCCGGACCAGGGCTCGAACCCGTGTCCCCTGCATTGGCAGGCGGATTCTTAACCACTGCACCACCAGGGAAGCCTCATAATCGGCATATTCTTAATTCAATACACCAGCTTCTAGCTTCTCAACACATCCCTTCAGGTGGAGGAGTGGTCATGGCTTCCAGATGTTGCAAGTCCCTGGCATTTTACCATCTCCTGTTAGCACCCTTAATTGTGCCCATCCCTTTGTCAACAATCCCTTCCCTGAGCCCTCCTCAACTTCTCCCTTTCGTGGGGCCATCTGCTTCCTGCTAGGAGGAATACGATGTCAAACATCGCCAATGGTAGGCATCCCTTCCTTCCACCTGTACAGGTGCTAGCTGATACCCAGGAGGGAACACACTCATTCAAGGTCCCCCAGCTGTGAGCGCCAGAGCTAGGAATGGTCTCCCTGACTCAATGCACTTCTCACCGTAAATGTTACTTCTCAGGGGAGAAACTGGTCAGTTCTGATAACAGTGCCCGAGTGTTCAATACAATAAGTCCCCTACATATGAACCTCCAAGTTGCGAACTTTCAAAGATGCGAATGTGCATCTGGTTTCAGCAAGGAACCAGAACCTGTGCTATCAACGCAAGGCATGAGTGAAATTGCAGCTTGCCCTCCGTCTCCTATTGCTGATGATCTTGCAGCTCTACCGTCTCCCACCTCCCCTCCCTCCTCCGGTCAGTAACACTTCTTGCCTGTTCACTCGATGCCAGCCCTGTATGCCAGCTGTTGTACTGTACTACTGTACTTCTCAAGGTACTGTAAGATTAAAATGTTTTCTTTATTTTTTGTTTGTTTTTTATGTATTATTTGTGTGAAAAGTATTATAAACCTATTACAGTACAGTACTATATAGCCGATTGTGTTAGTTGGGTACCTAGGCTAACTTTGTTGGACTTACGAACAAATTGGACTTAATGAATGTGCTCTTGGAATGGAACTCGTTCGTATGTAGGGGACTTACTGTATTGCAAGTCCCCTTAGTAATCTCTCTCTTACACTCCCTTCCCTGTCCTGCTCCATTTGTTGCTGGACCCCAGATTTACCTGGATCACAGCTGGCTCATTCCTTCCTTCCCCTAACCCAACACTCACGTGTGTCCTGCATCTGCCCTCCCAGAGTACTTGCCTTTTCTCAGACACACCTGCACTTCACCTCTCTGCTTTGATCAGGAGGCCTTCCCAGGGGGAGGCCCAAAGGCCTGACCCAAACACTTCTTCCTCTATATATGCTTGCTACCTAACTTTTCTCCTCTATCCAGAAAGGATCATTGCCTCCCCTGTTCTCCCAAAACTCTAACTTAACACTGGCCTGAATGGTGACTAGTTGTGTATGTGTTTTCCTGACGACACTATGACTGCTTCTATGAATGATCTTGCTGGATTTCTCTTTCTGACTCAAATAGCCCCTTCATTGTGCTATGTCGAATTAAATTGCATTCATTGGGCCCATCAAGAGCATTAAAGTGTGAAAGATGTTCTGATGAGTCAAAGGTGAATGCCTATCCTGGTCATTTTTAATGATTATTTATTTTCAAATGATATATTGATAAGATGGTCTGAGTCAAGGATGGCATCCCGGGGCGGCCCTCTTCCCATACTCTTATTCTTCCCCTGTGAGGCCTGAGGGAAAGGGGCAAGGAAGTGGTCATCCAGTTTCATTACGGGTCCGGGGTCCTCAAACTGAGGTCCTTAGATGGGCAGCACCAGCCCTATAAACCCCAGTGATCATGTGCAAACTGTTGAGTGAGTGTGCACCTTGGGGAACGGGGTGGGGGAGGGTCGGGGAGGAGCCTCAGAGCTCGCCTTGAATTCCCAGAGGGACTCAGCTCCAAAGAACACTTTGGCCTCCCTGCTTCCTTCCTTTGGCCTTGAAGAGGAAGGAGGCCTTGCTGAGCTCCACATCTGAGGTTGGGTCAAAGCCCCCGCAAATTATCAACTGTTCTTGCTGGGCTTTTTCCCTCTCTGTATGGATCTCCCATGGGGGCCTTGAGGAAGGGTAGTGTTGGCCTCAGAGGCAGCTTATTTGGGATCTAGGTGTTTGAATCCAGAGTCATAGCCATGTTATTGCCTCTTTCAGACATAGTTCCTGTGAACCTCTGTCCAGGGCCTGAGCTTGGGGGGCAAAGTCCTTTCTGGAGAGCATCCAGAGCTGCCTCCGTGTTTACCATTGATGGTGGGCTGACGCACGGGCAGTCAACTCCCTGCTCCGAGCACCTCAGGGACCTTGGACTGTGAGCTAAAGTGTCACATGTCAGGAGGACAGAGTTCCCCAAAAGGGGCCAAGTTCTTAGACAGCGATATCGGCTCTGGCAGGGAAATCAGGAGCGTGTAGTGATTGTAGGGCTGGCTCTCCAGGACTGTCTCCTTTAGAGGAAAAGAACTGGGTTGGAGGGTTGGGTTTGGGGATTGATGTGTGGCCAGGGTTTTACTGCCCACTATTCTCTTCTCTTTACTGTGTCTGACTCAGAGCTGAAGGAAGAGGCCTTGGCAATGGGTGAAATTTAGAGGAGCCTAACTGTGGCTTCAAGCCTAGCAGGTGCTGGTGTGCCCAAGATCCTCTGGACCCTTCCACCACACATAACCCAGACTGTCACAGCTCCTACCACCTCCACACATGGGAAAGGGCACCAAACTGGACATCGGGAGCTCAAGTCCTAATTCTCCCAACACCAACTACTTGTGTATTCTTGGGCAAGTCACTTAACTTCTCTGGGTCTTGACTCCCTCAGCTGTCAGAGGGAGATAATAATCCTATAAGGTCCTCAGTGTGACTTTGAGGATCAAGTTGATAAGTGTGAACGTCTTCAATTTACTCTAAAGCCTGATCAGTATATATTACTAAGATTTATTCTGGAACCCCTTCCTTCCTTCGGGCCCTGCTACATGAACCAAGGTGTGAATGGGTAGTAATGAACTTTTCATTTCCGTTTCCGGACAATTATTTGCATTTGTAACCAAGACCTCCCATGTCTTTATTTAGAGATAAGAGTAGGGAATAAATTTCAAGTTTGCAGGCAGGTGGAGAAGAGGGACTTCTGAGTCGGAGGGTCCTGCTTCCTTCACGGGAGACTTTGCTGGCATTGCCATCTCTCTCCTCATGAAAGGACGGACCTTGTTATCTGCATCATCAGGGAAGTTCTTGTGCAGAAGGCTGAGGGGAAAAGAATTTCCAAGGACAAGACACCCGCTGGGAAACCCAACTTCCCAAACTTCCTCCGTTTGTCAGCTGCTTGGAACAAGTTGATGCTTCCATGAGGCTGTTTTCAGTTGGAAAGCTGAAAACACCACAGCAGTGGGAAAGGGAAACAATTCTCTCCTTGCATTCCTGTGTTAGGCTGGTTAAGGGGGAGAAAACTGCCAAAGAGTTTAGTAACGTTTGAAGTCGCCTGTCAAGTTCAAGGTGTTTGTTTTCATGGGATAGGCTGGCAGCTGCTTTCTTTCTCTCTTGCTCAATCCTTCCTCCTGCGTTCCATCAGAGTTCCTGTTTCCTATCCAAAGGGCTCAATTCCTTTTTGAGTGATTTCCGTTTTCGAGTCCCTGATCTCTTCTTTATCCTATAAATATGGACACTGATTCATCAGAGTTTTCCAGTTCACCTTGGTGTAGTCCCGCATCGCCTTTCTCAGCATCTGGCTCATAAATTAATTCTTCTCTCAAGTCTAACTCAATTCTGTATGTCACTTTCCTGTTTCCAAACTCTCATCAGGCTCCTCATTATCTACCGAAATAACTTCCATCTCCTGAGCTCGGCTTTCTTCCATCTGGTCCCCAGGGCAACAGCCAGCACAGACCCAAAGCCAGACGCACTGTTTCCACTGGCTGATGCAGCCCCAGGTTGGGGCGCAAGGCTCAGAAAGGGGCATTTGAACTGCTGGGGAGCCCCGTTGCCCTGCTCACCCCGGTGCCTTTGTCAGACACCTGTTGGTCCCAGACACCCTTTCCAAACTCATCTCCTAATTCTCCCTTCTCCCTGCCCTGCTCCCTAGCCCAGCACCCTCTCACTGCCTCTCTCAAAGGCCTCAAATTATCCTGTATCTGCACACTTGTTATACTATTCCTTCCACCCCAATTTCTTTAACTTCCCTCTTAAAGCCTCCCAAGGCCCATCTCAGGTGGCACTTCCTCATCAGTCAAGCATGTAGAGATGGAGCTTGAACATATTGTAGGGGATCTGGGTGGGCTGTTTCCCACGCAGCCCAGAGCTGCACAGACTCCCCAGAGAGGAATCTTCCAGGCTCCTTCCTGGAAGGTGGGGTCAGGCTGCC
Source organism: Balaenoptera acutorostrata (assembly GCF_949987535.1). Taxonomy (NCBI): domain Eukaryota; kingdom Metazoa; phylum Chordata; class Mammalia; order Artiodactyla; family Balaenopteridae; genus Balaenoptera; species Balaenoptera acutorostrata. Next base: position 15,124,054 of record NC_080075.1, on the reverse strand, counting down.
AGCATGTCTGGACCCCGAATGGCAAGAAGAGCTGGGACTCCCTGAATTTAGAAATTAATGGCATGAGGGAACTCCCTGGCCGTCCAGTGGTTAGGACTCAGCACTTTCACTGCCGAGGCACAGGAGGGCGTAGGTTTGATCACTGGTCGGGGAACTAAGATCCCACAAGCCACACAGCACAGCCTGGGGGTGGAGTGAAAGAAATTAATGGCATGAGTCCTCTATCCTTCTGTTCTGCACCCCACACTGCACTGTGCCTTGGTCCTCAACCCAGAGGCCCACTCTGTTACCCTCTCCAGAGAGTAAAACTCCAGATTTCTGCTGCGGCGAGAGGTGGGTAGGTGCCCAGTGGAATAAAAAGGGTCTCAAGGGACCTAGAAAATGTAGTAATAGCAGACACTCAGAGATTGCTTACCAAGTGCGAACACTGCTGATGGTAAGTCCAAGGTAATTTACATATCCTAGGTATGTAAGGTAATTTACAGGTAAATTATGAGGTAATTTACATATCTGTTTGCATATATAAACATATATTTACATACATTGACTACTCCTCAAACAGCGCTTCTCCTAACCCTCACCTAATGACACATGATCTGCCTGCCGGATCCAGAAGTCCCTGGGGCTCCCGCCTCCTCCGTTTGAGGAATCTGTGGTGTGAAACATTTGCTCTATCTTTTTCCAAGTCAGACTTGGGATTGGGCTCAAAAGACTGCTCGGCCCGTTATTCCTCCTTGGTTTGCGTTCCCACTTCCAAAATGTTACTGCTATTGTCTCCTCCTAAAATTCTTCCCTACAAAGCATCACTGTAAGTATGCTAGTGGGCTAAGAGACGTTTACCTATATGGAGAGAGCTGCCCACGCAACTGAGCTGCCACAGCCAACTCCACGTGTCCTGCCCGAGGCCACACCTTAAGTCAAGTCCAGAGGACAGGCATGTGTGCGTTCAGGGCGCCTACTTGCTCTCGAAACAGCAAATAAGCTGCGTAAAAGGTGGTGATGAATGGATGGACGCAACTCCCCTTCGTACCTCCAGTGGGCAGGCATGAAACTCAGTGTTCTCGGCGACCTGGGTGGAGGAGCCAAGAGCTGCGGGCGCTCAGCCTTTTACACCCCCAGCCATGTCAGCATCCCGAAACCACTTACGCTCTCATATGTGACATTAGTTCTGCCATTCAGGAAGCAGCACTACTCAGCTCCTCCTGACCTTGTGGCTGAACCAGCCCTGGGAAATCTCTCCTTCTCTGCACCTGGGGGACAGGGCTTCCAATTTTGCATTTATGACTGATTCTGGGCTTCCCATGCACAGGTCTCCCCACGACCTGCCACACCTCAAAGTTCTGAAGAAAGGTAAATGCAGAAAGGTTTTTATTCCCCAAACCCCAAAGCTGCCTCCAGGTAGGTAGGCAAGGTTGGGCCCCATGGCCCACCTCTTCACCTTGGAAAGATTTAGGGCCTAGGACTACTACTAGCCTTGAGCAAAATAGGGAAATGTACCTCTTGGATTTTGCATAATAAGTACACAAAGCTCTAATGTCAACAAGGACAACGTTCCTTCTTTGACGTGGTGCCCTTGTGCAGTGGCACAAGGTGCCTTGGGCAGTTGTACACGGTGGCCTTGGGTCCAAGGCCATCTTTTGGCCTTTCCCCTGAGCTCACAACAAAATCTCCTCTTTATCTTTCCAGTCTGTTGGTTAGGACAGGTCTGCCTGAGAAAGAGTAATAACAGGCAGAGAGAAGCAAGAATGAGAGCATTTCCTCTAATATACATTTATTATTAGTTTTTAAATTAATAGACTCTTTTTTTTTTTAGCAGTTTTAGGTTTAGGTTTATGGAAAATACAGAGTTCCCACACACACCCTCGCCCACACCAAGGTTCCCTTGTTATGAACGTCTTGCATTAGTGTGGTACATTAGGTACAATTGATGAACCAATAATACCTGGTTATTAGAGTCCTTGGTTTATATTAGAGGTCTCTCTTTGTGTTGTACATTCTATGGGCTTTGACAAAATGTATAATGATATGGATTCACCATTATAGTGTCATATATAGAATAGTTTCACTGCCTAAAAAAATCCTGTGGCTATGTTTAGTTTTAAATCCCAAATGCTCTACTCCCTGTACCCACCTCCATGCTCCACCTCGCTGGGGTGGAGTAGGAGTGGGGGGTGGGGCTGGAGGGGCTGGGGCTGGGAGCTTCCAGAGGAGGCCAGCATTTCTCAGCTTTGTTCTTTTCTTCTGCTCACCCAATATCCCTCCGTGAAGAAGATTATCCTCACAAATCAATAAAAGTTGAACCTGTCTGCTTTCCTTCCCTTCCTCCTTCTTGGACTGCCTCACCTCAGATCCAGCAGTGAGAGGAAGTTGGCACTTTCTTAAGCAGAAAACCTTCCAATGAAAACATAAGTCAAAACGAGTTTACTGGCAAAGTTCACATGTTAAAAATAGTGTTGGGTAATATAGTTGTGCCTTGTATACTTCTGCGGGCTTCTGATAACAGAGTCAAGTCATGTTCCTTCCAAGAAAACAACTCTGCTTGTCCTGTTTGGGCATCAAGGAGACAACCACATGGGCAGGGTGACTGTCAAAATATGTAAGAATTTGTAGGGTATCGGTATGTATTAGTCAGGATGCACTGAGTCATGCTGCAGTAACAATCAACCTTCCATTAGTATCTTTAAAACAGATTTATTTCTTGCTCCTGCTCCTGCTTCTCCTGCATTGGTGGGGAGGGGGTAAGCAGGAGGAGTGTTCTGTCAACTACAGTTCATCAGAAGGATGCTGGCCATGCAGCTGGACGAGGTCTTGGAGGCCCCATCTGTGCCAGGATCAGCCCTTTCCTTAGACTGTGAGGAGGTGTGGAGGGGTCCTGGGCAGGGCTGGCTTCGTGGCCGTGTGACTTGTGCAGCTGTATAGATCCCCATGTGTTCAGAGGGTCTTGTGCTTGGTTTAATGCTCAGCTGACACTGTCTTGAAATTCTCAACAATTTTTAAACAAGGCGTCCTGCCTTTTTATTTTGCACAGGGCTCTAAAAATTATTGTAGGTAGCCATCCTGGTCCCAGCGGAGGGTGGGTAGAAGTGCATTCTACCCACATGAATGGGGTAGAAAGTCAGAATGGTAGAAGTGCATTCCAGAAATAGGGAGCAGCAATTTTTTTTAACCAACCTGTATGAAGCGTTTCGATTAACAGTTGGTATGGCAACTAGTGCATATCGGCCCAGATGTGGGTTGACGTGATAGTCCCTAAAAGGACCCACATTCACTAGGACAGTCATTTGGGGTAGAAGTTATTCCTTAGCTTGGAAATCAGAATTCAGAGGCCAGGTGAGGCACTCCCATCTCTTTCTGAGTCTTCCTTTCATGAGTCTAGATTTTAAGGAGGAGAAATAAAAAGATATGACCTCCTCGCTGGCGAAGGTTAAACATGGTACTTGCTACATGGCATTAGGATGGGAACTAAAGTGGGATGCATCTTACATGTTCTAATGAGCAGTCTTTGCAAACAGTATTATCATTTTTATTACTCTGAGGTTATTCCTTTCTTTAAATTTTTTAAAAAATTTATTTATTTTTGGCTGTGTTGGGTCTTCGTTGCTGTGCGCAGGCTTTCTCTAGTTGTGGTGGGCGGGGGCGACTCTTTGTTGCAGTGCATGGGCTTCTCATTGTGGTGGCCTCTTATTGCGGAGCTCGGGCTCTAGGCGCGCGGGCTTCAGTAGTTGTGGCACGTGGGCTCAGTAGTTGTGGCTAGCGGGCTCTAGAGCACGGCCTCTGTAGCTGTAGTGCACAGGCTTAGTTGCTCCACAGCATGTGGGATCTGCCCAGACCAGAGCTTGAACCCGTGTTCCCTGCATTGGCAGGTGGATTCTTAACCACTGCACCACCAGGGAAGCCCTCCTTTTTTTTTTTTTTTTAATACATCTTTATTGGCGTATAATTGCTTCACAATGCTGTGTTAGTTTCTGTTGTACAACAAAGTGAATCAGCCATATGCATACATATATCCCCATGTCCCCTCTCTCTTGAGCCTCCCTCCCACCCTCCCTATCCCACCCCTCTAGGTCATCGCAAAACACTGAGCTGATCTCCCTGTGCTATGCTGCTGCTTCCCACTAGCTATCTACTTTACATTTTGTAGTGTATATATGTCGACGCTTCTCTCACTTCACCCCAGCTTCCCCCTCCCCACACCATGTCCTCAAGTCCATTCTCTACATATGCATCTTTATTCCTGCCCTGCCACTATGTTCATCAGTACCATTTTTTTTTTAGATTCCATATATATGTGTTAGCATACGGTATTTGTTTTTCTCTTTCTAACTTACTTCACCCTGTATGACAGACTCTAGGTCCACCCACCTCACTACAAATAACTCAGTTTCTTTTCTTTTTATGGCTGAGTAATATTCCATTGTATATATGTGCCACATCTTCTTTATCCTTTCATCTGTCAATGGACATTTAGGTTGCTTCCCTGTCCTGGCTATTGTAAATAGAGCTGCAATGAACATTGTGCTACATGACTCTTTTTAAATTATGGTTTTCTCAGGGTATATGACCAGTAGTGGGATTGCTGGGTCATATGGTAGTTATTCCTTTTTTAAAAACTTTATCCTTTAGCACAGGGTTAGTAAGTACCAAACATGCATGCTCTCACCCTCCCCTTCTAATCCTCTTCTATGCTAAGTCTGTCATGGCTGGTTAATCATATCACTCTTTCCAGTTGATCCTGGATGTGGTCTCAGAATCTGCCCTCCCTCCACACCCAGCACTGCAGGCAGTCACTAAAATCATTGTAGGTTGGGACCCAAGGAAAATCCTAGCCACCTCAGTGCTCGCCTTTAGTCAGGTTCAGCTTAAATATTTCAGCCTATGATAGCCATGTTATGGGATATTGTTGTATAAATAATTTATTCAGTCTTTGTCCTGGATTCCTGGGATGGGTCTTCTAAACTCTTGGAATTTCCTGAATGTTAGGGGTGTCTTTATTATTCACAGCGGGCCCTGGGACCACACCTGAGCTCATGTTAATGAGGTGACGCTTGGTGGGCCCTGGAGTTTCAGGATGAGGGTTGGCCAAGCCAGAAAGACCAACCATGTGACTACAAAGTTGGGGTTTTGAGTCAGGTGATATTGGTCTGGAGGGGTGGGAGGGCTGAAGATTGGGTTCAATCACACTTCTAGTGATTCAATTAATCAAGCCTGTGTAATGAAACCCCAAGAAAAACTCTGGACACGGAGGCTCGGGTGAACTCCCTGACTAGTGAACACATAAAAGTGCTGGTGGGTGATGTGCTCTAGATTCCACATGGAGAGGACATGGAAGCTCTGAGTTCAGGACCCTCCCAGACGTTTCCCTATGAGCCTCTTCACTTGGCTGGTCCTGATTTGTATCCTTTATAATAAAATTGAAATTGTAAGTCTAGCACTTTCCTGAGTTCTGAGAGTCATTCTAGTGAATTATCAACCTGCGGGGGTAGTGGGAACCCCCAGATTTGTAGCCAGTTGGTCAGAAGTCTGGGTGGCTCAGAGACCCCTGAACTTGTGGCCGGCATGTGGCATGAAGGCAGTCTTATTGGCGACTGTGCCCTTAGCCTGTGGAGTCTGCACTTACCCTGAGTAGTTAGGTTCAGAATTGCATTGCAGGAATGCAGATGTGAAAGGCAAAGAGGAAGCCACGCTCCCCTGAGGCTGCCATGGTAGCAAGTGCTGGAGACGAGGAGCTCTCCAGGGGCAAAATGGACCTTTGCAGACCTCACCTGCCCTTGCAACTGGGGCATGTTCCTCCATTGACAACGTCAGAGGAGCTGGACTTCAGTAATGAAGTATGCAAATTTCCCCGGGCCCCATAGGTACAAATGAGGTCACATTCATGACCTTGTTTCTCAAGTTCTTCCCTACATCCACCCCTGCGAAGTGCCTATGCCCCATGAGAATTTCTGGGAGTACCTGGGGGTGTTCTCATGAACACGCAGAGTCAGCTGTTTCCGAGGTCTGCTGGACACTGCTGCTTCCACCGGACCACACTGTGGTGGGTATCTTCTACTTGCCCCTCCAGACTCCCTCCCCACCCTCCCTGCCATGCTCAGTGCCCTGCAAAGCTGACCTTTATGAATTGCCTCATCCAAGGCTACTTTGTCTTGGCCTCTGGTTAGGTTCAGCCAGTGGAAGGCACTGAGGGCAGGGTGTTCATTGCCTGCTCCCTCCTGCAGTGAGTTGGCTGATTCCCTTAACAAAGGCTGCAGCTCTGACCAGGTGGCCACTTCCTTGCTTGTGCCCTCAGGTCTAGGAGAGGTAAAGTCTTCCTGCTGCTGTTAGCCCTGGGATGCTTTCCAACCCCTTATAGGTTTCCCTTCACTGCTCACATCTTTGTAAATGGTCCTTCTTCAAACTCTCCTTAGTTTGAGATGCCATTTGCTTCCTTTTAGGACCCTGACCACATAGACACCACTGCTGTTTCCACTGTATATACATCCTTGGGGCCATCCCACCTCCCCTTGAGCATCACCGATAATTCTACTCGGTCCTGTTAAAGTAGAGCTGACACAGTGCCTATGGCAGTGTGGGAGGGAACATCTCTCCCTGCTCGGTGTCACTCTGTTAGAGGGGTCTCAGCAATGTACTGTTTGTGCTCCAATGTCTTCTAGAATTTTAGAAATAGCTCTTTTTTGACCTGCATGAGGCTGAAGGAGCCTGAGAGGTCTGGGTCTGGGAGCTCGCTATGCCACTAAATGGCTGTGTGCCCTTGGACAAGTCATTCTCATTTTTAGGCCTCAGTTTCCTCACCTGTAGCACAGGGGTTGGACTTAGTGTTCTTCGTGTGTGTGTGTGTGTGTGTGTGTGTGTGTGTGTTGGTCATTTTCATTTATTTTTTTTTAATTGAAATATAGTTGATTTATAATGTTATGTCAGTTTCTGGTGTACAGCAAAGTGATTCAGTTATATATATATATATATTTTTTCATTATAGCTTATTACAAGATATTGAATATAGTTCCCTGTGCTATACGGTAGGACCTGTTGCTTATCTATTTTATATATAGTAGTTTGTATCTGCTGATCCCAAACTCCTAATTTATCCCCCCCACCTTTTTCCCCTTTGGTAACCATAAGTCTGTTTTCTATGTCTATGTGGACTCAGTGATTCTTAAACTGCCCTGGGCCCCCAGTCTCACTTTAGCCAGAGTAGCTCCTGTTTGATCTATTTTTAGAATTTGGGCTTTCGTGAAGATTTCCTTTAAAGCATGGATTCCATGCCTTTAAAATGCTTGACAACAACCGGACTAGGTAATTCTAAGGTCCCTTCCAGTCCCAACATTTTTTTTTTTTTTTTTGGCTGTACCGCACGGCTTGCGGGAACTTAATTCCCCAACCAGGGATTGAACCTGGGCCTTTGGTGGTGAAAGCACGGAGTCCTAGCCACTGGACTACCAGGGAATTTCCAGTCCCAACATTTTTGAGCATAAAATCAACCTTGCCTTCCTAACCACTGTGCCAGGGAGGGTCTGGTTCCAAGAATTAATGGAAAACTGATGGTTATAGCCTGTCTCCTGCCAGGCTCTGTCATGGCAAATCTACCGTGACCCAGTAAATCACTTTGCTCCACCCCATCCATCTTTGGCATCTTCTCACTTACTTCTCATTTACTTCTGCCACTCTTCCTAGGCAAGGGGAAAGAAAAAACTGATTTTAAACCAATTGCATAAAATGCAAACCACCCCAACAAATAAAAATGTGGAAAAGGTGGCAGCTTTAAATGAAATGACTCCCGAGGTTTGCAAAGGCTTCGTCCACAACAATGGAAGCTGGCAGCCCCTCGGTGGTTTGTCCCAGACACTTGGTGGTGGGGGAGGGGCACTTGGGAGTCGAGGTACCTGGCAAGGTGGGAAAAATTACTTGCAATTACGTCGTATGTTGATTTCTATCAGTCAAGTATCTTCTTACATTTCTTGACAAGAATGCTTGTAAAATAGAGCGGGCAGGGATGTTGAATCACTAGGGCCGTTGACATAAGAGAGGGTGGCTGGAGGGAAGAGGGTGCCAGAGGAGAAAATGCTAGAAGGAAGAGCAGAAAATGAGCTTTACTCACAATTCAGTGTTGTCTAAATCTCCCCTGAGTCCGGTTTCCTTGCAGCCCTAAGGTGGAGGTGGGAACCACACCGGGGGGATTGGGGTAGGAGCTGCATGGGCACTGGTGTCAGGAGACCTAAGTTCCAGTCTGGTCTCTGACATTTATGAGGTAGACAAACTGAGAGAGTCACTTCAGCTCTCTGAGACTTCGTTTCAGGTACCGAGACGTACGGGAAAATGATAGCACCTGCCTCACGAGGGTGCAAGCAGTGAACAAGTGAGCGATTTTTTTTTAACAGGTTATTGAGCTATAATTCACAGAGTGTAAAGTTCACCCTTTGAAAAGATACACTTTCATTGTTTTTCGTGTATTCAGAGTTGTGCAGCCATCACCACTATCTCATATTAGAACAATTTTATCACCCCTAAAGGGACCCACATCCATTATCAGTCACTCCCCATTCTCCCTCCCGAGAGACTTATTTTCAGACTGTTTAACGTTGTACCCATTTTGATTTCTATCAAACAGTTGGTTAGTAGTAACAGTTGGTTGTTGCTGCACAATAGTCTGCTTCTAAGTAATATCACAAGTACATATCAGATTTAGTAAAAACTGTCTTGAGAACTGTGTCAGGAGTAAGCTCAGCAGGGGAATTTTAAAGAGAAAAAAGCTTAAAGACCACAGTTTATTTCTGTCTCATAGAATAGCCCAGGTAACTCACTGTTCATCTTCTCTAGGATACGGCCTTCTTCCTCAGGATCTGAAATGTCAGCTGGAGCTCCAGCCATCACATCCTTGTTCCAGATAGCAGAATGCAGAAAGGGATGAACATTGCATGCCGTTGGCCTTGAAGGAAGAGTCTCAGAAGCTACCACACAACACTTCTACTAACATCTCATTGACCAGAACTCAGTTATACAGCTACACAGAGCTGCAAGGAAGGCTGGGGTATTTAGCCTTATTCCAAAGAGCCAATGAAAACTGGGATTTGCATTATTATGGAAGAAGAGGAGAACAGTATTGGTGTATGTATCAGTCAGCAAATGCTATAATTATTCTGCATAACAAGTCACACAAAACTCAATGGCATACAACAATGAGCATGGACCTTTCTTGCTCTCAGGTCTGTACTTGGGCTGGGAAAGCTCTGCTTGAGGCTACAAATCTCCTGGGTTAGGATGAAGCTTCAAGTTGGCTCTCGTCTACCTTCCTCCATATTTTCCTATGACCAGCCCTACTAGGGCATGTTCCTTTCATGGCAAATGGCAGGAGCCCAGGAAGTTGAGCAGAGGCACATGATGCCTCCTGAGTCCTCTTGAGTCCCTCTTGCCCACACTCCATTGATTCAAGCAGGTCACGTGGCCATGCCAACATCAAAGGCAGAGGTATAGTCCATTCACACTAATGCGTACCACTGCAAAGTCACATGTCAAAGACAGTGAGAGTAAAATTCGAATTCAGGAAGGGTCTGAAAAATGGTAAACAATGATTCATCCTATGACAGAGAACAACCAACTTTGCCAGGAAATGCAGTATCCATGGTTTTGGTCCCCCAAGACCTCCCAGGAGCCTAGTGATGTTGCTGTTTCTTTAACTGCAGTCTCCTGCTCTAGCGTCCCACTTCTGATGGCCCCATTTTCCAGGTGGGAGAACAAGGCTAGCCCAGCCTCCAATATAAGCTTTCTAGGCCACAATTCCTAGTTCCCGGCCTCACCAGCCACCCTGTCAACATTTCCTCAGAGGTCTTGCCAAGAGAAGCAGGGTCTCCATGAAATTCAGGACTCTTCCATGTGGGACCAGGCTGCCATTTTCCATTACTGCAGTTCCCAGGGGTCCAGCCAAGGTAAGATCCGTTTCTCCTGTTCAGTCCCCCAGACACAAAAGCTTTCTCGTGCTGCTTTCTCATAGAATAAGGGTTGCTGATACATCTGGCTGACAGTGAAGGCCCAGTTAGCCAGGCCCTCTAATCACAGAAAAGCCTGTTTATCTTTCCCGGGGTAAGATGGAGTCTACGGAAGTGAAAATTCAGAACTCAGATTAGCTTTTCAAAGGGTGACCTTTCCATAGTTTACATTCTCAATAAATCAACCTGCTAAATTGTAATTGGTTGAGGCAAAATTCCGAAAGGTTTGGTCAAACTTTTGGCATAAATAACCTTCTGTGTATTTCAGTATTGCCACTCTGCTTAGTCCATTTCCATTAGTAATGCAAATAGCATTTTCTGGTGTACAGCCCAAAGTTAGCATGTATTCAGGAGTTGGTTAAAACAGCCATTTTCAATAAAGGCTGTGACCTCTCTGCTACCACCTTCTTCCTGTGGAGATTTTTTGGGTGTGGTCTTTGCAAGCTGACTTATAAACGTCCTTTCAGAAAGGTAATCTAAAAAACAAGCCACATGTTTCTTGTAAAGTTAAATATCCACCTATTTTATGGCCCAGGAGTTCTACTCCTAGATACTTTTACCTTAGACAAATGAAACCTATATCCAACCCACACAAAGAAATCTACATAAAGGTTTATAGCAGCTTTATTCTTAGTAGCCAAATGCTGGAAAAACCCAATGGTCCATCAGCAGATGAATGGATAAACAAATTGTGGACTACACATACAATGGAAAACTCTTCTGCAATAAAAAGTAAAGGATTACCAATATACAGAACAACACAGATGAATCTCACAGACATGCTGAGTGAAGGAAACCAGACACAGAAGACTCCATGATTCCATTTATATGACACAATCTTAGTTCATCTGGGCTGCTATAACAGAATGCCATAGACTGCATGACTTATAAACAACAGAAATTTATTTCTTACAGTTTGGAGGCTGGGAAGTCCAAGGTCAAGACACCAGCAGTTTCGGTGTCTGGTGAGGGCTTTCTTCCTGGTTCGTAGAGCTCCCATCTTCTCACTGTGTCTCACATAGTGGAAGCGGTGGGGGAACTCTCCAGGATTCCTTTTATAAGGGAACTTATATGGGCTCCACCCTCATGAACTGATCATTTCCCAAAGGCCTCCTCCTAATACCATCAACCTATGAAATTTGGAGGGAGACAAACATTCAGCCCATAACAGACACTCGAGGAAAGACAAAACCAATCTACGGTGAAAGAAGAGTTGGGATTGATTGGAAAAGAACAAGAAGGAACTTTCCAGGTGATAGAAATGTTTTATGTCTTGATTGGAATAGTGGTTCCACCTTGTAAATATTTGTCAAAACGCATCACACTCTGTAGGTTAGATCTGAGCATTTCACTGTGTGTAAATTATACCTCAATAAAAAATATTTTTTAAAAATCAGGCTATTTCCTCAAATGGTCTAAGAGCAAACTTAGGAGATCTGTGTCCTGAACATTAATGGAAACATTGATGACCTTCCAGCTGGAGAGGCAGTTGGGGGAACATGTGGTCGGCAGCCAACTGGAAACAGTTTCATTTCGTATCATCAGTTAATCATTTATGAAAGCGTTTCTGAAAATGGAGAATGAGGTCCATCCAATTAGGTTCTTTTTAAAAAAAAAAAATTATTTATTTATTTGGTTGCGCCTGGCGTTAGTTGTGGCAGGTAGGCTTCTTAGTTGCTCCTTAGTTGTGGCATGCAAACTCTTAGTTGCAGCATGCATGTAGGGTCTAGTTCCCTGACCAGGGATTGAACCCAGGCCCTCTGCACTGGGAGCGCAGAGTCTTATCCACTGCACCACCAGGGAAGTCCCCCCACTTAGGTTCTTAAAGTAATTTTACAAGTGGCTCTCAGGTTCTGCTCAGTAAACTCAAAATGTCATTACTGGTGACTTTTATGTCAGGGTCCCATGATGCTCCCTTGCTGAGGAGCAGGGCTTGTCCAATCCCTCAGACCTGGGGACTGGAGAGATGGTGACATTTTGGTCACAGCCCCACGTGAATCATCAGATTCTGAAGGCACCACAGAATTGGAGGATCCTGTCAGCTGGGGGTCAGGATGCCTGGAGTGAGATTTTGTTCTTCCAATAACCTACACTGACCAATAAATCCATCCCCAAAAGAATCTGAAAAAGAATAGATACATGTATATGTATAACTGAATCACTTTGCTGTACACCTGAAACTAACACAACATTGTTAATCGGCTATACTCCAATATAAAATAAAAAGTAAAAAACAAAACAAAACAAAGCAAAAAAAAAAAATCCATCCCCAGCCATGCTGACACCCAGCCAGAAAGAAACAGTGCAGTGACCTTGGACAAGGCGTCTGTTACCCCTGCTCCAATCTATCCAGGGCCTCAGGCTCCTAGAACAGTTCGTTCATTATGACACTCCCTTGACCAAAATCCTTTATAATCCCTATGCTACTGTCACTGCCAGGAAAGGCGGATATCTCCTCTGGGCTGAAGGCTTTGCTTTGTTTGATGTGGCCTGAGACTGACTCAGGCCGTAAATTTTCCCCAACAGGCTCAATAGGGCAAGTTCTTTTGGCAAAGAGCTATACCGAAAAAAACAACATGCCAACAAAGAACAGTGTAGAAGCTGCAAAGGAAGCTGGAAAGTCCTTTCTTTCCTTTTTTGTCAGATTGTCTTTGGAATGAGGTTTGCTTCCCACCCTGCAGAGGTGAGAAGAACCTCCCAATCAGGGGAGACCATTGCTGAGTCCTGTCGGTTGCTGGTTGGTCCCAGCCAGTCTCCTGTTCACCCGGCCTCCTGGGATGATGGCGTACAATGTACTTCAAGGGCTTGGCTAAGGGAGGGCCCCCTCCATTCTTTGTTCTCCCAGCCACCATCTTCGTGGTCTCACCCAGAACACAGAGGCATGTACACACAACCACACCTCCACACCACATCCACGGCACACAACACAGAAGCACACACAACACACACCATTCTTATACTACCCCCCACCCCACACACACATACAGACCACACATAAACACACATCACACACATATAGTGCATATCTAGACACCACAAACACACGTTCACCTGCTCGACTCTTGTCAACTCTTGTTCTGGGCAGGAACTGAGTTGGTACCAGCTTTTGTCCTTCCACAGACTCCAGTGTGCTTCTCAATCCCCAGGTCACAGGGAAATGTCACCAGGGGCGGATTGTCTGTCTCCCCATCTTGACCATGAATAATTTGCTGATACGCACTGATGATGCTATTTTAGGCAACAGCAGACAAGTTGCCTTTCCAGTCATTCAGCCCAATCACTCCAATTCCGTATCATAAACAACGCGCTCAGCTAGAACACACCAAGGTGTTATTATCAGTTGTTAGGTATTGAAATCATTCTGTATCAGTTCGTACACACCTGCTGTCCCTAGGCCCCTGAAGCCCACACTCCTCAGATTCCGTAAGAAAGGGTTACTGCTTTACATATCAAGGACCAGACCAGATTCTGGTCCCTTGGTTGTGATCAACTGGGGTCCATGATATACCTGTTATCTGTATTTTGACTGTCATTCCTGTCCTCAGGGAATGGGTGAAAGGTAGCTTTGCCTGCTTTGAAGTCTTTTATGATGGTCAAACTTATGTTGTCTAAATATGGATTAAGCCCATCTCTGTGAAAGGAGCCAAAGGTGGATACTCAGCAGGATATGACCCAGTGGGTAGCAGTGGAAAGAGAGTCCCAGGAGAGACCTAGACCAGCCAGACCTGCTCTCCAGGTGGGGCAGACGTGGGGCACCGCGAGGGCATCCAGTCCAGCAGACAAACAATGGGTCTGGGGGGCGGGCTCTGGGCCAGCAGTCAGCACCATGCAAGACGGGGCCGCACTGCCAGGTGAGCACATGCTGAGAAGGGCTCGCGGGAGCCCAGAGAGCGCGCACACGGTCCAAGGTGGAGATGTGAGGGAAGTGGGGCAGAGCAGTCATTAGTTGATTCCTTCTCCATCAAGTATGTATGGGCGCCTATGTGCCAGGCACTGTGTTAACCACTCAGGATGCTCGGGGAGCAAGATTAACCCTGGCGGGTGGGGGGAAACGAATGCAGCCCTTTTGCTAACAGCTGGGTAGACAGAGACATCAAAAGGCAATTCCAATCCAAAGCGATGAGCCCTACAATAGGGGAAGTTCTGTAGGAGCCCAGAGTTGCGGCACTAATTCAGACCCAGGGCATTCAGGAAGTGCTTTCCCCGAGGGCATGTGGTCTAAGCTGAGACCCTAACAATACGTAGAATTGTTCAAGTAAAGATGGATGGAGAGGAATGAGCAGCAGGTGCGAAGACCCCGAGGCAAGAGAGAAATGGGTTTATTCAAAGAGCGGAAAGGAATTTCTCCCATCTGGATGCTTGGAGCACACAGGGGAAGGGGTGGCCCACGGTGCTGGCATGGATCAGGAGGAAGGCACCCGGGGAAGGCAGGTTTCCAAGGGCAACAGAGTGAGTCAAGAGCAAGGGCTCCGGGATAAGCCTGCCTGGGTTGAATCTTGACTCTGCCACTTCCGAGCTGTGTGACCTTGGGAAGGTCATTTGGCCTTCTCGACCTCAGTAGAATCGTTGTAGTGCTCACTTCTGGAGGATGGAGACAGATAATGCATGTAACGCACCTAGAACTACGTGGCGTGCGATGTGTCCATTCACATCAGCCACGATTGGGCCCCTAAACCCCAAGTCAGGAGTGGGTCCAGAAAAGGGGGCAGGCTGGGCCTGCAGGCCTGGACTTACAACTAATCAATTGGCTGCTACCTTAAAAGAAATGCTCAATGTCAAAAAAAACACAAAAATCATTCAGTGTTATAATCACCAGGATAGTCACAGTTCTCTTTCAAATAGCATTTTAAAAGTTGCAATGTAATTTCCACACATTGGCTTCTTGAAGTCTTAAAACTTATCCCGTCAAGGAAGCAAAGTATCCTTCTTTTTAGAGAAAATGAGATGGAGGCTTTTCACCTGGAGAGTCCAGGGTCTGGAGTGGACCAGGTCCTCTGACCCCTCCATCCCACCTGGGCTGGTAAGCTCGATGCCTCCTCCCACTCCACCTGCCTCTGTGCAAAGCCCAAAACAAGGACAACAATTCGCCCCTTTCAAAGGACAGCTTGTAGGGCAACACTACTGTGGGCACACCTACTGGCCCTTAGGGCTGTTCCCCAGAGGGCATGTCAGCCTCCTGGGAGGTCCCCAAGTTGCCGGGACATGGCTGTGTGGTGGGTGGACGCATGAAGGATAGTCCCTCCAACTACAACCTGACGTCTCCTCTCTAGAGCTGCCCCTGACCCAGCAGCTGCCCCTCATGCCTTCCAGCTGTGTCTGGTACATGTCAATCTGATCTCAGCAGTCTTCTCAAGGAACGACATTCTTGGCCCAGCCCTTAGGATAAATGGGGGTGTAATTCTTTCATCTATTAGTTTTATCTCCCACCTTAACTCCTTGGAGTGAGGAATTATGTCCTCTACTTTTCTGGTGTGTACATGGCCCCCAGCATAGCGCCAGACACATGAGGTTACTCAATAACCCCTTTGTAATCACACATTTATAATGGGCAAACATACACTGACAGATGTGTGTTCCTATATCGTGATGTCAAGGGCAGTTCTCAGAAGGTTGTTTGGGAACTGTGAAAAATGAGCAAAAAGAGTTGGACTTATGCAATAATTTCATAGCCTTGGTCAAGGATGGGTTAGTAAAAGGAGAATTTATTGTAAGGATACAAGGTAACCTCAGGGAACACACCTGCAGAAGCCGGGATTCACAGGATCTGGTGGCTTTTTTCTCCACCCTCTCTCTCTCTCTCTCAATCCCTCCCTCCCTGAGTTCCTTCATCTCTTCCTCTTTTAGCTTTTGCTTCGGGCTTTGAATATCTCCTGCTTTGTAATAATAATTCATTGTTTTGAGTTACCATTCTACCCCAAACAGCTTCAACCCTCCATGACCTTACAACTCCAGTGGCCCACAATACAACACAATACATTGGTTTCTGTGTCTCTTATTTTGAATGCCCGAGAATCTAATTGGCTCAGCTTGGATCAGTTCTTCCCTGTGGTCCAATCGGTTATGACCAAGGGTGAGTCTCCCAAGAAAATATGGCCACTCATGCTGCCCCCTTTTCTGGAGGTGTATAGAGCACTTCCCAAGTGAAGGGTCTTTGGGAGATGTGCATCCCAAATCTGCCGATCACACCCAATTCCCAACCATGCAGGAGCCAACATTCCACTCTTCCTCCACGTGGACATTGGCCTAAATCCACTCATTTCAGCAAGCATTTTTGGGACTATCCTGTACCCTCCCAAAATACTTAAGGCCCTGGAATAGGAAATAAAAATTTGAGATATAAGAATCCTGACCTCCAAGATCTGTTTCTAGTGGTAGAGACCCAACCACTGGGCCCAAGGGCTAGGTAAAAGTTAGACTATGGAGTAATTACAGTAATTTTAGGGGCAGAAATGTGGGAACACAAGATTGAAAGGTGAGCCAACAAGAGTGGATCAAAATCAGCAGCTATCTTCAACAATCAGATTGGCAAATATTAAGAATGATGACACCCAAATTTGGCAGGATGTGAGGAAACAGGCACTATCATCTACTGCTGATGGGAGCAAAAAAAATGGAGTGATACTGCTGTAGGGTATCTGGCAATCTCTACCAAGATAGTAAATGTGCATCCCCTGTAACCCACCAATTCTAGGTCCAGGAAAGATGAGAGCCAGAAATTGTTAGAAGACAATGGGGAAGCTTGGATGAATTTGATGACATGAGCCTACACTCAGCTGGATTTGTACCCTATCTACTGCATATGCTAATAAGGGTGGGATGACCCTGCTCCTAACCCCATATAAATGGCATGATTGAGACAGCCCATAACTTTTCCTGATTGGTCATGCCTTTCTCAAATGAAAGCAGGACATTAGAGCAGACATAGCAAATATGGCATAAACCAATTATCATCAGTTGATGACTGTACTCTTTCCCATTGGATTTGGACACTGCCTCAGGATCATTCTCAGCACCCTACACTGTCATTCCTAATCAAGATAAAACCTTTATTCCATTTTTTATTTATAGCTGCTTGGTCCATCCCTGTCCACTGCCCTGATCCCTGGACAATCCTGTGGGATTTTGCAAGTCAAATGGCACTATATTTGTGAGAATATTTGTTATCTTTTTTTTTCTTTCTAACCAGTCAAGTGGGCTTGATGCTGCTGATCAAGTTTTCAAGTCATTACTCAATTCCCCCTTCCCTGAAAGGGAGGCCCTGCAAGGAAGACCATACAGGCTGATACAGGTAGAGTCATGGAGGCCAGGGAAGTGATTCTAGGAGCGTTTCTTACCTGCAGCCTGACTCACAATGCTGCTAAGTCAGGCTTGTTTCTGTGTCTCTAACTTTTCCAAAAGTCAGAGGAAAGTTATTGATGTGGTCACATCAATCATGCTATGATATGCTGACCTAATAAAATTTAACTTCAAAATGCCACATGTTTTCATACCTAGAAACTCAACTGAGATTGTTTCTGCTTTGAATTTCATAATTTACTTGAAAATTGCAGACTACCTATCATTTGCTCTGAAAGCTTTATGTCAACCTTTGACCCAAAGCACCAAAGTTCTGGAGAAAATGATGAAATGAATGGTACCATCTTCATTAACACAGTTAGCACCATGCCTGAAGCAGAAAAGGTGCTCCATCGATGGTAGCAATGTTCATCCTCCTTCATCTATTTTTGACAATTAAACATTTTCAACTTTTATATCTAAGCCAAAGGAGTCAGAAGAGACAGTTAACAGTCACACTTGTACTCAAGATTCCTGTAGGAAGATTTTTAAAAGACATTATGATTACTATCCAAAGTTTCTCAATCATGGAACTTTTGACATTTGGGGGGAGATCATCTTTGTTACGGAGGAGCTATCCTGTGAATTGTAGGTTGTTTAGCAACATCCTGGCCTCTACCCACTAGATGCCAGTAGCACCCCCTTCTCAATTGTGACAACCAAAAAGGTCTTCAGATACTGCGAAATGTCTCCTGTGGGGAAGGAAGGTGAAAAATTGCCCCCAGTTGAGAGCAACTGATCATTTCCAAATTGTCTGTATGAACTGTAACAGAAAGGAACAAATTCTATGATCAACTACAACTGCCTTATAAAGAAGAAAATCTGTTATGCAATAGGCCTTTTGTTTCAGCTCTGGTCACCTGGTAGGTTTGGATATGCTCAGGTCAACCTGGAGCTGAATTTGTCAGCAGGCAGCCATCCAGACTTGATCATTCCCAGCAAAGGTGCCAGAGAAACCCTGCCAATGTAGACTACTCAGAAATGCTGGATACAATATTTTTTAAAATATCTTTTTAAATATAGGGTTAAAGTAGAGGGAAAGTAAGAGAAATCTATAGAGATCCAAGATGAGCAAACCCAAATACAGAGGTAAGCAAATGCTGAAGTTAGAACTCACCCAGAAGATACTTGCCAATCCCTGGGGGCCTAGAGCTTGCGTACTGTGCTAGGTCTTGTATACTGGCAACAGGAGCAAACTCTGGGATGTATGTGGGCTAGGAAGTAGGATTGGAGACTTTTTCATGAAGCCAGTACCTCTGAAAGGTAACAGTCTTGGTTGGTGAACTAGAAAAAAGCCTCAACCCTCAAAGTGTTGTCTAGGCCTTGGTTCTGAGTGAAATGGAAAAAAGATCTCTTCTAATAATCCCTAATCATAAGCCTATTTACATTTGTTTTAGGAGCTGGAATTCATACTCCTTATGTAACACCAAACTTAAAACTTCAGCACATTGGCACCAACCCCAAGCCCCACAGGGCTGTGTGACCAGCATTCAGGGACCTGACCCTGACCTGCAGCAGGCTGTCATCAGCCCCTCGACCCCCTGGGCACAGCCAGCTGGGTGAGAGGCCTACTCCCTCACCCACCTTCAGCAGGCCTGCAGCCACTGCTCAAGGCAGGGCCTCACAGCCAATTGGGCTGGGGCCAGCCCCACCTACCAGCACACCCACAGTATTAAGCCCTGCCACAACAGAAGGGCTCATGCACCCCACATAAGAGGCATCCCTAGAGCATATATCTCAGGTTCCCAGAGGGTAGCATGCTTCTGGGCCCCATACAACACCTCCTACAAAAGGTCAATTCTCCAAGACTGGGAAACATAACCGAATTACCTAATACATAGAAATAAACACAGAGAATTGGGCACAATGAGGAGACAGAGGAATATATTCCAAACAAAGGAAAAAGATACCACCTCAGAGAAGAAGAACTAAATGACATGGAGATAAGCAATCTACCCAATAAAGTGTTCAAGGTAATGATCATAAAGATGCTCACTGAACTTGGGAGAAGAATGGATGAACAGAGTGAATATTTCAACAAAGAGTTAGAAAATATAAAGAAGAACAAAACAGAGCTGAAGAATACAATAACTGAAATTAAACATACATTAGAAGTAATGAAGAGTAGATTAAATGGTGCAGAGGAACAGATCAGTGATCTGGAAGATAGAGTAGTGGAAATCACCCAAGCTGAACAGAAAAAAAAGAAGTTTTAAAAAATGAGGATAGTTTAAGAGACCTCTGAAACAACATCAAGTATACTAACACTCACATTATAGGGGTCCCAGAAGGAGATGAGAGAGAGAGAGAGAGAGAGAGAGAGAGAGAGGCAGATTACTTATTTCAAGAAATAATAGTTGAAAACTTTCCTATCCTGAGGAAAGAAACAGACCTCACATCCAAGAATTACGGAGAGTCCCAAACAAGATGAACCCAAAGATGTCCATACCCAGATACATTATATTAAAATGGCAAAAAATAAAGATAAAGAGGGAATCCTAAAAGCAGCAGGAGAAAAGCAACTAGTTACATACAAGGGAACTCCCATAAGACTCTCAGCTGACTTTTCAGCAGGAACTCTGCAGGCCAGAAGGAAGTGGCATGATGTATTCAAAGTGATAAAAGGAAAAAACCTACAGGTAAGAACATTTTACCCAGCAAGGTTATCATTCAGATTTGAAGGAGAGATAGTCTTACAGACAAGCAAAAGCTAAAAGAGTTCAGCACCACTAAACCAGCTTTATAAGAAATGTTAAAGAGACTTCTCTACATGGAAAAGAAAGGCCACAACTAGAAATATGAAAATTATGAAGGGAAAAATTATCACTGGTAAAGGAAAATATACAGTAAAGGTAGTAGATCAATTGCTTATAAAGCTAGTAGGAAGGTTAGAAGACAAAGGTAGTAAAATCACCTATATTCACAATAAGTAGTTAAGGGGTACACGAAACAAAAAGATGTAAAATAGGATGTCAAAAACATTAAACGTGGTGGGGGAGTAATAACATAGGGTGGTTAGCATACATTTAAACTTAAGCGATCATCAACTTGGATTCCCCGGTGGTGCAGTGGTTAAGAATCCACCTGCCAGTTCAGGGGACACGGGTTCGAGCCCTGGTCTGGGAAGATCCCACATGCTGTGGAGCAACTAAGCCCGTGCGCCACAACTACTGAGCTTGCGCTCTAGAGCATGTGTGCCACAACTACTGAGCCTGAACGCCACAACTACTGAAGCCCGCACACCGAGAGCCTGTGCTCCGCAACAAGAGAAGCCACTGCAATGAGAAACCCATGCAGCGCAGCAAAGAGTAGCTCCTCTCGCCACAACTAGAGAAAGCCCACATGCAGCACCGAAGACCCAATGCAGCCAAAAAAAATTAAAATATAAATAAATAAATAAATTTATAAAAAAAAGAGATCATCAACTTAAAATAATAATATATATATGATTTTATATATATGTGTATATATATATACACACACATACACACATGTTGTTATTTATGAACCTCATTGTAACCACAAACCAAAAACCTATAATAGATACACACACAAGAAAGGGAAAGGTATCCAAACATAACACTAAAGATAGTCATCAAATCACAAGTAAAGAGAGCAAAAGAAGAAGAAAAGAACAAAAAAGAATTATGAAAAAAACTCCAAAAATTAACAAAATGGCAATAAGTAAATACATATCAATAATTGCTTTAAATATAAATGGACTAAACCCTCCAATCACATACAGTGGCTGAATGGATACAAAAACAAGACCCATATATATGCTGCCTACAAGAGACTCACTTCAGATCTAAAGACACACACAGACTGAAAGGGGATGAAAAAAGGTATTTTATGCAAACAGAAACAAAAAGAAACCTGGGAAGGAGTTCTCTAATGACCTAGAGATTAGGATCCTGGGCTTTCACTGCTGTGGCCCAGGTTCAATCCCTGGTCGGAGCACTG
This sequence comes from Balaenoptera acutorostrata, assembly GCF_949987535.1. Lineage (NCBI taxonomy): Eukaryota > Metazoa > Chordata > Mammalia > Artiodactyla > Balaenopteridae > Balaenoptera > Balaenoptera acutorostrata. The sequence continues at coordinate 15,102,779 of NC_080075.1, read as the reverse complement.
AGATCCTGCAAGCTGGGTGGCACAACCAAAAAAAGAAAAAGAAAAAGAAAGCTGAGGGAACAAAACTTATATCAGAGAAAATAGAGTTTAAAACAAACACTGTAACAAGAGACAAAGAAAAACATTACATAATGATAAAGGGATTAATCCGACAAGAAGATATAATAATTGAAAATAAACATGCACCCCAAATAGGATCACTTAAATACATAAAGCAAATTTAACAAACATAAAGGGAGAAATTGAAAGCAATGCAATAACAGTAGGGGACTTAACACCTCACATCAATGGATATCCAGACAGAAAACCAATAAGGAAACACTAGCTTTAATGACAAATTAGACCCATGGGAATTAATATATATATATATATAGATATAGATAGATAGATAGATAGATAGATAGATATAGATATATATAGATAGATAGATAGATAGATATAGATATATATAGATAGATAGATAGATAGATAGATAGATAGATAGATAGATAGAACATTCCATCAAAACCAGCAGAATACACATTCTTTTCAAGTGTGCACGGAACATTCTCCAGGATAGCTCATATGCTAGGCCACAAAACAAGTCTCATATTTTAAAAGATTGAAATTATATCAAACATATTCTCTGACCACAGCTGTATGAGACTAGAGATCAACTACAAGATAAAAACTGCAAAAATCCCACAAGCATGTGGAATCTAATATGCTACTAAACAACCAATGGGTCATTGAAAAAATCAAAAAGAAAAAATTTTAAATACCTGGAGACAAATGAAAATGGAAACAGACAATCCAAAATCTATGGGATACAGCAAAAGCATTTCTAAGAGGGAGGTTTATAGCGATACAAGCCTACCTCAGGAAACAAGAAAAACCTCAAATAGCAACCTAATCTTACAGCTTAAGGAATTAGAAAAAGAAGAACAAACAAAACACAAAGTTAGTAGAAGAAAAGAAATAATAAATATTCGAGTGGAAATAAATGAAATAGAGACTGAAAAATGATAGAAAACATCAATGAAACTAAGAGCTGCTTCTTTGAAAAAAAAAAAAGATAAACCTTTAGCCAGACTCATTAAGAAAAAAGAGAGGGTCCAAATAAATAAAATCAGAAATGAGAGCAAAGACTGTCACCATGTCCTGTCCACTGTCTGCTGCACATGGTGGGGGTTTGCTCCAGGACCTTGCTTCAGATGTGTAAGCTCCCCCATCCATTAAACCACTGATGTCTCTGAAAAAAAAAAAAAAGAAAGAAATGAAAGAGGAGAAGTTACAACTGACACCATAGAAATACAAAATATAATAAGAGATGACTATGAACCATTATATGCCAATAAAATGGACAAACTAGAAAAAATGGATAAATTCTTATAAATGTACAATTTCCCAGGACTGAATCTGGAAGAAATAGAAAATATGAACAGACAGATTACCAGTAATTAAACTGAATCAGTAATTTAAAAATCTCCAAGCGGGCTTCCCTGGTGGTGCAGTGGTTAAGAATCTGCCTGCCAATGCAGGGAACATGGGTTCGAGCCCTGGTCTGGGAAGATCTCACATGCCACAGAGCAACTAAACTCGTGTGCCACAACCACTGAGCCGGCGCTCTAGAGCCTGCGAGCCACAACTACTAAGCCCGCATGCCACAACTACTGAAGCCTGTGTGCCTAGAGCCCGTGCTCCGCAACAAGAGAAGCCACCGCAATGAGAAGCCTGCACACTGCAATGAAGAGTAACCCCCGCTCGCTGCAATTAGAGAAAGCCTGCACACAGCAACAAAGACCCAACACAGCCTTAATTAATTAATTAATTAAATTAAAAAATCTCCAAGCAAACAAAAGTCCAGGACCAGATGACCTCACAGGTGAATTCTACAAAATATTCAAAGAAGAATTAACCCCTATGCTTCTCAAATTATTTCAGAAAATTGTAGAGGAAGGAATGCTTCTGAACTCATTCTATGAGGCCAGCACCACCCTGATACCAAGATCAGAAAAAACAGCACAAAAAGAAAATTACAAACCAATATCACTGATGAACATAGATGCAAAAATCCTCAACAAAATAATAGCAAACTGAATTCAACAATACGTTAAAAGGTTCATACACCATGATCAAGTGGGATTTATCCCAGGGATGCAAGGATGGTTTAATATCCACAAATCAGTCATTGTGATACATCACATTAACAAACTGAAGAATAAAAATTAAATGATCATCTCAATAAATGCAGAAAAGGCTTTTGACAAAAGTCAACGTTTATTTGTGATAAAAACTCTCAACAAAGTGGGTATAGAAGGAACATACCTGAATATAATAAAGGCCATATATGACAAATGCACAGCCAACATCATGTTCAATGATGAAAAGTTGAAAGCATTTCCTCTAAGATCAGGAATAAGACAAAGATACCCACTCGCACTACTTTTATTTAATATAATATTGGAAGTGCTAGCCACAGCAATCAGACAAAAAAAGAAATAAAAGGAATCCAAATTGGAAAGGAAGAAGTAAAACTGTCACTGTTTGCAGATGACATGATACTATATGCAGAAAATTCTAAAGGTGCTACCAGAAAACTACTAGATATCATCAATGAATTTAGTAAAGTTGCAGGATACAAAATTAATATGCAGAAATCTATTGCATTTCTATACACTAACGACAAACTATCAGAAAGAGAAATTGAGAAAACAATTCTGTTTATAATTGCATCAAAAAGAATAAAATACCTAGGAATAAATCTAACCAAATAGGCAAAAGTCTTGTACTCTGAAAACTATAAGACATTGATGACTTTCTTCAGTTGAAAATGACACAAACCAATGGAAAGATATACCAAGCTCATGGATTAGAATAATTAATATTGTTAAAATGACCATACTACCTAAAGCAATCTACAGATTCAACTCAATCCCTATCAAAATAACAAAGGTAGTTTTCACAGAACTAGAACAAGTAATTCTAAAAGACCTCAAATAGCCAAAGCAGTCTTGAGAAAGCAGAACAAAGCTGTAGGTATTATGTGCCCTGATTTCAAACTATACTACAAAGCTATGGGAATCAAAACAGTACGATACCAGCACAAAAACAGACACATAGATCAATGGAACAGAATAGAGAGCTTAGAAATAAACACACACTTATATAATCAATTAATCTATGACAAAAGAAGCAAGAATAGGGACTTCCCTGGCAGTCCAGCAGTTAAGATTCCATGCTTCCACTGCAGGGTGTGTGGGTTTGATCCCTGGTTGAGCCCATGCCACATGGTGCAGCCCCCCACCCCAAAAAAGAAGCAAGAATGTACAATGGGGAAAAGAGAGTCTCTTCACTAAATGGTGTCTTCTCAAAAAATTGGAAAACTGGACATCTACGTGCAAAAGTATCAAACTGGACTACTTTCTCACACTATATACACAATAACTCAAAATGGATTAAAGATTTAAATGTAAAACCTGAAACCATAAAACTTTTAGAAGAAAATATAGACAGTATGCTCTTTAACATCAGTCTTAGCAACATTTTTTTGGATCTGTCTCCTCACTGAAGGGAAATAAAAGCAAAATTAAACAAATGGGACTACATCAAACTAAAAAACTTTTGCACAGTGAAGGAAACTATCAACAAAGTGAAAAGGCAACCTATTGAATGAGAGAAGATATTTGCAAATCATATATTTAATAAGGGGCTAATACCCAAAATATACAAAGAACTCATACAACTCAACATCAAAAAAACAAACAACCCAATTTAAAAATGGGCAGAGGACCTGAATAGACATTTTTGTAAAGAAGACATACAGATGGCCAACAGACACATGAAAAGATGCTCAACATCATTAATCGTCAGGAAAATGCAAATAAAAACCAGAATGAGATACCATCTCACACTTGTCAGAATGGCTATCATCCAAAAGACAACAAATAACAAGTGTTGGCAAGGATGTGGGGAATCCTTATGCACTGTTGGTGGGAGTGTAAATTGGTGCAGCCACTATGGAAAATAGTATGGAGGTTCCTCAAAAACTTCAAAATAGAACTGCCATATGATCCAGCAATTTCACTTTTGTGTATTTACCCAAAAAAAACAAAAACACTAATTTGAGAAGGTATACGTACACCAAAGTTCATTGCAGCATTATTTACAAAGCCAAGATATGAAAGCAACTTAAGCGTCTATCAATAGATGAATGGATAAAGAAGATATGATGTATATATACAATGAAATATCACTCAGCCATGAAAAAAATAAATATTGCTATTTATGACAACATCAGTGGGCCTAGAGGATATTACACTAGGTGAAATAAGTCATACAGAGAAAGAGACATACCATATGATCTCCTTTATTTCTGGAATCTAAAAAACAAAACAAAACGAACAAACAATACAAACTGAAAGAGACTCATAGATACAGAAAACGAATGGGTGGTTGCGGGGGGTTGGGGGGGTGACATAGGTGAAGGAGGTTAAGAAATACAAACCTCCAGTTATAAACTAAATAAGCCACTGGATGTAATATACAGCATAAAGAATATGGTCAATAACATTGTAATAACTTTTATGTGGGGACCAATGGTTACTAGAATTATCATGGTGATCCTTTCATAATGTATGCAAGCGTCAAGTCACTATACAGTACACCTGAAACTAACATAATATTGTACATCAACTATATTTCAATTTTAAAAATCTTACTACAAAGCTAAAGTAATCAAGGCTGTGTGGTACTGGCATAAGGACAGATATATATATCAATGGAATAGAATTTAAAGTCCAGAAATAAACTCTCACATTTAGAGTCAATTGATTTTCAACAAGAGTGCCAAAGCAGTTCAATGGGGAATAGAAAAATCTTTTCAGCAAATGGTGTTGGGACAACTGGATATTCACATACAAAAGAATCAGTCTAGACCCCTATCTCACACCATATACAAAACATAACTCAAAATTATCAAAGACTGAAATATTAGAGCCTAAACTATAAAGCTCTTAGAAGAAAAGATAGGTGCAAATTTTCATGATCTTGAATTAGATATGACACTAAAAACACAAGTACAAAAAAAGAGAGAAAAATTAGACTTTATCAAAATTTGAAACTTTTGTACCTCAAAGGACATGATCAAGAAAGTAAGAAGACAATGACACAATGGGAGAAAACTTTTGCAATTAATATATTTGGTAAATGACTTGTGTCTAGAATATATAAAGAGATCCTACAACTCAATAATAATATGATAAATAACCCAATTTTCTAAATGGGCAAAGAACCTGAATAGACATTTCTCCAAAGAAGATATACAAATGGTTAATAAGCACATGAAAAGATGCTCAACATCATTAGTCATAAGGGAAATGCAAATCAACATATATGTTCACCTGATTGATGACAAAGGCAACACCTGCAGTAGTACAGTGGGGAAAAGGGGAAAAGATGTTCTTTTCTAAGGCAATCGAATAGCCAAAGGGACAAGATAAATCTTGACTCCCTACCTCACATTCATGAAAATCAATTCTAGGTAAATTATAGATCTAAATGTGAAAGGTTAAAAAACTAATCTTTTAGGATAAAACTTGAGGTAGGCAAATGTTTCTCACCATGACACAAAACAACAAGTTATAAAGGAAAAAAATGATACATTGGACTACGTTCAGATCAAAGACTTCTGTTCATCAAAAGACACCATTAAAAGTGTGAAAAGGCAAGCACAGAGTGGGAGAAGATATTTACAATAAAGGACTCACATGGCAGACTGAGATGCACAATTCAGATCCCTCTTCAAGAGAGGACTCACTGCATACCTGTGAGGAGTGTGGTTAACTCACAACCTCCTGCTGTTGGCTCCTTCAGGTCCACATCAGCATTTTGAGCCCAGGTCATGTTCTTCTTGTGGTGGCTCTTGACCAATGATTGAAAAAGGCACTGATAACCACCGTGTTCTTTGCAGGGTGTTCCTCAACCAAAGATAAGCAAGGCATTGGTACAAGGTCCTAGCTGTTTCCACCCCACCATGGGACTCCTCTAATGGGCAGCCTTTGCTCCAGAGCTCCCTGTTGGGCTGTCAGAGAGCTTCAGGTCTACACTGTAGTCTGATGGCCCCCTCCCAATCCTGCTTTCTCTCCTTTTCTTTCATTGGTGCTACTCCACCATAAGCTTTTCATACCACTTACTCCACCTCAGTCTCTGCTTCCCAGAGAACTCAAATCAGTTCAACTTATATCCAGAATACATTAAAAGAACCACTTCGCATCAATAAATAAAATGGCAGAAAACCCAATAGAAAAACAGGCAACATATATGAATAGGCAGTTCATAAAAGAGAATATCCTAATGGCCAATAAATAAATGAAAATGTTCTTATATTAGTTTCCTGGGATTGCTATAACAAATTCCCATAACCTTGGTGGTTTAAAACTACAGACATTTATTTTCTTACAGTTCTGGGGGCTAAAAGTCTGAAATCCAGATACTGGCAAGGTCACACTCCTTCTGGAAGCTCTGAGGGAAAATCCATCCCTTGCATTTTCTGGTCTCTGGTGGTTGCTGGCATTCCTTGGCTTGAGGCTGCATCATTCCAATCTCTACCTCCATCTTCCCTCCACCTCCTCCTCTGTGCCTCTCTCTTATGAAGACACCTGTTATAGCATTTAGGGCCCACTAGATAATCCAAGATAATCTCTTCATCTCATCCTTAATTTAATCACATCTGCAAAAACTTTACTATATAAGATAATATTCACAGCTTCCAGGAATTAGGACCTGATGTCTTTTGAGGGCACCATTCAGCCCACTCAAGCTTGTATCATTAGTTGTCAGGAAAATGCAAAGGAAGTGCAAATTAAGATCACAACGTGCTGTTACTTTACAACCACCAGAGTAGCTAAAATGAAAAAGGTGACATCAAGTGTTGGCAGAAATGCGGAGCAACCAGAACTCTCATACATTGCTCATGTAACAAATTGATACAAGTATGCCACATAAATGGGTGGCAGTACTAAAAGCTAAGCATAGGCATACCCTAAGACCCCAAAATTCTAGTCTGAGGTATGTGGCAGTTTTAAAACAGAGCTGCAAATTCTTTGACACTCCTTTTATCAAAAAACAGATGTCTATATCCACTGCCTTTGAACCACAGAGGGTTTATGACTGTTTTGACCAGTAAAGTGTGGTGTTGGTGACACTGTGTGACTTTTTTTAAAAATAATTATTTATTTATTTATTTGTTTTGGCTGCACCGGATCTCAGTTGCGGCAAGTGGGATTTTTGTTGTGGCGTGCGGGATCTTTAGTTGCATCACTTGGACTTCTTAGTTGTGGCATGCATGCGGGATCTAGTTCCCCAACCAGGGATCGAACCCAGACCCCCTGCATTGGGAGCATAGAGTCTTACCCACTGGACCACCAGGGAAGTCCCGACACTGTGACTTTTGAAGCCAGATCATAAAAGGTCTTACAGCTTCCATTTCGATTGTTAGAATACTTTCTCTTAGAGCTCCCAGTCTCCAGGTAAGAAGTCTGACGACATGAGGCCCCCATGCTGTGAGGAAGCCTCAGCCACTGGGAGAGACTGTGGACAAGTATCCTGAAATCTAGTTCCAGTTTAGCCCAGTCTTTGAGTTATCCCAGCCCAGACACCAGATAAGTGAGTGAAGAAGTCCGCACATGATTCCAGCCCCTGGTCACTGAATCACCCCCAGCCATTTGTGTTCTCCTAGCTGAGGCCCCAGACAAGGCAGAGCAGAGTACAAATTTTACCTTCTGCATCTTATCCAAATTCCTTACCCACAGAATCAATGAGTATACTAAAATGAGACTGTCATGCAGCCATAGGTAACTGAGACAATACCTAACAGAAATATGTATATAAGTTCACCGAAATATAAATACAAGGATATTCATAGCAGCACCATTTATACTAGCTCCAAACTGGTGACTACCTCAAAATGCCTATCAATAGTGGAATAGATTAATAATCTGTGGTATATTCACATAGTGGAATACTACACAACAATAAGAATAAACAAATTATGGCCACACAAAATAATATGGATGATACCCACAAACATTTAGGGCTTTGAACAACAGAATCCAGACACAAAAAACATATATTGATTATTCCATTTATACATAATTTTTATAAATTTAAAAATAGGCAAAACAAAGCAAATCTATGATGTTAGAAGTCAGGATAGTGGTTACCCTTGAGGGAAGTAGTAGCTAGAAGGTTTATACTCTGGGTGATGTTCTGTTTCTTGAGCTGAGTGTCGGTCACATAGGGGTGATCAGTTTGTGAAAATTTGTCAAGCTGTATACTGTAAATTGCGCACTTTTATGTAAATATGTTACATTTCAATAAAAATGAAAAGAAAGGAATCTGTGCCTTGGAAGCAATGAAATAGAGTATTTCAAAGGGAGAAGGACGGACAGCACAGAGACAGTAACTGAAAGATGATGGTCTTGAGGCTTAAAAGAAACAATCTTGAGTCCAAGTGAAAGCAAAAATGTCTGGAAGCCTACTAAGTTTTCAGTGGAACTTTACTGCCAAAAAAATCCCAAGACTGGCCTGATATAACCTGTGAGAGTTAATTCAACCCGCTCCAAAGTACACTCTAAACCCCAAGTCTGCACCAGCAGAAGCAGACTGGAGGCAATGAGGCTCCGAGAAGCAGACCTTCCAGTGCCCACACAGATGTGGCCATGGAGGATGAGAGACAGGGAAGAAACTGAGAAGGCAGAGCCACAGCCACAAAAGACCTTTATGTCCTATAGCGTCTCTCCCTTCCTTGTTCCATCCAACTGACTGGTACGTAGGTGTGAGGGCTGCAGCTCCAGAAGCCACCTTGGACCTTGAGAAAGGAAACCATGGGCTATAAAGCAGTGGGGTGATGAGATAAAAGACCCAGAGAACTTGGCAGTGAACCAGGCAGCAGACTCTACTGCCAGGGCTGGAGGTCTCCGCTATCCTACTCAACTGCACTTGGTGATTGCTACAGACCAGTGACTGCTGCATGCTGCCCATTCTCCCCTTTTTTGAATGAGAGTTTTAACCACTAAAACCTATTCTCAATCATTGTTCAGCAGATGGGTTGTCATTTAGTTTTTAGGTCACTGGAACATGAAGAGTCACATCTGAGCCTGAAAAGAAGGACTTTGAGCTAGATGTCAGAGGGTGAGGCTTTTGAGGTTTCTCTTTTGGAAGACGAGTGTGTTCTAGATGTGGGAAAGGAGTATAAAATGGATGTGTTTTTTAAATTTTATTTATTTATATTTGGCTGCGTTGGGGCTTCGTTGCTACGCACGGGTTTTCTCTAGTTGTGGTGAGCAGGGCTACTCTCTGTTGCGGTGTGCATGCTTCTCGTTGCAGTGGCTTCTCTTGTTGCGGAGCACGAGCTCTAGGGGGGCGGGCTTCAGTAGTTGTGGCACACAGGCTCAGTAGTTGTGGCTTGCTGGCTCTAGAGTGCAGGCTCAGTAGTTGTGGCGCACGGGCTTAGTTGCTCCACGGCATGTGGGATCTTCCCGGACCAGGGCTCGAACCTGTGCCCCCTGCATCGGCAGTCGGATTCTTAACCACTACGCCACCAGGGAAGTCCCAAAATGGATGTTTAATAGCCAAAAGACAGACTGTGGTAGAGATTTGCTACTTGCCTATGCCAGGAGCCATTGTCCTCCTTTTCCTTATGTCAGAACCACAAATTTAAATGGGAAGGTAGGCAGGGGTGGCGAGGACGGCAGAGGAGGGGGCCGTGGCTAGGATGGGGGTGCGGAATGGGAAGAAGAGGTGTCTGTGAGGGCGGTGAGGTCGCAGAGGAACATTGTGGGGATCCACGACTATCATCTGTTCTACAAGATGACTAACAGCCGCCCTCTTTGCAGCTTTACTGCAGTGGGGGAAATTGATCATGTGCACATTTGTCTGAACATATTTGTGCCTTGTTGATTGGGGAAGAATATGGCTATGTCACATTTGTTGTGGAAAAGAAACGTTTTCTTGCCCACAGGGTAATTTTAGCAGTCAGGTGCCAATATTTTCGAGCATTACTGTATGGTGGAATGTGACAATCTCAGCCTGAAGTCAAAATCCCTCTCCAGGACACCACTGCAGAAGCATTCGCAATGCTACTTACATACATCTATTCAATACACTAGGCAGGCGAGGCTGACAGATAAGAAGGAGGAGGTGCTGCTGGACTTTTTGAGCCTGGCTATCATATGGATTTCCAGAACTGGAGGACTCTACCTCTGAGTACCTCTGCACCAAACTTAACATTCAGAATGTCTGTATGACTTTTGATGTTGCCAGTCTCTACTCACTTCCCAAGTTAACTTGCATGTGCAGCATGTTTATGGACAGAAATGCTCAGGAGGTGTTCTCAAGCCAAGGCTTCCCCTCCCTTTCTAAAACAGCACTTTTAAACATCGTTTTAAAAGATTCATTTGCAGCTCCCGAAAAAGATATTTTCCTAGCCTTGTTAAACTTGTGTAAGCATAATTCAAAGGAGAATCATGCTGAAATCATGCAGGCTGTGTGTTTGCCTTTGATGAGCCTCACTGAACTTCTGAATGATGTGAGGCCTTTGGGACTGTTGTCCCCTGATGCCATTCTGGATGCTATTAAAGTTCAATCAGAGAGCCGGGACATGGACCTCAATTATAGAGAAATGCTCATACCAGAAGAAAACATTGCAACTATGAAGTATGCAGCCCAGGTGGTAAAAGGGCAGCTGAAGTCTGCCTTATCAGATGGTGACACTCAAAATTATGATTTGGATCATGGATTTTCTAGGCATCTGATTGATGATGACTGCAGTTCTGGCATCGAGATTAAGCTGTGTCAGCCGTCCATTAGCAATCATATTCGGATACTCCTGTTGGACCGAGATAGCCTGTCTCATTCATATTTCATTGAAGTGTCAATGGATGAACTTGATTGGATCAGAGTGATTGATCATTCACAATATCTGGGTCGTTCTTGGCAAACGTTATATCTTCCAGCCCATGTCAGCAGGTATATTCAAATAGTTGGGACTCATAACACAGTGAATAAAAATTTTCAGATTGTGGCTCTTGAACATATGTTTACAAACAAAACTTTCACTCTGGAGGAGGGGCTAATAGTGCCCATGGAGAACGTTGCAACAATTGCTGATTGCGCCAGTGTGATTGAAGGGGTCAGTCGGAGCCAAAATACCTTGCTGAACAAGGACACCAAGAACTATGATTGGGATTCTGGCTATACATGTCATCAGCTGGGAAGTGGTACAATTGTGGTTCAACCTGCACAGCCATACATGATCAGGTCAAGGTGGTTATTACTGTGGGACTGTGAAGATCAGAGCTACAGCTACCATGTTGAGGTTTCCACCAACCAGCAGCAGTGGACCATTGTAGCCGAAAGAACTAAAGTCGCCTGCAAGTCCTGGCAATCAGTAACTGTTGAAAGACAGCCGGCCTCCTTCATCCGGATCGTTGGAACACACAACACTGCAAACGAGGTGTTCCACTACGTCCACTTTGAGTGTCCTGAGCAGCAGAGCAGCCAGAAGGAGGAAAACAGTGGGGAATTGGGGAACAGGGGACACCAGCCTGGCCAGTCAGCAGCTCGACCCGCACGTCCTGTAGGCCCCCAGCGGCAACTCACTGCCTTCCAGCCCAGGCTCCAACTCGTACTCAGCCATCCAGCAGCACCGATAAAGGTGGTGCACGTGTGGAGTGACTCGGGTGGGCCCAGATGGCGCAGGAACCGTGTCCTCCCCGAGCCGGGATCCCTGTGGACTACCCCCCTTCCCTCCCTGCGAGGAGCAGGCCTGGCTGCAGAAACGGACATAGAACAGGTTTCCTCCCAAGGACACAAAAGGGCTGCTTTGTTCTCCTCGATTTGTTCAAATCAGGCTGGTCTCCAGAGGGAGAAAGTGGGTCTTCAATCTTCATCAAGTCCACCATTAACACCTTACCTCTCTAATCTAACCCCGCAAAGGGCACGGAAGGAAGTAGTAGACAGGCCCGAGTCAGAATATAAAAATGGCATATGGACACGGGAATGGAAGAGAATATATTAAGCCTTCATTACCTGGAGGCACCCTTTAGGAAATGGGTTTCCATAGAGTGTTTACTTTTATGGAGCACATTGCCCTGGCAACTAAATGATTTTTTATTTCTTAAAGTTATTCTCCATTTGCTGAAGCATAGGTGTTCCAGATCTTTTTGAAAGGCTCAAACAGCAAATCTCTTGTTTTAATCCCTTTTGATGCTGTAATTTTCCTTCCTTAGTTCTGAACGGTTGAGCGCGGGGTAGGGCCAAGAAATATGGTGCACATCTCCTAAATGAGGCACAGATGCAGCTAATCATGGCACCTGGTCTGACAAGGAAAATCCTTTGAGGAAGTTCAACAAAATACACAATAAGCAAATCAATCTGTGGACACTGGAGTTAATAATCACTTGAACTGCCAAGTTATTAACCTGTCATTCCTGAAATGTATCCAGCCTTTAAATTTGGGAGGTTGACAAGGAAATAGTGATTATTCCACCAGCTAATTTCATGTTCAGAAGTACATATAGATGAATGTATACCAACTTCTGGTTGGGCTGGAACTGTCCTTGATTTGCCACAGGTTAGTGGAGCCCTGTGGAGTCAGCCCTCCTGCCGGTCGGTGTCAGGAACGCAAAAGTGGGCCTTTCCCACACGCACGGTGGTGATCAGTGGTCGCTGTTTTTTCCCCAGACCATAATACTCAGCCAGGGATTGGAAAAAAAAAAAATCAGTTCTAAGAAGCTTACCTCTTAATCCTCACTGAAACGATCTCATCCGACAGTTGTCACTTGATCTGGCTCTGTGTGTCTGAGTAATTTCCATCCCAGTGCTAACCGCCCTGTGTAAAGTGATGAGACTGTTTCCGGGTTTTGCTAATTCCCAGAGTTCTCCCCTTGGCTGGCTGTCGTGATCAGGTCCTCTGCACACACTGCTTGGAGGAGGGGTGGGGCTGACTGGGGGTCCTTTCTGTCTTAAAGACACATTCGTCTTGGGTGTGCAAAGAGCCAGTGGGTCAGCTGTTTCCTCCTAGCGTGATGTAGCTGTGAGTGATTTATCAGTATTGGAATAGTAGGGTATCTTCAAACTGCATGATTAAACAGGAAGGTTGTCTTTCTGCTAGTCAAACAAACAAACAAACAAAAAAGCAAATAAATAAATAAATGGGAAGGTAATTCAACCTACTAAAGTTCTATAATTCCCAGCCTCACATAGCTAGGTGTGGTCATGTGACTAAATTCAAGAATGACAAACTGAACTGGGAATGACTTCTCAATACACAAACAGAGGCCAATAAACAGTTCAATGATATCTTCAAAATATGAAGAGAAAATAACTGTCAGTGTAGAATTTTACATCCGGGGAAATTCTCATTTGAAAACAAGAGCAAAATAAAGACATTTCAGACAGGACTTACACCCACAGACCCTTGACTGATAGAACTTCAGAAGATATACTTCAGGAAAAATAAAAATGACCTCAGAAGAACAATCAAAGGTGTTAGAAATGAAAAATGAGCAATAAAAATTATAAACATATGGAGAAATCTAAATAAACACTCGACCATATAAAATCATCATCATCGTCATCTCTAATTCGTGTGGTTAAAAAGAACGAAAATTCTGGACAGCAATAGCATATAATTTGGGAGAGAGTAGTCTGAGTTAAAGCATTCTAAGGCCTTTGTATTTTGGGAAGGAAGGTAAAGATAGTGGCTGTACAGATGCTATCAATGCCCTGCCTGTATAGCCTTGGGCTTTACCATTTCCGGACTCTAGCTTAACTTATAAATGGAAACATTTGAAACTTTTCCTGAGGGCTTCTTCTGGCCATTACAGCTCTCCTGTACATGGGCAGGGCAAGCTGGAAGTGCTGAGGAATTAATGTCTCCAAAAGAAGCCCTCAACTAGGAACTGATGGGAATTAGCTGATAAATACTCCAGCTCCTGCATTCCTTGGCACACATTCTACACTGTCTCCTTGAGCTTCCTATTGGGGTTTAGCACTAGTTGGCCACGTTGGTAACATAAATAGAGACCTTTGATTGGTGTCCTTCCCTTCCCTGTCTCATCTCCCTTTTCCCTTATCAGTGTTTACTCAAGCCATCTCCCCAGTAAACTATTTTACTCAAATTCTTACCTCAAGGTCTGCTTCTGAGGCAACCCAAACTAGCATGCATACTAACTTTGGACTTTGTTAAATATTTGTGTTAAAATTTCTCAAATAGCCATTTAAAAAATAGTAAGAAAAAAAAATGGAAAGATAGGAAAAAATCCAATCAGTTAAAGTGAAGTCAAGAAAGGATGGGAAATAAGAAAAAATAAAAGTAACACAAATAGCACAAAAGGAGAAATGAAAATTCATTCAAATATATCTGTAATAGGGACTTCCCTGGCAGCCCAGTGGTTAAGACTCCGCACTTCCACTGCAGGGGGTGCTGGTTCGATCCCTGGTCGGAAACTAAGATCCCACATGCCATGCAAGATGGCCAAAAAACATTTTTTTTAATCTGTAATAAATGTAAATGGGCAAAACTCTCCAGTTGAAAGACAAAGATTAACAGCTTGATTCTTTTTGTACTACAGCTATATGTTGTCTTTAAGCTCAGGGTAAAACATAAGAACATGAAAGGTTGAAATTAAAAGCATGGAAAATGATATATCAGGCAAATTCTATTGAAAGAAAGCTGGGGCAGCTAGACTGATAATAGATGAAATAGACTTTAAGGTTTAAAATATTACTAGTTATGAAGAGTTACACATATTGATACAAAATTTATTTCACAGGAAGATTTAATAATTTCAGACTTGCAAATATCTACTAACACATTTTCCAAATATAGAAAGCGATTTCCAGTTTCTGCATATAAGGAGCTTGGAAGTCACCATTCCATCCTAACAACAAGTAAAAAGCTGGATAAACTGAAAAATTAACAATTCTTTTTAGATCTGTGAGAGAAGTAAGGTCACAGGACAAACTTCTGGTCCCCAAGTTGGAGAAACAGATAAGTGGTTAAAGAAAGTCACAACATACCAGAGCAGAAGTCTATGCAGGAACCAGCTTGGGGTAGGGCAAACTTATAATTGATGAATTGCTGGAGGCTACATGTGGACAAGTTTGAGAGTTAAAAATTATGGGGGGAGGGGCGAGAGTGTGCTTTTTCAGTTTTACCTCTAGGAGCTCTACCCGGTTCTCACAGTAAATATCAAGAAAAAAAAATCCCCTTGTGCTCTGAGCAGGGTGTGGGATGGGGAAGGAACTGCTTTTAAATATACAAGAGCACTCTGTTCTTCTTAACAAGGTCTGCCCTTAGAAGAAACTAGTTAACCAAAGCCTAACCTGCTGGGTTTTATCAGAAATCTAACTGACCTGGAGGAAGGGAAATACCTAATTCCAGCCCACTCTACTCTTCCTGTCCCACCTAAGGGGCAGAAAAAAACTGAAAACACTGTGAAGTTCATAGTCCAGAGATGTAGGCTCACCAAAAGACTGAGATCTAATCATAGGACTATATAGAATGCTTCCCCTTTCCTTATACTTGCCAGCACATCACTAAAGGCCTATTTACAACTGATCCATTTACCCACTACATCATGCCCAGCTATCAAGAGAAAATTACAAGGAAAAAGAAACAGTTTGAAGAGACAGACCAAGCATTCGAACCAGACTTTGGATGTTGGAATTATCAGACAGGGAACTTAAAATAACTATGATTAATATGCTAAGGTCTCTAAGGATAAAATATTCAGCATGCAAGAACAGATGAGCACTGTAAGAAGAGAGATGAAAACACATCATTACAGATCCTTTGGATGTTAAAAAGGTAATAAAGGAATCCTATGAACAACTCTATGCCCACAAATTTGATAACATAGATGAACCGGACCAGTTCCTTGAAAGACACAATATGTTCATTTAAAATCACAAAAGGCAGAAGAAGAAATAGACAATCCAAATAGGCCTATATTTATAAAGAAATTGAATTGATAATTAGTAACCTTCTAAAACAGAAGGCACCAGACCCAGTGGGTTCACTGGTGAATTCCACCAAACATTTAAGGAAGAAATTTTTATCAATTCTATACAATCTCTTTCAGAAGATAGAAACAGAGAGAATACTTCCTAACTCATTCTATAAGGCCAGTATCACCCTAATACCAAAGTCAGACAAAAATATTACAAGAAAAGTAAACTATAGACTAATATCTGTCATGAACACAGATGCAAAAATCTTCAACAAAACATTAGCAAATTGAATCCAACAATGTATAAAAACAATTATACACTACAACCAACTGAGATTTATCCCAGCTATGCAAGGCTGGTTCAGCACTAGAAAATCAATTAATGTAACCCATCACATCAACAGGCTAAAGAAGAAAAATCATATCAATAGATGCAGAAAAAGCATTTGACAAAATCCAACACCCACTCACGATAAAAACTCTGAGTGAACTAGAAATACAGGCAACTTCCTCAACCTGAGAAAAAAATATCATGTCATACTTAATGGTGAAAAATTAGAATCCTTCCCCCTAGAATCAGAAACAAGGTAGGATGTCCTCTTTCACTGCCCTTTTTCAGCATCATACTAGAAATTCTAGCTAATGCAATAAGATAATAAAAGGAAATGAAAGGTATACTGTTTGAGAGGAAGAAATAAAACTGTTTTTGTTCAAAGATGACATTATATATGTAGAATATTCAAAAAAAAAAAAAAAACCTCCTGGAACTATAGGTGATTATAGCAAGTTTGCAAGATACAAGGTTAATATATAAAAGTTAATTGCTTTCCCATATACCAAAAATGAACAAGTAAAATGTGAAATTAAAAATATAATACCATTTACGTTATCACTTTCTGAAATGAAATACTTAGGTATAAATTTAACAAAATATGTACAAGAACATATGTACAAGGAAAACTACAAAACTCTGTTGAAAGAAATCACAGAACTAAAGAAGAGGTTATTCCATGTTCATGGATAGGAAGACTCAAGATTGTCAAGATGTCAGTCCTTCCCAATTTAATCTACAGTTTCAGTGCAATCTCAGTCAAAATTCCAGAAAGTTATTTTGTAGATATTGACAAGTTGATTCTAACGTCCTTATGGAAAGGCAAAAGAATAGCCAACATAATATTGAAAGATAACAAAGTTGGAGATCTGATACTACCCAACTTTGAGTCTTACTATGAAGCCACAATAATTAAGACATAAATATAGTCAACTGATCTTTGACAAGGAGCAAAGGCAATACAGTGGAGAGAAAACAGTCTCTTCATCAAATGGTGCTGGAACAATTGGACATGCACATGTAAAAAAAAAAAATGAATGTAGACATAGCCCTTACACTTTTTACAAAAATTAACTCAAAATTATATCATAGACCTAAATGTTAAATGCAAAACTATGAAACTTCTAGAAAATACCATAGGAGAAAATCTAGATGACCCTGGATTTGGTGATGGCTTTTTAGATATGACAGCAAAGGCATGACACACATGAAAGAAAAAATTGTTAAGCTGGACTTCATTAAAATTAAAACTTTCTGCTCTTGGAAAGTCACTGCAAGAGAATGAAAAGACAACTCACAGACAGAAAGTACCTATTTGCAAAAGACACATCTGATAAGGGACTATTATTCAAAATATACAAAGAGCTCTTAAAACTCAACAGTAAGAAAATAACCTGATTTTAAAATGGGTCAGAGAGTACAGCAGAAACTAACACAACATTGTAAAGTAACTATACTCCAATAAAAATTAATTTTTAAATAATGGGTCAAAGACCTTAACAGATACCTCACCAAAGAAGAAATACAGATGTCAAATAAAAATATGAAAAGATGCTTCACATCATAAGTCATCAGGGCAATGCAAATTAAAACAACAACGAGATACTCCTAGACATATATTAAAATGTTCAAAATCCAGAACACTGACAACACTAAATGCTGGCAAGGCTGTTGGGCAACAGAAACTCTTCATACACTGCTGGTGAGAATTCCAAATAGAGCTGCCATTTTGGAAAAGAGCTAGGTGGTTTCTTACAAAATGTAAACATAGTTTTACCACGGGATCCAGCAATTGTGCTCCTTGGTACTTACCCAAAGGAGTTGAAGATTTACGTTCACACATGGGGCAAACTTAAGTGTACATTACTAAGTGAAAGAAGCCAATCTGTAAAGGCTACATACTGTATGATTCCAAATTTATGACATTCTGGAAAAGGCAAAACTATGGAACCAGTAAGAAGATCAGTGGTTGGACTTTGCTGGTGGTTAAGAATCCGCCTGCCAATGCAGGGGACATGGGTTTGAGCCCTGGTCCAGGAAGATCCCACATGCTGCAGAGCAACTAAGCTCGTGCGCCACAACTACTGAGCCTGAGCGCTAGAGCCCGCGAGCCACAACTACTGAGGCCTGCACGCCCTACAGCCCATGCTCCACAACAAGAGAAGCCACCGCACTGAGAAGCCCGCGCACCACAACAAAGAGTAGCCCCTACTCGCCGCAACTAGAGAAAGCCCACGCACATCAACGAAGACCCAATGCAGCCAAAAATTAATTAATTAATTAATTAATAAAAAATCAGTGGTTGCCAAGGATTAGCATTGATGGAGGTATGAACAGGTAGAGCACGGAGAATTTTCAGGACAGTGAAACAATCCTGTATGATACTATAATGGTAGACACATATCATTATACATTTGTCCAAACCCATAGAACATACAATACCAAGTGTGCACTAATGTAAACTATGGACCTTGAGTGATGATGTGTCAATGTAAATTCATCAGTTGTAACAAATGTACTACTCTGGTGGGGGATATTGATAGTGGAGGAGGCTATGCATGTATGGGGACAGTGGGTAGACAGGAAATCTCTGTACTTTCTGCTCAATTTAGCTGTGAACTTAAAACTGCTCTAAAAAATTGTTGTTTTGAAAAAATAGAAAACAAAAATTAGAATAACAAGGAGAAATTGACTTCTCTGTCATCATAATAGGAGATTTTAATACACCTCTTTGTAATTTACAGACCAAGTAGATAAAAAAACCAAATAAAAATCAGTAGGAATATTGATGATTTGCACAATGCAAAAATGTTTGACTTACATAGAACTCTGCACTAATCAATTTAGGAAAACGTTTTTTTCAAGCACCCAAGATATGTTTTACAAAACTTGGCTACACACTAGTACATAAAGCAAGTCTAAATAAAGTTCAAAGAACTGAACACACTTATCACATACAGATTCATACAGATCTCATTCTCTAACAAAAACAATGAATTTAGTCAGTAGCAACAAAAATCTATAGATTTGTAAATTAAAACATATCATCTAAATAACTCATGCCATGGGTCCAAGAAAAACTGAAGGTCTGTGATTCCAAACTTTTACAAGGTGAAACTGCTAGGGAAAAATCTCTGATGGTAGAATGACTGGAGAACCTTTCAGAAAATGCTGACTTTGAAGCCACTTTTACTTCTTCAGCTTTCTCTGGGTAAAGAGGACCTCTCTTGTCTAATGCACATCTGTCAATCATAATTGGCCTTGCTTAGGTCATGTGTCCATAACTGAACCAATCACTATAGATAGAGAGATGGGGTTCTCTGATTGACCAGCCTGGGTTAAGTTCCGTCTTTGTGGAGATGGAAATAAGGATGGGAGTGTCTTGACTCCTAGACCCTTCAAGACCACATGGGGTCAGAAAAATGGTCCTTCCTGGGAAGGAAGCTTGACAAACAAAATCATCCTTCTTCCCATAAATACAGTTCTATAAATACCTCTCTATAAACAAACACTAAAAACCAAGATCATGTTTAGTTGCCACATTCAGTCTCAAGACCAGAATTTCTGGTTGATGGGTTTTCCTCTCCCATCAGGTTCCAAAGCGGCCTTTCATGGATTTGGCAGCCTAGAGCTAAAAGATAAGTTTAACCACCATCACCACCACCTCCAATATACCCACCACCCAGTGACAAAGAGAAAACAGAAACAATGCAATACGTCTCCCATTTGGTAACAGAGAGAAGGAAAAACCATGCAGAGCGCTCCTAGGATACTCCATGCTCTGCAGGGCAGAAAGAGGGACAGTCCAGGCAATGCAGTCAGTGTCTGGTCCAGCCAAACCAACTGCCCCCTTTCCTACTAATTGCAAGGACCCCTTTGTCTAGGGATTTCTAAGGCCATTGCTCAGTAGGGTGTAGGGGAAGACTCCCCATTGGGAGCTATGATTGGCAGCTTTGAAGGGACTATATGGAGGGGAGTGAAATGCTTCAAAGGAAGGGATGCTGGGTAGACAAAGACAAGAAAGGTTCACAATAGAGGGGCGAGAGAAAGTGAAGGCCAAATAGTAGGATACAGCTTGGGGAGTAACTCTGCATAAGTTCCCGAACATTTCTTATAAGGGACCTCCAATATGACTCTGAGCTTCCTGACGATGAAAATCGAGAAGGAAACATGATCAGTGATACAAACCAGATGCTAGCCAAGATCTCCAGGCCCCAGGGAGGTCCAAAGAATGTCCCAAGTTTCCTTCTGTTTCCCTGGAGGCTTCCTTTCTCACAGTTCTTGATCCCACAAGGGGTACCTCTCTTCCACACCACATGACTCCCAGATGTGAGGCTTACCTTTGCTTTGACCTCTACAAAAGATTCCACTCACACAAAGCAGCTAGTGAAGATTTACACAGGAAGACATGGTTGGGAGGATGGGGGGTGGTCTTCAAATGTCCTTTGGCTCCTATTATAGGTTGAATTTTGCTCCCCCCAAAACTTATATGTTGAAGTCCTAACCCCCAGTCCCTCAGAATGTGACTGTGTTTAGAGATAGGGTCTTTATTTATTTTAAAATATTTATTTATTTATTTAGGCTGCTCCAGGTCTTAGTTGTGGCATGTGGGATCTAATTCCCTGACCAGGGATCGAACCAAGGCCCCTTGCATTGGGAGCGTGGAGTCTTAACCACTGGACCACCAGGGAAGTCCCTAGAGATAGGGTCATTAAAGATGAAGTTAAAAATGATGTCATTAGGATGGGCCCTAATCCAATATGACTGGTGTCCTTATGAGAAGAGGAGATTAGGACACAGACATGTACAGAGGGAAGACCATGTGAGGACACAGGGAGAAGGCAGCCACCCACAGGACAAGGAAATCAACTCTGCTGACACTTTGATCTCAGACTTCTAGCCTCCAGAACTGTGAAAAAATTAAATTTCTTTTGTTTAAGCCACCCAGCCTGCAGTACTTTATTATGGCAGCCCTAGCAAATTCATATAGCACCTCTGCCACTGGCCTTCACCTCACCCACCCTCTCACAGGGATCCCTTCCCACTTCTCACCTGGCTTCCCTGAATTTCCTCTCCTCCTTCTCAAGGGTCAAATTCCTCTCCTGATCTCAGGCAGAGCAGTCTGTGCCTTATCTTGAGTTGCTTGACTTAAGGAAACACGCAGATCTTGGGCTCCTACTCCCATGCCTCGCAGCTTATCAAAATATTTTCCCAAACAAGCGCTATTTCCTGCCTAAGAAATAACAGCAATTAAAGATCAAAACAGTTCCCCTCCTTTTAGCATTGTGCCTGTGATGAAGACAATACTCGTGTTAGAGAAGTGTCCCTATGACCCCCATGTAAGGGACACTGACTCACATTCAGGGTGTCCACCACCAATGCCCACAAGAAACCCCATCATCTCAGGTACACAGTGAGGGCCCCGCACCCAAGGGCAATGATCATGGAAGCAAGTAGGATAGTTTGAGGGAAAGTCAGTGTCCAAAAAAAGGAGTTCAAGTGCACAGCCTTTGATTCATCTGGCTAATCTAAAGGAGATACCCTACATATTCTCCAGGAAATTCTCTGTGAGGGTTGAGATTAGAGTTGGCAGCAGTAATTCAAATCTAAAAGCCTCACAAGGCCACCACACCCCTGAATTGCAGTTGTAGATTATAGAAGATATGTATAGTTTTAAAATCAACCAAACAGTAGATAGGGCAAAATACTATTCTTGTGCTCATTTTACTTTTGAGGAAATTGAGGTTCAGCCTGGTTGAGTAAGGTCAAGGTCAGAGCCAAAGTTTGTACCCTGGTCCATTTGGTGCTGAGGCCTCTAAACTTCTAAAATTGAGTTCTTGACCATTCTTACTTAGTTTGAAAAGCATCACAAGTTAGTGGTTAAGAGTGGAAACTGTGGGTTCAAATCCTGGCTTTATTATTTAGTTGCTGAGAGATTTTGTGTACGTTACTTAACCATTCTTTGCTTCTTTAACGGTAAAGTAAGGACTGTAATAGTACTTGTCCCATAGGGTTGTTGTGAGTATTAACTGAGCTTAAATAATGTCTGGCACGTAGTACGTACTCAATGCACTATTATTCTTCTCCAATTAGAGCTTCTAGCATCTGTCTTATCTGCAGCAGTAGATAAGTAATAAGCACCTATCAGGTGCTAAGCTCAGCCTCTGCCTTCAAGCTGCCCTGGTAGAGGGGGTGGGGGGCAGATGCTAAACAGCTGAGGTACCGTTATCCCATGTGGGTGGCACAGCCAGCTTCTGAGAACAGAATGACAGCATGCCCGTGGGAGGAGAAGGTGCACAGTGCAGCCATGTCTGCTCCGGATGTAGGAGAATGGGGACCGATTTTCCGGGAGAGGCATGGTGTGTGCACACAGGGTGTTATCAGGAGCTGGTGGTGAGCGGTGGGTACTGGCAGGAGTCGGGGGTTGAGTCGTTCTGAGCAGTTTATTGGGGGAGAATAAAGGGCGATTGGGCTGGAGATGTAATGATGAAGATCAGAGATGCTTTTCAACTGGAGGGATGGCTCAGATTGGCATTTTAAATAGTTCTGGCCAGCCTGGGGGTGGTCTGGGGGATAAGGGAGACTGTTAGGCGTCTGTCATCTAGAAAGATTCCATTCAGATCTCAACGTGCTGGGGCATGTGTTCCACGGAAACTAGATGACCTGAGCGTGCCCGTGGTGGAAAGAGGGAAGGTTCCACCCGGGGCGGCCAAGCACAAGCTCCAGGCATGTTCCATCCACTTCAGTTCACCTTGTGAGGGTGTGATGGCCCAAGAAAGAGCCTACGTGCTAAGAGAGGCCCAAGGCCTGAATACGTGAGGGAAGGATCAATCCGCATGGCCCTGAGCTTCAGAGCAACACTCCAGAGAGTTGGATAAAGTATGTGACCTTCTGAGGAAATGATCCACCTGAGAGACGGCTGTGTACTGCTGACGAGACCAGGGGTTTCCTGCAGCAGAATGTGTTCTCCCAAAGTTTCACCAGACCCTGGGCTAGAAGTTAACTGATGAAAGATCTACATAAAGGACTTCCCTGGTGGCGCAGTGGTTAAGAATCCGCCTGCCAATGCAGGGGAAACGGGTTCGAGCCCTGGTCCGGGAACTAGATCCCACATGTCACGGAGCAACTAAGCCAGTGTGCCACAACTACTGAGCCTGCGCTCCAGAGCCCTAGAGCCGCAACTACTGAGCCTGCGTGCCACAACTACTGAAGCCCGTTCGCATAGAGCCTGTGCTGGGCAACGAGAAGCCACTGCAATGAGAAGCCCCTGCACTACAACGAAGAGTAGCCCCCGCTCGCAGCAACTAGAGAAAGCCCGCACGCAGCAATGAAGACCCAACGCAGCCATTAATTAATTAATTAATTAATTTTTAAAAAATCTACATAAGCCTGGGAGGTGCAGCTACTCCTTCCCCTCAGAAGAAATGTTTTTGGACAACTAAGGAATATTGAAGAGCTGGAACCATCGGGGCAGCTTTCCGATTCTCAGTGCCCGTGAGAGCAGTAAAATCTCCAAGACATCCAGCTGTTTGGGAAACAATCAAGTCAAAAGCTGCTGAATCAAAGGAAAGAAGGAAAAGGGGGAGAAGAAGGGCGAGGGGAGGGAAAGAAGAGGGCTTCATCCTCACGAGCAGGGGCCCCTCCCCTCATCACCTAAGCACACCTGGGCTGCCTGCCACTCGTGTTCCTGATAGAGCTTTTGCCACCCTTTGATGACACAGCCTTCCTTCTGCTGGATTTGCCCTGCCCTGATCTGGTGTTTTCTCTCAAGCCAAGTAACCTGACCTAACCTCCAGGGGGCCCCTTCCATGTTGGCCGGGGGCCATACGACACTCCAGCGAACCCCACCCTCTCGTCCCTCAGGCCGTCCCTCTGGACACTGGACACCAGTGACCAGCGATATGCCTGAGGGTGAGCCTAATGCCACCTATGTTACTTGGTGGCTTAGACCTAGGGAAGTCCCTCTTCAGGGGTGGCTGTACGGAACAGCTGTTTGTTTTGAGCATCTTGTGCCAACAGGTCCTTTTGTGTCTTTGGTTTCTTCCCAAAGCACCAAGCAGAGGGCAGGCATGCAGGAATTGTCTCACGCGTGCTGTTTGGAATGCAGCGTTTGCCTCAGAGCACTACCATCTGTTTTGGTGGCGCCCCTACCTCACCTCTAGGGAGAGCCCACCGCTTGGTGGTGGGGTGAAGCCATTTGGTGGTGGCTGGGCTCTGATGCCAGGGCTGGTTATGCCCCGGGACGTGTGACGAGGTGCCGAGGAAGGGAGAGAAAGTTCGCTTCTGCTTCCTTCCTTGTTTCCCGTTCTGTTCCCTTCTGCTCTCCATGGGCACACACTTCTGTGTGCACAGCGGAGTTACTTCTGTCCTGATCCACAACAGCTCTGCGAGTTCCTGACCACCGCGTCAGTTCTCCCTCTGGACACAGGCAAGGAACTCCTGGTGTCCATGGCAACAGCACTGCTTTGGATCCCAGACAAAAACCCAAGACAGGCTCTCAGAAATGACTGCTGGTTCTTGGCTTCGTTTTTGTGCCTGGTAATCTGACCCAGATGGACCACCCATTTCTCACCCTGGGACATAGACCGCAGCTCCGACGCCCTGTAAACCCCGTGAGACGTGGAAGGGTGATAATAACAGGCACCTGCTCAGGGCCCCGCTGTTTATTAGGCTCTGTCATCGCAGGGTTTCTCCCATTCCCCACGGCTGTCCTCTGAGATAACATTGCCACCATTTTAAGAGTGAAGAAAGGGGTTTGGAGGGGTGGGATGAATTGGGAGATTGGGATTGACATATATACACTATTGATACTATGTATAAAATAGATAACTAATGAGAACCTACTGTATAGCACAGGGAACTCTACTCAGTGCTCTGTGGTGACCTAAATGGGAAGGAAATCCAAAAAAGAGGGGCTATATGTATACGTATAGCCGATTCACTTTGCTGTACGGTAGAAACTAACACAACATTGTAAAGCAAGTATACTCCAATAAAAATTTTATTTTTAATAAAATAAAATATTTCCTGGAGGGGAAAAAGAAAAAGAAAGGGGCTTGGAGAGGTCAGGCCTTGTCCAGTACCCAGTGGCCTCTGGGCTCCTGGTTCAAGGCTCTTTGCACACAGACTGGACCACTTTGAGGTCAGGAGTGGTGGGAGCATCTGGGCTCTCTCCCCACTCACTCCTTCCCAGGGGCGTGCCCTCTCCTTCCTTCCTGGACAGGGCAACACACGCTTGCCACCCTGTTGGCACAAGACTCACTGGTTCTGAGCTTGAGGCAAAGGAAATTCAAGGCAGCCTCTGTATGAGTGGTCCATCCTTCATCCTGAGAAGAGGCACGCTAGGCAGAAGCAAAGCCCGAGGTACCATGGACACAGGGCAAAGCAGAGCAACAGGGTGGTGGGGCTTGGGTGCCTTGGGGAGTTTAAGTAGCTCCTGTTCTCAAGTGTTTCATCAGCCAGCAAAAGTGCGCATGAAAAATAAAAACGTAAAAGTAAACACTTGTTCCATTTGTACACGGTTAAGAGCTTGCAGAAGGGCAAGTTCTGGTTTTTCAACATAGTTTCAGGTTACAAGTAGGATTGTAACCCTCATTACTGTCCCCAAGTTAAACTCCAGGGCTCCCTTTGCCCTAGAACAAAGCTCTGGCTTTCAGACTTCCTGGGGCCACCATAATTAACGTCTTCCATGCAAATTGTTTTTCTTTTTGTTTAAATTTGAGGGTTCCTTCTGGCCTGCCCTTCTCCTTAGATTCAACTCACATTGTGTTAGGGGTTTTCACCTACACAGTCTCATGAAATTCTCCCAGGCAACCCATGAGGTTGGTCTCTTCTTTCAGTTTTAGAGATAAGGAAACTGAGGTTTCGAGTGATGAAGTCATCTGTCCAATGTTACACTGACATATGTGGACATGACATGGGCCCATCCAGTATCAGAACCTTTCCTGATCCCACTCATAGCATTCTCAACTGTCCTGTTTATGTTTTTCTTAAAACTTCCCCCTCCCCCAATCTCAACCCCATCTTTCAAGTTATTCAGTTATTCATGTGTCTGGATTTATCAATCTGGCTCTCCTTCCAAAGGGCTGACCTTCCCCAATGTCCCTTCTCATCCTCTCAGGACAAGGATCTTCATCACAGACTATAAAGGCTCCCTGAGGATCTGTTAAGAATAATCTATTCTCTCTACATGAAACATCCTTCCCTCTGCCCCAGCTACTCCTGCTATAGCGGTTGGAAGCAGCTATAGATTTTGTTTACTCAATAGTCTTTCTCATCCCCAGTCTTCTTCTGGTAATAGTACTCTTCTTTTTTTCCCTTTGGGCAACTTCCCTTCCCCTGGTCCTCATCCTTGCCTGTCCATCATGGTTCTCCTCCATACCCTGGCAACACAGGAGAGATGCATGACTAAAGTTCAGCCAATCAGAGGACCTGATCCCTCTGGCCATTGTGATTCATTCAAGGATGAGCGTGTGACCCAATCCAATGCCTACAAGTTTCCCCTCTTCAAGTAATGACGCAATGAATATGCTATACTGATAGTGACATCTTTTTTCATTTGTCCAATCATTCATTTGTCCAAGATAAATGCCTGGTTTGGAATAGCTGAGTCATATGTGTGTGCGATTTAAACATGGGCACATTTTGTGAGGTTGCCCTGCAGAAAAGTTGACCCAAATTTACTCCATCCCAGCGATATGTGTGAGAGTCGGCTCTGCACACCCCAGCAGCACCTGGTGTTGTCAATCTTTAAATGTTTGCCAGTCTGAAAAGTGAAGACAGCTGTTGAAATCTGTTCCATTCTGGGCCTCTTTCTGGGTCATGTTCCCACATGCCTGCCCCAAAAGTTACCTGCCCCCAACCTTGCTTCTAAATTGCTTGCCTGGTCCTTTGTCCAACTTTACTGGTCTGCTCTGTCCTGGTCTCACTCTACTAGACTGGAAAATGAATCTTTATCTCCCTTTTCTCTTTAAGCTCCTTGCTGGTGCTAAGAACAGTTTAGAACCCTGCAATTATCTGTTGAATGAATGAACGAATGGAGTGAATGAAACCCTTCTATGATCCACCCTTTCTCTGTTCAGTTCTGAGCAGTGCCACGGGGCAGTGGTAACCTGCGTTGATAAATGCCCAAGAACATCACATTTCAAGGATCCAGATAACCTAACCGTTATATTGTGGGTTTAGGATCAGAACACAACTATCCCATTCCAGGAATGCCACTCCCCATGGAATGTCCTAGATTAACACACTTTTACTGATATCTGCATATCTTTAGTGTGGAATCAAAAGACACAGTCCCTGATCTCCAGTAACTTAATCTGTGTGAGAGTTAAAACTAACAAGGGAAGGATTTGAATTGAAGTGGGAGCTCTGTCATGTGGCATTTAGGAAATGCAATCCCCTGGGGGAAAGTGGAGCCTAATTTGAGCTGGTAACATTTGAGAACGTTTCATAAAAGAGGTGGTTGTTAAGGGGACATTAATGAGGATTAGAGTGCCGCCCTGGGCTCCCCACTTACATTTGGGGGAATCTGAAGTCACAGCTCTTCTAATATGAAGCACGAATAAGTCTCTAGCCTCTTTTCCATGTCTCTTACGCTGAGTTATTCACCTTTTTGGTTGTTGGATTTGGCTACTCACTGGCCAAGAATCCACAGTGCTTTGGGGAGGAATGTCACAAATTGCCAAAAGCTCACCAGGAGAGGAAACAAACAATTCTGAATTAGGAGTAAGTGCTGAGGTGGTCAGGATTGCTCTCAGGTTTCCCAGGTAATAAAAATTCCCAAACTACTTCAAAGCAATCTGGTTTTTGTCTTCTATTCAGTGGTGCCAGGACCCCAAAGGGCTACAGTTGGTAGAATAGGGGACTCTGGAACTCTTCACAAGGAATTAGACCCAGCCTCTGAACAGGGGATAGAAACTAAATAAAGGCAGGAGAAGGCAGCGCGTTCCAGGTAGGTGAGTGAAGAGCATTTCCAGGGGGCTTTGTCATTTATAAGGCCCTTTAGCAAACAACCTTCTGTATAATTCCAAATAACCCTGAAGGGGTTGTTATTATCATTATTATCATCACTGTTTTAGGTTAAAGAAAACTGAGGTTCAGAGATGTTAAAAATCTTGTTGAAAGTCCCTCAGTTACGATTTAAGCCGAGCCTCAAATCCACGTCCTCTGACCGGGGTTGGCATCCAAAACAGTTAACCACGAAGGTGGCACAGGTACAGTGGCCAAGGCTGCTTAGCTGCTTACCTAACGAGTTTCCTTTTCTCCTTGGGTCGGCAGCTAGACCAGCTTCCCCAGCCTCCTTGTAATTAGAAGTGATGTGTGACATTTCCCGGCCCAGCCCCTAAATCTTTCACGAACAGTGACTCTGGAAGACATGCGCTCAGAGGGCAAAGTGTAGAGAGGAGGAGCCTGGGCCCCAGATGCCCACTTAGAGGAGACCCACCCAGAAATCAGGAAGACCCATGTTAGACGTTATCTGAAAAATAAGCTGTGTTCATCCTTGAGTCACTCTACATTTTGTGTTACAGCAGCTCACTTTACCCTAATCAATTCAGGCCCCCAACCTATTAGAACAGAGGTCAGCTGTAGCACCCTATTAATTGTTGGGGGAAAGTAAATTCCCAGGCGGTCCATCTCTCTGTAGCCTCAGGATAGCCCTTTGAGAATGAGGGGCAGGTGCTGGCTGTTGGGTTTGGGGTGGGGGGAGTTTGGGAATAAGGGAGCCCCACTGTCTCATGATCTGGTCACCACAAGTAAGACAGCTCTCCCCACCCCAAAACACAAACACTGAGTGAGTCTTGTCTCTGAACTATAATGATTCATCTTCCCAGGAGCTCTTGTATCCAGTCAGATCCCCTCATCTCAGGGACATATTTTGTTGAAAGAAATGTCACGCTCCTTCCTGAGCATTTCTACCCTCCCAGCCAATCCGCCAACACCACTGAATCAAGTTCAGTTTTCCATTTCTGTGATCCTGAGTTCTAGCTGTACATGGAATCTGGAAAAATAATTAACATTTGTAGAATGCTCACTATTCGCCAGACTTTGTGCCAGGCGTTTAATATCGTTCATAAGTCATATTCTTCATGGTCCCTGTGATGTCCAGAGGCACTTCTGAAAAGAACTTCCCCCCAGCCATTCCTGAATGGGGGGCTGGGGCACAGGGAATGTGTGGCAGCCATGCTTTATACCAGTTTGTTTCCAGCAGTAAAAAATTGTATTGTTTTTAAGTTTAAGTCTTCCACATTTCTTCTTAGGTCTATTCTTAGCTTTGTGTATAGTCAATAGGATTCTTTTTCTGTGATGTTTTGAAATTGGCTACTGTTTGTTTATTAGAACATGATTTTTGTATGTTGACTGTACTTGGTCACCTTTCTAAACTCTCAGTTTTACTAGTTTTTAAGTTTATTCTCTTTCATTTTCTAAATAGAGAAGTATCTTCTAAATAGTAAAATCTTGTAATAGAGAAGATAATGATTTTTCTAACAGCTTTTGGAGATATAATTTATATACCACACCATTTTCCTATATAAAGGGTACAATTCAATGTTTCTTTAGTATATTCACAGAATGTGCAACCACCACCAAAATCAACTTCAAAACAATGAATGGCAATTTTTAAAAAATTGGTTTTCCCTTATTGAATTGGTTAGTGTCACCAGTAGACTGTTATATAGTGCTGGTGATTGTGGTCAGCCTTGTCTCCTTCCTGATTTTTCTGGAATGTCTGATTTTCCACCATTGAATAGGATATTTACTAACTGTTTTTGGTAGTTAGACTTCATCAAGGTAAGAAAGATTCCTTCCACCTCAGCTTGCCAAGAATTTCATGTTCTTATTTAGAAATAGGCATCTGTTGATATGTTATCAAATTCATTCATCAAAGCATTTATCGTAATGGGAATATCTTCTCTCCCTTTTAATCTAGTCCTGTAGCAAATTAATAGATTCTCTGCTGAAAATCAGCTTTGGATTCTTTACATATAATCCTTCTTCTTTTTCTTTAACATTTATTTATTTATTTTGGCTGCACTGGGTCTTCCTTGCGGCATGCAGGATCTTTAGTTGCGGCATGCATGTGGGATCTAGTTCCCCGACCAGGGATCAAACCCGGGGCCGCTGCACTGGGAGCTCAGAGTCTTACTGACTGAACCACCAGGGAAGTCCCTACATATAATCCTTTTAAAATACCATTGGATTTCATTTGCTAATAGTCTATTTAGAATTTTTGCCTTTAAGTTTTTAGTGCGGTTAGCCTATAGTTTCCTTCCTCCCTCCCTCCCTTCCTCCCTTCCATCCTTCTTTCTTTCCTTCTATCCTTCCTTAATGGGACATGGGGAGCCAAGGTCACGCTTTTCTCAGGAGGCTTCCAGGTAATAACTAAGCAAGACTATAAAGAAGGTACAAGTGCCTGACCATTTCTGTAGGATCCTCTAATGCAGTCTTTGCTCTGGAGCTTCTCGTTGGGCTGGCAAAGACTTGGTCAGACCTGCATCCTTGTCTGAGAGCTTTCCCTGCCTAGTCTGGATTCTGCCCTTTCCCTTTCACAGGTGTTACTCCACAATAAACTGTCTGTATGCCCAACTCCCATCAGCATATGCTTCCCAGAGCCCGCAGCTGACACACATGCTACCCTTGCCAGCTTGGTATAAAGCCTTGTTCATTTCCTACACTCTGGAAGAATTTATGTATCCTAGAAACGATCAGGTCCTTGAAAATTAGATGTAGTTCACCAATAAGACCATCTTAGCCTGTGGTTTGGTTTGCTTTGGTTTTAAGGGAAAGGACTTTGACAATAGTTCTAATTTCTTCTGTGTTTATTGGCGTATTCAGGTTTTCTATGTCCTCTTGTATGAATTTTGGTAATTTGTATTTTCCTAAAAAATTCTGTATTTTGATCTAGATTTTAACATTTTTAATTAACATAGAGGCCCCTTCTCTACAAGCTGGGGAGAATTACAGGCATCTAAGTAGTTTCCTGGGACCTGGTTTATTGCTGGAAACCTGGAGGTTCCAGGGCAATGTGAGAAAGTTCTGGAACCAAACTTGGTTCCCAAGCCCTAACAAAAAAGTAGTAGGGTGCAGACATGTTAGCACTGGAAGGGACCTTAGACACTACCTTACAGGTTAGGAAACAGATCCAGACGGGAAGTGGCTTGCCCATGCCCACACAGCTCTGTGATAGCAGAGTCAGTACTGTGTCCCAAGTCTCCCTTCTCCCAGCCCTGTTTGGGCTGCAGCCAATCTAATAGTTTACTGAGAGGCACTGATGGGAAGATTCCTGGGATTCGTGAGGTGATAACAGCCTCATTGTGGGTGGGACCTGGGTTCCAGCCCTGGCTCTGTGACTGTGGGTAAGTTACATAATCTCTCAACTTGGGCTTCCTCAGAGGTACAGTAAGAATAATAATATCTTGCTCCTTGGGGTATTGTGAGATTTAAATGGAAAATTGTCTGTGGAGCAGTTAGCACATTGCCTGGACCCTAGTAAGCACTCACTCCATGGGAACCACTAATACTGTTGTTACTAATATGTGCACTGTTCTGAAATTCTGAGAAACCAGATTTTGGCTCTGGTGCAACAGTTATTTTTTTTGACTTTAATCATAACAATCCCCAAGGTAGTAGTATTTTCTGTATTTTACAAATAAGGAAACTGATATGCATGTCCAACCTCAAGTCTTCAGATCTGGATCAAACACAACTATGTTTTCTAATAAACCTCTGGGCAGGTATGGTCTCAGCAAAATTACCACTCAGCAAAGTTTATTTTACTGCCTGCTCCATCTCTTTCCAAGCCTCTCCCCACCAAGTTGGTGTGGGGAAGAGAAAGTTGGGGACAGTCTGATATTCCTGGGTAAGAGTAACACCCTAAGGAACCACATTTCCCAGGAGCCCTCAGGGCAATCTAGAAAGTTCTCCATTCTCCCAGCACTGGCAGGCAAATCCAGCCAGGACATGAGAAGATCCACTTGTGTCATCCTTAAGGCAGTGCCACTCAATGCATTTGCTGACTAAGAGCCTACGTGCGGGGGAGGAAAAAGTTTTCCTCAACCCCGTTAGGGTCCCTGGCTGGGTCTGAAAATTAAACTGACAAAGACAGAGTAACAGGAGAAAAGCCTACCAATTTTATTGAATTTATACATGCAAATGGAGATTTCACAAGAGCATGAAGAGCCAAAGAAGTGACCAGAACAGGAAGCTTTTATAACTTTAGACAAAGAAATAATCCATTTTTGAAGAGTTGACAAAACAAAGGGGTTGGGACTAGGGACAGTAAGTGGTGAAGAATTAGCTAGGAAGATAAGGGTTAGTTTAACAATGTTTGTTTGTACAGATTTCTTGGCCCCAATTCCCCGTCTCTGGTCATGAGAATGTATTCCTTCCTCCTGGTACAGGGAGGGCACCTTTCACATGGGAGTTTCATGACTTGTTTCAGGGAAGAAACAGGCAGTGATCAGAATGACCTTCCTGCTTCTGCCATTTTCTCAACCTCCTTCAGCTTAAGACATTCGATATGTCAAAGTGCCATATTTTGGGGTATCATCTACAACATCCGGGAGCTTGTCAGAAATGATGATTCTGGGGATTCCCTGGTGGTCCAGTGGTTAGGACTCCACGCGTCCACTACAGGGAACATGGGTTCCATCCTTGGTCGGGGAATTAAAATCCCGCATGCAGTGCGGCCAAAAGAAAAAAGAAAAAAAAAGAAAAAAAAGAAATGATGATTCTGCCCCAGCCCCACCCAGACCTACTGAAACATCAATCTCTAGAGGTGGGGGGTGGGGGGCGGCAATGTGTTTTAGCAAGCTCTGCAAGTGCTACTTCAGCACAACAAGGTTTGAGAACATCTATGCTAGGGGACCAATAAGAAGACACAGGCGTGGACAGTCTCTGTAATCTTGCCTTTCCCCAAGATGGGAGCGCTGATCTGTGCTGAGGGTCTTTGCCAAGGAGGAAATAGGACTGAAAAGAAGAAATTGCATCAAGAATGTGGTTCCTCCTTTTTGTAACTCTCCCAGCTTTCGTCCAACATGTTTTTTTCACCTTCAACAAAATACCGAAATGAACATGATGGGTGTGGTATGTTTGGCAGCCTGGAACAAATCAGAGAAGGGTGTGAAATGGGTTCACACCAGATAGGACCGAACTGGGCAGGAAAGCAGCTCAACTAGAGGACCTTGGCAGGTGTGACAGGGTTTCGGACTGGAGGTGGGCCTCAGTGTGTGCTTTAAAAAGAAAAAAAAAAGGGAATTCCTTGGTAGTCCAGTGGTTAGGATTCTGAGCTCTCACTGCCGAGGGCCCAGGTTCAATCCCTGGTGGGGGAACTAACTAAAATCCCACAAGCTACGCAGGACAGCGCCCCCCCCCAAAAAAAAGAAAAGAGAGAAAGAAAGAAGAAAAAGGCTGCCTCCTTTGTGATGCACATATCAGCCTTCAGCTGCTACCCTGTTCTCACTCACTCACTGTGGGACCTTAGGCAGGCGACATGGCTTCTCTCAGCTGAGGGAACTATGTGTGTTAAAGTAACTGGTACGTAGGAGGCACTCAACACAGGTCACAGTAACCACGCCTCAAGCCCTTGCTGTGAAGAGAGGGGCAGCACAGGGCTCAAGACAAGCCATCTTTTCACTGGCCTCCAGCACACGGGGGGCGCCCAGGGTCCCCTGCTTCAGGTCTCTCCCAGGGAAGCCACAGAGTCGGGGTTTGGTGTGACTCCTCCAAACCACTGAATGGATCTCTATGGCTGTGGCCCAGCATGGAAAACTCAGGACACTTGACGTGGCCACCATCTTGATGAGCAAAGACCACCCTCCCTGCCCCTGGAGCCTCTCCTTCTTGCTCTCCCCGCTCCTCCAGCCCCTTGGTCTTTTTTATGAGCTACCCCTGTGCCTGGCCTCCAGTATGGATGGCGGGTCCTTCTCAGCCATGTTTGTTTCCATGGCTGGTTAATGGGCAGGGGGAGGTAAGAGGTGGAATGGTGGGTTTGGTTAGATCTGTGATGATCAGCTTTGGGGCAGTGCATCTATAGTGTTAGAAGAATAAACCACCTGCTAGCATTTCTGCTCTACCTTTTTATGTTAAAATTATATCTGTCTCCTTCCTAGCCTTGAGTTGCATTGTGAAGGTCTCAGGAATTTCCAGGCTCCAGGATGCAGAGGTGGGAAGAACACGTGACTCTCCATGCCATTACAAGTGACTGATGTTTCACCTGGAGCATCCTCAAAGGTATTTGTAGAGCCTCACTCTGGAAGTTTTCCCTTTTCATCTCACCGGAGCGCATAAGGACTTGGGTCATCAAATGAGGATTCTATCGTATACTCAAGAGCCAAGTGGATGGTTTGTGAGGACTCTTCCCCAAACCATGGCCCTGTGCCCTTGTGGCTGAAATAGGGCTTGGTGGAACCAAACAAAACTACCTGACCCCACAGGAGACTGCAAAATGAACTATGCATTTCCTCGAAGAAAACCATCTCAATATGCTTTGGTCTAGAAACTCACCATGTGTTATCAAAATGTCCACTCTCAGAACTCTCAAAGCCAACTCTGGTCCAGACAATGACTTGATGAAATAAAATTGATATTTTAAGGCAGGCCAAGAAAAAATTAAACATAAAATTCTCTGTGTGTGTGTTTGTTTCGGCCTCCTTCCTCCCTAATGTGCAGTGTGCATCTGCATTACCCATTAACCAGAGCTCCTCAAAGATGGGAACGCCTGCTCGACCGTAAAGATCAATCTTTTCTTTCTTGTGATGTTAGCAATGCAACTTCTTAAAAGAATAGTACTCTTTTTTTTAAATATATATTTATTTATTTATTTGGTTGCACCAGGTCTTAGTTGTGGCAGGCGGGCTCCTTAGTTGCAACATGTGAGCTCCTTAGTTGTGGCATGCATGTGGGATCTAGTTCCCTGACCAGGGATCGAACCTGGAACCCCTGCTTTAGGAGTGTGGAGTCCTATTCACTGCACCACCAGGGAAGTCCCCAAAAGAATAGTGTTCTTTCCCAGCTCTGTAGAGGGTCATGAGCAGCAAGGTGATTTGCTGCTCACTTTGTAAGTGCTTACTTGGACTAGGTATCCTTGATGAACTTTATGTAAAATATCAATATGTCATTTTGATGTATGATCCTTTGTCTCAAAAATGTATATGACTGTGGCTTCGAATTCTAACAGGCGGAACATTTCTCAGACCTTTCTGAGAATCTGCTTCCTGGGTGATAATCCTCAGTTTGGCTCAAATAAAATTCCCTTTTTTTCTTCTTAACGTGATAGTTAATTTAATTTTCATCAACAGGTTTCCTGGAGAGAGATGGGGTTAGGGGTGTAAAAGATTGGAGAGGCTTGTAGCAACATAGTTTATTTTCTCCTCCTCCAGGCCAGACCGAGCTCCCCATACTGCCCTCACCTCTGTTTTATTTACATCTTTCTGTTATAGCTCCTGCCTCACAACACTCCCAGTTCAGAGTACCTCTAAACTCCGTCAACAGAGTCCTCAATGCAGATGGAAAAACATTCTGCAGTTTTTGCATCTGGCAGTGAATATCCCACCTCTTAACCAAACTTGATCACTGGTGGGGAGGACTTTGTTCGAAATCTGGTCCCCTACCCAGCCGAGTCCAGTGCCAGGGTGTGGCTGGCACAAGATTATGTTCTGTAATGTATTAACAGTAGAGTTGCATTTAATAAAAGCCAAAGAGCTTCTGAACACACATGTTGGAGGAGAAAAGAAGCAAGTTAGAGCTCAGTAGCTGAGCAAACCTAGAGCACGGGGTGGGCGTAGGAGGGGAAGCTGTTTTTCTTAGGACCACAGGCCCACGGTCCTAAAGGCCAAGAAGGAATCCTTGCTAGGACTAGGAGGCAATAGCAATCAGTTAATTCATTCCACAAATATTTCTTGGCACTGTTTTTCTCTGAAAATGATCCCCCAGAAAAGACTAACTCCAAATAGTCTTACATGGGAGTCCTTGCTTGCATGCTTGCTTGCTTCCTTCCTCCCCACCCCTTCCTTCATTCCCTCTTCCCTCCCTCCCTCCCTCCCTCCCTCCCTCCCTTCCTTCCTTCCTTCCTCTTAAGTTATGACAACTGTCTGGGGAAGATGCTTTAGTCTGAAATGACCTCAGCCAGTGCTTGTTTGTATGTTTATAAAGGTCATCTGATGACACTGGTGAAAAACATAGGCAAAAAACTTTAAACACAAACTTAGTAAGTCTCCCTGGAGATAAGACCTCACAGCGAAAAGAGTTGCATGTTTTCGTAAACAGGGATTTTAAAGGTCATTTAAAAATACCTTTAAAAAGCTCTGAAGATGACGTATATATATACCTACTGCATAAATGGAGGAGAAAAACTGTCGTAATGTTATGTGAATTGGTAATTGTGGTTTGGGTTAAAATGTCCATTGTCAGCATCACATGTGGGTTCAGAAAGTACTGTCTTTCAAGCACTTTAGGTGATGTGAAAATGATATGTAGAGCCTTTCAGAGGCTCAGAAAGTGCTCCTATGAAGCTGTTACTTTCCTGCAGCCAATAGTAGGGCTGCTGGCCTTCCGGCTCTCAGACCTCAGGTCCTAGGGGAGGGAGGGTCGGTATCATCTTTGCTCCTCGGTGCTGATGCCAAACCCTTCTCCCTCCTTCCTTCCTTCCTAAAAAACCACCCGGTTGAATCTCCCTTTGAATCTCATCAAACTATACAGTTGACCCCTTGCTTGTTGCCAGCATCCGCTGACCCCAGGCTCCTTGAGGACTTGGGGTTCACACTCACTCTCTCCAGCACTACTTCTGTTTTATCTCATGGGGATTTCAGTATCCACATAGAAGATCCTCCCCATGTCTCAGTGTCTTAGTCCATTTGGGCTACTATAACAGAGGATCACAGACAGCGTGGCTTATAAACAACAGAAATTTATTTCTCACAGTTCTGGAGACTGGGAAGTCCAAGATCACCAAGGCATCCATAGACTGGGTGTCTGGTAAGAACCGACTTCCTGGTTCCTAAATGACAATCTTTTTGCTGTGTCCTCACCTGGTGGAAGGGGCAAGGGAATGCTCTGGGGTCTCTTTTATATGGATGCTAATCTCATTCATGAGGACTCCACCCTCATGACCTAATCACCTCCCAAAGGCTCCACCTCCTAATACCATCACATTGGGGATTAGGTTTCAACATAAGAATTTCAGGGGGACACAAGCATTCAGTCTATAGCACCCAGCCTTGCAGTTCATGACCTACTCTCCACTCATGACCTTGACACCTCCACCCCGACCACTCCCTCCCACGGTCATACTCTGGCACCCGTCACCACCACCGACTACAGCTCTCTGTTATTTCCGTTTCTAGTGGCCACTCTCCAGCCACTCTGCTCTGTCTCTCCAGCTCACTCCTTCTCTTACTCAGACTGCAATAATTCTTCTTCCAGTCAGGACTTACAGTCTATGACTCAACCATGTTTTCACTGATAATTAGCCCCTTCATTGCCTCATTCCCTTCCTGACCCAACCTAGAGTTCACAGCTCATCGTTACAGAATTTCTTGCCCACACCCACATCCTCCGTTGTATTTGCCTGGCAGAACCTCAGCACAGCTGGTCTAATCAATGACAAGATGGAGAAACAAAGTGACAACAGATGTCTCCCCCTTTATCCCTCATCCCACTTCAGACATTGTTTCCCCTCTCTGCTCCCCTTAGACAGAATTCCTTATGAGTTGTCCAATTCCTATCACAAATTCCTCTTCTCGCCTTCTTGCTGGTTCCGCCCTCACTGGCTCTGTCATCTCACTCCACTGAAACAGTTTGTGTCAAGACCTCTGAGGACCTTTTGTTGCCAAATCTAATGGGCGATTCTTTGACCTCATCTTGTTTGACCCTTTGATGGAGCAGCTCACTCCACCTTCCTGACACATTCCTGGTGTGGACATGCACTCCCCTTGGATCTCCTTCGACCTCATTGGCTGCTTGTTCACATCTCTCTGACCCTAAACATTGGGGGACACCAGGATTCAGGCCTTGGACCTTCCCTCTACCACTCCTCACTGACGTCATCCAGTCTCAAGGACTGAATGACTCCCAGAGTTAGATCTCCAGCCCAGATCTTTCCCCCAAACTCCAAACTTCTATCTGCAACTTACAACTTGACCTCTCTACTTGGATGTCTAAGGACATCCCAAACTTACCATCTCCTATCCCTCCAAAGTGTTCCTCCCGATCTTATTCATCTCAGAAAATGACAATTCCAGTTGCTCAGGCAATAAAAAAACAACTTGGAAGTCATCCTTGATTCCTTTCTTCCTCTCATGCCCTACATGCAATAATTAGTAAATCATGTTGGCTTACCTTCAAAATATAATACATCAGAACCCAGTGCTTCTTTCCACTGCTTCTAACATGGTCCAAGCCACCATCATCTCTCGCTGGAATTACTGCTGTAACCTCCTAAATGGTCTCCCTGCCTCTGCCCTCATCCTTACATCCACTTAAGCAGCTGGAGTAAACCTTTTAAAACTCAAGTCAGATCAAATTGCTCCTTTGCTCAAAACCGTCCTGTGACTTCTCATCTCATACAGAGCAAAAGCCCAAGTCCTTACAATGGCCCACACGCCTTGTATTATCTGGTTTCTGCTGCCCCACTCACCTGATCTCCTACTTCCTCCCCACATCACTCTGCTTCAGCTTCACTGGCCACGGTTGGATGCACTGAGCACATTCTTACCTTAGGATTTTTGCACTTTCCTGCTCCTTCTTCTTGGGACAATTTCCCCTGGATAGTCAACATGCTCTTTTACTTTTTTTAAAAAAATTAATTCATTTATTTGGCTGCGCCGGGTCTTAGTTGTGGTATGCGGGTCTTCGTTGCAGCATGCGGGTCTT
The DNA here is from genome assembly GCF_949987535.1 of Balaenoptera acutorostrata. Lineage (NCBI taxonomy): Eukaryota > Metazoa > Chordata > Mammalia > Artiodactyla > Balaenopteridae > Balaenoptera > Balaenoptera acutorostrata. The sequence continues at coordinate 15,063,584 of NC_080075.1, read as the reverse complement.
CGTTGACACGTGCGGGATCATCTTTGTGGCATGCGGGCTCTTAGTTGCAGCATGCAGGATCTAGTTTCCTAACCAGGGATTGAACCCAGGTCGCCTGCATTGGAAGCACGGAGTCTTAACCACTGGACCAGCAGGGAAGTCCCACATACTCCTTTACTTTTGATGTCATCTTATCAAAGAGGACTTCTCTGATCACCCTGTATCAAGTGTCAAACCTACCCCTACCCCTGTCCCCTTCAAGTCCTGCCTTATTCTTTCTTCTCAGAGAAGCAACTCCCAGACACTAGACAGAGAGAGAACAGGGAAGGGCAGGGACTTTGATGTTCTATCAGTGATGCTGGAACAAAAGCCAAACCCTGGCCCCTTTCCAGCCTCACCTCTTGTCTTATGTTCCAAGCCATCCAGCTTCCCCACACCTCTCCAGATGACTTCCTGCTCAGGTATCCTTGTCACTCTCTTCCCCACGCCTGGAATCCCTACTCCCCCTCCTCTGCCTGACAAGTTCAGTCCCATCACTCCAGTGCCAGGGTCTCCCTTGGGAAGCTCCCCCAGCTCCCAGCAGATCAGACATGCTCCCTCACCTGTGCCTCCGCTCTGCTTTATGCACCTTCTCCTAACATTTGTCGATGGCGGGGACCAGTCTGTCTTCCTCCTCTGGTCTGTGTGCAAGCTCCTTAAAGGCGCCACGGTGTCTCATCTCTCACCTCCATGTCTGATCCCCAGTGCTTGGCACTGGGTTGGTGCTCAGTATCCACTGGTTTTCCTAAGAATGGTTGGCTCAGAAATCTCATCATTCACATAGTTCCGGGGTTAGGCGGGACAACAGAGGCTTCATGAGCAATGATCAGCAATGGGGAACTAAGTACCACCACTTATTGGGTGGGAGTTTCTACATGGAATATTTTATTTCCATGTCATGAGAATCCCTTGTGAGTGAAATGTAACCATCACGATTTACAGATATGGACATCGAGGCAGTGAACACGTGCCATTTACAGATATGGACCCTGAGGCAGTAAACACGTACGCCTTCTGGGGTACCCGCTCGTCTCAGGGCAGGCCTCACGGTGAGAGCTCTCCCAGGCTCTCTCTCACATTTCATTTAATCCCACATCTACTCTAGGAGGAAGAGGGTGGAGTTCTCACTTTATAGAAGAGGTAAAACCAAGACTTCCCTAAAGGTAAAGCCAGGACTTTAAACACCGTCATCTCGGACTAGGAGTCAGATGGAAGACCAGATGGGAGGGGGCTGGGGGGACATTACCTAGAGGAACTGGTGCAGCCCAGACGAGAAGGAGCTTGGTTTTCTGGGAGCCTAGGGCCTTCCTGTCCCTCAGCCCTCGGGACACCCAGCTTGAGCCTTCTGTCACCCTTCCAGGAGGTGTTGAAGTAATGTGTCTTAAATGGGGCATGCAGGGAAAGATTTCTTGTCCTTAAAAAGGCAAAAGCTGGGTCTACCCAGAGCTGGGTTGTTGGGACGGATCAGCCCGGGGGGCAGGAGGGGACACTGAGCAAAAGCTTCCAGGGTAAACTTCTGGCTTCTGGCGAATGCCAGCAGCTTCTCCCAGGAGTCTCGCCCGCCCAAGTACATATCCCAAGCATAGGAAACTACAAGAGAAACAGGGCTTCTTACAACCTGTGCTGAATGCAAATAAATTCAAATTGTATGGAAATGCAGAAGCCTGACACCTTAGTTTAAGAAATATTTTTAAAAGAAAGAAAAAATTGTAGCAGTTCCCAGAAATGTTGAAGATGCGGAGAAAAAGCATGCAAATGTGCTGGGTGTTTCAATAACACATTCCAGAAAGGAAGCAGTGCTCTGTTCCCAAGGCCTAGATGTTGCCACCTTCCAAAGAAGGAAGCCCAACTCAGAGACCTAACTGAGGCCCGTGGCTCAGAAATGACACCCCCTTGACACTGCCCTTCTCTGGCACCCCAGTCCCGCTGGAGGTTTGGCCCGGACACAACAACAATCAGGGTCTCCAAATTAAAATAACCAGGACACATAGTCTGACAAATGATTTCGGATTTGCAATTGTATTTACATACGTATTATAATATATCGATAATCTGTATTACATAGAAATCTGGCAAAGGCTGGCTCTACCCTTCCTGGCTTGAATGCTGGAATGAAAAGAGTAAAAGGCTGTGAGAGCCAGACCACCTTGGACAAACTGGGATGTACGTTTGCCACGTGTGTGATGGCAAATACTAACGAGCTGCTAAATTGGGGGCTGAATTAGGAGGCCCTGTGCTGTGTGCAGGGCAGCACAGGGTGGGAAGAATACAGGCCTTGCCAGCAACAGGCCCTCCACTTGCACCTGATGCCTAGTGAGGCCTGGGTCGCAGGTGAGGTTTAGCAATGATGTTATAAAGGGTGCAGGCACTTGATAAATGGCACTAACTTTACCTCTAACTGTATTCTCCGTTCCTATGGTTGCTGGGACTTGTCACCAAAGCTGTATGGGGAGGGGTGCTCTGTGGTAGGGGAGAAGCCCCCTCTCTCCGCCTCACACTCTCCCCTTCTGCTAACCTGGTGGTGGGTTTTCTTTGCACTAAGGGCTGGAAGCAAAGGGGTATATTTCCCTGTGGTGATCCCCACTTAGGCTCTGTCTCTGGCAAGCAGATTCCAACTCACTCGTCAATTCCAACCGATTGTTAATAGTGTCCTGAGATGCCCCGTGGAGAGCTCTGGGCTTATAGAGAGGAAGGCCATGATTGATTGGCAATGTCTGCCAAGGCCTAGGCGGAGGGAACGGGATAGGCAAGTTATATCCCCTGAGACAAGGCTCCTTCCCGATGGGCCTGCTGAGATTGGCTTCCTCAGATGCAGACTCCAGACAAGGACTCTTGTGCAAGCAGTTTGTTCAAGAATCGATACCAGGGGACTTTCCTGACGGTCCAGGCAGTGATTAAGATTCCGTGCTGCCACTGTAAGGGGCACGGGTTCGATAACTGGTTGGGGAATTAAGATCCCACATGCCGTGTGGCTCGGTCCAAAAAAAAAAAAGAAAGAAAGAAAGGAAAGAAAAGAAATGATACCAGGAACAGGGATTGAAACAGGGAAGGGATGGAAGGGAAAGGGAGGTGCAGGGGGCCTTACTAAATAGGTCACCTCTAAGAGCATCTGAGGCTCGGCTGGGGCTCCTCTGGGAGAGAGTGGGGACCACCCTTCAGAGTTGCCCCACCTGAGAGGAGACGGAGGGGGGAGATTTCCTCCAATGCCCCTCAACTTCCAGTGCACCCCAGGACAAAACCCTGGGATGGGGGTCACAGCCTGCAGGTGGACGCCCTTGGCAAGTGTGGGCAGGGTGCTGGCAGGGCCTTCTGCAGTGGCCTTCCCCTTCCAACAACCAGCCCTCCTCCGGCAACGGAGAAAAACCCAACAACTTGCTCCTTCCCAGAAACACAGATCCGACCCGAAGTTGACCAGAGGAGGTGGTGCAGCCCAGTGGGGCAGACACGGGCTCTGGAGTCAGCCAAACCTGGGTCTGAATCCTGGTCAAGTTGTGTGACTTTGGGCCAGCATCCTCCTAATAGCCTAGAGGCAACAGTTTCTGCCCAGGGGGTGCTATGAGGATCCCCCAAGGCTTCTCCGCCCAGGAATTTCCCAGACACTCCACTAAGTCAGCATCTGCTGCCCCGACCCCCGACTCTTCCGCACAACTCTGCACAGAACTCACTCCACCCACATGTACAATGCAAACGGCCCAGAAGCCCAGCCCCCTTTTACTTGACAAGGTCTGGGAGGACAGTCTTGAACTGCCACTGGGGACATAGAACCGGGCAAGAGGCCTCCAGGCAAAATACCAGGCTCCAGAGCTCCAGTGGGGACAAGATGGCAGCCCACTGCGGGGTGAAAGAGGACATCAGAACGTCTTTTTATCCTCATTTTTAGTTATCCTGTTATTTTATTTTATTTGTTTTATTTTTGGCCGCACCTCACGGCTTTCAGGATCTTAGTTTCCCGACCGGGGATCAAACCTGGATCCCTGGCAGTGAAATCCCGGAATCCTAACCACTGGACCGCCAGGGAATTCTCTAGTTATCCTTTTAAAAGTTGGTTTTGCTTTTGTTTCATAACAACCATAATAGAATTGTGCACGTGCATAATTTATGCATAAATAAGATATATATCTTAGGGTGTGTGCTCAAAAATACCTTATGGGTGTGTGATCCAAAAAGTTTGGAGACACTTGGGATAGATCTTTTCTTTTTGGCCTGGATAACACACATCTAGCCTCTTTCCTCTCTGGACTCTCCCCATGCTCCACCCTGCCTTTAGTCTCATTCTCTCCTCACAGAGTTACCTCTTGCTGCAATTCAGTTCCTGACCTCTCAAGGTTTATAAAGAAAAGGGTGACTTGCTACTTGTATAATCACCTCAAGGGGCCCAACCTCACCCCTTTCCCAGACTTGGATTTCCTTTCCTAGGCCTTTTGCCATCACCACCATCATAGTCTCACACCTGTTGCTTCCCTGATCAACAGCTATCAGGGTCTTCCTGTCTGCGGTCCCAGACTACAACAAGTTTCCTGGATCAGTTGACCTGAGTCAACCCACATTCTGAATCATTTCCCACAGTTCCTGTTCCCTGACCTGTGTAGTCCCCTGGGACCTCACTTTTGTAGTCCCCTGGGCAGACCCTGAGTTCCCACCTCTGTTCCTTTTCTCGAAGTGTGCCTTGCCTCAGCCCTGCAGGTCTAAATCCCATCTGACTCCCAAAGCAGGCTCTCCGCAACTGGGTGCTCACTCATCACTGGTTGACTGATTCCCCTCCCACCACAGCTGCTGGATCAGCATGCAGAGCCAGGCATCTCCCTTCCCGTGGGCCTGTGCCCCAACCCATGGCAGATGGGCAATCCCCAAGGGGGATGCACTAGGTACCCACATCAGGGGAGACCGAGAGGTCTGCCCCTGCTGAGTACCAGCCCAGGGCAGAGACGGCTGCCACCATACCCTGTCCCAAGACACAGCAGGGCCCGTGTGCCCAGGCCCCTCCAGCCAGGGCTAAGAGGGGCAGTGGTTTCTGGACAGCAGCAAGGAGCGGAGCTGGGAGACCTTGGGACACTGTGGGTCAGGGGAGTGGGCAGCCACGACCACAGCCCAGGGAAGTGAAGGGAGACAGCGTGGTGTGTGAGCCAAGGCTCCAAACCACCAGGACATGCTTCACTGTCCCATCGGACTTCACTTACAAAATACAAACTCAAAGGGATTTCCCTGGCCGTCCAGTGGTTAAGACTCTGTGAGCTTCAAAAGCAGGGGCTCAGACCCGATCCCTAGTCAGGGAACTAAGATCCCATTTTTAAAAATTAAAAATTAAAAAAATAAAAGAAAATACAAACTCAAAGATAAAATTATTAAAAGCTTCATGCACCCTCATGTTCATTGCAGCATTATTCACAATAGCCAAGATATGAAAACAACCTAAGTGTCCATCAACAGATGAATAAAGAAAACATGGTATCTATCTATCTATCTATTTATCTATCTATCCATCTATCCATCCATAGATATATACACAATGGAATATTATTCAGCCATAAAAAAGAATGAAATCTTGCCATTTACAACAACATGGATGGACCTTGAGGGCATTTGGCCAAGTGAAATGAGTCTGATAGCGAAAGACAAACACTATATGATCTTACTTACATGTGGAATCTAAACCAAAAAACAAAAACCCAACAAAACTGAGCTCATAGATACAGAGAACAGACTGGAAGTTGCCAGAGGTAGGGCGGTGAGGGGGTGGATTGGGGATGTGGATGGGAGGAATGGGTAAAGGTGGTCAAAAGTTATAAACTTCCAGTTATAAAATAAATACATCATGGGGATGTAATATACAACATAGTGACCATAGTTAATAATACTGTATTGCATATTTGAAAGTTGCTAAGTGAGTAGATCTTAAGATTCTCATCACAAGAAAAAAAACTTTGTAACTATGAATGGTGACTGATGTTAACTAGGTAACTATGAATGGTGACTGATGTTAACTAGACTTATTGTGGTGATCATTCTGCAATATATACAAATATAGAATCATTATGAAACTAACATGAATCACCTGAAACTAATATAATGTTATATGTCAATTATATCTCAATTTAAAAAGTAATTAAAAACTTCAAGACAGGGCTTCCCTGGTGGTGCAGTGGTTAAGAATCCACCTGTCAATGCAGGGGACATGGATTCGAGCCCTGTTCCAGGAAGATCCCACATGCCGTAGAGCAACTAAGCCCGCGTGCCACAGCTACTGAGCCTACGGTTTAGAGCCCATGGGCCAAAACTACTGAGCCTGTGAGCCACAACTACTGAAGCCCATGCACCTAGAGCCCGTGCTCTGCAACAAGAGAAGCCACTGCAATGAGAAGTCCGCGCACCGCAAGGAAGAACCAACGCAGCAAAAAATAAATAAATAAAATAAATTTATTTTTTAAAAACCCAACAAAACTTCAAGACAATGCCCACAGAGCATTAAACCGCAAATGCAGGGACTTTCTGACCATGGGGCCTGTGTGACTGCCCTGGTCTCACACCCATGAATTGGGCCTTGTTTTAGGTTATGATTATTAATGCCTATTGTGTACGTCCAATCTCCTCTACAAAGTCAATGTTTCCCTGACTGCTGCTCACTCCGTGGGTGATAATCAAGATGTCTTTAGGTGATATGTGAGCAGGTATTTAAAACATTTTAGGGACTTCCCTGGCAGTCTAGTGGCTAAGACTCTGCGGTTCCACTGCAAGGGGTGCAGGTTCAGTCCCTTGTTGGGGAACTAAGATCCCACATGCCATGCTGCCATTTTAATAGTTTATATTTATTTTAATGTATATTAGAAAAATTATGACTATCACATTCAATCTATATTTCACAGTGGTACTCTCTTAGTTCAGGCTGCTATAACAAAACACCATAAACTGGGTGGCTTACCAACAACAGAAAATTATTACTCACAGTTCTGGAAGCTGGAAGTGTGAGATCAGGGTTCTGGTGAGAGCCCTCTTCCAGGTTGCCAATGGCCACCTTCTCAGTATATCCTCACTTGGTGAGAAACAGAGGTCTCTGGGGTCCCTTTTATGAGGGCACTAATCCCATCCATGAGCGCTCCACCCTCATGACCTAATTAACTCCCAAATGTCCCACCTCCTAATACCATCACATGGGGGTTAGGTTTTTAACATAAGAATTTTGGAGGGACACAAAGAGTCCATAATAGATACCTAGACTCCCTTAGAAACAAATTTACTGAAGGAAAAAATATCAGTTGCTCTAAAGAAAAATCTTAAGTAAACGATAGTACATGTGGTACTCAGATATGGCAAAAAATGCAACGACAGTGCTCAGAGTTTGGGAAATACCAGACTGTGAGTTCTTTACTGTCATATATGGCTTGTCTACATGTCCACTCTACTTGCTGCATCAGCCTCCCTCAGCCCTTCCTTTAGGGACAGCCAATGCTGAATGAATGAATAAGCAAATCAACCAATGGAAACTTGGACACCCAGAGCTGGAGCCTCTCCTTTGAAATTTTCATTTGCAGGACTTATTCTGATTAGTCAACTTGCACAGTATTCATTTCTACACATTTTAGAAAAAATTGCTAAAGAAATTAATTCCTTTAAAATATACAGAGCTTGTTTTGGGATAACCTGCCTGCCTTCCTTTTTTGGGTCTTCTCCATGACCACCAAGTTCAGAAACTTGGTGACATTCACAGCATGATGCAAAGTGCCGTGGGCTCCCAGTTACCCTGGAGGCTGTGTCCTGTGTGTGGTCTGAGATGACACTTTGTGATGTGTATTTCCCCGGGAGTTTACCTTGTAGGGATATCAGGACAGAAAAAAATGTCAGTTGATATCCTTGGGAGATCCTCAATGAACAAGTGGCCAAAACGTTATCACCAAAAAGTTGTCAGCCCTTAGAGAAATGGTCTCCAGCTTCACCTTTCAACCAAATTTCACCTTATCAAACAGCTACTAAATTTTTTAAAGGACAAAGACTGAAATGTCACTCACAGCAAACATTTTGGAAGCAAGGTTTTCAAAAACGGAGAAAAAGGAGAAACACGTACTTAATGGTTATAGGCCAAAGCCACCACCTGCAGCTTCACTGCTGCAGGTGCCCTCTTTGCCAGGTGGCCTATTTTTTTCTTGAATAATCATTAATATATGTTTATTTGGGTAATTTTCTGTCTATGTTTAATCAATGACAAAAAAAGGACATCCCTGGCATGCTGTTTTCAACCTACTGGAATATATCACTAGTGCTCTTGATTTTTTTATTTTGAAATTTCGAGGTAAGCATCTTGAGTGAACTGACATACTTCAGGACTTATCACATAAAGCAGGAGATGGATTTACATGTTCATTGTGAAAATTCAAACATCACAGATATGGGTGACTTAGAAAGTGAAAGTTCCCCCATAATTATGCTTTCTAGATATAATCAGTGTTTCTAGTCCTTGGTGCATTCTTCCAGATATGTCTGTGCTTGTGTGTACACACACACACACACACACACACACACTGCAGGATGCTACTACTCACTGTGCTAAGATTTGCCTCTTTCACTTGGCTTGCCTTGGACATCTCTTCACATCAGCTCGTAAAGATCTACCATGTGAGAGGACTTTTTAAAATGATTCATCAGGGGACTTCCCTGGAGGTCCAGTGGTTGGGACTCCGTACTTCCACAGCAGGGGGCGAGGGTTCGATCCCTGGTCAGGGAACTAGGACCCCGTGTGCCACGAGCCTTGGTTATATAAATAAATAAATAAATAAATAAATAAATAAATAAATAAATAAATAAATAAATAAATAAAATGATTCATCAGACTCATATTTTTGGTCAGACTCAATAGAATACCATGATTCCGAGGGTCTGCTAAACTTGACTTTCTCCTCATCACCACAGGACAGAAAAAACGACTTTCACCAACTCTTGGGAAATGGCCAGCTCTTCTCTGAGACCATCCCATGCTCACTGCCCACAACCCACAACCTGTCTGCCCACCCCAGCTGTGGGGTCTGCTGTTGATCCCCATGCGCCTGACCAGGCCCACCCACCTGGCCCAAAAGGTAAGCCCAGGCAGACCCAGTTTATCCACTGACTGCTATCCACACAGGAAAAGTTTGAGTTCCAGGGAAAAAATTAATTTGCTCCAAAATATACAAAGAAAAACTGCATAATCAAAATGAATACATGTTTAATTAAATGTCTACAAAGTGGACCATTATGTCAGCTACATTAATTGGTAAATTTAGTATTTATAATAATTTCGTTACATTTGAAAAATGAATTGAAAGTAACATATTCTCCTCTGCAAGAGTGCGTGGAGATGGCCCAGAAATAACGTGTGTTGTTTGTTCATGTCCTATTATTTTAAAAAGCAAAATTATTAAAGCCAGTTAAAAATACTTGGCAATAAAAAATATATATACACACACATATATGTGAGTATGTTATATGTATATATACATACATCTATCATAGTCAGTGCAGGTTGTGTTTAACGTGTTTGATATGTTGTTGGAATAGAGCCTTTAAAAGTAAGCAGAGGGCCCAGGGGCCACCCAGTTTTTCAGGAGGCCCAGACCACCCCAAGGAGCCCTGCACTCAGCCAGCATCCCCTTCTGCAGGCGTGAGATAGGAGTCGTGCTGAGTCCAGAGGAAGTTTTTCTTGAATCATCTCTAAAAATAGTCCCTATCATGTGAGGCAGGATATTAGTGGCCTGGGAACCAGGAGGTTCAGAGGCAGAATTTAGAGAGCTGACGAAAATGGAATCCCACAGCCTAGAAGGTGTCTTCAAGGTTCTATTGGCCCTCTAGAAAAATGTAACATTCTATCATTAGAGCCAATGTCTTTTTTGGCCTAGATCCCCACTGAACTTCAGTGCAAATAACTTCATGAGAAAATTGTTCTTTTTTATTTAGTTTATTTTTTTATTTTTATTTAAAAAAATTTTTATTGGAGTATAGTTGCTTTACAATGTTATGTTAGTTTCTATGGTACAGCAAAGTGAATCAGTTATACATATACATATATGTACTCTTTTTTAGATTTCCTTCCCCTTTAGGTCACCACAAATCATTGAGTAGGGTTCCCTGTGCTAAACAGCAGGTTCTCATTAGTTATCTATTTTATACACAGTAGTTTACACAAGTCAATGCCAATCACCCAGTTCATCCCACCCTCCCTTCCCCCCTTGGTAGCCATAAGTTTGTTCTCTACATCTGTGACTCTATTTCTGCTTTGCCAATAAGTTCATCTGTACCATTTTTCTAGATTCCACATATGTGATATTATACGATATTTGTTTTTCTCTTTCTGACTTACTTCACTCTGTATGGCAATCTCTAGGTCCATCCACGTCTCTGCAAGTGGCACTATTTCGTTTCTTCTTATGGCTGAGCAGAAAATTGCTCTATTATTGTTTTTTCAAAAAATTCCAATGTAACATGTGTAATAAAGAGCACACATCTTAAGAGTATGGCCTAATGACTTATTACATAGATGATGTTAGATATAGATAGATAGATAGATAGACAGATGATAGATAGACAGATCTCCCCAGGTTAGCACCATCCAGATCACCACAGACTACTTCTATCTCCCCAGAAGTCTCCCTCTGTTCCCTCCCAGGTCAAATCCTCCCCTCCAAGGTAAGCACCATTCTGATTCCTGTCACCGTAGATTAGTTTTGCCTGT